>NC_044986.1:69725033-70363054 GCF_008728515.1 Papio anubis | reverse complement strand
CTGTGTTAGCCAGGATGGTCTCGATCTCCTGACCTTGTGATCCGCCCGTCTCGGCCTCCCAAAGTGCTGGGATTACAGGCTTGAGCCACCGCGCCCGGCCGAGAAAGTTCTAAAGATAGAGACTCGTGCCACATGCAAATGGCGGCTTAACATCGGGTCAGTTAGAGAAGGGCTCAGCAATGATGAGTGTTCCTGCTAGAACAGCATTTCTTGCCCATGGCTCCCTGCTGCAAGCTTCCTCATTTGAATCAGGCCTTGGCAGCCACCACTCCCACCAGGGTAAGTCATATGAAGGCCCCATGGGAAATCCCAGAGCCTAGCCAGGCCCAGTGGCCCACAGGCAGGCACTCCAGCAGCTGCACACCAAACTGGTTCTATAGCTACAGTGACAAGCCAGGGCCTGCTGGCCACAGGGTCCTCAGAATCAGACTTTTCCAGTACCCAGTCCACAACTTTCCCTGGGGCCACAGTTGCAGCTGCTGTTCCCTGTGATATTAGCTCAGCTCACCTGGCCTCTTGGCACGAGGGAAGTTCCCAAGAGCGCACGGGTGAGGACCTGGTTGAGGGAGCAGTAAGCCCCCTCCTCTGGCACCTCTAGCCAAGCCAGCTTTCTAGGTAGTCATCCAATTCAGCCACCCAAAGTGCTGACAGGAGGAACTGTCATCCTGGGGCTGCATAAAGGAAGACAGTCCAGACCCTGGAGGGCAGAGGGCTGCACCTGGATGGGATGCCCAGACAGGCCCATGGGTGACAGACAGCACCTTATGCCCCAAGCCCAGTTTCTAGCGGTGTTTTCACAGCCTGTGCTATTTTAGGTTTCTTTGTCATCGCTGCAGGCAAACTGGGCTGGAGGAGTCTGATTAGAAGAGAAAGAACCGGTTTAACAGAGCTAGGGTGATGGGGGTTGCTTCCCGGAGCTGGCACCATAGCACCAGACAGAAGAGCGGGTGTCAATGCTTCCGAGGCTCACAGCTAGGTTAAGATTACGGCACTGGGTTTCAGAGCAACTTGTCAGAATAAACGAGGAAAAGAGGGGGACTTTGAGCTTCAGGAGCCAGAGGCTATAATTTCTGTCTCAGGAATAATGATGACAACAATAATACCCTTATTATAAATGTGCTTTATAATATGCAAGATACCTTCATAGACATTATCTCATTTGATCCTTACTGCAGCCCTATGAGGCAGGCAGATATTCTTCACCGCACTTTAAATATAAGGAATCTAAATCTCATCCAAGTAAGTGACTTGTCCAAGGTCAGTCTTAAGAAAGTGGCAATGGCAGGGCCTGCGTCAACGTAGAAGGGGGTTTGGGGAACCTAGACCTGCATAGCTAGAGGTCTTTGCAGGAAGAAAGGAACTCAGAGAATGAATGGGGAGCCCTGACCTTCTGCTGATGGCCCTGGGAAATATGGGGCTTCATGGCTCTGTGGCATGAGAAGTGACCCCATACACAGAGCCTGCTGGTGGTCTGGGCATACAGGGCCATCACAGCGGGCCCCTGGGCAGCTTCATCTCCTCTCTTGGCTGGCGAGTGGGAAGGGTTTTTCTGTTCCCCTTATGCCGCCCCCTGAGTCAGCTCTCTGGCATTGCCCTGGCATGTCCTGGGCCCCACGCCCAGGCAGTGAGGAGGCACTGGCAGATTGCCCAGGGAATGCTGCTGTCTTAACTTAAGCCAAATCCTAATTACGACCCCCTTCCCGGAGGCAACCCGATAATAGCTGCATTGGGGGCTGCAACTTGTAGGCACAAGGTGAGTCTCCCCTGCCCCTTGGGCTTTCTGGCACAGGTGTCACTGGGCACCCACCTTTACCTGACGGCTGCAGCCCTGGAGGGAATGCAGGGAACAAATCCATTTTGTAGTCTTTGGCTGAGCCAGGCTCCCACCCCAGGGCCCTGCTTGGGTTTCTGGTCACATCCAAATAGCTACGGAGGGAGTTGCTTTTGGACAGAATGGAGGAAAACAGAGCCAAGACTCCAGCCTGAAGCCGCCTCAGCTGTTTCTGGGGCTCTGACTCAGAAGCTGCTTCTCAGGAATGTGGAGCACTGGGGCCTCTGAGACCCTTGTCCAGGCACAGTGGAATGAACAACTGGGTGGAGGGGATGTTTCACTCTTCTCTGTCTTTTCTGAAAACACCCACACACAGAAATCCACCACTGGGCAGGCTGAGAGCTCCTCCAGGAAGGAAGCCTTCCCAGACCCCCTCAGACCCCAGGGATCTATCCCTAGAAATGGCCACGGGCAGCCACAACTTGCACTTACAAAAATGCTGCACTGCATGGGAGTTTGTCTCTCTCTCTATATATCTTGTCTCCCCAGCTCTGTTGTGACTTCCTTGACCTCATGCTTCTGAGCGAAAAAGAGTGCCCTGAATATCACAGTCATTTGACAAACATATTGACTGACAGATAATCTGAGAAAAAGGAAGAAATAAATAAACAAAAAGAGACAAAGAGAAATCAGTGAGAAAGCAAGCAGGCAGATCGCAACCCAAAGTCTGGGGAATCTGCTTCCCTTTCCAAGCAAAGCTCCCAGGCCACCTGGAGAAGGGAGAGCAGGAAGGCTGTGTTGAGGTGGCCTGGTGCTTCCTCGTCCCTAGTACCCGCTCCAGCCCCAGATGCCCTCAGATCTACCAGAAGACACTGGAGATCCTTCTACCTCCAGAAAGGAGGGGTTCTGCAGTGATTCTCCAAATGTGGATGATTTTCTTTTCTCTGCTTCTGGCCTTACTTCCTTGCCCTAAAGCAAATAGGTGTCCCATGGGATAATTCAGTGAAATGAGACATAGAGAGAACTAACCCTGGAGGAGAAATCATGTCAGCAGTTTATCACGCAATGCATTGATTTTAGGTTTGTCTGTGTACGTCATTAGATCATAAGAGCTGGGAGGGTAGGAAGGGAGCTCTTGTTCACCAAGCTAGTCCCAGAGTATAGTATCCTGCCTAGTACACAGAAGGTGCTCAGTTGGGTGCCCCATATATATTTGTTGATTTGGCTCATCAAGGGGCACCTGGAACCTGCCAGAACACTCCTGTTATCTAGCTGGCATCAGCAACTTTTATTCTGGAGCTCATTCCATGTCTGAGATGTAGTGATCTACTGGAAGAAACCAAAGCTGGAGGCACCAATAGACTGTGGGGCCTTGGGTGCTAAGACAGACTTGGTGCTGGAAATGACTCCTGGGGTGGAGTGGGCTGAGTAATCTGGCGGCTCGCTGGCTCTCTAAAACTGGGTCTAAGGCGGCCTCTAGTGGACAAGCAGAATCACTGCCCGTTTGGAGTGGAGGCCCAGCCTCCTCACTTCTTTTTCTTTTTTTTTTTTAAATAGCATTTCCTCCTTTTTTTTTTTTTTTTTTTAAAATTTATGCTTTATGTTCTAGGGTACATGTGCACAACGTGCAGGTTTGTTACATGTGCCATGTTGGTGTGCTGCACCCATTAACTCATCATTTACATTAGGTACATCTCCTAATGCTATCCCTCCCCCAGCCCCCCATCCCACAACAGGCCCCGGTGTGTGATGTTCCCCTTCCTGTGTCCAGGTGTTCTCATTGTTCAATTCCCACCTATGAGTGAGAACATGTGGTGTTTGGTTTTCTGTTCTTGTGATAGTTTGCTGAGAATGATGGTTTCCAGCTGCATCCATGTCCCTACAAAGGACAGGAACTCATCATCCTTTTTTACGGTTGCATAGTATTCTACGGTGTATATGTGCCACATTTTCTTAATCCAGTCTGTCATTGATGGACATTTGGGTTGGTTCCAAGTCTTTGCTGTTGTGAATAGTGCTGCAATAAACATATGTGTGCATATGTCTTTATAGCAGCATGATTTATAATGCTTTGGGTTTATACCCAGTAATGGGATGGCTGGGTCGAATGGTATTTCTAGTTCTAGATCCTTGAGGAATCGCCACACTGTCTTCCACAGTGGTATACCATCTCACACCAGTTAGAATGGCGATCATTAAAAAGTTAGGAAACGCCAGGCACGGTGGCTCACGCCTGTAATCCCAACACTTTGGGAGGCCGAGGTGGGCGGATCACGAGGTCAGGAGATCGAGACTATGGTAAAACCCTGTCTCTACTAAAAAAATACAAAAAATTAGCCGAGCGTGGTGGCAGGCGCCTGTAGTCCCAGCTACTCAGGAGGCTGAGGCAGGAGAATGGCGTGAACCTGGAAGGCGGAGTTTGCAGTGAGCTGAGATCACGCCACTGCACTCCAGCCTGGGCTACAGAGTGAGACTCCGTCTTGTTTGTTGTTGTTGTTTTTTGAGATGGAGTCTAGCTCTGTCACCCAGGCTGGAGTGCAGTGGCGCAATCTCAGCTCACTGCAGCTTCTGCCTCCAGGGTTCAAGCAATTCTCCTGCCTCAGCCTCCCAAGTAGCTGGGATTACAGGCACATGCCACCATGCCCAGCAAACTTCTTTTCCTTTTTCTTTTCTTTCTTTTTTTTTTTTTTTTTGAGACGGAGTCTAGCTGTGTCACCAGGCTGGAATGCAGTGTTGCAATCTCGGCTCACTGTAACCTCCGCCTCCCGTGTTCAAGCTATTCTCCTGCCTCAGCCTCCCAAGTAACCGGGATTACAGGCATAAGCTACCATGCCTGGCTAATTTTTATGTTTTTAGTAGAGACGAGGTTTCACCATGTTGGCCAGGATGGTGTCAATCTCTTGGCCTCGTGATCCGCCCACCTTGGCCTCCCAAAGTGCTGATTACAGGTGTGAGCCACCGCGCCCGGCGGCTAATTTTCATATCTTTAGTAGAGATGGGGTTTCACCGTGTTGGCAAGGCTGGTCTCAAACTCCTGACCTCAAGTGCTGGGACCTCAAGTGCCTCCCAAAGTGCTGGGATTACAGGCATGAGTCACTGCACCCGGACTCAACATAAGAAATTTAGAAAGCACATTTAAGGAAGAAAAAAAGTTCACATTGATACCACTATCAGAGATAGGAACTATTAACCTAATGATGCACATCCTTCAGCATGTGGAGCCTGTCCACAAAAGCAGGGCAGTGTGGGAGTTGAGCAAAACCACAAGACTGACCAGAACTATGCAGGTTCCGGAGAGTTCTACATGGGCATTCGTACTTAATGCTGAAGGAAACAGCATTTCAGCAAAGAAGTAGCCTATTGAAAGTGATCTTATTTTCTGCAGATCTCTGCCTATGTGTTCATTTCAGCAGAGGGGCTTTCCCTGACCACGTTATATCAAATAGCACCCCTCTGCCACTCTATCCCTTTCCCTGCTTTAATTTTTTGGTAAGACTTATCACCACCTGATGTATTAAATATTTATTTGTTCATTTGTTTATTGTTTGTTCCTCTCACCAGAAGGTAGGCTTCCTGAGGGCAGAGACATCATCTCTTTTTTTCACTACCTTTTTTTTTTTTTTTTGAGACAGAGTCTTGCTCTATCACCCAGGCTGGAGTGCACTGGTGTGATCTCTGCTCACTGCAACTTCCACCTCCTGGGTTCAAGCAATTCTCCTGTCTCAGCCTCCCGAGTAGCTGGGACTACAGGCGCGTGCCACCATACCTGGCTACTTTTTGTATTTTTAGTAGAGATGGGGTTTCACTATATTGGTCAGGGTGGTCTTAAACTCCTGACCCCAGGTGATCCACCTGCCTCGGCCTCCTAAAGTGCTGGAATTACAGGGGTGAGCCACCGCGACCGGCCTTGTTCACTACTATATACCCAACACTGAGACAATGTCCCATTAATATTTCTTTTTTTTTTTTTTTTTTTTTGAGACAGGGTTTTGCTCTTCTTGCCCAAGCTGGAGTGCAATGGCGCAATCTCAGCTCACTGCAACCTCCGCCTCCCGGGTTCAAGCGATTCTCCTGCCTCAGCCTTCTGAGTAACTGAGATTACAGGCATGCACTACCATGCCCGGCTAATTTTGTATTTTTAGTAGAGACTAAATATAAATATATAGACACATATAAATATAAATATAAATATAAAGACACATTAGTAGAGGGTTTCTCCATGTTGGTCAGGCTGGTCTTGAACTCCCGACCTCAGGTGATCCACCCACCTTGGCCTCCCAAAGTGCTGGGATTACAGGCATGAGCCACTGCGCTTGGCCAATATTTCTTAGAAAGAAAAAGAGATAGAGAAGGAAGGAAGGAAGGAAGGAAGGAAGGAAGGAAGGAAGGAAGGAAGGAAGGGGAAGGGAAGGAAGGAAAGGAGGGAAGGAGGGAGGGAGGGAGGGAGGAAGGAAAGAAAAAAAGGTAGAGAAAGAAAGAGAAAAAGAAAGAAAGAGGAAAATAAATAAAATGGGTCAGCAAAGTTAGAAGGAGGGCTACTGCAGAAACTCAGGAGGCTGAGGAAGGCCTAGTCCAGGATGGTGGGAGGGAAATAAAAAAGAAGAGATGGATACAAGGACATGTAAAGGGAAAATATATGGGTGTCAGTTCCTAGTGATATACAGGATGATAATAATAACAAGTACCATTTATTTAGCATCAGGCATCGAGCCATTCACCTACAAATACTATCATTAAATTATTATAACAACCCTACAGTGAAAGTTACAACATCTTTATTTTACCAATGAGGAACACGAAGCTCAGGGAGCTTAAGTACCTTGCCCAAGGTTGCACAAGTATTAATAGTAAGCAGCAATCCCAGAATTCAAACCCAGCTCTGTCCCCTAAGCGAGATAAGGGATGAATCAAGATTGACTCCAAGATTCTCAACCTAAGTCATTGGCAGACTAGTCATGTCACTGTCAGAGCCAAGGGATCCTGAGAAGAAAACCAGTCAAGGGTGGCAAGAGGTATATAGTTCTAATGGCTAATATTTATTGAGCCCTGACTATTCCAGGCACTGTTTTGCCCTTCACTTATACTGATAATTTATTCCTCATAAAATCCTATCAATAGCTAGGAGGAATAAGTTCAAGAGAACTATCAGGAGATATAGCACTGTGATTGGCCGGGTGCAGTGGCCTGTAATCCCAGCATTTTGGGAGGCTGGGGTGGGTGGATCACTTGAGATCAGGAGTTTGAGACCAGCCTGGCCAACATGGCAAAACCCTGTCTCCACTAAAATTACAAACATAAATAAATAAATAAATAAAAATTAGCTAGGTCTGGTGGCACGTACCTGTAATACCAACTTGAACATGGGAGGCCGAGGTTGCAGTGAGCTGAGATCATGCCACTGCACCCCATCCTGGGCGACAGAGTGGGTCCTTGTCTCAAAAAAAAGAGTTAGCATGGTGACTATAGTTAATAACAATGTACTGTATTCTTGAAAATAACTAAGAAAGTTGATTTTAAAGTGTTCTCAACACAAAAAAACAGTATGTGAGATAATGCATATGTTAATCAGCTGGATTTAGCCATTCCATAATGTATACATATTTCAAAACAACATGTTGTATATGATAAATATATACATTTTTTTGGCCAGTGAAAATAAATAAGATGCTAATTAAAAAAAAAAAAAAGTCTATGAAGTGAGTACTATTATTATTCCTATTTTGCCAGTAAGAAAACTGAGGCACAGACAAGTCATAAAACACAGGCCACGCGCGGTAGTTCACGCCTGTAATCCCAGCACTTTGGGAGGCCAAGGCGGACAGATCACTGAGGTCAGGAGTTTGAGACCAGCCTGGGCAACATGGTGAAACTCCATCTCTACAAAAAATACAAAAAGAAAATAGCTGGGCATGGTGGCGCACACCTGTAAAACCAGTTACTCAGGAGGCCGAGATAGGTGGATAGATTGAGCTTGGGAAGTCTAGGCTGCAGTGAGCTGTGATTGCACCACCACACTCCAGCCTGGGCAACAGAACGAGATAATGTCTCAAAAACAAAAAACAAAAGAAATGCTCACAGGCTCCCACAGCTAGTGTGTTCTCAACCATCATGTTATCCAGCCTCTCAGTGTGGTTAATTTGGAGAAGGATCATGTCGAATTTGGGTGGATAGTATGACATTCAAGTGCGAATGTCTGGAAGGAGATCATCTGTAGCTCAGGTCTGGGACCTAGCAGCCTCTGGACCCTGCCTGGAGTCCAGAGAGTTGGACATGGGTCCTTCCTTTTTTTTTTTTTTTTTTTTTTGAGATGGAGTCTCACTCTGTCACCCAGGCTAAAGGGCACTGGCACGATCTTGGCCCACTGCAACCTTCGCCTTCCAGGTTCAAGTGATTCTCCTGTCTCAGCCTCCCAAGTAGCTGGGATTACAGGCGTGCACTTGCACGCCTGGCTAATTTTTGTATTTTTGGTACAGACAGGGTTTCGCCATATTGGTCTCGAACTCCTGACCTCTCAGGTGATCCTCCTGCCTTGGCCTCCCAAAGTGTTGGGATTACAGGCGTGAGCCACTGTGCCCAGCCTGACATGGGTCCTTCCTGAGGCACATCCCTGCCTGGCCTGTTAGCCCACCCACAGCCAGGCATGATTTCCACGTGGCTGGTCCCAGCTTTATGGCCTGTTTCTCCCCTCTTCACACCTTCCCCTCCTTTTCTCCTGACCACCCTGTGTCCCAAACACCTGTCAAGCCCTCAGCACCTCAACACTGTGTTTTCCACTGGCATTGCCACCTCAATTCCACTTCTATCCACCAACATCCTTCCTCTCTTTCCTTTCTGTTAAGTCACTTCTGATGGTTCCAACTGATTTCATTACTCCCATTTACACCATGCTTTGCTTTTACTTTCTAAGCATTTGTTGAATACCTACTACAGCCGAGTCACTTTAGATCCTGGGGATGCCAGGATGAACATAAACAGGCATAGATCCTACCCTCTTGAGGCCTGTAGTCATAGAAACACCTGTATACACTTGGGACGAGTGCTTTGAAGAAGTGGCAGATGGTACTTTTGGGGCTGTCAAGACACGAATTTGATCTGGTCAAGAGGCCAGGGAAAGTTACCCTGAGAAAATGCTGCTTGGGCAGAGAACGGGAGGACAGACAGGCAAAGAGGGGAGGGAAGAGTGAGTCAGGCAGCCACTTGTGCAAAGACCCAGAGGCTGCCTGTGGTGCTAATCTTGGGGTTTGTATCCTTGTTTTATTATCATGTTTATCTTCTTGTCCCCGGTGAGTAAAGCTCTTTAAGGCAGGGCCTATTTCTGGCCTCTTGCTGTCCTCTGCAGGGGTTAAGACTAAAGCTTGCCCAGGGCAGGGAGACAGTTGTTTGAATGGACTAAGTGGACACTGTCTGTTTCTGCAGAGACCCCCAGTGCACCACCTCCAGAACCCCTGGAGTGCAGACAGGTCATCCTGTGGCCATCTCTACCACCCTTCTTTGTGGTGGCCAAGGGCCAAGAAACAGCGTCACTTCTAGCTCCAGACCCAGATTTATGTCTGTCCTTGATGAAGGTGTCTTCTTGCACTGAACTGGGATTTCAGGTCTCCTTTGTTTGTGAGCATGGAGGTAGCCTGCCCCTGTGGGCTCCCTGCGAGTTATGACCACAGAAGGAACGTCAGGGTGGTTGTACCAGGATGGTGGGGTTTATTAGGGCCTCTGGGCCCTATTCTCCCACTGCTGCCCCCTGGCCCACTCTGGCCACACCAGTCTTCTTTCCACCCCTCAAATACTCCATGACCTTTTTTTAAAATTTTATTTTATTTGAGACAGGGTCTCGCTTTGTTGTCCAGGCTGGAGTGCAGTGGCATGATCACGGCTCACTGCATCCTCTGCCTCCCAGGCTTAAGTGATCCTCAGGCCTCAGTCTTCCGAGTAGCTGGGACCATGACCGCTTTTTATCTCAGGACTTTGTCACTGCCCCTTCCACCAGGAATGCTCGTTTGGATCTTCAAACAACTACCTCCTTATCATCATTTCTAAATGTTATTCCTAAATGTCTCCCTTAAAAGTTGCGTTCAAACAGCACCCAGGTCTGAGTACCTCGGTTAAAGGCGCCCTCTATGTTCCCTACCCCATCACTCTCTATCCTCATTACTTGATTTTACTTTCTCTGTAGTAGGACCTAACTTCAGTCCAAAATGACCTCTTTCCAGGTACACTGCCTGCCTACAGGGATGTAAGCGCCAAGAGGCAGAGTTTTGCTGGATTCTTCTCTTCTGTTTCCTAAATGACTGGAACAGAGGAGCTACTCAATAAAATGAATGAATGAATGAATGAACGAACGAACGAACGAACAAATGTCCCCTGTGGGTACATGCCTGGATTCAGGGGGCTGGGACTAGATTGAGATAAATCCACACTGAGTTTAAGATTCCAACCTAGATGGTAGTAGTGGTGTGAGCCTGTCTGAATTGGCCCCCATTCAATTTACAGGCCCCCCCATCTCTTTCTATTCACTGCCCTTCAATCATATTCTCCCAGCTCCACCATAAACTGTGTTAGCTATTTGCCCTGGGGCATGCTACTTTACCTTTCTAAACTTCAGTTTCCTCCTCTAAACTTTCATACTTGCAGGGTGATGGTGAGAGTTAAATGGAGTAGATTATTTAGAGTGCTTAGTGCATGAGCCTTGCAAGTAGCAAGCCTTCTCTAGACGTTAGCTTCCCTGGTGAGTTTTATCATCCTCACCACACCTCGCTTTGTCATTTTTTTTTTTTTTTTTTTGACGCTCCCCTTCCCATCCCTCCCTGTGCGCCTCACGTTTGCCCACCAGGGGGCCCCACATGCCGCTCTTCCTGCTCAGGTCGTCCACACTGATGCATGCCGCCCGCCTGTCATGGCATCAGTACCTTGCTTGTGCCTCTGATGACAGCTCTGTCACTGTCTCTGATGACAGATTTGTCTGCTGGTTCTGCCTCTTCATTCCAAGTATCTCAGTCCCTTGCACCCAATACTTCATTCATTCCAAATGACTGAGCACCTACTATGTGCCAGGCTTCAATGGTAGGTGTTGGGGATACAAGGAGAAAGATCAGCCATGCCCTCCCTTCAAGAAGCTCACAGTCTATAGGAGGATGGCAGAGGGGTCAAGAGGCAGAGGGGGCCACGCCCTGGACTGGATGGATGAGAAGGCCAGGATCACATTGCTCTTTGGAACTAACCCGCTGGCTGGAAAACGTGCGGAAGCTCCCTGCCATCAGGCCCTCAGCTCCTCACGTTACATATTTCTACACTTACCTGAATTTCTCAGCTCAGCTCTTCATCCCTAGTGCCTCAAACCCTATTCCAGACACCTCAGTTCCTTACACCAGATGCTGCAGCCCTTGCCTCAAACACCTCAGCCTCTCATTCCAAAATCTCCTATGTCCCAAACTTCAGGAGCTCAGCCATTCACCTCAAATATCTCAGCCCCTCCTCTAAGAAATACTGCAGTCAGGCCAGGTGTGGTGGCTCATGCCTGTAACCCCAGCACTTAGGGAGGCTGAGGCAGGAGGGCTGCTTGGGTTCAGGAGTTCAAGACCAGCTCAGGCAACATAGCAAGACCTTGTCTCTACTAAAAATTAAAAAAATTAGCTGGACATGGTGGCTCGTGCTTGTAGTCCCAGCTACTCAGGAGACTGAAGTGGGAGGATGGCCTGAGCCCAGGAGATAGAAGCTGCAGTGAGCTGGGATCACTTCACTGCACTTCAGTCTAGGCGACATGGTGAGACGCTATCTTAAAAAAAAAAAAAAAAAAAAAGAAGGAGAAGAAGAAAAACAAAATGCTGTAGTCATTGACATAATCTGTGGTTCTCAGTCCCTTTTTTTTTTTTTTTCAGCTTTTAGATTCAGGAGGGATGGGAAAAAGTAGTGATTTGGAGAAGCCCACTGGTAGGCTTTTTCTGATGTGTCTTCCAGGGCAGAGGGGGGCATCCTTCACTCCCTCCCAGTGTGAGGATTGCTTATTTAAATATTGTGTTTGCAGTGACTCATGCCTGTAATCACAGCACTTTGAGAGGCCAAAGCAGGAGGACAGCCTGAAATCAGGAGTTCAAGACCAGCCTGGGTAACATAGCAAGACCCTCATTTCTACCAAAAAAAAATTAAGCTGGGTATAGTGGCACGGACCTGTAGTCCCAGCCATTCCGGAGGCTGAGGCAGGAGAGCGGCTTGAGCGCAGGAGTTCAAGGCTGCAGTGAATTAGGATCGCACCACTGCACCCCAGCCTGGGTGACAGAGTGAGACACTGTCTCAGAACAAATGTATTTGCTTTCTCACTCTTTCCTATCTCCATGATCACATCTTCTCTCCAGTTTTAAATGCCTCACCATTAATAATTCTCTCAGAGTTCCTTGGAGAGAGGTCATGATCTCATCACTCCTAATTCTCCAAAACTAATCATAGAATCTCAGAGTTGGAAAGGACCCAGAAGTCCAATGGGTTCCAAACTTCTTTTTAGTTAGGGAGTCTTAACTGCAACCAAATCTTATGTGGAACATCAATATATATGTTGACTAGCTGTTGGAGCCTGGCCATGTAACCCAATGGATTCTGCTTAGAATATGGATTAAAAACCCCTCATGGACATGAGACTTTGCAGGCTTCAAAGAGAAAGATCTGAATGATGGAGGGTCCCACCCAGTGGGTGCCTCTGGTGATTATCAGGGTATTGACAACTTTGTCATTCCCTGTTCTCCGAGCTCTGAGCACAGCCTGAGTGCTGGTGCTGCCCAGGGGACTGACTGCAACCGGAGCAACCCAGCCCCAAGACCCCAGGAGGTTGCCATAGATACTGAGGTGAAGGGAGCTGGTGAGCTTGTTATTATTTGTGTGCATCTTCCCTCTAATTGCTGTGGGGTAGCTGGATGCTGTGTGGGCGCTACATCAGTGGGGATAGAGGAGGGTGTATGTGCGAGGGTGTGTGTTTGTGTGTGCACACAGAAGTATCTATAGGCTCCAAACCACCACTATGGATGTGTCAGAGGCTGCGCTGTTGAGAGAAGTAGTGAGGGAGGAAGGGAGAAGTGAGGTAGAGATACAAAGGAAAAAGGAGGCTGGACAAGGTGGCTCATGCCTGTAATCCCAGCACTTTGGGAGGCCAAGACAGGATGATTGCTTGAGTCTAGGAGTTTGAGACCAGCCTGGTCAAAATTGTGAGACCTCATCTCCACAAAAAAATTTAAAACTAGCTGAGTGTGGTGGCACATGCCTGTAGTCCTAACTACTTGGGAGGCTGAAGCTGCAGTGAGCCGTGACGGCACCACTGTACTCCAGCCTGGGCGACAGAGCGAGACCCTGTCTCAGGGGGAAAATTTAAAAAAAAGACAATGGATTAAGTTTTCTTCTAATTGTGTGAATTCTAATTTTCTACTTTATTTGGATGTTTCAAAAAGTAAAAGGCAGTGGCAAACCTGTGGTAGGGAGTGATATTTGTTGAAAAGCAGCTAGCTCCACTTATGTAGTACTGTGAGTCACCCCTGAGGCTTCACCCCAATATTTTTCTCATCACTTTACCTTTTAGAGATACAGTGCAAAATGCTTTATATGGTTACCCCGAAACACCTAGTGTTGAACCCTCCCCTTAGTCGGGATGATGTTCCTCTCCCAGCAGGCATGTGAGACTGGTCAGGGTTGTAGTCCTGTTTTACATTTGCCCAGGGATACTCCTAGGGGACCCCATGGCAGCCCTCTTCTGTGCTTGTTCTGACCTCTCTTCCTCTCCTCATTCCACCTTCCATTCATGAATAGAAAGTTTCAAGTATCAGCCTGGAGGTCAGGAAGCAAGTTGCCTTGAGCACTTGGGAAGGGCACATTGATGATCAACTGATATTCGTGGTTGCTTCTGCTTTGAAGATGGATGACAGAAACTCAACACTTACTGGCATCTCCATGTACGCAATCTCATTGCCCTACCCCACACTGAGACTTGGGACCTGGCTCTCACCCAGGTGCTTTGAGATAGGAAGTGGCCTAACTCTCCACTTTACTTCCTGTTGCCCTGGGGAGGGGTGGGGCATGGTGTTCTGGCACTGCTACCCTTTCCCTTGGCCCTCTCTACCCTTCTCCCTAGAGAACTGCTAATGCTTTTGCTTTAGGGCTTCACGCCCTCCCATTCCCTAATCACCCCTACTGGGTAGTCTGGTTCCCAAAGCAGCTGTCAGGGCTGTTGGGTCAGGACAGGAGGGGAGCACTCCTGGAGAGCTCTGCCCCACTCACCCCTCAGGGAGGCAGCTTGGGAGGCTGGGACACCTCTCAGCCCCCTACTCTGGCAGAGCGAGCCTGCTCGAGACGGAGGCCCAACTCCCAGTGGGCATCCTGCTGTAATCAAGACTGTGCGGCAGCCTCTGGCTGAGCTCCACCCTGCCCAGTTAGGGCTGGCCTCAGCCTCAGGGGACAGCTGCCCAGGCAGGTCAGGAACCTGCCCAGCCAGTTTGTCCCCCATCGAGACGGTTATGTGCCTCTGTCCCACCAACTTGTGATAGTGGGGACAGGAGAAGGGGTGGTATCTCCCTCTGTCATCCCACAAATATTTACTGAGGGTCTGGGGCTGAGAGTACAATGGTGAACAAAAGGTGCAGAGGCCCCACCTTATTGGAGCCTACAATTCAGTGGGAAGGCAAATATTAAAGAAATAATAACAGTAAACATAGTTCTTTCTTTTCTTTTCTTTTTTTGAGATGAAGTCTCATCCTATGGAGTGTAGGCTAGAGTGCAATGGTGCAATCTCGGCTCACTGCAACCTCCGCCTCCTGGGTTCAAGTGATTCTCCTGCCTCAGCCTCCCGAGTAGTTGGGATTATGGGCGCGCGCCTCCACGCCCAGCTAATTTTCATATTTTCAGTAGAGACGGGGCTTCACTATGTTAACCAGGCTGGTCTCAAACTCCTGACCTCGTGATCCACCCGCCTCAGCCTCCCAAAGTGCTGGGATTACAGGCATGAGCCACCGCACCCGGCCCAGCAAACATAGTTCTAATTAGGTACCAAGTACTATTCTAAGTGCCTTAGCCCATTTAGTGCTCACAGGCCTGTGAGGTAGGTAATATTATTATTCCCAGCCGGGCGAAGTGGCTCACGCCTGTAATCCCAGCACTTTGGGAGGCTGAGGCGGGTGGATCACGAGGTCAGGCGTTCAAGACCAGCCTGGTCAACATAGTGAAGCCCCATCTCTACTAAAAATACGTGGTGGCGGGTGCCCGTAATCCCAGCTACTCGGGAGGCTGAGGCAGGAGAATCACTTGAACCCAGGAGGTGGAGGCTGCAGTGAGCCAAGATTGCGCCACTGCACTCCAGCCCGGGCCACAGTGCAAGACTCCGTCTAAAAAAAAAAAAAAAAAAAGATTAAGTGACTTACCCAAGGTCACGGAGCTCATCAGTGAGTTGCCCAGAAATCCAAGCCAGGCAGTTTGATGCAAGTTCACTCTTACACAGCTATGAGATAGCTCTACTGCCCCTCATACCAGTCAATGCCTCATTACAAAATGTGGTAGGTGCCAGAAAATAAAAGTACGAGGGTGCCTTGCAAGAAAATGGGGATTTCCCCTTTCTTCCACTTTCTCTTCTAGCCCCCACTGCACAAAGCAAAACTTTCTGAGTCTTTCCACTTCACCCCTTTCACTGCTGGCCGGATAGAGAATACTCTTTCATCTCTGCAGTTATGATGCAGGGACGCAGAGTCCTACCTGTATCCTTGTACCTGGCCTGGTCTCCCTGATCAACCCGCGCCTGAAGGGTTTCTTTCTAATAATGGTCCTGGTGGTTGCGCAAGTCTAGACTGTCAGCTCCCGGAGGGAAGGCGGCTGGCAGCTGGCTCTGCGCAGACTGGGGGCGCCTCCCGGGCATGCAACCTGGCACAGGCTCCTTGACCTTGGCTCTCTCCCCACATGCTAGGAGCCCGGTTGGGGGCTCGGGACCCGCGTGTGGGTCCCGTCCAGAGAGCTCAGTGGTCCAGACCCCTACACTCCTAACACACGCACCCTCGCATGCACATTCCCGAGCCTGCGCGGGGTCCGTCCCGGGACAAGCCCATAAGTCGCGAACCTTCCAGCTCGGTCTGCCCGGACGGGTGGACCGGATCAGGCACCCCCTCCCCTCGGCTACCCAGCGCGCCTGGCCCAGCGCGGGCGGCTCCGGGGCGGGGCGGGGCCGGCGGCGGGAGGCCCCTCCCCGGGGGCGGGCCGGGGGCCGGCGGGGCTGGGGGCGGGGCGGGGCGGGCGGGCGGCGCGGGGGTGTCCCTCCCTCCCTCGCTCTCCCCGGTAAAGTCTCGCGGTGCTGCCGGGCTCAGCCCCGTCTCCTCCTCTTGCTCCCTCGGCCGGGCGGCGGTGACTGTGCACCGACGTCGGCGCGGGCTGCACCGCCGCGTCCGCCCGCCCGCCAGCATGGCCACCACCGCCACCTGCACCCGCTTCACCGACGACTACCAGCTCTTCGAGGAGCTTGGCAAGTACGGCCAGCCCGCCGCGGTCCCCGCCTGCCCTGCCGCCCGGGCGCTATGCGGCTTCTCGCCCCGCCCCCCGGCCCTGCACCGGCCGCTGCGGCGCCCCCTCGGCCGCCCCACCCCCGCCTTTCCCGCCTGCTGCCTCTGGGCCCCGCGCCCCCCGCGCCCTGCCCTGCATCCCCCTTGGCGCCCTGCAGCAGCTGGCGGGGCCGCTGCTCCCCGCGCGCCGCCGCGGACACCGCAGCCCCCGGACCTTTCCCGGGTGCCCTCCAGCCCCGCCCCTCTGCACCCTTCATGCGCCCCGCTCCCGACCACCTCCCAACGCTGCCAGGTTGCTCACTCCGCACCCTGAACCCAGGTCCCACGCGCCTCGCACTCAGGACCCTCGCCGGCCCTGCAGCCCTAGCCCCGCTGCGGAGCCCGGGCGTGGGGGGGCTGTTTGGCGCCCGGCCCCGCCCCCCGCGAGTGCCGCTCCAGGCTCCCAGCCCCTCGGCTGGGCAGTGCTGCGGCACCCCCGTCCCCTCCCCCCATCCCTGCAGTGGTCCCGGGAGCCGCGCCGCAGCCGCAGCATCCCCCTCCCCTCCGCACTGAGCTGGCCGCTGCAGCAGCCCCGGCCCCCCACCCCCACCCGCGGCATCGAGCCCGGCCACTGCAGCCCCCGCCCCGCCCGCCCCCCTAGACGTTTCCAGAGCTGAGAGTGCGAGCTCCCATTGGGGGGGGGACGTCAAGGAAAATAACATGGGAAGGGGAGTTCTTGATGTCTGACTGTGTCCTCTTTTCCCTTGCTGTCAGTTGAGCCGGGATGCAGTGAGATGAAGCCGGCTGTGGGAGAGGAGGGGGGGGGTTGAGCCTCACTTTGCCCCATGGTTGAGGGAGATTTCTCTTTCAGGGGATGATACCCTCTTTTTAATCTCTCCTTCCCCAACCCTCAACTGTTCCTGGTGAGAGAAGGGCAGGGTCTGTCTGCTCCCTTCTGCCCTGGTTCTCTTGGCCGGGACCGCAGGGCTGTCTGAGATGCAGCAGGTGTGTGTTTTCAGCGTCGCCCACCCGCTCCTGATGTGCAGCCTGAGGTGGAGGCTGTTGCCTTGCCCAGGGACTGGATGAGGGGGTGGGAGCGCGGCACACCACCCACATCTGTTCAGTGACCTGCGGTGGCCGCGTCCTTCTGCCTCACGTTGGATAGTGGTGGTCGCAGCCCCGGTGTGTGTGCGTGTGACTAGAGGTCTGGTGGTGGGAGCATCATCGTCCCCAGACTTGAAGTGTGTCTGTGTCACTCTGCCCTGCTCCGTGTCCCAGTTCTTTCCCCCTTCTCCCTCCAGGGGTGCTTTCTCTGTGGTCCGCAGGTGTGTGAAGAAAACCTCCACGCAGGAGTATGCAGCAAAAATCATCAATACCAAGAAGTTGTCTGCCCGGGGTGAGTGTTCCCTGTCTTGACCTCTTCCTGAGGATGCCTCCAGGGGCTATGGTTTCTTCTGAAGGAGCCCCAGAAATTGGGGGTTGTGCGTTTTAGCACTTGGAGAGGAGTTGGAATTTCAGACTGATTGGACTTTGTGTCAGGCTGAAGCCAGAAAAGGAGTTGCATGGGGGACTGGAAGTGCCCAGGTACAAAAGAATGAAGGAAGAGATGCAGGTAGCTGCAGTGGCCCCCAAAGGCTCGAGGGAGTTCAGTCTTCAGGGAGGTGGAGGATATGGGGGTAGTGGGTGGTACAGAATGGGGAGCTCTTAATTTGGGGCATTTGGAGCCCTCTCCCTTTGGGGCAGTGGTGGCTACTGCAGGCCTTTCCTGGTCCCTGTGCCCCAGTGGTGACTTAGGATGGAAATGCAGTAAGTGAGCAGCTCTGACAAAGCCAGCCTCCCCTGCCCACCAGGCGGCAGAACAGACTCCCAAGGGAAGGGAATCTGTAAACATCAGGGGAGGCTGCTACTGGCGAGGGCTTCTTAGGAACAAATTCTGCCAGATGAACTTGATTGCTTTTTTGATCAAATTACAAAGTTGATGGTGCAGCAGCAGATGTAGTCTGTCCTGGGTGGAGGGTGATGCCTCATGGTCTAGAAATCCCAAAGGCCTGGTTTGGGCAGGAACTGCACTGCCTCCAAGTCTGAGGAGCATAAAGGCCAAGGCTTATGGGGCCTCACTTGCGAGATCCTCCCAAGTACCTGAGGCTAGGAGGGTCAGGGCCTGTCTTTCACACCTTGAACCTACACTCTCTGAACCTCCTATTGGGTGCTTGCCAAACTCACCTCATCTGATAGGTGTAGACCCAGCATTGTGTGAAGTGCTCTGTAAACAGGTCTGGTGAGTACAGAGGTCAGATCTTGGAGGGCTGCAGGGTGCAGTTGGGGAACAAAGGTTGTGAGACTCAGAGAATGGAATTAGGGCTGGGCAGTAGGATGCCATAAATGTATTAGGAGCCAGGACACATGCCCTGGGGAAGACATGGGCCTTGGCCAATAATGACCCGGGTTTCTCTGGGATAAGAGACGTAATAGATGTCCCAAATGCTCAGAGAAGCTCTACAATTTCACGGAGATGACATTGGGCTTCTATCATGTTGGCAGTTGTTCTGGGACCTGTTTAGCAGGGCCTTGTCCACCACCTGGCTGGGGACTCTCTCTCCATCCCCCTAGTAGAGCACTAATTTCTGACTCCCATCCAGCTCCACCTCTTGCTGTTCGTGTGTATTGCCTATAAAGTTGGACTTGTTTGTTTTCTTTTTCTCTGGGTACCTTGAGTCTGAGGATGGTTGCCATAGAGATATGTGGGCAGTCAGATGCCCTCCTTCCCTGGAGTAGGGGTGGGGGGGGACAACAGGGGCTGGGATCTCTGGCAGACATCCTCTGGCCAAGGATGGAAGGTGCAGGCAGGAACGATGGCTTGAGGCTGGATACCTCTCATACCCACACAGCAGAACCCTGGTGCATCAGAAACGGGGCTGGTGTCTGGTGTCTCCAGTTGATGACGCAATGCTTTGCTATCCTCATCTCACCAGTGTCCTCTGACCCAGGGGTAAGGGAAGGAGAGACGGCTGGAAGCCAAATTCTGGGATGTGAGGAAAGGTGATGTGGTGACTTCCTGCAGCTGCCTGACTGGGGCTTTCATTTCCTACTCCTTCCCTACCTGCCTGAACTTCCATGACCTGTGTGATAGCATCGCTTTCCCTTCCTCACCTCCTTTCAACCTTGTCCCATCTTTCCCAACGGATATCTTTCCCTGGCCAAACTGGATGAGGTTTGATTT
This sequence comes from Papio anubis, assembly GCF_008728515.1. NCBI lineage: Eukaryota > Metazoa > Chordata > Mammalia > Primates > Cercopithecidae > Papio > Papio anubis. The sequence continues at coordinate 70,343,577 of NC_044986.1, read as the reverse complement.
CTCTTTGATTTCCCCCCCTCCTCAAGAAGAGGATTCTTGTGTAAAAGTATATGCTTCAGACAGAAACTCCCCCTCTCCCAAAATGGATATGCCAAGACTGGGCTCTGTTGTGTGGCTTCGTGTGCCAGGTTGACTTTGGGACAGAGGCACAGATGATAGGCACAGATGCCAGCCAGAGGGGTCAGAATGTGTAAGTGCCAGCCAGTACTGTGTGGAGGTGGGAGAGTGGAAAGGGGCTGTCTTGGAGATGGAGGGAACAAGGTGGAGCTGGACTATAGGTGTGGGCATGGGGGATGTGAGCTCTTGGAGAGAACTGGGCCGGGGTAGCCATGGGCTGGTGCCCATGGGGTTAGGGAGTGAGGGCCATGGCTTCCCTGCAGACTCTCAGTTTACACTGTATATTTTATAAAGGTGCAGGCACTGGGGCTGGGTTTCACTCGTCGCTGTCTGTTTAGGGCTCCGCAGGTGTTGGATTTCTGTGTCTGGGAATGTCGTGGGCCCACCAGGGTCATCTATGAAGGTCTGAAGGGGCTTGCTGTGTTCACTGGGTCTTCCTGCCTGCTATCTTTCTTGTTTGTGATTCTCTGGGCTACAAACTGAAAAGATAGAGGGTATAGAGCTGTTTCTTTTTGGCATCCTCGGTGAGGTGGCTGGGAGGCAGGGAGAGGGATCACCTGGTCTTCTAGGGGGTCCAGTTGAGACAGGAAGCCTTCTTTTGGGCTGTTGTGTCTTGTCTCTATGGTCTCAGAGGCCCACATTGGCGGCTAGGTTGTAGGGTGGGGAGTTCATGCGGATATGCATTGAGCACTGTCTTTGTCTGCGGGCCTGTCTACATAAAGTCACTGAAAGTCACATAACGTCACTCCGTTTGCTTCAGAACCGTGATAGGAGTGGAGCTGGGTTCTTAAGGGAGCCCATGGTTCCAAGCTTAGCTCCACTAGGCCGAAGGAGGCATTTAAAATAGGCTTGGATGCAGGAGCTAGTGGGCCAGGTGATGGCAATGATAAGTCGTTATTTTAAGATTTAAGAGCACCCCCCTCAAGGAGCCTGAGCCCTTATGTCTTTTTTTATTTTTAAATCTTCATATTCCCTTCTTATCTTTATTCATATGCATACAGATTTTCACCTCGCGGAGCATAACATTTTATATCCTGCTCTCTTTGCTTATATCCAAAGTATTTCCCCCATATTGCTACAGTTGAAGGGCAAATGGTCCTTTCTTCTACGTTGTTTAGGATTTATCCCTAGAACAATCAGCATCAGAAGAAACTTCTGTGTATGTACCATTTATCTGGATTCCAGTTGCTTTCACTGAGATGGATACTGGGGTAATGCCCTTGGCCTTACTAAGAGATGCTATTGGAAATGGTGTTATGAAATCTGTTATAATACTTTAACATATTTATTTAATCTGTACATTCCATGTGAAGAAATTTCTTTTGAAGCTAAATGTAAGCAAAAGCTTTCCTCTTTGTGAGGACCTGGGAGGTGAGGGAAGGGTCCTTATGTGTTTCTTTACTTCTTCATGGACAGGCCCTAGCGAAGTGCCTGACTTTTGCCGGCCACATACGCATTAAATGAGTGGGTCAAGAGGACTATGTAACCAATCGTGGTTGCCTTTTGGCTTTGGCTCCCAGGAAACTCAGAGTCAAGTTGCCAGAGTCCTTGTACCCTGCTACAGGCTTGGGTCCTCCCTTTCTGATGCAGGGAGCCAGGCTGCAGACCTGATACGGCTGCTGGAAGAGAGGACAGATGAGGATAAAGACCTGTACTTGGGGCATAAGGCAGAGTGGGAGATGTAGGCAGACATTTAGCTGATGATTCCTCCTTCCTTGTCACTAATGGCACTATAGGGCCACTGTTGAGATCTCTTCCAAGTAGTGATTTTGAATTTATTGTGCATAAGGATCACCCTGAGTACTGGTTTTAAAAATGCAGATTTCCGAACTTTAGCCACAGAGATTCTGCTTTAGAAAGTCTAGGGTGGGGCTGCAGAATCTGCATTTTTAACACATGCTCCAGTGAATTTCATGCAGGTGAAGCATGAGCCACTCTTTAAGAGATGCCACCTAAAATCTGCAACAACAGTTGCTCTTGCCATGCCCTCTGGAATTCAACAGACACACCTTGGCCCAGCCTTCTCCAGATTGTGTGTCTGTTGCTATGTGGCCATCTGTGCACATGGGCTGTTCTGTGATTAGGGGCCTCGTTCTGGGCCTCCGGATTGGGGTGTCTGTGTCTGAGGCTGCGGCAAGCTGGGTTGTGGCATGTTGGCCACCAGAAGGGTAAAGGCTGTCCCTTTCTGGGTCCAGCTGGCCCTGGGGACTGAAATGGGATCCCCTGGATGGTGCCAGCTGAGAATCCCCGCCCCCTTAGTGTTGGCCTGAGTAGCCCCCATGACATTTGTGTCCCCTGTGGTATCTCCCAGTGAGACTTTCCTGTTAAGGATCTGGGTGAAGTGAGGGGAAGAGAAGGGAGGAGGAAGCAGCAATGCAGGGAGTAGGAGAAGGAAGAGAAATCCACACAGCACTGGAACACCGGCCTCGAGGAAGCATTTAAGGAGGCTGTGTGCAAAACCATGCCTTCCCCCTGCGGGTAAAACAGGCCAATTTCTGTAAACAGAAAAATGGGCATCCTGCATATCGGTGATGGAACGCCTCTACCTTCTCTCCTGAAGGGATGGAAGCCGACTGCAGGTCCTTCTGTGCGAAGGCTTCTGCCGGGCGGCTTTTGTCACATGGTCACGTTGAGCTGGGGGCCTTAGCGCACACAACACTGGCCTGTCCCCCTCCCCTCCCACCTGCCTTCTCAGAGTGACTTGGGGTGCTGCATCACGGTGTGGGGATGGAGGTGGGAAGGTTACCCTGTCCCATCAGGGAGGCCCCTGCCTTCTTCCTGCTGCTTCCTCTGGTCCCTTGTCACCATACCCTTGTTAGAAGCTGTGCTGAAACCCTAGAGGTGTGTGGCTGACCCCATTCTCTGCTGAGGCTGGAGACAGGGAAGGGGAGGCTGTGTGTGACCATTCCTGCTCCCATCTCTATGCTTGCTGCTCTCTGAACAGCTTTGGCAGACCAACAAGGGCCTGATCCCATGGGTGCCAAAAGGGTGGTGACAGGAGGACATGGGCACTTTGCACCTCTTGAATGCCTCTCTGCAGAGCCCCTTTGTCATCTGCCCATGGCCAGACAGATCTGCCGCAGGACTGCTGGGGAAACCAAGGCACAAAAGCTTTGTCTGGGGTCTTTTTTTTTTTTTTTTTGCACTGCAGGTGCCTGTGACTTTGCCAGGGCTCAGACCCAGCATCCTTAGTCCGTGTGGCCTCCACCCACTCCTTGGCGCCTTTCTTTAAAACACAGGTTCTGGATACTTTGTTCCTGTGATGAATCTTGGCATATCACCTCACACCTCTCCATCTAAGCCCCAAGCTCCAAGCCTGGTGGAGCAAATCCCTCCTCGTTGCTGGCTGAGGCCCCATTCCCATCTGTACCCACCTCTCTGGGCTGTGCGGTGGGGAGATTTCCAGCCACTCCTCCCCAACACCATCTCCGCTTCCTGGGCCCTATCAGCAGCAGCCGCAGCTTCCCATCTGCTCCCCTCTTTTCTCCTCCCTTTCTTTCCCCTCCCCCCTGCTTGCTGCTGCCCTGGGAGGAGCTATTTTTAGGGGCTGCTTCCTGGGATGTTTTACTTGGGGCTGGTTACCATGAAGGAAATGTCACCAAAACAGTGGGCAAAGGCTGCAGGCACCAGGAGCCCTGCCGGGGGCCATGGAGAACACGATGGCTGACCCTTTTCTGGCCCTTGAGAGCAGCCAGAGTGTCCCCAGGCAGAGCCTTGCCTTCTTGGGGCTTGCTAGTGACCCCTTGGGGATTTTCTCCGTCAAAGCTGATTTAGGGCCTTTTCGCTGTAGGGCATTTTTTGGAGCCTCTCTCCCTCCTTAGAGCTTCCCTTGCCTTGAGATCCAGAGGCCAAAGTGGGGCTCAGGTCTTTGTGTCACCAAGTTAAAACTGCGTAAGGACTGAAGATAAGGGGAGGATGCTGGGTACATGCACAGAGCCTTGGGGGTTCACATGGGCACATTTCAGGCCCCGTCCCTCTGTATCACATCCCCCAGCTAGTCACCAGGTGTACACGGGTGAGGGCATTAGAAGCCGTGGTCCTGCTCCTGCGTGGTGGATGGACTTTGCTTTTAATTGGAGACTCTTTGCACCTTTAGAGTGAGATTCAAAGAGGGAGGGATGTGGCATCGCAGTGTCAGGATGAGGTCGGTGGGATTGTGGCTTGGGAATCCCACTGGTCAGTGCCCCAGGCCCAGGGCTGTGCATAAGCAGCTGGGGAAGGTGGATTATGACACCAAATCCCTGCCGTGTCCTTGTTTCTGCTCAGAGTGACCCCAAGGGGGCCAGACAGGAGCCTCTGTTGCTTGGAAAGAAGATGAGGGGCACTCAGGAGGGCAGCAAGTGAGGCTGCCTCCCATCAAGCCCTGAAATCAGTGGGGCTGCAGGAAGCTTCTCACATCCATGTTTGGGGTCACAGGCACAGACCTGCAAAATGCCGTTTGCAAAATTAAGAATGCCTTTGAGATTGGAACTTGGGAGAGCCCTCAGTCAGAGTAGGAATGTGCATCCTTTCCCACGTACAGAGGGTTGTATGTTTAGGTGGCAGCAGGATCTTAGTGCTGTCATTTGTGTGGTTTTTTTTTTTTTTTTAGGAAAATGTCTCTAAGTCAAGCAGGCCCGTCTCTGAGAGAGCCATGGAGAGTCTGTGGCCAACCCTCCCTGGTCCCCTGACCTGGCAGAGGAAGGAAAGGGCATTGGAGTAGGCTTCTGTCTTCAGGCCAGAGGGGGAGGTGGTTCAAGGGCAGGCTTGGTGCACCCCTTGGCTGCACGCTATCACCTCCCTATCTGCTTCCTCTTTTCTGCATCGCTCGGTGCATCTGGTCACTTCTTGCTACCCTTCCTGTGAATCGTGGAGCCTTGGACCAAGTCCTGAAGCACTTGGGCAGAAGGCGGGAGAGGCTGGGTTTCTAGGATCCTTGTTTCCCAGGGCCTAGCTCTGGCCTCGGCTCAGACCACTCTGGCCTGGGCAGGCTGCTGGGGAAGGGCTGGAGCCGCTTCTGCTTTCTGCTCCTGTTGCTACCTCTGCTCATGTTGGGGAAAACCTGCAGAGGGCTGTGGTTGGAGCTGGGCTGAAGGCCGGCAGGGGTGGGTCTCTCCATGGCAGTAGCACACAGGCAGGCAGGAAGTGGCCCTGTGCAAAAGCGGGAAGTGGCTGTTGTCAAACAGGAAGGGGGGGCTGGGCTGTGGGAGGGGCGGGGATGAGCCTGGTAGAAAGGTGGGTGGAGGAGGGTCCACCTTGGAAGGTCTGAGCATCTCCCTAGTGGTCACTGCAAGGAGGGGTGTCTCCAGGGAGACCTTTGCAGCACCTTGGGATACTGAGCCAGGGCCCTCCCACTATAGACCAAGCCCATTCAGTGGCCTCGCCCTTTTTGGGGTTGGGGATGCTGCGTCCAGCTGGGATGCCCTTGCCATTGGGAAAGATGATCTAGAAACCACTACTCCATCCTGGAACCCCTCTGCTACCGCTGCTGCTGGGGTGGACCCTCTGCTTTTTTGCAGCTGTGGGGCAGCCCTGGAGGTGACTACAGGACAGGAAGTGTCAGGGGAAGAGATAGGAGACAACAGCTGGAGAGGCTGGGTGGTGGCCGGGCAGTGCATGGCGGCAGGAACGGGGAGAGCGTGGCAGGCAGAAACCTCTGTTCATTGAGGAGAGCTTGTGGATGGCAGGGCGCCACGGCTGCGAGGAAGAGGAGGGAAGCAGACAGTGGCACATCCTGCGGTGTTCCCCTCTCTCTGAGGAGCCCCTGTTGCTGCCTGTCACCTGCAGACTGTAGACACTGGTGGGCCCCACCAAAACAGGGAAGGACACTCCACCCCCAGGACTGCAATGGAGGACCATGTGGGGAGCCCAGAAGCCAGGCAGGAGGGCTTAGTTGCTGTGTTGCAGACCCTGTATCTGCCTGGGACAGTGGGTCCCATTCACAGTGTCTCTGGTGATAGCTGTGGCCACAGGCCCAGCCCAGGAGACCCTGTCAAGCTTCTCACTGGGCCCTTGGAAAGGAGCTATATGCCAGACCTTATGCAAAACTCTTGACCTGTACCACCTCAGTTAAACCTCAGATCTTGCTGGCTCCATTTTAGAAGTGAGGAGCCTCTTGGCTGGACACAGTGGCTCAGGCCTATAATCCCAGCACTTTGGGAGGCTGAGGCGGGCGGATCACGAGGTCAGAAGATGGAGACCATCCTAGCGAACACAGTGAAACCCCATCTCTACTAAAAAATACAAAAAAATTAGCCAGGCATAGTGGTGGGTGCCTGTAGTCCCAGCTACTCGGGAGGCTGAGGCAGGAGAATGGCGTGAACCCGGGAGGCGGAGCTTGTAGTGAGCCGAGATCGTGCCACTGCACTCTAGTCTGGGCGACAGAGCGAGACTCAGTCTTAAAAAAAAAGAAGTGAGGAACCTCTTTCCCAGGATAAGGTGCCTGGCTCACTGTCTCACCTCCTTTGGGTCCTAATCAAATGTCACCTCCTTACTGAGGCTTTCCTGGACTGCCCTACTTAAATCTACACTCCCCGCTTTCTCTGCTTTTTCTACGCAGCACTTGCTGTGACATCTAATGTGCCATTGAGTTTTCTTATTGTCTGTCCCTCCCCCACATACAATCCACTAGAGTGTCAGCTCCATGAGGGCAGGGATTTTTGTCTGTTTTGTTCACCACTGTCTTCCTAGCATCTCGAATACTGCCTGTCATATAGTAGGCCTCAGTAAATATTTCTTTTTTTTTTTTTTTGAGACAGAGTCTCGCTCTGTCACCCAAGCTGGAGTGCAGTGGCCCAATCTTGGCTCACTACAGCCTCCACCTCCTGGGTTCCAGTGAGGATGTCTGGCTAAATTTTGTATTTTTAGTAGAGATGGGGTTTTACCATGTTGGCCAGGCTGGTCTTGAACTCCTGACCTCAAGTGATCCACCCACCTTGGCCTCCCAAAGTACTGGGATTGACCTACCGTGACCAGCCATGATAAATATTTCTTGAAGGAATGAATGAAGCTCGGGTGGGTTTAATAGCTTGCCGGATGTGGCAGTGTTGAGCTCAGTCCAGGGCTGTCTGACTCCAAAACCGATGTGTTGTTAATTGCCATACTCCACAGTTTAGAATCAGAATGAGGATCAAGGTGCGGTCCTGGGGTTCAGAGAAGACCTGGGCCTTGCCGGGAACACAGGGCTCAGCTCCTTGGAGTTAAGGCTGAACTAAGAGGCCAACAAGGACCCTCTGGATGCTGGGCAGCTCCTTTGAGGAGTTGGGAGCCTGAGTCTTTGTGTCTCCTCTCCACTCGAAGTCACCGGTAAATCATCGTGCCCTTATTTTTAGTGCTGTTGCTGTTGTGGGACTGTAACCATTAGCTAGTAAGAGACTTAAGGAAGGAGATAAACATTAATCTTCTGGGCCTTCCCTCAGCTGCCACCTCCGCATTGCAAGATGCTGTTCTCCTGCACCTGCCCAGGCAACGAAGCTCGAGAGTTATGGACTGGAGGGTGGTGAGATGTGTGCCCAGAGAGAGGGCTGTGGGTGTGTAGCTTTGGGGCTGGCTAGCTTGGTAGCTCCATCTCAAGTCCAGGGATGGAAGGAAGGTGGGGTCATGTCAACATCCTGCCAGATCTGGAAGAAGCAAGCCCCGCAGCCACCAGGCGAGGCTGTTACAGCCTCCTTGAGTGCCTGCTTCTGGAGGTCACTGGCCACATCCCTGTGCCTGGGACCAGGGGATGCCAGGTGATCTGGGAGTTGGGAGTGACTTGGGGTTCTCCTGGCTGCATCCTGGTCGGTGATCATGCTGAACCCAGGGACAGGAAGGAAGGTCTGACCCAGATCTTTGGGCAGCTGGGACGGATTAGCTGGGCAGTAGGAACTAATCTCTGTCTGTCCCCACCTCCTTCCACAAAGTAGAGCTGTTGCTAGAGGGAAAGTTTAGGACAAAGCTGGGTTTGGTTAGTGAAACAATAAATGTGAATTTCTTCTAGTCCATAATCCCTACATTATCTCAAACTGACAGGCCTGGGTTTGAATCTCAGTTCTATCTCTTTCCTGCTGTGGGATCTTGGGCAAGTTACTTAACTTCCCTGGGCCTCCGTTTCTTTCATCATCTGGAAATGTGGACAATCATAGCATTCACCTGATGGGATCATTGTGCGGGCCATGGGAAGATTTACAGAGGCTTTTTGCTGTTTAGGGTAGAGGCAGGGAGACAGGAATAGCTTGGCAGCTATGGATGTGGAGGCGCGTGCCCGGGCCTGGATAATTCGGGGTGAACTGGACTCTCTTCCTTTTGGACCCCCTCCAAAGCCTGGAGTCTTAACTCAACTCTCACCATTCTTTATCTGGCCATAATAGTACAGGGGTGGAGAAAGAGGGTTCTAGGCTCAGATCACCTGCATCACTGCCTGTCCGTGTTACCTTAGGCAGATTACTCTCTTTTTAAACCTGTTTCCTCAGTAATATAATGGAGCTAATCAGATCCCTACTTCACAGAGTTTCTGTAGGTATGAAATATGGTAATCCATGCCTCTGCCTGATACGTAGTCAATGCTCAGTAAGCGATTGTTATGGCTACTACTGTGGTTATTGGTGAACCCTTATTAAGCCCCTGTTTACAGAAAGAACTCTAGAAAGCACTACCCGGAAAGGTACCCCCGCCCTTCGAAGAGCTTGCAACTGAAAGATAACTGATGTAATATATGATGTGAGAATCGTGAGAAGTGCATTGGGAAATTGGGGGGGTGGAGTAGGAGGGAGAAGTCACAGTCTACCGAGAGGAGCAGGGAAGACTTCATGAAGGAGGTGACTTTTGGCAGGATTTCAGCAAGTAGAAAGAGGGAAGGACAGTGAGGGAGGGCTGTGAGGCCTCCGTGCTGTGAGTAGCATCCTCTCTTCCCACGTACTGGAGCTCTGCCTTCCTGTGGAAGGAATTGACCCACGCAGCTCACTTGGATCTGGGGACTTGTGGATTTCTGGTTATTCCACCAAAACCGAGTAATCCTGGCGTCTGAATGTGAAGAGGTCAAAGCTCACAGCAGTGGTGGCCAAGAGGACCCTGGGGAGAAGCAGGATTTGTGTCCTGGTTTCTCTTTCTATAAAATGGGCATCATACTAATGCCAACCTCCTAGAGTTGTTATGAGGATAAATTAAAAGAGGCAGCTGCCTGGTGTAGAAGTAAGCTCTCAATAAATGTTAGCTATTATTATTTTAAGTCATCATTATCTTGATCATCAACCTCTTTATTATCAGCATCATTATGTTTCAGGCTTGCCATCAGGACTATGTAGAGAATATATGCAAAACCCCTAGCCAGTGCCAAGTATGTATTAGGTGCTCAGTATAACTTAGCTATTATTAGTATTCTTAACAAGAAAGAGATTCTGGGCCAGGTGCGGTGGCTCATGCCTGTAATCCCAACATTTTGGGAGGCCGAGGCGGGTAGATCACCTGAGGTCAGGAGTTCGAGACCAACCTGGCCAACATGGTGAAACTCCGTCTCTACTAAAAGTATAGAAATTATCCAGGCATGGTGGTGTGTGCCTGTAATCCCAGCTACTTGGGAGGCTGAGGCAGGAGAATTGCTTGAACCCAGGGGGCGAAGGTTGCAGTGAGCTGAGATGGCATCACTGCACCCCAGCCTGGGCAACAGAATGAGACTCTGTCTCAAAAAGAAAAAAATAAAAGAGATTCTGGACACCCTAGGCCACTGAAACCCTGTTGTGGTGGAAAGAGCGCCAGAGTTTTAGTTGAAGACCTGGATTCACATCCCAGCTCTGCTGCTCACTGGCTCATTTCCTCATCTGGAAAAGGTGGTCACAACTATCTGGCCCAGGCCTGGTGGCTGTCACCTATAGTTCCAGCTATTCAGGAGCTGAGGTAGGAGGATCACTTGAGCCCAGGAGTTTGAGGCTGCGATCATGCCACTACACTCCTGCCTGAGGGACAGAGTGAGACCTAAAATGAAGGGAAAAGAAGCTGTCTCCAGGATTGCCATGACTTGCTGCATTACTTCAGCAAATCATTACAAGTGCATAGTTAGTACCTAAGAACTGAAGGAATATGAGTAACAAGGTGACCACAAGGAGAATGGATGGTTGATGGCTTTTATTTTTTCTCTTCTGCTTTTAGATCACCAGAAACTAGAACGTGAGGCTCGGATATGTCGACTTCTGAAACATCCAAACATCGGTGAGTGCCTGGTCATGGAGCATTTTGTGGGTATTTTGTAGAAGCAGGGAGAACAGATATCCACTGCTTTTGTGTGTGGGATCACCTCTGTCTGTGGACCTTCACCTGGTGTCTGTTTTTACATGAGCAGGATAGCAACTGTGTCTCAGAATTCTGGGGCATTCTAGTTTAGAGACCTGAGTATCTGCATCACTGCGGCACCTTCTCAGGGCTGGGGTGTGAGGCATCAGAATAGGTTTCAGACGCTATTTCTTCCCTTTCTCCTTCTGTCTTTGGGCTGAGGTCCAGGGTCCTCAGCGTGTGAGGTTCCGGGCTCCTAGCCTGCCAGCATCCCTCACCAGGGGCCATCCACAGCCCTCATGAAAGGGTCAGGATTTTGTTTGTGGACCTGAAAGAGTTTTGTTCCTGCTGCAGTGTCCTGCACACTCTGGGGGTTTCCATGGTGCTCCCATTTGTATTCCCCAGAGCCAGGAAAGCAAGCTGCCCCCTCGCCTGGCTTCTCTGGAGAAGGGATGGCAGGAACCACTCAGATGGGGAAGGAGAAAAAAGAGGATTTCTCCCTGCTCCCACCCTGACTTGGGGGACAAGAGAACATTGTTGGTTGTGCTAAAGCCTGAGGATGTTTGCCTGCCTCAACCCACTCTGGCTCAGTTTTACTTTGTTCAGCTGAAACCGTCTTTGCCAAAAGCGTTGGCCCTGATTTGGTGCTCCTTGCAGAAGGGACAGAAACTGGGCTGGCTGCAGTGTCTGAGCAGAAGCCCCAGTGTTGACTTGAGGCAGAGCAAGGAGCATCTCCTAGGTTTTCCCTAAAAGCCCTGAGTCATCACAAAAGACAACACGTGTTCTGTGCTCCTCAGGCATGGCCTAAATATCAGGGCTCCCACCGTGCCCCGGAGGCCACCTGCTCTGCTCTGTTGGCGGCCAGGGCTGTGAGGTGACTTGCTGAAGCCTAATGCTTCCTTCAGAGCTACCCAGCCCCTGGCTTCCTAGGTCTCGGGCTAGAACACTCAAAGTGAGCTCTGTCAGGGAAAGGCTGAGGTCCTGCTCTAGCCCTCTGGGAGAGGAGCAGCTCTGAGGTAGTCAGAACGTCAGCTGTGCAGGGCTTTGTGGATGGCAATCAGCAGCTTGGATTACACCCGAAGCAGATTGGCGTGGCTCGTGGCGATCGGCTCTGCCTGATGCAGTGTGTTCTGCAGAGCCAGCACCTCTCAGCTGGTGGGTTCCTGGCCTCAGAACTACTGGAGCTCCTAGGTGGTCTCTAAGGTTAGGCCTTTACCTGAAAATAGCGCACTGGGGACTGACGTGTTGCCCTGGGTAGGAGAGGGCCCACAGAGGGTAACACCTAGAACAGCAGTCATGGATTCAGGCATGTTTTGCTTGGCTGGCTCAGTGGTCTAAAAATATTTTTATTATTTGCCAATATTTAAAAATGAGATTTCACATTTTGAAGAAAAAAAATCTATTCCCTTGCCTTTCCAGTCAGAAGGCTCAGCTCTGCTGAGTCCCCACCTTGCATGGCGAGAAGGAGCTGTGGGGAGCAGTGACTGCCCCTGCAGCCCGCTGGCCACCATCCTTGTCACCCACTATGAGCTCACATTTGCATTGCCCACCTGGGCCCCTGCAGGCCTTGCAAGCTTGTGACCTCTGACCTAGAAGTTCCAGAACAGGAAGAAAAAGCGTGTGCGTGACTAAAGCCACCCATAAGCCCAGAAGCATTTTGATGTTCCAGACCTGGGTCTCAATATCTGAGGAAGGTAACTTCCTTTTATGCTCCTTGTGACCAACTGGTACAGCAGTGATAATCTGACTTCATGTAGGCAGGAGAACAGCAGCTAGGGGTCAATGATGCGGGAGGCAGAACCACGTCCGCATCACCCGCGACGAAGGTGGGTTGACCACGGACGGGTCAGGGTATAATGAAGACAATTGAGAAATTAACAGGAAGGACAAAATAGAATTCTAGCAGAAAAAAGCCCTAGGCGTCTTTTTATTTATTTCTAGAATTAAATACATACTTTTTTACCTCTTAGACTTCACTTCATTTGGTAGCCGTTTCCTTTCACCATCTGCCCTGGGCTCAGAATGGAGGCAGGCGGAGACCATCTATCCTGGCCGTCTGCTCAGAGGCCAGGTCGGGCACAGTCACTATGTTGGCCTCTGATTTCCTAGAACTGTGCTTCCATTTCATGACTGCTCCCAGGTCCTAAGGAGGTTGGTCCGAGGACCGATTCTGGGGTTGAGGGTGGGCAGAGGGAAATGGGAGTCAGGACTGTGTCCTGGGAGCTCCAGCATCCGGTGGGAACCAGGGCTCTTGGAGATGTGGCGGAGCTGCAGGTCCAGGAGGCTGCGGTTGCCATGGATCTGGACCTGGCTTGTGGCAGGAGAGGAGGCAATTTTGTGCCCCTAATTCACTATTCCTCTCCTCTCTCCACTGCGCTGCCCTTCAGAACTGTGACCCTTTTGGCTCTGGCCTCTTGAACTCCATCCCAAAGGGAAACAAACGGGCCAGCCCAAGAGCAGTGCACAGTCGAGGAAGCTAGAGCAGAGAGCACGTGGTCAGCCCCGGCTGCGGTCAGACTCGGAGGCACTGAATTCAGATGGGGCATTTGGTGCTAGGGGCCAGCCATGCTGTTTCCCCTTAATAGCTAGATGTTCTGTCCCAGGAGTTAAAAGCCTGTTGGAAGAGTGGTGAACCCTGATGTAAACTCTGGACTTATAGGTGATGATGAGTCAATGTGGGTTCATAGATGGTAACAAATCTACCACTCCAGTGGGAGGTGTTGATGGTAGGGGAGGCTGTGTGTGGTGGGGGGACATGGGGTATTTTGGAACGCTCTCTCTTGGGTATTTGGGAACACCCTGTACTTTCCGCTCAATTTTGCTGTGAACCTAAAACTGCTTTGAAAATAAAGTTTATTAATTAAAAACAAACAAACAAACAACAAAATGCCTGTTGGGTGGAAGGCACACTGCCGAACTCCAAACGGTGCTGGGAGTGTGGCCAGCAGTGGGGAGCTGAGTGGAGGAGACGCTGGTGTGAAGTCTGAGGTCTGAATGAAGTCTGTTCTACCTGTGATCTGCCTGCTCCCTGCTCTCAAGCCCTGTAATGAATAGACTCTGTCTTCCTTCGTGCTGAGCTGCCCCAGCAGTTTTGATCATAGTCTAGCATCGTGGTTTAGAGCAGCACTTCTCAAACTTTTATGTGCTTATGACTCACCAGGGATCATGTTAAAATTCAGATTCCGATTCAGGGGGTCTGGGGTAGGACTTGAGTCTCCAGCTGATGCTCATGCTACTGGTCCGCATGCTGGTCTACACTTGGAGAAGCCAATGTTTGCAGCTTTGGAGTCGCATCCAGATTTGGGGGTTGAATCTGGGATTTGCTAATTAGTAGCTGTGACCTCTGGCAAGTTATTTAACTCCTCTGTGCCTGCCTCTGTTTTGTTATCTGGGTCCCTTTGTGGAGTTGTTATGAAAGGGTTCAGCCAGGAAAGGAGGCTAGGAGGGAGATGATGAAAACGGAGATTCCAGCCCCTAGAAGTGATCTCTTCAAGACCCCCAGCCTCGACTCAGTTCACAAGTTTTTCAAGCTTGACCATTTACCCTTGAGCCTAATACCCATTCAGCTAACAGTAAGTGTAGCAAAGAAACAGTTGCAAATAAAAAGAAAGAAACATTGAATCATGACTGTGCAGTTCCTACATCCCTGCCCCCAGGGTGGGGGTGGGGGGAGCCCTGCCACAGCAAACTCTTGGGGGGCAGCTCAGTCCCCCACAAGCCCCCATGGCAACAGGACCTCCTTCCCACTGTGTTATTGCTGCAGATATTTTTAACAGCAACACTTTTTCAGTGCTTTTTGGAGAAAGATTTGTTAGTTAAAATGTGGCATATTGTTGGGTGGTTTTTAAAGAATTGGAAATAGCCACAACATTTGGGTTGTGGCTATCTCAGTCCTTGAAGACATGAAATATCAAGTAAAGGTTTGTAGGTGTTTTGGCCTGTTCTGTCTTTTATGGTTTTTAAAGAACAGCAATTAGGTTTGTTGCTGAAATGCAGTAAATGCTTTTATACTCCTTTCCCCACGTCTTGTCGATGGACGTGGCCTGGCCCTTGTTGGCCTTCATGCTCTGTCTTTACTCTGGAACAGGCTGGGTGTCAGATTATTTTATTCTACGCATCCATAGTCCCTCTGCTCCTGCCTCACAGCATGATACAGTTGTGCTTAGTTACGCATTTGTGTAATTGCTGGTTTAAAGCCTGTCTTCCCTCTTCGCCTGGCAGCTCCAGGTGGCAGGGCCGGCTCCTCTTCTTCACGGCCACATTCGTAGCATGTACAGCCTCGCCTGCTCCAGGGTAGCTGCCCAGTGGACATTGTCAAGCCAGTCAGAATGGCCAGGGGTAGGGGGGGACAGATTAGAGTTCCTTTGCCTAAGAGTTTGAGAAGGTGACTCCCAAGCAACTCTGCAATATCAGGAATCTTGATGTTGGTTTGTCTTGGATTCAAGTCCAGGTTCCGCCGCTTTGTGTGATTTTGGGCAGGTTTCTTATGGAGCCTCAGTTTCCTCTCCTATCAGATGGGGTTATTTATATGTAAGTAGCTACCCTGCGCAGTTGATGTGAGGGTTCAATACAGTAATGCACGTGGAGCCCATGGAACAACACCGGCACACAGGGACAGCTCAACTAAGTGTTAGTTCTTAGATTTAGATTGTTATTATCAGAATCTAATGGGGTGCAGTAGCTCACAGCTGTAGTCGCAGCCTCTCAGGAGGCTGAGACAGGAGATGGCTCAAGACCAGGATCTCTAGCCCAGCCTGGGCAACATAGTGAGACCCTGACTCTTAAAAAAAAAGAAAGAATGAATCTGCTGTTGCTAAGTAGGCATTTAGAATGGCACAGTCATTTCTCCTCTTGTCTTCAGTGCCCTGTTAATTTCTTTACAAATTAAAAAAATATCGATAGCAGTCTTATTCAGATACGGCTTCCTCCATCCCTCCTTGTCTTGGCGGGCGCCTTGCTCTGGGGCACACATCAAAGCTGTTCTCTCCGCTGGGTGGCCTGGAAGGATTAGTCTTCCTTTGCTGCTCCTCTCTTCTAATTCCCTTCCCCGGCTTCCTCCCACCTGGGCTCTGTGTGTGGCCTTCCTGGAGAAGGGCAGACGCCAATGACTCCATGTCTAGGCAGAGGCCTGGGTGCCTGCACTTCTTGCCCTGTTCTTGGCCTTGCTGTGCTGGGTGGGGGCAGGGTGGTGTGGGGCATGGGGTGATGCTGGGCATGGGGTGGGGCTCTGGCTGAGGGAGGGCTCAGCGCCAGGCCCAGGCAGAGCTGAGCGGCTCCACTTCTCTGAGATGATTGTCAGCATCACACCTGCTGTCCCGTTAGCTCCCCATGCTGCTGCTGTTAGTCACCTCCCTAATGGAGCTGGTCTGTAGCTTCTGGGACAGCTGATTTCCAGGAGATTATTTGTATTACACACTTTAATGCTTTTTAATAGCAAATTTTTAATTAAGTGGAAAGTCCTTTTGGAAGCGAGGGAGCAGCAGCTGCAGCGAGACTCAGCGTGAGGCACCGACCTAGACCAGAGGTGCGCAAGTGAGTGGGACGGAGGCAGTGGCAGGACTTCTAGAGCACTTGATGGAGTGTATATGGAGTGTGCCCAGGCTAGTTTTTATGGGAGGAAGGCAGGGGCCTGGTGCTGGCTCCTTCCTCCTGTCCTAAAAGCCCCCTCTGTCATCTACAGGCCTAGGGAAGCATCTTGTTTACCCAGGAGAGAATGTTTTAAGGAGGAAGAATATTGGAAGTATCACCTGCCTTTGATCCTGTTCGCAGAAATACTGAGATTGGGATGGGATTTTGGGGTTTGAGTCACTAGATCAGATCAGGTAGTGTAGGTAATGGGAGGCGGAAACAGTCTTGAGGCCCTGGCTCCAGCCCTGGCAGGCTTCGCAGTCCTCAGTCATCAAGGGAGGAGAACAAGAGGGCTATAGGTCAGTGCCTCGGGACTGCGCCGGCTGGGTTGTATATTTTGCTTTCTGAATGATCTTGCTTCGTGGGGAGGGGACAAAGGGAAGCACCTCAGCCCTGAGGAAACGTATGACACTGGAAACGGAAGCAGCCAGGGCCCACCCAGGAAGAGACATGGCCATTTCTTTGTCTCCCAGCACTGAACCAGTTAGTTTGGTGTCAGGCCATTCCTGAAGTGCTCCATGAGGTACGCCTGTAACTGCCAAGGCTTGGAGCAAAGGTCAAACCGAGGGAGGCCTTTGGAACAGAGGTTCCCCATCAAGAGAGTTCAGGTGAGGGGAGGGACGGGATAGTCAGCCAAAGCGGAGTTGTGTCTGCATTAGAATGATGCTCAGGGGTTGGCATTTAACCCAGAGGTGGCTTTGTGGGCAGAAACTTGAAGAGGAGACCTCAGAAGACTTCAGGTTGGTTTTTTGCCCAAGAGCTTTGGAGGCGGGGAGCGGGGAGGGATTCCGCCTGCCAGCCTTTTCTCGCAGCTGGTGCGTCGCCCGAGTCTTCTTCCTGCGGCGCCCTCCCAGACCTGTCTGCGATGCTGCTTTAGGGACATTTGTAAGTGGTCTTTCTTTTGGATGCCAGGGCTTTGTTGCCTGGATATGGGGGCTGCCCCATGTTTCTTACGGGAAGCAGTGGTGTAGACCACAGTCTTTGGGGTCAGGTAGCACTGGATTCACATCTTGACCCACCACTTAGAAGCTCTTTGGCCTTTATGTCCCTGAGCCTCTGGTGCCCTCATCTATAGAATGGGAATAACATTCATCTCAGCTGGTCGAAAGGAATAATAAACTCCTCAAAGGCAGGCACTGTGTCTGTTCCTCCTGAATCCCACTACCTAGCATGGGGTCCAGCACACAGTAGGCACTCAATAAATGCTTGCAGAATCAGTAATGTATGCAAGAGCCTAGCACAAGGCCTGGCATAGAAAGCACTTAATAAACTGTTACTGTCGTCATTGCCTGAATGTGTGCGTGGCCTTCCAGGCTCGCCATCCATTATCCTGCACCACGTGCCTTCCTGCTGAGCTCTGCCTTTCCACCTTCTTCCCCTCCCCTTAGTTCTGCTCCCATTTACTGCTCTGGAAGAGCTCTCTGGCTTTCCCATCTGGTCATTGTTGTCCCCTGCTGTCAACATTGCTAGGTGCTGCTCACGCTGCATCTCACCATCGTGCATCATATCCCAGGACCACCTTCTCGGAGACCAGCCCTCTGGGAAGGTTCCGGCTTCTCTCCATCTTGACTTCTTAGCCATGAAGCTTTTCTCTCTTGCCTGAGTCTGAGGTGGCAACCAGAGCGCCAGACTCTGGCTCCCAGGCTGTGTAGCTTTGCACTGGGGGGCACTGGGCACGTCGCCACTTCCCCACGCTGCTCCTTCTGGAGAGCCCCATGAGCCTGACAGGATGGGGCAGGGGTGGGGCTACTGAGGAGGAGAAGCCCAGGATTTCCGAGTTTTCTCTCTGTTAATCTCTGTCCCCATCTCCTCTCTTGCAGTGCGCCTCCATGACAGTATTTCTGAAGAAGGGTTTCACTACCTCGTGTTTGACCTGTAAGTGCCACTTTCTGAGGGTGTGGGGGCCTTTCCCTCCAGCTGGCTCAAAATGAAGGCTCAGGAAGAGGCCTAAACAGGCTCTCCAGCCTCTGCCCAGGGCCCCCTCCTTGGTCCGAGAGAAAGGATTTGACTGGGGCAGATTGCTGCCCCCACCAAGGGGGTCTCCATGTTCCCCCAGCGTCCCCCCAGGGCTCTGAATCCCAGGACAGCGTTCCTCTCGCACTTCTGTTCAGCAGCACACCTTGCGCAGATGCCTTTGTCTTGTTTCTGTGTGCTGTCCTTAGTGAAGAAATAAAATACAGCTCTTTGCATGACCTTAAAAATCCTGAGAAATCAGAGGTAGCTTTCATTAGTCGGAAACCAGGCTCCATTGGATTGGGTCTCTCCTCCATGCTGGTTGTGGTTTAATGTCTTAAAAGTGGCTCTTCACCTCCTGGACACTCCTCTCCAGGATTCTCAGGGTTGGGTCTGTGTCATTGGTCTCATTACTCTTCAACTTCAGTAGTAGCTCTGTCCTTCCTGGGCAGTGATATTTTAGTGTTTATGTTGGTCTCAAAGCTGTGACTTTTGGGGTAGGTTGACTGTTTTCTCTTAGATCCCTGTATCTTCATCTCTGCCTATTAGTGAATCTGTGGATTTTGGAAAAAGAAATGTCCAGAAGGGAGGGAGGGCCCATGATACCTCAAGGAGAATCCGGGTGTCACTGAAGGATCGAGTGTGTTCTGAGGTCTCACATGAAATGCATGGGGAGTTGGGATTTCTCTGAAAGCCATTCTACAGGGTGACCCTGTTTCTTCTTGGACATTGGGGTTGGTCAAGGGACCCTTTCCACCTCTGACCCTCTTCTTCCCATTGGTTGCAGTGTTACCGGCGGGGAGCTGTTTGAAGACATTGTGGCCAGAGAGTACTACAGTGAAGCAGATGCCAGGTAGGATGAGGGCCTGAGAGTTCAAGTGTAGCTCTGGAGTTTAGGACTGAAGTAAGTTTTGGCCACCTTTGGGGGCCAGCATTGTGCCTGTTTGAATAGTCTTTGGGGAAGATAAGAATAGCTCTTGTCTGGAGAAAGATTCTGTTGACCTGGGCTAGGGCTACATACTGTGGGTGATATTAGAAGTTAAAAATTCAACACTTCTTAACCAGGCGCAGTGGCTCATGCCTGTAATCCCAGCACTTTGGGAGGCCGAGGCAGTTGGATCACTTGAGGTCAGGAGTTGAAGCCCAGCCGGGGCAACATAGTGAAACTCTGTCTCTACTAAAAATACAAAAAAATTAGCTGGGTGTAGTGGTGTGCGCCTGTAATCCCAGCTACTTGGGCAGCTGAGGCAGGAGAATCACTTGAACCTGCGAGGCGAAGGTTGCAGTGAGCTAAGATCATGCCATTGCACTCCAGTCTGCGTAACAGAGCGAGACTACGTCCCCTTCCCCTCACACCCAAACAATCACTTCCAGATGAATGTTTTACAAAGCTTTTCCAAGTCTCCTTTACCCTGTGACCCCAGAAATACTTCTTTTTGCACTACTGTATGCTCGCCACAATGCCCAATGTCCCCCTCTGCCCTTTTCTTTCCTTTGACAAATTCTAGTGTTCTCAAATCACTGTGCTGAGGCTCTGGCATGATGCAGAGGTGCAGAAAACATGATTTCTATCCTGAGGGAGTGGAGAGTTCTAGGTAATAATACAACCAGAGAGCCCCGGGAACTTTCAGCCTCTGTCACCTTGTCCCTAGACCACCATGACCGGCCTTGCCGTGGGGCTCCTGCAACTTGAGGACCATTCCCTGGCCACATACCTCAGCCTCTGCCCTCCCTGGAATCCCTGGTGCCTCCCTCACCCACACTCTGAGGCGCCTGTTCAGCCTGCCTTTCCCGCCTTGGCTCTTCCCCCAGCCTCGCTTTTCTCGGACGATGATGTCCCTACAACCTGGTTTTGATCATCCTGCCTGCAGCTTATCTGGCTTATGTGGCAGCTCTGGCTGCCTCTGTAGAGTGGGGGAGTGCAGCTTCCTCACGAATTTCTCAACCCTGAGAGGCCAATGTTTGCTGATCAACTTCAGATGCTTCAGCCTCGGGAAGAATTCTCAAGTGGGGAGATGAATTCCAGTGCCAGCAGGGGAGGACCAGGCTCTGAGACAGAGGAGGCAGTGATGGCTCAGGGAGCCTGCGGGGAGGAGGGAGAGCTGTAGGGAGGGGGCCCTGAGGGGGGTGACTGTACCAGTGGGCTTGGCCTGGCTCTGCTGGGACACTTCGCACTTTTGCCATTTTTGGCCAGAAGGCGCTCCCTGCTAGCCCGGCTCTGTTCTAATTATACATCTCTGTGGAGATTCGCCTCTATAGCTCAGTCTTAAAGTTTCTGTGGCCCACTCTTGGGCTGTGTCCTATGGAGAGGCCCGAGTTTCAGCCCCCAGGGACCCAGTACGACCTCTTGGTTCTTGTGGGATCCCCAGCATCAGATTTTAGGAATAGTAAGTTCAGGCCACCCAGCCCAATACACCGGGATGCTCTGCAGACATGCTCAGTATACCAGATAGTACCTGATGACAGGGGTCTATGCTCTAGGCCAAGTGCCTCAGCCTTGATGCTACTAACGTTTTAGGCCAGGTACTTCCTTGCTGTGAGGCCTCTCCTGTGCATTGTGGCAGACATTTAGAAGCATCCTTGGCCTCTGCCCCCCAAATGCTGGGGGGCATCCCTCCTCCAGTTGTGACAACCAGAAATTTCTCCAGGCATTGCCAAATGTCCCCTGGTGGGGGCGGGGGGCAAATTCATTCCCAGTTGAAAACCATTGCTCTAGACTGCCCCCACTCCCTGCCAGGAGTTTGATGACAGGGATGGCAGGATGGTTTGCAATGTGGACAGTCTGATTTACGTGTGTGACTGTGGCTGGGCGCAGTGGCTCACATCTGTAATCCCAACACTAAGAGGCCAAGGTGAGTGGATCACTTGAGCTCGGGAGTTTGAGACCAGCCTGGGCAACATGGTGAGACCTTGTCTCTACAAAAACTACAAAAATTAGCTGGGCACAGTGGTTCATGCTTGTGGTCCCAGCCTACTGGGGAGGCTGAAGTGGGAGGATTGCTTGAGCCCAGGAGGTCAAGGCTGCAGTGAGCTGTGTTCACGACATTGCACTCTAACCCAGGCAACAGAGTGAGACCCTGTCTCAAAAATAAAATAATAAATAAAATAATGTAACTTTGGGTTTTTTTCTCTATGCAAAATCATCAGAAGTGCTCCTCAAGCGCCCTGTTTGGAAGCTCTCAAGTAAATTGTTTCTTAAAGGCATCTAGATACTTGTTTTAGCTGCGTTACTGGGTGCCAAACCTCAGGGCAGCTGTTGGGTCTTGTCCATCTTCATATCCTAGGCACTCAGTAAACATTTAGGGGAATGAATGAGTGCACCCACCCTCAAAGTAGCTTAGGTTGTTTAGTTGGGCTCTCCTTCCTAAGTTACCAGCACAAACCTTTTCTCCAAGAACAAAGTTACTATATGGAGAAAGAGAAAGAAGGAAGGAGTTGGATGGTCTCATCTTCCTCAGCATTCTGGACTGTCTCCTGATCTCTTGGAAATGAATTGGTTGTGTTAGACCTTTCCAGTCAAAAGGGGGTGAGGTGAACCCATTCTAGTGGTGATCCTAGAGAAACCATTGAATCTTCCTGGGCCTTGGTTTCCTCTTTCTTTAAATAGGTTGACCAAGATGATGTGCAGAGTCTAAGGTTCCAGTGGCTGTTAAGTGATTCTCTGTGAATCCATGGCCCCTTGTCACATGCCTTAGTCTGCAGCGTGTGGTTGTGGATGAGGTGGTTTAACCCTGCACTAACATTTGTTTTCCTTCTGCTTTTTTAGCCACTGTATACATCAGATTCTGGAGAGTGTTAACCACATCCACCAGCATGACATCGTCCACAGGGACCTGAAGGTACTACCCAGGCCCCCCTCCTTGCCTTTGCTTATGAAGTGTTGGCGCCACCTGGTGCCAGATAGTGGTACTGCGTAGGTCCAAACTAGGCTCCCTCTGGGCTGCAGGGTGGGTGCTCACAAGGTTCTCTCTGTTCCTTCTGCAGCCTGAGAACCTGCTGCTGGCGAGTAAATGCAAGGGTGCCGCTGTCAAGCTGGCTGATTTTGGCCTAGCCATCGAAGTACAGGGAGAGCAGCAGGCTTGGTTTGGTAAGGGTAACCCTGTCTTCCCAGAATGCAGCCCCCGCCCTTCCTCCTCTTCCTGATCGGCCTTCCTCTATTAGAACTAGAAGCCAAGGCTGGGCGCGGTGGCTCAAGCCTGTAATCCCAGCACTTTGGGAGGCCGAGATGGGCAGATCACGAGGTCAGGAGATCGAGACCATCCTGGCTAACACGGTGAAACCCCGTCTCTACTAAAAAAATATAAAAAACTAGCCGGGCGAGGTGGCGGGCACCTGTAGTCCCAGCTACTCGGGAGGCTGAGGCAGGAGAATGTCGTAAACCCGGGAGGCGGAGCTTGCAGTGAGCTGAGATCCGGCCACTGCACTCCAGCCTGGGCGACAGAGCAAGACTCCGTCTCAAATCTGCCCGCCTTGGCCTCCCAAAGTGACGAACTAGAAGCCAGACCCTTAATGGTCCTGGCCTCCTCAGAGACTGGCAGAGGGTGGGAGGGTGCAGAGATCTCTCTTGGCCCTACATGACTCATTACAGCAAGTCTAGCTGTTGTCAGCACTGCTTTCTTGCTGCCTCTGGGAAGGAGCTGGAGTTCCTGGTAGGCATACGGCTTTGTCCTCTGGTTCAGGCTCCAGGCATTACAAGAAGCCCAGCCTGTCAGCTCTTGCTGCCCATGTGCTGAGTGCTTATGTAGCAAAAGCAGCAGGAATGAGAAGGGACTTGGGGGAAATGATTGGTGTGGATTTAACGAGAGAGAAAGTGGGTTCAGTATGCCTCTGCCCTCTCTTCTGCTACAGGTTTTGCTGGAACCCCAGGTTACTTGTCCCCTGAGGTCTTGAGGAAAGATCCCTATGGAAAACCTGTGGATATCTGGGCCTGCGGTAAGCCCATTCCACGCTCTCAGCTTTTCGCTGTTAAGGGCCCTTAACTTCCGATGATGGCAAGAAAGAGGCATCGCTATTCCTTGCGGGTCACACATACATGCCTGGTGTATGTGAAATTACAGTGTTTGCTCTAGTGCCCCTGGGATGGCCGTTCCCATCACACTCTCCTCCCTGAGTGCTTCTGGGATGACATTGTATCCTTCTTGGAGAGGGATTTGCCCACGCCCTAGAGGATGGGTTGTGCCTAAAGAAATCCCTGGTGTGACTTGGTGACGTGAAGTGTGAGGCATAGCAGGAGGGGCTGGTAGCATAGCATTATTGGCTGGCATCCACTTCTGTCTCTGGTATGGCCCCTGCCTTTCTAGGTGGCTCTGAGCCCTGCATGGCTTTTCTTGGTTCCTCAGGGAAGTAGGCGACTGACCCCCATGACCTGTGTGTTCTGTCTCGTAGGGGTCATCCTGTATATCCTCCTGGTGGGCTATCCTCCCTTCTGGGATGAGGATCAGCACAAGCTGTATCAGCAGATCAAGGCTGGAGCCTATGATGTAAGGACCAGAGAGCCGGGCAGCCAGGCCAGGAAGGGCAGATGTCCTGCTCCTCGGGCTTTGTCCAAGGGAGCAGGCTTGTTTAGTGTGTCACGTGATACAGGGGGTGTCAGGGGACTTTGAGGACCCAGGGATGGGCATCCAGGGCCCAATTCTTGCCACCCTATGTCCCAGGGAGCAACTTTCTTTTGCACAGCCTTCTTTGTAACTAAAGCTGAGGAGCCCACTAAAGTCCTTTGATCTTTACTTGCAAAGAATGGAGCAGCCTCATTGGTGTGCTATGTAACACAGGGACAGAAGGCCTGGAGACTCCCTTCACTGCAGTGGCACCTTGGACACATCGCTGAGCCTCCATTCCCTCCTAAGTAGAGAGCTGGGCTTAAACCAGAGAATGTTGGAGTCCCCTTCCTGCTCTGATCTGATATTCTGGTGTTCTAACCATGAGTGTTCTGTCTGTCTTTCCCAGTCTTTAAGTTGACACGGGTTCTGGGATAGCCCCAGGGCTTCTCCAACTCTGCTGTTCACAGCTTTAGGTACCACAGAGTATCCCAATTACAGGAGTTGAGTTGAAGACAGAGCCAATGTTTCAGGGTGTGAAGCTCACCAATATCATATTCCTCTTCTCCCTGTTCCTGCTCCTTAGTTCCCATCACCAGAATGGGACACGGTAACTCCTGAAGCCAAGAACTTGATCAACCAGATGCTGACCATAAACCCAGCAAAGCGCATCACGGCTGACCAGGCTCTCAAGCACCCGTGGGTCTGTGTAAGTATCTTTGCCAGTGGCCAAGGAGCTCAGGGGTGTCAGCCCTCCATGTGCCCTCGGTACCACCTCCTCCCTCTTACCAGCAGAGATTCATTCTGGGCCCCAAGCAAGAACTGAGCAGGCGGGCAGAGGACTGTTGAGGGCCAGGGTCAATAAATGTCACCAGGGAGACTCGGGAGGCTGATGGGGGCTGGCGGGCCGCTACTCCTCTCTCCCCTACTCATGGCTGTCAGACTGGGATTGGTTCTGTTCTTAGATGAGGGATCAGGTTGACCCTTGCAGACTCCAGGTAGCTGGTGATAGAAAGCAGCTAGCAAAACCCAAAGTGAATTCCCAAGCTGGGGTTCATACTCAGATCTCAACTCCAATGGAACAGGGACCAAGACCCAACAAATCAACAGAAGGGGTCTCTGAGTCATTAAAAGCATAGAAGGTGAGGCATAAAGCTTCTGTGCTGAAGTCCTAGGAGAGTCCCCTAAGGCTATCAGTTTGGGGCGACGTACTCTGTTTTCATACACAATTCTTTCAAGCTGAAATGTCTACTTTCAAAAAAGAGGATTTGGTAAGTTAGGCATCTTGACAACCACGAGGCATTATTTATCTGTCCATTCTGTGTTTATTGAATACCTCTTTGGTGCTGGTCACCGTCTGGGTGCTGGAGATACAAAGATGAATGAGGCATGGTCCCTGCCCCCAAAGATCATCTAGGGAGACAGGCACTCAAACAGGCAATCATGTTACAATGTGACAAGTATGTACAAGAATCTAGTGAGAGTACAGGAGCTCCTACTGTTCCTAGTGGGTAGTGGGGTTACTGAAGGCTGCATGGAGGAGGTGACACCCCTGTCCTGGTTCTTGGCAAATAACGAGGTCCTCAGAACGTTAACCTGCAGTGTTTAGCACGGTAAGAGGTTATGGGAAACTGTGTGGTGAATTAAAGGAATGTTGAGTTATTTGGTTGTCGATGAGGCTGCAAATATCAGAATGCAAGAGAATGAGGCAAAAGATTCCCTGACATATAAGTTTCTGCCTAAGGAGTTTGGATTTTATTCTGGAAACATAGGGAATCATTTAAGGGTTTTAAAGAAGGAACAAAATTTGCATTTAAGAACACTTTGAAAGTTGTATAAAAAATGAATTGCCAGGCACGGTGGCACGTGCCTATAGTCTCAGCTACTGGGGATGCTGAGGCAAGAGGATCATAAGCCCAGGAGTTTGAGGCTGCAATGAGCTATGATTGCACCTGTGAATAGTGTTTGTACTCCAGTCTGGGAAAGATGGTCAGACCCCACCTCTTTAAAAAAAAACAAGGGAATTGAAAATTTTTGAAAGAAAAGGGCTGGAGACAGAGAGCTCAGGAGGCTTTTTTAATAGTCATAATAGTCTAAGCAAGACCAGGTGAGGTCCCAGCGGAGGGTAAGGATAGGGGAAGGTGCAGTGTGTTGAGATTCAAGAGATATTTGAGAGAACCTAAAGGATTTAATTCTCTCCAGTTGGATTTGGGGGAGCAAAGAAGAGAGAGGGATCTGTGGGAACGGCCAGGTTTCAAGTTGGTCCCTGAGCAGAGAGTTGTACCCTCATTGGCCCAGAAGAAAACCAGAGGAGGAGCTTGTTTGTGAGACAAGATGATGGTTTTCATTTTGTGCCTACTGAGTATGGTGTCTGGCAACCTCCAGCCAGACACATCCAGTGGGTGGTTAGAAATATGGTCCTAGAGATTAGAAAAGAAGCTAAAAATTGGAAATCCAGGTTGTAGTCATTTCTGTGCAGTTGGTAGTGAGGCTGTAGAAATAGCCTCTTCCTATGCTATAGATGGGCCTGTGCCTATGCTGGTTGAGTTCTTAACGGTGAGCTTGTATTGCTGTAGTAGAGACGAGACGGCCACTACACACCAGCATTTAAATGACAGGGAGAGTTAGGGGGCCCAGCAAAGGACAATGAGAGTGAGACCTTCCAGAAGACCCAGAAACTAAGAAACAGGGGGTCTCAGTAAGGGAACGTCGGGAATCAGATGCAGAAGAGTCCCTGATTAAGTTGGGGAAGAATCCCCTGGCTCTGACCATTAGATGCCATTGTTTCATCATTTCACTGAGACAGTGGAGAGAAAGATGGAAGCCTGTTTTCAGTGAGACAAAGAGGGAGTGAAGGTGAGGAGGGGCATGGGGAGCTAGGCAGTGAGGTGGGAAATAAATGGTGCTACTTCGATTAGGATGGGCTGAGGGAGCTTTTAATGTAAGGCTCACACCTGTAATCCCAGCACTTTGGGAGGCCAAGGCGGGCAGATCACTTGAGGCCAGGAGTTCGAGACCAGCCTGGCCAACATAGTGAAACCCCATCTCTATGAAAAATATAAAAAATTAGCTGGGTATGTTGGTACACACCTATAATCCCAGCTACTTGGGAGGCTGAGGCATGAGAATCACTAGAACCCAAGAGGTGGAGGTTGCAGTGAGCCAAGATCATGACACTGCACTCCAGCCTGGGTGACAGAGGGAGACTCTGCCTCTAAAAAAAAAAAATTCTTTTTAAAGATTATATTGGCAAGGCGTGGTGGCTCACACCTGTAGTCCCCAGCACTTTGGGAAGCCAAGATGGGTAGATCACTTGAGCCCAGGAGTTTGAGACCAGCCTGGGCAACATGGCAAAACCCCATCTCTACAAAAAAATTTTTTAAATTAGCTACTTGGGAGGCTGAGATGAGAGAATCACCTGAGCCTAGAGAGTTGCAGGCTGCAATAAGCCATGACTGTGCTACCGCACCCTAGCCTGGGCAACAGGGTGAGATGCTGTTTCAAAAAAAATTTTTTTTTTTAATTTAAGGAGAGGCTTAACTATAATTTATGGAGAAGAATCTAGTCCAAAGGAAAAGAGTTGAAGATCCTGGCTAATTGGGGAAGCAAAGGTTTGGATAGCAGAAAAAGAGAGGGAGCTCCTGAGCCAAGGGCAAGGGGTCCACCCCAGGCATGAGGCATGATCCCCCTGAGACTCCTGTTAGGGTGGAGGCAGGTGAAAATCGCTTTCTGAGTGGGAGTCTGAGCTGAAAGGGGTTCTTGCTGATGACCTCTCATTTTGCTTTTGGAGAAATTTACACCAAGGAGGAGGCAAAATGAGAGACTTGGGGAAGGTAGAGAAGGTGGGGAGAGTTGCCTCCGGACCTGGAAAGAGTGGGCCAAGGGTGAGGGAAAGGATCACGAGGAAGCCCCGTGGTGGTGTGGGTACCTGGCTGCAGGTGCCAGGATTTGTTTTTCTGACAGGCTGGTGAAGACAGCAACAGCAAGGGGAGAGGGCAAGCAACCTGAAACAGGCACCCAAGAATGGGGGAAGTATTCTGTTCTGGGGTCATTTTTGCAGGCCCTACCCTCTACAGTCCTGTGTATCTTGAGCCCCTGAGGACATCACTATATTCTGAAATTACATAATAATTGATGCTGGTATTGACAACTGAGTCATCGAGGAAATGTAGACTATGTCCCATGGACTCTGTTTAAGGAGGCCAGGAAGTTAGCAGTAAATTCACTGAAGACAAATTTCCATCCAAAAAAGGCCGGGCACGGTGGCTCACACCTGTAATCCCAGCACTCTGGGAGGCCGAAGTGAGCGAGCGGATCACTTGAGGTCAGGAGTTCAAGACCACCAGCCTGGCCAACATGGCCAACCCCATCTCTACTAAAAATGCAAAAATTAGCTTGGTGTGGTAGGATGTGCCTGTAATCCCAGCTACTCAGAAGGCCAAGACAGGAGAACCTGGGAGGCGGAGGCTACGGCGAGCCGAGATCACATCACTGCACTCCAGCCTGAATGACAAAGTGAGACTCCGTTGGAAAAAAAAAAAAAAAATTCCATCCAGAATGATGAAAAGAATTGATGCTTCAAGGTGACGATCCTTAGCTTCTGGGATCACGGCTTCATTCAGGACCTTGCTGGGTGTGTGTTGAGAGGGGCTCTTGGAAGGAAGGAACGTCCTCTGTAGAGAGCAGGAACCCTGCCGTTCTCTCGCTGCTGAGCATCTGGAACGCAGTAGGTGCTCAGTAAGCAGCTGCCTAAGGAGTAACTGAATGAGGATCACAGCCCCCAGGGTACTCTTCTGTTCCATAGCCTCCGTTTCCCAAGGAAGAATAGGACGTGCTCTCAGCAGCCCATCTAGCATCAGTTACGGCGTTCTCACATTCATGTTGTCCTTTGTAACCTTGAGTTTGGGGTAGTGCTTTTATTCTAAAGTGTTATCTGTGACCTCATATCATCTTCAGAGCAACTCTGGGGTGGCTGAGTGCATGACCCTGTCCTGGACATGGTGTTGGTACCAGGACTGTGGGAGGGGCAGAGGATCTGGGCTGGGGCTCACAGCCTGTCTGTTTGGTTTCTAGCAACGATCCACGGTGGCATCCATGATGCATCGTCAGGAGACTGTGGAGTGTTTGCGCAAGTTCAACGCCCGGAGAAAACTGAAGGTGAGTGTCATTTCTGGGCTGCCAGCCTCCTTGACATCATGCCTTGCACAAGTGTGGCTCCTGCCCCATTACAGAAGGAAGCTCCCCTCCTGGCTGGAGCTGGGCTCTGAAGGTTGTACATGTCACAGGGGAGGGGGCCCAGAGGCCTGATGTCTTCAGGCTCTATCCTGGACCTGCCTTTGCCTAAGACCAGCCTGCCCTTTTCTAGGGTCTCAGTGAATTCACAGGACCTTCCTCTTTCCCCAGGGTGCCATCCTCACAACCATGCTTGTCTCCAGGAACTTCTCAGGTATGTTTTCCCAGCTGTGTACTTTGATTATGCCGAGGTGAGTGGGTCAGGAATGGGCTGTTGCCATCCCAGGCACTGCTGGGTTTCCTCGGCGTCCTGGGCCACACCTTGACCAGGGCGAGTGAGGATCCTGTTTTGAGGGGCTGCTGCTGCTGCTGCTGAGTCCTGCTCCTGAGATTCAGGGGCTGGACTCACATTTGTGAATTCTATTTCCTAGAACTTCCCAAGGAGTAGCCTGCCCACCTTGCTTATGTACCTTGTTTCTCTGGATTCTTATTTAACTCTCTGAAGACTCTCAGCACTTTACAGATTGTAGCCACTCTAGGATCTTGGAGAATGTGCTGGGGGAAGAAAAGAGAGATGAGGTACAGCGAGTCTTCTCAATTGCCAAATTGCCACCATTCATTTGCCTGCTGGGATGATCTCTTACTTCATTTTGCCCAAGTGGAGATGACTAATAGAAATTATTCCAGATGTTTAAACCTTTTGTGGTGACTTGTGCTTAAAATATTCCCTATGATGCTAGCTATAAAAGTGAAGAAATAAAGACCAGCAGGAGAAAGGGAAAGGAACTTGCTTAAATTTGCATGAAGAATTGGGAGAGGTGGGACCAATAATTTGTAAATCACACTTGACATTTCTTTTTAAGATGCAAGACACTCCACTCCCCTCTTGCCCCCACCCTTACCCCAGCCCCTATTATTGTTTGCCTTCAGTTGGGAAGCACAGTGGCTTTTTTGTGAGGAAAAGATTAATGTCGAGACTGAAGACAGAGAGGGCTCTGCCCAGCTTGCCATCTCCTCTGGTCCTCCCTCCCTCTAATCCCTTGCCTCACTGTTTTGGTTCAAGACACCCCTTCTCCTTCCCATAATAAGACTCCCTCCCTTGCTTCCCCTCTGCACCACCATGGAAAGGGGGTTGTGTGGGAGCCTAAACCACCACTCAGTGGGAGCCGCTTCTGAGTATCCGTGCTGATGGGCTCACCTGCGCTGGCTCCAGGTAACCCCAAGGGCCTTGGCTGTGAGGATGCTGCAGGCAGGGAGGCCTAGGGCTTGGTAGTGTAGCCTGAGAGCCATGGAGCTCTGGAAGGCCAGGGCTGGATAGTAAGCCTGGGCTGGTGGTACCCTGCCTCAGGCCTCCTTTGACACTGGTTTGGGGCTTGATCTTGTGTCGTGGGTATCCACGACGGGCATACTGTGGTCTGGATCCACCTCTCGCAGATGGGAACGGGGAAGCGTGGCTGGCTGCCTCCGGTGGAGTTGCAACTGTAGTCCCACGCCCTGCTTCTTATGCTTTAATGACGCAGCTTCTACTTTTTGGGTCTACGAGCCTTTCCAGAGGACATTTAAAGGCGTTTCTGTGCTGCCCCTAGAGTGAAGCTCTGTCCTCTCTACCCTCTAAGTTGAAGAAATGTGAAGTCAGAATGCTGCTTTTCTTTTAGCCCGGCCAGTCAATAGCAAGGGCCCTGTCTTGTGGCCCCGGGCCTCCATGTCAGCCTCCCCCTCCATTTCAGGAAACTGGCATCCTGGTTTCAGGAAATCGAGTGTTAGGACAAAGCATTTTATTCATCCCTATAGCGCCTCGTGTTCTTATTGGCCAGACTTAGACTGGCCTTTGAGCTCACTTTGCCTTGGGTCAGAGGAGACAAACAATGCCGCAAGCATTCCAGGATGTCCTCTTCTGCCCTGACTCTGGGACAGGTGAGGACAGAGTCTGTCCGGAAGCTTCTGCAGAAAGAGGTGTCTATGGATGCAATCAAGAAGGAAGGGCACCGATATATTTCCCTAGGGCTGTTTTTTCAGTTGACCTCCAATAGGAGATGTGGCTCAGCCTGGACTCTAGCAGTTTGGCTAACAGCGAATTGGGGCCTCCAGAGTGTATTGCTTCAGCAGCCTTTGTTTTCTTTCTGGGGCTTATCTCTTGGGTACCTTCTCCCTCAGCACACTGCGACACACAGACTGAAAATGCTGCCTCTCCCGGCTACCTCCCTTAAGACAGGGACCTGTGTCTCTGAGGGGCTGGGGGGCATGGAGCTGGGGCCCGCCAGTAAACTTAGTTGCACAAGGGCCACAGACCCTCCCTGGGTCTCACACACCATCCCTCTAGTGTGTGGGATGTAGAGAGGGGAGAGGGCTGCTCTGCGCCCCCGGCTCACTCATTGTGGGCTCATTTAGCTTCTAAAGAGGGAAGGACTAAAAGGGAGAGCTTTTCATCACAGCCTTAAGCTAGGGCCGGGCTACCTGAGAAGGGGCACCTGCCTCTCACCGGCTCAAGCACTTCGCCATGGACCCTCCCCTGAGGGGGTCATGAGACAGGCACTGCTGCCCTCTCCATCTGGTGGGGATGCAGTGTTCCCTATGCCCTGGCCCAGCCCGGTCCTCCCAGGCTCCCAGACTGCTGCAGGGCTGGCTGTGCCTGCCTCCTCGGCCTGCCCTCGGCGCTCTGCTCCCCCAGCTCGGCTGGCTTGGCCACGCCGCCTGGGCTGCGCCTTGCGCTGGGGCATGCTCGCTGCTGACGGCCCCGTGGCTTTGCGGGGCTCTGTGCACTGAGAGACTGTATCCCCTCAGTTGGCAGGCAGAGCTCCGCCCCCGCCTCGCCTGCCGCGAGCGCCGCCGGCCTGGCCGGGCAAGGTACGTGGCATGAGTCCTCCCCGACCGCCTGCCTCGGCCCCCTGCCACCCCACCAGGAGGGCCAGCATGCCAGGCCCACTCACCAGGGAGGCGAGTCCCATGCTTGCGGGCTGAGATGGGCATGCCGGATGGACTACCTAACTTGGCATCTGCAAGCGCATTGTTGTTACGGAGCCCCCTAACCAGCCATGCATGCTGGGCGCTTGCCAACTCAGGGGGCAGTAGCCTGGGGGCGTGGAGCCGGGCAGCGGGAAACTTGCCAAGAGCCCGACGCCCTGGGAGGGTCGCAGCCGACAGTGGGCCCTCAGAGACAGTGCTGGGCATTGCCCTGAGCTGCCTGGTGCTAGGACTAGACTTCCGCAGCACTGTTTAAGACCCCACGGAGGAGCTGCGCCCCTCAAAATTGTGAAGTCTGGCGCTTTCAGGCCTCCAGGTCTGAAAGGCTCCAGAGTGCAGAAGCCTCAGAGCCAGCTGTTCCTGGGTTCAGATCCTAGCCTTGCCACACCCTGAGCGAGTCACATCAGCTCTCCCAGCCTTAGTGTCCTCACCTCCCCAACGGGGATGATATATTACATGGTGGTTCTTAAGATCACCCTGTCGAAGGCTCTCAGCCCCGCCTGTGCAGTACAGCCGTTACCTGGGAGCTCATAAGAAGTCTTAATGCCAGGAGCCCACCCCAGACAATAAAATCAGAGCCTTGGGGATAGGATAGGTTATATGCTTTTTTAAGCTCCCAGGTGATCCTAATGGGCAACCAGTGTTGAGAGCTGGCTGGTGAATGGAAAGCACTTAGACAGTGGTAGGTCAGGCACAGGAGTCAACACATTTAAAAAACAACATTCAAACCCAGCACAACATAAGATCAAAGACCTTTTTCTGGAGCCAGAATTCTTGTAATGGGAGGACCCCTAGTCTCACTGGAGAGAGAGGGAACACAGATTGGGGAGGAATGGCTACCCAAAGGGCAGGAGGGTGGCAGCAATAGTGACAACGATGGTGGACACTTACTGAGTACTTGCTATATGCCAGGTACTCTGCTAAGTGCTTTTCATGCATAATCCCACTGGATTCCCACCACTGTTCTGTGATGTCGACCCTACTTTATCCTATTTTATAGATAAAGAAATTGAGGCTCAGAGAGGTTAAGTAACTCACCAAAGGTCACACAGCTGGCAAGTGGTGGAACCAAGATAAAAACCCAAGGCAGGCAGTCCAGGTGGATCAGACAGTTGGGCTGATTCCATCTCCCTGTGCCTCCCAGACTCTCCTCCCCACTGTCTGCTGCCTTCCTGTGGCCTTTTGTGGCCAACTGGTATCACCAGCCTTCTGGCACAGAGCTCATCAGCCTGGAGCGTCACCCCATGCCTGGCTAGAATCTGTTTGACAGCTCATTATTCTGCCCAGTCCTTCCTGCTCACGGGTCCAGAGAGTGGACACTGGGGAAAAGGGTGGCAGCTAGGACCCAGTGAACCTGGTGAGGACCTGCCCAGTGAAGGCTTCAACCCCCTGGCAAAACCCTCCTGTAGGTGGTCCTGGTTTCTGTATCTGTGTCTGTCTGTCCTCTGGTCTCCTGTGTGAACTGTGACACTCTGCTTCTTGAGAACACTCAGGAGATGTCTTGCATCCTTGCAGTTTGGCCATCCAGAGAACTGCCATGGCACCTAGGGATGGAGCCCTCACCCTTTCACCCTGGCACTCTGCTTCCAGGCCTGGGTGGAAGCTGTCAAAGGCAGAGTCCCCAGTGTCCCAGGCAGCTCCAGTACTGAGCATGGTTTCTCCTCTAAGTGCCGTGCATCCATGCCCTCTTTCCTGCAGAGGAGATCCTGAGGTGCCACCCTGAGGGCTCTGACGCCACTTGAGATCGCCTTCTTGCCAAGAGGCTAGAGGAAGTGCCTCTTTCGGGGGTTTCGGGAGATCCTTGGCCCCCTTGTCAGACACAGCACTCTCTTGTGGATCTGGCTGCCGGACTTCAGGTGGGGGAGAGGGTACAGTGCAGGAGACTTGATTTTCCTCTTTGTTTTCACAGCTGCCAAAAGCCTATTGAACAAGAAGTCGGATGGCGGTGTCAAGGTAAGTGTCTCCAGCCTCTGAACAGACTGACTTCTTTATCCCCGCAGTCACTATGGGAATTCTTGGCACCTGGTTCCGCCTTTCCCAGGGAATCTTCCTATTCTTGCTAGTCTGCTTTAAACCAGATGCCTTTGTGCTCAGAACAGAAGGTTTCGCTGGCCTGAGAGGGAAGTAGGGAGGTATTTTTCCTGGCCCTAGCTGGATGGGAATGACTCAGGGGAAGTGATCCAAATCATAGTTTATACCAGAGCTGAATCCGGAACCTGACTTCCACACGGATGCTTCATCTCCAGGGCTTGACTCTGGGTTTTTTAGGTCATTTGGTTATCTTTCTTTTTTTCCTTTTTATCACAAACCCTTTTAATCAAGTGAAAGCCAAGTTTGACTGAGTGATTTAGGCAGGGTATGGGGCTTGGAACCTGAAACCACTCTCCTTTTGGTCTTTTTCCTTCTCTCTACAACACTTTCAGATCCCACTGAGTGCCAGAGCCTCGAGCTTTCTTGATGCATAGGCTCCTCAGGAAAAGGCAAGGGCCATGGTGGATCACGGCTTGTTCCCACTGGGTGAGGGAGCTTTTCCCATGGGACTGGGGCAAGAGGAGGGACCTGGGACTCACCAGGAGCCCTGCTGGGAATGGCTGCTTGGCCAAGGTAGAGGAGAGGTGGCTGGGGCTACCCACAGGGCCCAAGACATTCTGTAGATGCTTTGGGGACAGAAAGGATCCTGGGGCTAGGGCATTGGGTAGGAGCTCATGCTATCTTGAAGCCTCCCAACTTACACTCTAGACTAGATTTTCACTGGACCTTTTCCCAAGATCTTGCGTCCACAGCTGAGATAAACACATGCGCCCCGTTCCCTCCCCACTCCCTCCTCTTTCCCTTATTCTCTGCATGCCTGCTTCTCTGTCCTTCCACTCCTTGCAGGGGAGCTTGGGCTCCACGCACACCCTCTGACATGGAGCTGGGGGCATCGTGCAGTCCCCAAGCTCTGCCCCTGAGCTAGATGGATGGAGCCAGGTGAGGAAAAGGGGCAGGTTTAGTTGGAGAGAGTGTTTAATAAGTACCTGTCCGTCAGAGGTCCATGCAGCATTCTGTTCTGAGGGGTACATAACAGAGGTGTAAGAGCGGGTGTGGCTTTCAGTCGCCATAGGAAGGGGGCCGTGCCCTGGAGTCATCTGAGCGCTGCTAGTGGACCCACGTGAGATGGTTTAGTCCAGGAAGCTCATAGGAGAGAGCTTACTGGAGAAAGCTGCAGGGACATAGGTGAGACTCACTTTGCAGTTTTACTTTCTGCTATATGTTTTCTTTAAATTAAGAATATGTGCCAGGCTTCGTGGCTCACTCCTGTAATCCCAGCACTTTGGGGGGCCAAGGCAGGTGGATCACCTGAGGTCAAGAGTTCAAGACCAGCCTGGCCAACCTGGTGAAACTCTGTCTCTACAAAAATACAAAAATTAGCCAGTCATAATGGCCAGTGCCTGTAATCCCAGCTACTCGGGAGGCTGAGGCAGGAGAATGGCTTGAACCCAGGAGGCGGAGGTTGTAGTGAGCCAAGGTTGCGCCATTGCACTCCAGCCTGGGCAACAGAGCAAGACTCCATCTGAAAATAAAGAAAAGAGAAAAGAAAAGAACATGCCATTTCTGTAACTTAAAAACAACAAATTATATGTGTATGGGTTCTCCTATACATATTGATGTTCTCTGCCCAATGAGAACACAGGGTGTGTGGTAGAGGGATGTCAAAAATATGGTTGGATCAGTGTTATCAGGCAGAATTGGAAGTTTCTGTGTCAGACTGTGGGAAATACCGTAGGCTATGGAGCAGGGAAGCTATGGTGAGAGTGCTGATAGAAATGATTTGGCAAGCCGGGTGCAGTGGCTTCACTCCTGTAATCCCAGCATTTTGGGATGCTGAGGCAAGAGGATTGTTTGAGTCCAGGAGTTCGAGACCAGCCTAGGCCAAACCTTGTCTGTGGGGGGAAAAAAAAATTAACTGGGCATAGTGATGTGTACCTGTAGTCACAGCTACTTGGGAGGCTGAGGTGAGAGAATTGCCTAAGCCCAGGGAATTCAAGCCTGCAGTGAGCCAAGATCAAGCTACTCCACTCTCCAGCCTGGGTGACAGAGTGAAACCCTGTCTCAAAAAATAACCAAAAAAAAGATACCTGCCATGCCCCTGGGAGTTGGGAAGGCAAAACTTAATCCACCTTTTAAAGTGTTCACAGTGGGAGAGACACAAGGCAGCTACTGGTTCTCTGCAGTCTGCTAAGGTCTCAGGGAGGTGTGCACCCGGCAGGTGCTGGGGGAGCAGACAGATAAACATCCAAACCAGGACAGGAATCTTCCGGAAGGAGACAGCCCAGGAATTGAGCTTGAGGGAGTAGCTGGATTTTGCTGGGTTAAGGAGCAAACAGGCGGGGAGGGATAGTCCAGGCAGAGGGAAGAGTGCATGTGAAGATACACGAGGCTGAAACAGCATGATGATTCTGGGAACTTCAGTATCTTCTTTATGGCTGAAGGGAAGAGCAATTGCGTAAAATGAGACCTGAAATAAAGCAGTGACTGCTGAGGTGGAGGGGAGAGGATGGATACAGGCACCATTACAGAACAAGTTTCCAGCCAACCTTTCTAGATACTACTGGTCTCAAAGATGAAGGTCATGTGCAGCCATGTAAGATTAGCCCAAGGAGCCAGCTCAAACCATGCACATCCAGGGCCCAGCTTGGAATTCATATTCTGGAGGCCTTGGCTGGGAGGCAGAATCTGTGAATTTTAACACTTTCATGCATCCAAAGCACATGAAGGTTTGAGAGTCTGGTAAAGGCAAAATTTCGGGGTTATGTCTTAAGAAAGGGCTGGAACAAGAGTCGGCAAAGAAATGGAGGCAGGACAGAGAGGTAGGGGAAAAACAGACGTGTAGCAGCAGCAGCAGCAGCTCTTCCAGGAACCATGAGGATGAGGGCTGGGCAGACACATCATTAGGTAAAGGCTCTAAATGAGGACATGTGTGGGGAACCTAGCCCTGCAATGTGTTATGTGTCTGACCCTGATACGTGCTCAGTAAATAAGTTTTATGCCACATTCTTTTGAGAAAAGAGCTTCAGTATTATGGTGGGAACCAGAGGCTAGTGACCACCCAAAATTAAAAGGCCAACCGCATATTCATAGCAGTTGTGATGGGAGGGGTTGATATTTTTATTGAAAGAGTTTCTGTAACAAATAATTCCTCTTAAAACCCAGTAGAGGCTGGGCACGGTGGCTCATACCTGTAATCCCAGAACTTTGGGAGGCCGAGGCAGGCCGATCACTCAAGGCCAGGAGTTCGAGACCATCCTGGCCAACATAGTGAAACCCCGTCTCTACTAAAAATACAAAAATTAGCTGGGTGTGGTGGCACATGCCTATAGTCCCAGCTACTCGGGAGGCTGAGGTAGGAGAATCACTTGAACCTGGGAGGCAGAGGTTGCCATGAGCCAAGATCACGCCACTGCACTCCAGATTGGGGGACAGAGCAAGACTCCATCTCAAAACAAACAAACAAAAAACAGTAGATAGATGATCAAAGAAAATAAACTGACAACCTGAAAACGAGGAAGTAGAACTGGATAACAAATGTGGAAAACTTTCTAGCCTCACTAGTATCAGAGAAATGCAAATTGAAACAAGGTGCCATTTTTGGACTCTTTAGCTAGTGATGATAGTGAAAACCAGAATGGTCCTTTCTAAAACAGCCTGCGTGTCAAAACCATAAAAATGCTTCTACCTCTTTTACCCTGTTAATTCTACTTCTGGGAGTTTTTCCTAAAGAAATAATTCAAAATAGGGAAAAGCTAAAAGCAGAAAAATGTTGAACATGACATTATTTATAACTGAAAAGATTGGAGGCTGGGCACAGT
This sequence comes from Papio anubis, assembly GCF_008728515.1. Taxonomy (NCBI): domain Eukaryota; kingdom Metazoa; phylum Chordata; class Mammalia; order Primates; family Cercopithecidae; genus Papio; species Papio anubis. The sequence continues at coordinate 70,306,079 of NC_044986.1, read as the reverse complement.
GGCTTATGCCTGTAATCTTAGCACTTTGTGAGGCCAAGTTGGGAGGATTGCTTGAACCCAGGAGTTTGAGACCAGCCTGGGAAATGTAGTGAGACCCCATCTCTAAAAAAAAAAAAAAAAAGCCGAGCTTGGTGGAACGTGCCTGTAGTCCCAGCTACTTTGGGAGACTGAGGTGGGAAGATTGCTTGAGCCCAGAAGGTTGAGGTTACAGTGAGCCAGGATCACACCACTGCACTCCAGCCTGGGTTACAGAATGAGGCTCTGTTTAAAAAAAAAAAAGAAGAAAAAAAGAGATTGGAGACAATTTGAAAAGCCAGTAAGGAGCCAGCCACAGTGGTGCATACCTGTAGTCCCAGCTACTCAGGAGGCTGTGGCAGGAGAGAATTGCTTGAGCCCAGGAATTTGAGGCCAGCTGGGCATCATAGTGAGACCCTCAACTCTTTTTTTTTTTTTTTTTTTTTTTTGAGAGGGAGTCTCGCACTGTCGCCCAGGCTGGAGTGCAGTGGCCGGATCTCAGCTCACTGCAAGCTCCGCCTCCCAGGCTCACGCCATTCTCCTGCCTCAGCCTCCCTATAGCTGGGACTATAGGCGCCCGCCACCTCGCCCGGCTATTTTTTTTGTATTTTTTAGTAGAGACGGGGTTTCACTGTGTTAGCCAGGATGGTCTCGATCTCCTGACCTCGTGATCCGCCCGTCTCGGCCTCCCAAAGTGCTGGGATTACAGGCTTGAACCACCGCGCCCGGCCGACCCTCAACTCTTAAAAATGTTTTTAAATTTAAAAATAAAAAGATCTTTTAAAAGCCAATAAATGACTAAATAATTATAGGAAATCTATGTAATAAACTATTACAAAATATTAATTTTCATGACTATAGGGATGTTTAAGTGAAAAAGTGCAGAAATGTTTTATATTAAGTGAAGGAAGTGGCATATAAAGGAGTACAGACAAGCCAGGCACCGTGGCTCACACCTGTAATCCCAGCACTTTGGGAGCCCAAGGTGGGCGGATCACGAGGTCAGGAGATCAAGACCAGCCTGGCCAACATGGTGAAACCCTGTCTCTACTAAAAGTACAAAAATTAGCTGGGCATGGTGGCACTTGCCTGTAATCCCAGCTACTCAGAAGGCTGAGGCAGGAGAATCGCTTGAACTAGGGAGTTGGAGGTTGCAGTGAGCCAAGATCGCGCCACTGCACTCTAGCCTGGTGACAGAGCAAGATTCTGTCTCAAAAAATAAAATAAATAAAGGAGTACATACATTATCATCTAAATTTGGTTTGAAGAAATGTGTTTGTAGATATTTATTCAGTATATAATATGTGGATAAAAAAGGGACTGGTAGAAAGCCCACTGAAGTGTCAACAGTAACTTCACCAGGTGATGGGAATTTGAGAAACTTTTTTTCTTATACATTTTTCTGTATCCTACATTTTTCATCTAGATTGTGCACTACTGTTATCAGAATTTTTAAAAAAATACTATTTTTTTTTTTAAAGTAAAGCATAATACCAGGTGTGACAGCTCATGCCTGTTAATCCCAGCTACTTGTGAGGCTGAGGTGGGAGAATTGCTTGAACCCAGGAGGTCCAGCCTGGGTAACATAAGCAAGACTCCATCTCAATTAAAAAAAAAAAAAAAAAGAAAAGAGATAGGGCATATGCTTGTATTATTGTATGTTATAACGATATATTTTTTTTTGTTTTTTGAGACAGGGTCTCACTCTGTCCCCCAGGCTGGAGCATAGTGGTGTGATCTCGGCTCGCTTCTACCTCCACCTCCTGGACTCAAGTGATTCTCCCACCTCAGCCTCCTGAGTAGCTGGGAATATGGGCATGTGCCATCACGCCCAGCTGATTTTTGTGTTTTTAGTAGAGACGGGGTTTCACCATGTTGCCCAGGCTAGTCTTGAACTGCTAAGCTCAGGTGATCCGCCCGCCTCGACCTCCCAAAGTGCTGGGGTTATAAGCATGAGCCACCACGCCTGGCCTATAATGATATCTTAAAAGATTGCTTTCTTTTTGTTTTTTGTTTTTTTTTTTTTTTTGACGGAGTCTCACTCTCACCCAGGCTGGAGTGCAATGGCGCGGTCTTGGCTCACTGCAATCTCCGCCTCCCGGGTTCAAACAATTCTCCAACCTCAGCCTCCCAAGTAGCTGGGACTACAGGCACGTGCCACCATACCCGTCTAATTTTTGTATTTTTAGTAGAGACGGGGTTTTGCTATGTTGGCCAGGCTGGTCTCGGTCTCCTGACCTCGTGATCCACCTGCCTTGGCCTCCCAAAGTGCTGGGATTACAGGCATGAACCACAACACCCGGCTGACTGCATTTTTTAAACAGACTGGAAGATTTTGCTAGGAGTATGAGTGGTTTTCCCATGCCCCTTCTGTTTTCCAAATTGCTTGTGTTGTGGCTGCAGTCCTTTTATAATATGAAACAGGTAAATAACAACTGATGTTGTGGCTGCATCAAAGGGGTGACAAATGAAAAGGAGAGGACAAAGCAAAAGAGTCTGACCTTTCCAGGCTCTCCTGAAAGTCAAGGTTTTGATCAATGTTATGAGGGAGGCCTGTGACGTAGCTCAGACGGTCTTGAGCTTTCAGCATCATGGATTCTTCTTTTAGATCCCATCTTCCCTTCCCAACTCCCCCTCCTCAATTCCTACCGCTTAAGTGTCCATAGAGCAATTTCTTTTTAACTGTTCAGAAGCTTTCTGCAAGATGTTCGAAATACTAGCATTGGTTTGAGCAGCTAGTCTATCTTGTGCTCTTGATTTGGGGGACTTGGCTTCTATTTAGATTTCTTTGAAGGTGGATGCCAGTGACCCAGGGTCTGTGGAAGAGTAAGAGCCACTTGTGAGGATAAGACTGAAGAGGCCACAAACTCTCAGATCCTGAGAGGGTAGGACAACTCGTGCCTTCTGCTAGTCCCAAGGCCAGAATGGCCATCCTATCTTTAAAAAAGAAAGTTATTTCCCTAAGTACTATTTGAATTATTTTGTTTAAATTAAGTATGGGAAAGAGGTTTGAACCCTTTTCCAGCTTAAAATTTTAAATAAATATACAGTTTTTAAGTAAAAGTGAGATATGATTCTTTAGAAATCATCTGGCATTTAGCCAGGCATGGTGGTGTGCACCTGTAGTCCTAGCTACTCAGGAGGCTGAAGCGGGAGGATCCCTTGAGCCCAGGAGGTTGAGACTACAGTGAGCCGTGATCATGCCAGTACTTCAGCCTGAGCCATAGAGCAAGACCTTATCTCTAAAAAAAATAATAAAAAGACTTCACATTTAGACAATGTGGTAGTGTGCTGGTTCAGAAGGAGCCCAGCTATGCATGGCTAAGGGCAAATCCCTGAAAGGATGGACAAGGAAATTGAAAAATGTTCACTAACCTGAGAAACAGTCTTTGGAAAAAGGTGATCTCAGGTTCTCATGCAGGACAATTTAGGAAAAATAGAGCCAGCCAGGAGAAGGCTGAGAACTTATTCCCCATTAGTCAAAAATCTGCTTTAAGTCAAGATCCTGCAATGGCCTTTGACAACAGGGCCCTGAAAATCACCAGAACCAAGCCTGGGCCTGGTGAGTGAGTGCCTGCATAGAGTTCTTGCTGCTGTGATTCAGTGCAAGTTAGAAACCTATGCTCTTCTTTAGCCTGGGGAAAACCAACGTCCGCAAACCCAGCTTACTCAGCAAACGATCGATCGTGGCCTGTATGCTAACTATAAGGCATGTTGCTAGGTACCGTGGAAATTCTAAAGAGACATAAGATAAGAACCTTCCTGAAAGCAGTAACACTTTAGTTGGGTAAAGGGATAAGGAGATACACACACACACACACACACAGCTACCTATGTTATATATATGAATATAAGGGAACTCTCTCTTTTTGAGGGATAATCTTAGAAGTAAAATCTCATATTTGAGCATATTTAAAAGGCCACTGTAAGGCCGGGCGCGGTAGCTCACGCCTGTAATCCCAGCACGTTGGGAGGCCAGACGGGTGGATCACCTGAGGTCAGGAGTTTGAGACCAGCCTGGCCAACATGGCGAAACCCGGTCTCTACTAAAAATACAAAAAATTAGCGGGGCGTGGTGGTGGGCACCTGTAATCCCAGCTACTCAGGAGGCTAAGGCAGGAGAATTGCTTGAACCCAGGAGGCGGAGGTTGCAGTGAGCCGAGATCACGCCACCGCACTCCAGCCTAGGCAACAGAGCGAGACTCCATTAAAAAATAAATAAATAAATAAATAAATAAATAAATAAATAAAAGGCCAATGTAAAAGAGGCTTAACTATATTTAGGTTTTTCTTTTCCTTTAGATCTAATTCTAAATTATGGACCATTGTCAATATCTGTAGCCTCTTTCATTGATTATAATAATAATCCTTGAAAATGCCTTCTAAAGAATGCTGGCCCCTTGAGAGCAGGAGCAGTTTATCAGCTGTGTTTACTGTACCTGAAACAGCCCTCAGTGTTTGCTGGACATTGTTAAATGTATGTGCAAAAGTTGAATGACAGACAGACATATTCTGGGGGGACCTTACCCCCAGTGAGCTAATGACGACATTCATAATGACCCTTCACCTTTTAGACGCAGTCTTCTGGGATATATTTTTAGCATTCCGCGTGGTCTTCATCTTGATGCGTCTGTTTCACATGTGAACGTAAAGTTCGTGAGCATTTAGTAGAGGCTGAGGAATCACTGCTTTCAACATTCCTTGTGGCTTACATCCCTGCATTTTTATGATCACTGTAGTTTTAATCACTGGCACTCCTTCGTTTCCATTTCCCACGAATTGCAAAATGCTATAAAAAATTCAAATACTGTAAACAAGCGTGGCTATACCGACAAAGGAAGGCCAACATTTAACTGCTAGGTGATTTTCAAAGCTCAGCATCTTTATCTAAAAAGCATAGTAGGGGTGCAGCGAAGTGAGAAGTCAAATTTTATTAAAGCTGAGGACAGCCTATAGTAGCTTTTGCTTTTTCCCTGGTGGCTGCTCACTTGAATTTCAGACAGTTCTAGTAATGAGAGAAAATAAATAACATTACAGGGTGAGCTAACCCTATGAACCCAGACCTGTAAATTTGTAGCGAAATGATACTTCCTCTCACAGACTTGTGACTTAATCTCCTTAAGAGGCTTTTTCTGAGCAAGGCTGAGACATCTCAGAAGACTAAATCTGTGTCTATGAACCTGACTGCAAAAGAGTTCTTCCCTCCCAGGGTCTGGAGGGTATGAGTGCCTGTCAGTCCATGTGCTGTTTAACCCTCTGGTGCTGGACTCCGGGTCTCCCTCCGCTCTTTTCTCCCCGATGCAGAGCCCATGCTGGTGCGCTAACCTGCAGCGTCTCTGTGCTTCTCTTCTTACCTCCTCTTTCCCCTTCTCTTTCCCTCTTGCTGTGGTGTGTCCAGAAAAGGAAGTCGAGTTCCAGCGTGCACCTAATGGTGAGCCTTGCCTGCCCACCCATCGCCCACTCCATGCTGCCTGTGCCCTCCTGCCAGCCACGCAAACCCGTTCTGCCACGTGCGTGTGCCTCACTCATCCTCACTGCATGTCTGTGCTGTGTGGGCAGGTGTGGCCTGTCCTGCCAGGCGGGGGCCATTGCCCAAGGTCACCCAGTGGCCTAAAAAGTGGGCATTGGAAGGGGTGGTGTGGCACCCCCTGCTGTGGAGTTTGGACAGCCCCCAGCAGCCCAGGGTAGGATGTGAAGCTGGTAGGGACCTGGGGCAAGCAAGGGAGAGACCCTCACTCGCTGTCACCCAGAAGGAGAGGCCCTGCTTCCCAGGCATGAGCAGCTGCTTCCTACAGACTGGCAGCTGGAGGGCAACTGTGTGGTGGGCAGAGGAGCTGGTTGCAGGCTCCCACTTGTGAGTCTCGCTCTCCTGGCTCTGCCCCCATGCAAATCCCATTCTCCAGCTGTGCCCAGTGGTTCATCCTGCCCACCCAGCCCTCAGGGGAACAGCTAACTCATCTTTCTCACAGTACACTGGGCACCAAGGGCAACGCAGCAGCCTGAGTCACTATGAAACCATCCATTAAAACCAGAGGTGGGGGCCGGGCGTGGTGGCTCACGCCTGTAATCCCAGCACTTTGGGAGGCCGAGGCAGGCGGATCACGAGGTCAGGAGATCGAGACCATCCTGGCTAACATGGTGAAACCTCGTCTCTACTAAAAGTACAAAAAATTAGCTGGGCATGGTGGCAGGTGCCTGTAGTCCCAGCTACTTGGGAGGCTGAGGCAGGAGAATGGTGTGAACCCAGGAGGCAGAGCTTCCAGTGAGCCGAGATTGTGTCACTGCACTCCAGCCTGGGCGACAGCAAGACCCCGTCTCAAAAAAAAAAAAAAAAAACCAGAGGTGGGGCCACTTGGGTGACATCCCAGCCCTCTGCAGGTTTTATGGGCACTCTGGAGTCTTTGCCCCCTGTGAGGGTCTTGGCCTCAGCTGGGATTTACAGGTAGGGCAGCCCTCTCTAACCAACCCCAAACAGGTCAGCATCATTCACTGAGCTAGGTGGGCTTTGCTTCTTCTTGGTGGGAATGGAGACAGCAGAGCTCCTATGAGTTTAGAGCACCGTCTCACTACTCCTGGGACCCCTCTTCTCTAGCCTGCCGCAGTCTGTGGAGTCTTGTTCAGGGAGTCACTTGGTGCCTGGCTTGAGGTTCCATGCCTAGCCCTGGGTTTGGGGATGTCTGAGCCATTGATAGCAAGCTGGCAGTGGACGGCTTCAGGTCTGGTCCAAGAGGCCTCCAGGCAAGAAGTAGGATGCTTTCTGTGTATGTCCTAGAAGAGAAGACACACATTCTAGCTGTCAGTGTATCATCTGTGCCCTGTGCAGGGATGGTAGCCACACATTTGTCCCACCTCCTATTGAAGAATTTGCAGGCATCAGGCTGCTTCTCAGTGGCCCCCAACCCCACTGGAACTCAGTGAGATTGAGTATGCTGGTTAGGGAACTTATCAGAGGCAGAGAATATCACATGGATATGGCTCCCTGCCCTGGAGATCAGCCTCCTTCCTTCCTTCCATCTTCCCCTTGCCCCTCCCTTGTTGTGCCGCTCTGTGTAATGTTTTTGTTTGTTTGTTTTTGTTTTTTTAAGATGGAGTCTTGCTCTGTCGCCCAGGCTGGAGTGCAGTGGTGCAATTTGGCTCACTGCAGCCTCCGCCTCCTGGGTTCAAGCAATTCTCCTGCCTCAGCCTCCCGAGTAGCTGGGATTACAGGCATGCACCACCACGCCTGGCTAATTTTTGTATTTTTAGTAGAGATGGGGTTTCATCATGTTGGCCAGGCTGGTCTTGAACTCCTGACCTCAGGTGATCCATCCGCCTTGGCCTTCCAAAGTGCTGGGATTACAGGTGTAAGCCAGCGCGCCCGGCCACCACCATGTAGTTTTGAAAGGCAAGGAGTATCCCTGGTGGTCATGGTGCTGTTGGGAATGTTGGCCTGTGTGTGGCCTACTCTGTCCTGGAGGCCAGATTCTGGGACTACAGCCACAGCCCCTCTGGGTTTCACCTGCCCCTCCCCGGAATACTGCCCTTACTTCTAGCCGATCAGGCCTAAGATTTGTCAGGCAAAAAGGTGAACAGCACAGCCCTGACTCTGCTCCCTGAGGTCAGTGAATGCGTTTTGGTCTGAAATGGACTTCCACCCCCATCCTCTGGACACCATCTCTTAGGCCAGGCATACTTTCTTTTCTCCTTTCTCTTTGTTTCAGGCTTCGAGCTGGTGTTGTAAGAAGGAAATAAAGGTGCTGGGTTGAAAGGGCAGCAGGAGACTGCCCACAGATAGGGGACCAGAGTTTCTGAATTTTGTTTTGCTTTCTTGTAAATTACCCCCCCTTTCCCTGTATGGTGGGAAGAAGATCTTGAACTTCTTTGGGTCAGGTGTGGATTGTGCAATGACATGGCACCTGGCATAAGCAGAGATTTCTGGAGAGATACTTTAAAACAAGGCTTTGGGCTTGTCCCGCCTTAAGGGTGCCCCAAGAGCTACGTCTCTGGGTCCCACAAATACTTCCTCCGATCATCTCTCCAGCCATCGCTTCCATCTGCACAGCGTATGGAGGCCACCTCAGGCCTACCTCCTCCAGGCCAGGCCAGGGGGCAAGGGAGGTCTGGGAGTTGAACCTGAGTGGCCTTGGGGACTCTGGAGGAACTAAACCATCTGTTTTCTTGTCTCAGCCACAGAGCAACAACAAAAACAGTCTCGTAAGCCCAGCCCAAGAGCCCGCGCCCTTGCAGACGGCCATGGTACCTCCTGACTACAGCTTCTCTGCCTCTGCCCCTGGCTGCCTCCTGCCCCTTCCCTCTTCCTCCTCTTGTGCCCCCTCCCTGACCTCCTGGGCCTGTTCCTTTCTTGGTCCCCATAGAGCAGACTGCTTTGTGTGCCACCCTGTATGCCCCTTCCCCTTCATTGTCCCGCCTGGCCGCACTCCGTCCCGCATGGCAGAACTGCTGCTCCTGCTCCTGCTCCTTTCGCTGGTGGGGGGAAGAGTGATCAGGGCTCTCAGCTGAACCTCCTAGGCCCAGCCCAGGACCCCCAGTGGGTCTCCTGTGGGGGCTGGGAAGGTGAGTTGCTTAGGAAAGGAGAGGGTAGGAGCTTTCTTGGGACCTGAACATCAGTTCTTGGAGGCCTCCTTGTAAAACCTGCCTCAGTCTCTCTTTTGCAAAGCCAGAAACAGGAACGAGGGCTGGGGTCCCCACCTCTGGATGGTGCTGAGGTCTCCAGGCTCCTGGAGCGCCTCGTGCTAGCTGAGTTCTCTCTGGGCTCCTCCAGGGGTTCTGTGTGCTCTTGGAGCTCCCTCTGCTAGTGGTGGCTAAATAGAGAGTCAGCAGGGGGTGACTGGGAAAGAGGGAGGAGTGATGGTGCCTGCTACTCCCCTCCTTCCTGCGGACCCTCGTGCCACCTGACGTGGCGGGTGTGGGGCCAGGAACTAGGGAAGGCAGAAGGCGGGCGCAGCGGGTGGCTCTCTGGGCTCAGCTTGCCGAGGGGGATTCCTGTCCTGGCTCTTTCTGGGAGACCTCATTCTTCTCCCCAGTGTACACCCTGTGATGAACACTGTGGCAGGGCCCGGCCTGTGCCCTAAGTCCCACAGCTCCTCCAGTGTACCTGCCCTGTGGGAACCCCATGTGGAAAAAGCCCTCAGAACTGACAGGAATCAGGGACAGAGGCCCTTGCTGTCTCAGCCTCCTGGGCACCTGCACCTGCCAGGCCTCTCTTTCTTACCAGCCAGTGCTACTGCCAAAATCCAGGGCTATCCCAGCTGCCTGGGACCCCAGTTGAGCCGGACATTTTGTCTTCTGGAGATGGCTGGTGGGCAGGCCTCAGTGGTCATCACAGGGTCTGTGGGAGTCCTGGGGTGCAGGTGGGGCTCCTCAGGGAAGAGCCATAGTCTGTTCCCAAGTTGGAAGGGTAATTTTCATCTTCTCTCACAGGAACCACAAACCACTGTGGTACACAACGCTACAGATGGGATCAAGGTGAGTGGCTCCTGAGCCTGTCTCCTGCTTTCCAGGTCAGCAGGAGACAGGTGGGCTGGGTCCCAGGGGTCTACAGGCTGCACCCTGAAGCCAAGGCGTTTGCAGAGGCTCAGCTGAAGGTAGCCTGTGCTCATAGTTGCTCCATTCTGAGGAAGGGCTTTCTACCTTACGGAGCCCAGGCTTTGCAGTCAGACAGACCTGGTCTGAATCCTGGCCCTGCACCTTAGTATCCTTTATCTGCAAATTGGGGATGATAATAATAGAATCTTCCTCCATATGTTGGAAGTTTAAATGAGAGTAAACGTTCACTGAAAAACAGGCAAGAGCATCTCTGGACCCTGGAGCATTCTCCGTGGCCTGGCCCCTTTGTGCCCTTGGTGTTTTCACCAGCATTCCTGAACCAATCTGTTAAGCCTGGATACCATCCATGGCTCTGGTTTAGAGAGGTGACAAGACAAATTACCTGTTCAAACGGTGGGTGGGATGGGAGGCAGATAAAAAACCAATAAGCAAACAGATAAAATAGGCCGGGCACTGTGGCTCACACCTGTAATTCTCACACTTTGGGAGGCCAAGGTGTGGGCAGATCGCCTGAGCTTAGGAGTTTGAGACCACCCTGGGCAACATGGTGAAACCCCGTCTCTACTAAAATACAAAAAAGTAGCAGTGTGGTGGTGCGTGCCTGTAGTCCCAGCTACTTGGGAGGCTGAGGCACGATAATCGCTTGAGCCTGGGAGGCAGAGGTTGCAGTGAGCTGAGATCATGCCACTGCACTCCAGCCTGGGCTACGGAGTGAGACTTAGTCTCTCAAAGAAATAAATAAGATAAAATCTAATGTCAATAGGTAGTCTGAAGAAAATGGCACAAAGTAGAGAGAAGGCCAGGTGCAGTGGCTCACACCTGTAATCCTAGCACTTTGAGAGGCCAAGGCGGGCGCATCACTTGAGGTCAGGAGTTCAAAACCAGCCTGGCCAACATGGGAAAACCCCATCTCTACTAAAGATACAAAAATTAGTTGGGGATGGTGGTACATCCCTGTAATCCCAGCTGCCTGGGAGGCTGAGGCAGGAGAATCGCTTGAACCTCGGAGGCAGAGGTTGCAGTGAGCTGAAATCGTGCCACTGCACTTCAGCCTGGGCAACAGAGCAAGACTCCATCTAAAAAATGAAAACAGAAAAACCCCACCAAAGTAGAGAGAGAGAGAGAACAGGGCCTTGAATTAAGTAGTCAGGAGGAGGCCTCTTTCAGGAGGTGATATCTGAGCGAAAAACTGAATGGTGGGTGGGAAGGAGGCAACCAGGCCAACTCTGAGGCTGAGTGCCCTAGGCAGAAGGAACTGAAGCTCAGGTGTGGCATGTGTAATCAAGCAGAGGGAAGAGGGAAGTGACACGGGGAGAACCTAGGAGAGTGATGAGGTTGGAGAAGCAGCAGGGCCTGCTACAGAGGCCCTTGTAGGAGTTTGCATTTTCTTCCAGCAGCAAGGAGAAGCTGTTGGGAGTAATAGAATCTATCTGACACTTTAACACATCACTCTGGCCACATCATGATCAAGAACTCTAGGGAGGGCCAGGCACGGTGGGTCACACCTGTAATCCCTACACTTTGGAAGGCCGAGGCAGGTGGATCAGCGGAGGTCAGGAGCTCAAGACCAGCCTGGCCAAGATGAAGAAACTCTGTCTCTAATAAAAATACAAAAATTAGCCAGGCGTGGTGGCAGGCGCCTGTAATCCCAGCTACTCGGGAGGCTGAGACAGGAGAATCACTTGAACCCAGGAGGTGGAGGTTGCAGTGAGCCAAGATCATGCCACTGCACTCTGGCCTGGGCAACAAGAGCAAAACTCTGTTTCCAAAAAAAAAAAAAAAAAAAACTCTAGGGGAAGTTAAGGAGACCATGAAGCTGTTATCGCGGTTCAGGTGTGAGATGCTGGTGGCCTGGAGTCAGGTTGTAGCTGTGTATTGGAAGTGAAGAGGTAAGACATGGGATTTACTTTGGAGGCAGAACCAAAAGATTTTATTTTTAGATTGGGCAATCCGAATATAAGGGAAAAAGAGAAGGATTGAGGATGACACCAGGTTTTAGCCTGAATAACTGGTCTAATTAGGGGCATTTACCAAGTGGGGGAAGACTAGGGAGGAGATTTGGGAAGAGTCAGACAGCCAGGGTGGAAGCAGAACCTTCCACGGTCTCCTTGCACCTCTTGTAGGAGCACAAACTCTGCTTTCGTTCTGCTTTGCTCCTCTGGCTTCCAAGGGATGGAGCATATAGAAACATATTCTTTTTGGCCTACAGGGCTCCACAGAGAGCTGCAACACCACCACAGAAGATGAGGACCTCAAAGGTAGGTGCTGGCCCTTGGAGGGGGAAGGACTCCAGCAGTGACCCAGGTACCTGGGCTCCAATGGGGCACCCGCCTTTTCTGCTCCCAGAACTGGGAATGCTGGCTCCTATGCCCCTAGGAGAGGGCTTGGTATAAAAGCTACTTTCCACAAGCCAAGATACGAGGCCCCTGTGTGGTGTTGCTGAGCTGGGCAAGAGGCTTCTCTTCTTTGACCCCAAGTCTAAAATAGCTAAGCTAGAGATTCTCCAGGGGCCAGGGCTCAGAGAACTGTTCCTGTCGCTGATAATGATGTGCCATCCCAGAACAGGGGTACCCTAAGTCCCTGCCAAAGTAGCCCACAAGTGTCATGAGTCATAAATAGAGTGACCAATCATCCTGGTTTTCCCCGGACACAGAACTTTTGGTTTTAAGACTGTGATGGGCCAGGAGTGCTGGCTCACACCTGTAATCCCAGAACTTTGGGAGGGCCAGGGCAGGAGGATTGCTTGAGGCCAGGAGTTTGAGGCCAGCCTGGGCAACATAGCAAGACTTTGTCTCTATTAAAAGAAAAAAAAAGAAAAGAAAAAAGAAATTTTAGGAACAAATAAATAGGCCAGGCAAGGTGACTGATACCTGTAATCCCAGCACTTTGGGAGGCCGAGGCAAGCAGATCACTTGAGGTCAGGAGTTCGAAACCAGCCTGGCCAACATGCTGAAACCCCATCTCTACTAAAACTACAAAAAAAGGCCGGGCCTAGTGGCTCCCGCCTGTAATCCCAACACTTTGGGAGACCAAGATGGGTGGATCACCTGAAGGTCAGGAGTTCACGACCAGCCTGGCCAACATGGTGAAACCCCATCTCTACTAAAAATATAAAAAATTAGCCAGGTGTGGTAGCAGGTACCTGTAATCCCAGGTACTTGGGAGGCTGAGGTGGGAGAATTCGCTTGAACCTGGGAGGTGGAGGGTGCAGTGAGCTAAGATCGCCCCATTGCATTCCAGCCTAGGCAACAAGAGCAAAACTTCTCAAAAAAAAAAAAAAAAAGGCCGGTCATGGTGGCAGGGTCCTATAATCCCAGCTACTCGGGAGGCTGAGCCATGAAAATGCTTGAACCCGGGAGGTGGAGGTTGCAGTGAACCAAGATCGCACCACTGCACTCCAGTCTGGGTGTAACTGAATGAGACTCTGTCTCAAAAAGAAAAAAAAAAAAAAGGTCAAGGCCGTGGCTCACGCCTGTAATCCCAGCACTTTGGGAGGCCAAGGCGGGCGATCATGAGGTCAGAGATCGGCACCATCCTGGCTAACACGGGTGAAACCCTCGCCTCTACTAAAATGCAAAAATTACTGTGTATGGCAGGCTTCTGTAGTCCCAGCTGCTTGGGAGGCTGAGGCAGGAGAATGGCATGAACCCGGGAGGCGGAGCTTGCCGTGAGCTGAGATCGCGCCACTGCACTCCAGCCTGGGGGACTGAGCAAGACTCTGTCTCAAAAGAAAAAAAAAAAGAACATATATAAATAAATATAAAACCCAGATAGTCCTGGGAACACTGGGATGAGTTGGTCACTCTAGTCCTAAGATCTTGGCCTGAATGATGGAGTTGGAACCAATCTGACAACTGTGAGGCCACATTTGGTCGTGTCCTGGTGGGCCTGTAAGGACCACTAGCCTAAGCTTGGGCCTGGCTAGAGTGCCAGGGGGGTGGGAGGGCATGGCAGGCCGGACCCCTGGGAATCTCTGTCCTGCTCTTTAGTTGGGCCTCCTGGAATTGCTCCCTTTGCCTGAATTCCATAAGTGGCTTTGGGCCAGGCCATCAGAAAAGACAGAGGAACACTGTAGGACAGAGCTGGGAGAGCATGCCCTGGGCGGCAAGGGGGCATCAAACGTTTTGGAACCAAAAAAATAGCAGAAAGCTATGAGGAAGTGAATCATAGTAGCTCCAGGCCCCTGTGAGTGAGGTCAGATCAGTTCGATTCCAGCACTGCTGGCAACATAGGAGGCGCCATCACTGCTGGGCTCTGGACCCTGTGGCCTGGCCCCTTGGAACATCTTCCCCGGGAGCAGGGGTCCTTGGACAGGCTGTTGTAAGGCTCGTCTGGAAGCCACGGCCCAGGTCTGGGCACCTGCCTGGTGCCCTCAGCTGGGAGGCCTCTCTGGCAGAGGCGGCGGCGTGGGATGTGGTCCAGTGTCCACAGCAGCCTGAGGCGAGGCGTCCCCTTGCCCCGGCTCTGCAGCGCCATGGGCTCGGGTCCTGTCCGGCTTGCTCGCTCACCTGCCTTGTTCTGTTTGTTTTGGCTGCTCTGCCTTGCCCTGCCCTGCCCTGCCCTGGCTGGTTAGCTGCCCCGCTCCGCACTGGGAATGGCAGCTCGGTGCCTGAAGGACGGAGCTCCCGGGACAGAACAGCCCCCTCTGCAGGCATGCAGCCCCAGCCTTCTCTCTGCTCCTCAGCCAGTAAGTGTGAGGGAGGCACATTCTGGCTTCCGTCTCCCTGGCTCGTCCTGAAGCCCCTCAGGGACCCCCACCACAGCTGTCAGCCCGGCCCAGCTGCCCATGGTAGTAAGCTCCGGGAGCATGGCCTCTGCTAGGGGTGGGGGGTCAATTGGAGGTGCTGTTGAGACCAGGCAGGGGCCCCTGAGTCTGGGGCCCAAAGAAATATGAGAAGAGTGGGTGGAAGAACATGGCCTGGGGTGGGGGGAGTAGAAAGTCCCCAAGATGTGCAGTGGGCCTTGCCTCAGCGCCGAGCCAGGAAGAAGGGCAGAGTCGGAAGTCAGGTCTGTGAGGGTGGGAGTGGGGTGATGGGGAAATCGTGACAGCAAGGAACTGTGTTGGGGATGTAGTGCTTCCTGAGTCTCAGCATAACATATTAAGAGCATGGGGTCAGAGGCAAGACAGATCTGAGTTTAAATCCCAGATACACTGCCTTCAAGAGTGTGAAGTTTAACCTCTCAGAGCTGCAGGTTCCTTATCTGTAACGTGGAAATGAAACGGCCTGCACCTCAGAGCCTTATTGGAAAAAAGACGAGGCAGTAGGAAGTCTTGATACAGTGCCTCACTGGGTTATCAGGGGCTCATCCTCATATTTCTAGTTACATCTGTGCTGGAGGATGCCTGTGTCTGCTGCCTTTCCTCCCACCATCTATCCTTGCAGAGTTTCTAAGCACAACCCTCTTCACTCGTGGGGCCCCAGTCAGGTCATCCAGATGGGTCTGGTGGGTTGGAGAGGGTGTGTGTGTTGTGGGTGCACACCTGCCTGTTGCTTTAGGAAGCCCATCTAACTCCTTGCTTCCCTTAACCTGCTGCTTGCTTACCTGGAGCTGCAGCCTAGCAGGGCTGATGACTGTGGGGCTCCCTCCTGGATGTGCCTTTGGCTGCGCTGCCCTGTCCCAGCTGTGCTGCTTGGCTGTGCTGGCCTGGCCAGGCCATGGTGGTGCTGTTCTAATGCTTGCAGTTGTCTTGCAGCCTTTCGCTCCTGTGAGGAAAGGGTTGTGGCCTGGGCCAACCCAGGGCTCGGGTTAAGATGAGCCCAAGCTCAACCCACGCTCTCCCTTACCTTGGCGGCAGCCCCTGCTGATAGTGGCATTCCCTATAAGAGAAGCCCAGGGCAGCAGGACATCACCAGCTGTCCCTTGGCTTGGGATGGGTTGGGGAGGAAGGCTCTGGAGGGCACCACCTCTGCCTGCCTGTCAGTCTGAGCCCTGTCTGGTTTTCCTGAGGAACACCTCCTGGCATGAGAGCTGGTGTGAAATGTACAGCTTTCCCAAGCCTTGAGAGGTAAACGGAGCAGCCTCTCTGGTACAGGCTGTCACAGGTTTTTACAATTCTGGGATCATTTCTCCCAGAAAAGCCCTGTGGAGTTGATGAGCAGTGGAAAGCATCCATCCTAGGGCTCTGATGGTCTTTTGGCACCCCAGCCCTAGCTGCATTCTGCTGTCAGGCTGCCTGTCGCCCAGGGCTGGATCCTGGCCACTGAATGAGGGCTAAGAGTGGGGGTGGTGATTGAGACCTGACTGAGCCCCTTCAGGTGAGAGAAGTAAATTGGGGGTGGAAGCAGCCTTATTGAGAGATGCTTGTGAGAGAGGCTGCTCATACAGGGGAGGGGCTCACAGCATTCACGATGTACCAGGCTCCTCACCTGTTAAAGGCAAGTGTGTTTTCTGCAACCTGGTTGTTGATAGAGCGGGAGGCCAAGGCCAAAGAACCATAACTAATGGCTGGGCTTCAGGAGGAAGTGGTCATTGTGTCTGCAGACTGCAGAGAGGGAGATAGAAGGGAAGGTGGGTTCGCTCCTCTGCCAACGGCCCTAGAGACAGAGAAGAGGGATGTCTTTGTCATAAGTGATCACAGGGGACTCCTGAGGACTGGGGAAGGCTCTCTGTCACTTAGGAGGTACCCCAGTAGGTAAATTGATGGATTTTTCTCCTCCACAGTGAGAAAACAGGAGATCATTAAGATTACAGAACAGCTGATTGAAGCCATCAACAATGGGGACTTTGAGGCCTACACGTAAGTAGAGACCCATTTTTTTTTTTGTGACCTAAGTCATCTCCCAAGGCCTTCCCTGCTTCCAGACAACAATTAGGACCCTGGGGAAAGGGAATTTGGACCTTGGGCAAAGTATCTGAGTTAAGCCTTCTCCTAAGCTGGGAGCCCTTTCAGGCAGATTCCCTGAGCTCACCCACGGTGTCCTGGTGGTGGGCCGAAAGCACAGGGCTGAGTGGCTCAGCAGGCAGGCCTGGAAGATCTTCGCTGTCTTGTCTGGGATGGCCACAGCTAGCCTGCTGCTACTGGGTAGACACTGCTGATAAGGAAGGAAGACAAATCGCTCCACAGAAGCCTGATAGGCTGCTTTTTTGTTTTTTCTCCCTGCAGGAAGATTTGTGATCCAGGCCTCACTTCCTTTGAGCCTGAGGCCCTTGGTAACCTCGTGGAGGGGATGGATTTCCATAAGTTTTACTTTGAGAATCGTGAGTGGGTTCGTGCTGCTGATATACTCCTGCCTGCCCCTTCACCCCTTTGCCTCTGTCTCCTGCTCACCTCCTCATCCCAGTTGCCCACTTTTCCCTTATTTGACCTTCATGCTGCACTCCTACTCTGTATGCTTGCCCCTTTGTGCCCCGATGGTTGTAAACAGGCACCTTTGAAGGCCCTGCTCTGAGCCCCAAGTGCCCATTCATTCCACAACTGCCTTGTGGCAGTCCCAGTCACCACAATCAAGTTCACTTATTTCTTGCTGAGCACGGTGGCTCACGCCTGTAATCAAAGCACTTTTGGGAGGCTGAGGCTGGCGGATCACGAGGTCAGGAGATCGAGACCATCCTGGCTAACACGGTGAAACCCCATCTCTACTAAAAATACAAAAAATTAGCCAGGCGTGGTGGTGGCGCCTATAGTTCCAGCTACTTGGGAGGCTGAGGCAGGAGAATGGTGTGAACCTGGGAGGCGGAGCTTGTAGTGAGCCAAGATTGCGCCACTGCACTCCAGCCTGGGCAACACAGCGAGACTCCATCTCAAAAAAAAAGTTCACTCATTGCTTTAAGCCTCACCTCTTTCCAAGATGGATTGGAAGGAAACCCTTTGAGATTAGGTTGAGATGATCTCAGCACGTAAGAACTAAGCTCTGTGTCTGCAGGTTTCAAAATAGAGGAAATTAAAACCAGGATAAGAATGTGCAAACCAGGGTACTCTTGGTGATTTGTGAGATCGGAAGTTGTGGCTAGAATCTTCCTGACTATGGAGGAAGGCAAGCGTCCTGTATGGGGGGTGGGGTGTACATTCTGGCCAGTTCGTGGAAGATAAGGGGATAAGAAGCTGAATCATCACCCCCTCCCATCTTTCTGTCTACTCTATGAGACCCTCCCCTTCCTTATTTTTATCTCTTCCCACTTTATGCTGGGCCTTCCCTATCCTGCCCTGAGTTATAGTTAGTCACTAACTTCTCTGCTGACTCCCACCCTTATCACATCTCAGCTGCATATATAAACTCTCAGTTATCTAAGTAATTCTATTAGCCAGAAGCAATTCCAGAGTTTATATTAATTCTAGGAAGGTGACATGTAGCCCCTGTCTAACATTTGAATTGAACTAAAATGTGAATCTCAATAAAAGCAACACAGTTTTCACAGCATATGCTGATAATGGCAATCCAACTTCTTTTGCCTTTTCCCCAGGGAATCCTGGGAATATCCTGAGCTTGGTGCTTTGGTGATTCTCTTTCAGCTTTGGTGCCTTAAAAAAAAAAAATTACAAATCAATTTTGAATGGTTTAAGTTCATGATTTTGTTCTGCAGCCCTAG
This sequence comes from Papio anubis, assembly GCF_008728515.1. Taxonomy (NCBI): domain Eukaryota; kingdom Metazoa; phylum Chordata; class Mammalia; order Primates; family Cercopithecidae; genus Papio; species Papio anubis. Next base: position 70,287,989 of record NC_044986.1, on the reverse strand, counting down.
CTAGGGGCGAGCCAAGCCTTTTGAAATCTAAACTCAGCCTAACAAAACAGAAAATCTGTAGGCTTCAGTTAGAGTCACATGGTCCTGAGTTCAGGTGTGTGATTTGAGCAAATTATTCCTTGAACCTATTTCCTCATCTTATAATGAAGAAAATATTATCCAGCAAGAAATACAGCTCAGGCATGTAAAACCCCAGCACAATGCCTGATTAAAAGAGCAGCAGCTACTATCATTGTTGCCCATCTTTCTGTTCCTTTTGGATAAAGAAGACTAATGTAATGTGGTATCCTGGCCTCTGGAGGGCGTTTGCGGGGGGGACTTGGAGATTCTGGGAATGGTTGCTCGGGAGTTGGTAAGACTTGGAAGTGCAGGCTGGGAGGAAAATGCAGGTGCCCAGGCCTGATGTCCTCTTACCTACCCCACCCTGCCCTGTAGTCCTGTCCAAGAACAGCAAGCCTATCCATACCACCATCCTAAACCCACACGTCCACGTGATTGGGGAGGACGCAGCGTGCATCGCCTACATCCGCCTCACCCAGTACATCGACGGGCAGGGTCGGCCTCGCACCAGCCAGTCAGAAGAGACCCGGGTCTGGCACCGTCGGGATGGCAAGTGGCTCAATGTCCACTATCACTGCTCAGGGGCCCCTGCCGCACCGCTGCAGTGAGCTCAGCCACAGGTGCACCTGGTTGAGGGGGGAGAGGGGCTGGGAGGGCCTGGGACAGGTGGGGTCAGAGGAAGAAGAGAAGGCTGGGAGGTGGCCCTGGGAGAGGAGGTGTGGGCCATCCCAGAGGATTGGCAAAGGCTGGTAGAATGCTTGTAATAAGTTGTGCTCGGAAATCAGACAGACTGGGGTCTGGCTCCGTGACTCCAAATTGGGTGACCTCAGGTTACTTCCCCTCCCTAAACTCAGTCTCCTTAGCTGTCAAAGAGAGGCAGAGAGTGGTACCTACCTCATTTAATCATTGTGAGGATTAAGTAAGATACTATAAGTAAAGCACTTAGTAAGTGCTCAGCAAATGGGAGGCAGTTTTGTATTTAAGCATTAGCTTCACCCACTTTCCCCACCTTCTCAGGCCTACTTGGCCACGTGTTTAGCGTGCTAAAGTCGCTGGAACTCATCTGTGTGCTCATTGTCCTCTGTTCTGTTACCACATTCTGTCCTGTTTGACAGGGGCATTAGGAGATTCCAGCCAGAGGTCGAACCTTCGCAGCCAGTGGCTCTGGAGGGCCTGAGTGACAGCGGCAGTCCTGTTTGTTTGAGGTTTAAAACAATTCAATTACAAAAGCGGCAGCAGCCAATGCACGCCCCTGCATGCAGCCCTCCCGCCCGCCCTTCGTGTCTGTCTCTGCTGTACCGAGGTGTTTTTTACATTTAAGAAAAAAAAAAAGAAAAAAAGATTGTTTAAAAAAAAAAAAAGGAATCCGTACCATGATGCGTTTTAAAACCACCGACAGCCCTTGGGTTGGCAAGAAGGCAGGAGTGTGTATGAGGTCTATCCTGGCATGAGCAGCGGGCTGACCCACTGGCCTTGAAGAGGTGAGCTTGGCCTCTCTGGTCCCCATGGACTCAGGGGGACCAGGCAAGAACTCTGACAGAGCTTTGGGGGCCATGATGTGATTGGAGCTCCTGAGGTGGCCTGCTTACCCCAGGTCTAGGAACGGACTTCTTTGGAACTTGCATAGGCGCCTAGAATGGGGCTGATGAGAACATCGTGACCATCAGACCTACTTGGGAGAGAACACAGAGCTCCCAGCCTGCTGTGGAGGCAGCTGAGAAGTGGTGGCCTCAGGACTAAGGGCCCGGACGTTGATGTGTACTGTCTCATTTAGTGTAGAAGGGAAGAGAATTGGTGCTGCAGAAGTGTGCCCGCCATGAAGCTGATGAGAAACCTCGCGTTAATCTGACATGCACTCACTCATCCATTTCTATAGGATGCACAATGCATGTGGGCCCTGATATTGAGGCCTTATCCCTGCAGCTAGGAGGGGGAGGGGTTGTTGCTGCTTTGCTTCATGTTTTCTTCTAACTCAGCAAGGAGAGAGCCGGGCCCTGGTCAGGGCTCCCGTGCCGCCTTTGGCTGTTTTGTTTCTGTGCTAATCTGGACCATCTTTGTCTTGCCTTTTCACGGTAATGGTCCCCATGCTGACCCTCATCTGGGCCTGGGCCCTCTGCCAAGTGCCCCTGTGGGATGGGAGGAGTGAGGCAGTGGGAGAAGAGGTGGTGGTCATTTCTATGCATTGAGGCTCTCTTCGAGGCTGCCTCCCTTTTTATTCTTCCTTGCTGCACGTCCATCTCTTTTCCTGTCTTTGAGATTGACCTGACTGCTCTGGCAAGAAGAAGAGGTGTCCTTACAGAGGCCTCTTTACTGACCAACTGAAGTATAGACTTACTGCTGGACAATCTGCATGGGCATCACCCCTCCCCGCATGTAACCCGAAAGAGGTGTCCAGAGCCAAGGCTTCTACCTTCATTGTCCCTCTCTGTGCTCAAGGAGTTCCATTCCAGGAGGAAGAGGTCTATACCCTAAGCAGATAGCAAAGAAGATAATGGAGGAGCGATTGGTGATGGCCTTGGTTTCCCTCAAAACAACGCTGCAGATTTATCTGCACAAACATCTCCACTTTGGGGGGAAAGGTGGGTAGATTCCAGTTCCCTGGACTACCTTCAGGAGGCACGAGAGCTAGGAGAAGAGGCAAAGCTACAGGTTTACTTGGGAGCCAGCTGAAAAGAGAGCAGACTCAAAGGTGCTGGTGCTTGGATTTAGCCAGGCTCCTCCGAGCAGCTCATGCATGTCCCAGCCCCTGGGCCCTAGCCCTTTCCTGCCCTGCAGTCTGCAGTGCCAGCACGCAGATCCCTTCACCACAGGGTTTCGTTTTGCTGGCTTGAAGACAAATGGTCTTAGAATTCATTGAGACCCATAGCTTCATATGGCTGCTCCAGCCCCACTTCTTAGCATTCTTACTCCTCTTCTGGGGCTAATGTCAGCATCTATAGACAATAGACTATTAAAAAATCACCTTTTAAACAAGAAATGGAAGGCATTTGATGCAGAATTTTTGCATGACAACATAGAAATAATTTAAAAATAGTGTTTGTTCTGAATGTTGGTAGACCCTTCATAGCTTTGTTACAATGAAACCTTGAACTGAAGATATTTAATAAAATAACCTTTAAACAGTCCATTGTGTTACTGCTGTTGGAGGTTTACGGCCAGAGGCATAGATTTTAGCAGCCTGGGTTACCAGGTTGGAGAGAGGTACCTCCTCCTACTCCCATTGGGGCCTTTTGAGAATAAAACTTCCTCATGCCTGTAATCCCAGGCATTAGGAGGTCGAGGCGGGCGAATCACGAGGTCAGAAGTTCGAGACCAGCCTGGCCAACATGGTGAAACCCCTTCTCCACTAAAAAACACAAAAAAATTTATCTGGGCGTAGTGGCGGGTGCCTGTAATCCCAGCTACTCGGAAGGCTGAGGCAGAAGAATCGCTTGAACCCGGGAGGGGGAGGTTGCAGTGAGCCGAGGTCGCGCCACTGCACTCCAGCCCAGGGGACAGAGTGAGATTCCGTAACAGAAAAAAAAAAAAAAACAAAAAAAACTTCCTCATAACCTCCAACCAGCGCTCGGTGCTGCGGAGGCGAGGCGGGGCGGGGAGGGGAGGGAGGGTGAGTGCCCTGGGAGCCGGTTGAGGGCCTCGCCCCGCCCCTGGTCCCGCCTCCGGCTAGGCCGCTCCGCCTCGTCCCCTCCGAGTGGGCCGGCCCGGCTCCCCCTCCGAGGGGCTGAGTGGATGAGCCCAGGCCTGAGCCCGCCCCTGCTACCGAGTCGCGGTCCCCGACGCCCGGCCGGCGGTGCCATCGCGCGAGGAGGAGGGGGTGCGCTTCCGCGGGCGGGGCGTCCACCCGCCGTCTCGGAGGCCGCGGCTCGGCCCGGCACTGCGGAGGGCCGCTTGGTTTCCCGGCACCCAGGTCGCGCGGCTGCTAGGGCCGGAGTCGGTGGATCCGAGCGGGTGCCACCAGCGGCGGCGCGCCGCCTCCCCCGGTGGGAGCGGTGGTTGGGCCAGGCTGCGGCAGAGCGTTCGCTCGGAGATGGCGGAGCAGCCGCGACGCGGCCCGTGGCCCCGAGAGCAGGGAAGCCGGGCAGCCCCGGGACGCGGCGGAGCCCGGGGACAGCGGGGACGCCGCCCAGTCCTCCGGGTGAGCCGCCCCTGAGGAGACCCCCCGCCCACGGTCGCGCTCAGGCCCCGCAACAGACTCTCCTCGATGTTGCCACCATCGCCACCCTCAGGGTCGTCCCGGGGCGGCCCAGCGTGCGCCCCCCACCCCGATCCTTTCCGCCGGCCTCCCTCAGAACCGCCTCGCTCCCGTCCGGACCGGGCGGGCTCCCTTCTTCCCGCAAGGCTCTCCCAGCCCAGAGGCTGTTTTCGATGTCACCCCGGAGTCGCCGCCGCGCGCCCGTGGCCCCTTCCCCTTTGGTGTCCCACATCCGGTGCGCTCTTCGCATCCACCTGTACCCCCGTCTCCTCTCGGCGGGGCCCCTCCACCCGCCAGCCTCGGGCCCCCTCGGCGCCCGTAGCCTCCGCGCCGCTGCTCCGGCCGTCCCGGTCTCCCCTAGCCCAGGCCCGGCTCCCGTCTGGCTTCGCCGTTCTCAGAGACCTCCCGCACACACCCACCCCGCCCAGCCCTGCTGGCCCTCAGCGTTCACTGGCCCGGCCTGCGGCGCCCCTTCCCTAAACCTTGCTGCTTCTTCCAGGTATGAAGCTAAAATGCAGCGGCTAAGAACGCGGCTCTGGAGCTTGACAGGCCTGACGTCGAATCCCAGCCCTCCCATCAACTGAGCTGTGTGATCCTGGGCAAGTTTCTAAGCTTCTCTGAGTTACTCATATGTGAAATGGGGATAATGGAGCACGTACGTTTTCCCTACTTCTTAGGGCTGGTATGAAGATTAAATATATGTAAAGCTCTTAGAAGAATGGCTGGCAAGTTGTAAGTTCTCAAATACGGGATGATACACCCTGAGTATCAACTTCCCGTCAGTGACCTCCTCACTACGATGTTTCTCTAAAGTTGCATCAAATTCTTAGCATTCACCCCTTCTCGTCACCATTTTGATCCTCTCCCCCAGCTCTCTTCTCATGTCGTTTTACCTAGGCCAAAGCTGGACTGTTTTTGTTTTTTTTATTTTTTATTTTTCTGAGCCGGAGTCTCGCTCTGTCACCCAGGCTGGAGTGCAGTGGCTCGATCTCACCTCACTGCAATCTCCACCTCCCGGGTTCAAGTGATTTTCCTGCCTCAGCCTTCTGAGTAGCTGGGACTACAGGCGCCCACCACCACGCCCAGCTAATTTTTGTATTTTTAGTAGAGACAGGGTTTCACCATGTTGGCCAGGCTGGTCTTGAACTCCTGACCTCAGGCGATCCATCCGCCTTGGCCTTTCACAGTGCTGGGATTACAGGTGTGAGGCACCATGCCTGGCCTGAACTGTTTTTAAATCATCTCTGTCAATTCTGAAGGACCTCGGCTCTGCCTTATCACCCCTGAGATGTGTGTGTTTGGGGGTAGGTGGTAGAGAGGGATTGCCAGCCTTACAAGGAGGCTGAGGTGGGGATAGTGACAATAAAACTTAAAGAAGCAGTTGATTTAAGAAAAAGAACAGACTCAGGAGGCTGAGGCGGGAGGATTGTATGACCCCAGAAGTTGAAGACCAGCCTGGGCAACATAACAAGACCCCCATCTCTAAAAAAAATTAAAAATTAGTAGGGCGTGGTGGTGCACAGCTGTAGTCCTAGCTACATGGGAGGCTGAGGTGGGAGGGTCACTTGAGCCCAGGAGTTTGAAGCTGCAGTAGGCTATGATCACACCAGCACACTGTATCCTGGGTGACAGAACAAGACTCCATCTAAAAATAATAAAAGAGATCCCCAAAATTAGACCTCCTTAAAACTGTGTTTTTCTGATCACACTGTCCTCTTTCCTTCTGTCATTGGTTGGATGTGATTTAAGCTCCTGTTACTCTCTGTCATCCAGTCCTTACTCAAGTTGTTCTGTTTGTGTAACTGAACTCAATACCTCATGTCTCTCCAGGCTAGCTCAGGGACTCTTCTGAACTGTTTAGGAATCGGGTTGGAGAACCACTTAGGCTAAGTTAGGAAGGAGAACTAGAGTGGACTCAGTTGTCTGGCTTTTCTCAGCACCCAGTGTGTGGCCTGCTCAGGAGTTACATTTTTATCTCCTGACTGGCAAAGTTGAGGTGAAGGTCAGGGGCGGGTAATGTTTCACAAGCAACGGGTAAGGGAGTCCCTAAGTTCTGGGTTTGGAAACTGGTAGAATGATTACCTATCATGAGGATTGCTCTTTCCTTTTGAACTCCCCCACCATAGTGTCCACCTGACTGCAAGTTCGTTAATGCTGTTGGCTGTGATCTTGGGTTTGATTGATGAGGACGATTAACAGACTCATGAGTTCCTTATCTGATATTTCATTGGAGCATGGGACTTTTGAGGACTTCCGGGGCTTTCCGTCCCTTCCTCACAGAAAGATCAGAGCTGTTGCTGGCTGGCCAGCTACTCAGTCATGGGCTAGGAACTCCTTTCAGAGCAGGGCTGTTTTTAGCCTCCTAGGATATTTAGCCTCTTGTTGATGGGAGATTTGTTCCCCTCTATCATTTGCATATACTGCTCCATCTCTGAGCTTTGCTTAGAGTGAAGAATTTGGACATTCATTTGGGTATTTTAAGAAAAGGAAAGGGAACAAGCTGTGAAGCCAAGGTAAAGGACTTAGCTTGTAGATTCTCCTACAGGAGGCTTTTTTTCTTTTTTTTTTTTTTTGAGAACAGATTATCCAATAAGCAGGAGGTAAGAGAGATGGGATGGGGAGGAAAATGGATTAATGACACAGTTTCAGAAGGAGGAATAACCCACTGATTTCTCTGTCTTACAGGTAGGGGGGCAGAGATTGAACTTTGCTGACCTTTGATGTGAGGCACTCAGCCAGGGCCAAGGGGAGAGCCTGGCAAGATTTGCAGCCTGAAGCCATGGGCCAGGGGGCCATGGTGACCTGAGACTAGTGGACTCTGTATGGTTGCCCCCTGCTTCCCCTTCTGCCTCCCCTACCCTATACTAAGGGGACTCATCTCCACCTCTTAAGGAAACTCCCCCTGAGGGAATCCCTGTCCCATATTTTCCTATCCTTCTACCCTTCCAAGACAGTCCTAGCCTATAGAACTCCTACCTCCCATCCCCTGAGGTGGTCCCCATTCCTCCCTCCCTTCCTCCCCCCGCCATGCTCCAGTTGTGGAAGGTTGTACGCCCAGCTCGGCAGCTGGAACTGCACCGCCTCATACTGCTGCTGATTGCTTTCAGCCTGGGCTCCATGGGCTTCCTGGCTTACTATGTGTCCACCAGCCCTAAGGCCAAGGAGCCCCTGCCCCTGCCCTTGGGAGACTGCAGCAGCAGTGGGGCAGCTGGTCCTGGCCCTGCACGGCCTCCAGTTCCACCTCGGCCCCCCAGGCCTCCAGAGACAGTTCGAACTGAACCTGTGGTCCTTGTGTTTGTGGAGAGTGCATACTCACAGCTGGGGCAGGAAATTGTGGCCATCCTGGAATCTAGTCGTTTTCGTTATAGCACTGAGTTGGCACCTGGCCGAGGGGACATGCCCACATTGACTGATAATACCCATGGCCGCTATGTCTTGGTCATTTATGAGAACCTGCTCAAGTATGTCAACTTGGATGCCTGGAGTCGAGAACTGCTAGACCGGTACTGTGTGGAGTATGGTGTGGGCATCATTGGCTTTTTCCGAGCCCACGAGCACAGCCTACTGAGTGCCCAGCTTAAGGGCTTTCCCCTTTTTTTACACTCAAACTTGGGGCTCCGGGACTACCAAGTGAATCCTTCTGCCCCGCTACTGCATCTCACACGCCCCAGCCGCCTAGAACCAGGGCCACTGCCTGGTGATGACTGGACCATCTTCCAATCCAATCATAGTACATATGAACCAGTGCTTCTTGCCAGCCTTCGGCCAGCTGAGCCCCTGGTGCCAGGACCAGTTCTTCGTCGGGCCCGGCTTCCCACTGTGGTACAGGACCTGGGGCTTCATGATGGCATCCAGCGGGTGCTCTTTGGTCACGGCCTTTCCTTCTGGCTCCACAAACTTATCTTCGTTGATGCTGTTGCATACCTCACTGGCAAGCGCCTCTGCCTGGACCTCGACCGCTACATCTTGGTAGACATCGATGACATCTTTGTGGGCAAGGAAGGGACCCGCATGAAGGTGGCTGATGTTGAGGTCAGTCTTGTTACTTAAATGTTTTTCTTAGAAGCTATTCACACTCTGGCCTGTCATACTCCCTTCGTTGATTCTGAGCTTGTCATAGGTACACTCCCTGCCTTTCCAGGCAGGAAGAATGCTACTTCTCATGTATTTCCCGTTCAGCCTGCGCTCCTGATTTCTCGCGTTCCTGTTATTCTTCCCAGGCTCTGTTGACCACCCAGAACAAACTCAGGACCTTAGTCCCCAACTTCACCTTCAACTTGGGCTTCTCGGGCAAGTTCTATCATACTGGTGAGCTTATTCCCCTACTCCTTTAGCATATCATAGCTTGACCTGTCCCTTCACTGTCCACCTCCCTGGGCAGACAAGTTGGAGAAAAGGGTCAAGGTTTGGGGTCAGACTGCTGTGAGGAGCTAGTGGTGGGCATGAATTTAGGTTCGCACGGGTGGCTGGAGGGCAAGTTGGCAATGGGGCAAATAGAAAGTCTTACTTAGGCAAGGATCAGTAGGGTTGTCCCAGGGATGGAAAGTGGTCAGTGTTAATACAAAACAAAGGAGGGAACAGGGGCTGACTGGCTGTGGTCAGTGGTCAGCGTGTGGTCATAGGGACAGAGGAGGAGGATGCAGGGGACGACATGCTGCTGAAGCACCGCAAAGAGTTCTGGTGGTTCCCGCACATGTGGAGTCACATGCAGCCACACCTGTTCCACAATCGCTCCGTGCTGGCTGACCAGATGAGGCTCAACAAACAGTTTGCTCTGGTAAGACCTTTGGTTCTCTTCCCCATACTTTCTCCCAGCCATGCTTCCTTTTCTACCATCCCCTAATGGGCTACCCTTTTCCTACCCTTTGCATTTTTCTTTATTTGGAGGCTTCCCCACCCTCTTTACCCTCTACTCCCCAAACCTCACCAGGTCCTGGTGAGAGTCTATGCCATTCCCAGGAGCATGGGATTCCCACGGATCTGGGGTATGCTGTGGCCCCCCACCACTCGGGCGTGTACCCCATCCACACGCAGCTCTATGAGGCCTGGAAATCCGTGTGGGGCATCCAGGTGACCAGCACTGAGGAGTATCCCCATCTCCGCCCCGCCCGCTACCGTCGTGGCTTCATTCACAATGGCATTATGGTGAGGGACTCCCAATATAAGCTTGAATCAAACTCTCACATTTAGACAGCTTTCAACATGCATTGACCTATGTTCTCTATCAACTGCCAGTCCAAGTATGGGGTACATAATCAGGGGTAAAAAGGTGAAAAAATCTTAACACCCTCAGTAAGAGCTTTATTGCTATAACTTCAAACTGAGTCCTCTATAAATCCCAGTATCCTCCATCTACTTCTCATTCTGTCTTTCAAATCTTATCTGTTTTTTCTTTTCCCTCCAGGTGCTGCCCCGGCAGACATGTGGCCTCTTCACTCACACAATCTTCTATAATGAGTATCCTGGAGGCTCTCGTGAACTAGACCGGAGCATCCGAGGTGGAGAGCTCTTTCTGACGGTGCTGCTTAATCCGGTAAGGTGCTGAGAGGAAGGGCTAGAAGATTGGAGAGTCAAGGTGTTTGCAGGCTGGGACCTTTACTCCAAGGCTAATTCAGAGGTGGGGTAGGCTCTCCAAATCTGAAATGCAGGTACCCCCTTACAGATTAGCATCTTTATGACCCATCTGTCCAATTATGGAAATGATCGGCTGGGCCTGTACACCTTTGAGAGCTTGGTGCGCTTCCTCCAGTGCTGGACACGGCTGCGCCTACAGACCCTTCCTCCTGTCCCGCTTGCACAGAAGTACTTTGAACTTTTCCCTCAGGAGCGAAGCCCCCTTTGGCAGGTAAAGGTGGAGTTCAGTCTGATGAGAGACATGATAGGGGTGGGGTGTTTTTTTGTTGTTGTTGGTTTTTTTGATTTTTTTTTGAGACAGAGTCTTGATCTGTCACCCAGGCTAGAGTACAATGGCACAATCTCTGCTTATTGCAACCTCCACCTCCCGGATTCAAGCGATTCTCCTGCCTCAGCCTCCCCAGTATCTGGGAATATATGCACCCACCACCACGCCCGGCTAATTTTTTGTATTTTTAGTAGAGATGGGGTTTCATCATGTTGGCCAGGCTGGTCTTGAACTCCTGACTACAGGTGATCTGCCCACCTCAGCCTCGCAAAGTGCTGGGATTACATATGTGAGCCACTGCGCCCAGCTGGGATGGGGGTTTAAGAAAAGACTAGGCCAGGCCGGGTGCGGTGGCTCATGCCTATAATCCCAGCACTTTGGCAGGCAGATTACCTGAGGTCAGGAGTTTGAGACCAGCCTGACCAACTTGGAGAAACCCCGTCTTTACTAAAAACAAAATTAGCCGGACGTGGTGGCACATGCCTGTAATCCCAGCTAGCAGGAGAATTGCTTGAACCCAGGAGGCGGAGGTTGCAGTGAGCCGAGATCATGCCATTGCACTCCAGCCTGGGCAACAAGAGCAAAACTCCGTCTCAAAAAAAAAAAAAAGACTAGGCCTTATCTGATTATTGGCCCTGGCTTCAGAATCCCTGTGATGACAAGAGGCACAAAGATATCTGGTCCAAGGAGAAAACCTGTGATCGTCTCCCGAAGTTCCTCATTGTGGGACCCCAGAAAACAGGTGAAGTATCCTTAGCTAACTTCTCTTGCCCTGCCTTAAACCCAAAGGATCCTTTTGTCAAGGAACTCTCCTCTCTCCAGGTAATCACAGGAATGAAAAAAGTGTTTTTAATTTTAATTTTTTTTTCTTTTTTTTTTTTGAGATAGAGTCCTCTTTCTTTTTTTTTTTTTTTTTTTTTGAGACGGAGTCTCGCTCTGTCACCCAGGCTGGAGTGCAGTGGCCCGATCTCAGCTCACTGCAAGCTCCGCCTCCCGGGTTCACGCCATTCTCCTCCTCAGCCTCCCGAGTAGCTGGGACTACAGGCGCCCGCCACCTCGCCTGGCTAGTTTTTTGTATTTTTTTAGTAGAGACGGGGTTTCACCGTGTTAGCCAGGATGGTCTCGATCTCCCGACCTCGTGATCCACCCGTCTCGGCCTCCCAAAGTGCTGGGATTACAGGCTTGAGCCACCGCGCCCGGCCTAGAGTCTCACTTCTTTGCCCAGGCTAAAGGGAAGTGGCACGATCTCAGCTCACTGCAACCCCACTTCCCGGGTTCAGGCAATTCTCCTGCCTCAGCCTCCCCGGTAGCTGGGATTACAGGCAGGTGCCACCACGCCTGGCTAATTTTTGTATTTTTAGTGAAGACGGGGTTTCACCATGTTGGCCAGGCTGGTCTCGAACTCCTGACTTCAAGTGATCCGCCTGCCTTGGCCTCCCAAAGTGCTGGGATTACAGGCATGAGCCACCGCGCCTGGCCTTAATTTGAATTTTTAAGGGAGAAAAAAAGGAACTCCTTTTATACCCACCCCTCACTGATCCAGTCTCTTGAGGCAGTGATTCCTAACCCTGGTTGTATATCAGAATCATCTGTAGTGTTTTCACAAGCTCCACAAGTCATTCTGGTGCACAGTTAAAGCAGAGAACCACTGTTTTAGCCCTTCCCTTCTCTCTCAGACTTGCCTCCTATCATTGTCGTTTGGCCATGGGGGATTTTCCTACCCAGAGTGGTTATTTTTTCACTTCCTTCAAGCTTATGCTGTTGAGCGGGCTTCCCTCCCACAATGGCCTGTTCTTTCTCTCCCATTTAGGGACTACAGCTATTCACTTCTTCCTGAGCCTGCACCCAGCTGTAACTAGCAGCTTCCCTAGCCCCAGCACATTTGAGGAGATTCAGTTCTTCAACGGCCCTAATTACCACAAGGGTATTGACTGGTGAGCCTGGGTCCCATTTGAATGTTTCTCAGAGGAACACTCCCTTCCCCCAAAATACCCCATTCCAGCTTCCCTCAGCACAGACTTCTGGTCACTTCACTCTGCATATCTTTCTACTTCTCTCTCTTCTGTGCTACTTCCTAGGTACATGGATTTCTTCCCTGTTCCTTCCAATGCCAGCACTGATTTCCTATTTGAAAAAAGTGCCACCTACTTTGACTCAGAGGTTGTACCACGGCGGGGGGCTGCCCTCCTGCCACGAGCCAAGATCATCACAGTGCTCACCAACCCTGCTGACAGGGCCTACTCCTGGTACCAGGTCTGCCTGAAGCTAGGGACACACAGGCTAAAGGTTGGGGGTAGCGGGTAGGGGGCAGTGACTGCTATGCTAGAGAGGGAGGAAGGAGTGAGGGTAGAGAAACTTACTAGTGCCTTGGGGATGGGTACCCATGCTGTACTGTCTGTCACCAGACCAAGCGTAAGGGCATAATAATACTGTCAAATCACTAGTCCTTCACCTTCCTTCTCTTCGTCCTTCAGCATCAGCGAGCCCATGGAGACCCAGTTGCTTTGAACTATACCTTCTATCAGGTGATTTCAGCCTCCTCCCAGACCCCTCTGGCACTACGCTCCCTGCAGAACCGCTGTCTTGTCCCTGGCTACTATTCTACCCATCTACAACGCTGGCTGACTTACTACCCCTCTGGACAGGTATAATCCCCGCAAGAGCCATCAGTGGGGTTCCCCTTCCCCTCTTCTTCCCTTCAGCCCAGAGGCTTCTTAGGAATATAGAGGGAACCACATCCCTGTCCCTTTAGTTGCTGATTGTGGATGGGCAAGAGCTGCGTACCAACCCAGCAGCCTCAATGGAGAGCATCCAGAAGTTCCTGGGTATCACACCCTTTCTGAACTACACACGGACCCTCAGGTGGGAGAGCATGACCCAGGGGAGGAGTACTCTATGGGAAATGGGGAAGCAGGTTGACCATGTCTGTTAGAGACATGGATTTACTGTCTCACAAGGAGAGACATGTCCCTGTGGGCAGGGAGGGGCATTGTGCATTTATGGAACTTGAGTTTCTCTTTTCCCTGCCACCTCATGGCCTCTTCCTGTTGAGCAGGTTTGATGACGATAAGGGATTTTGGTGCCAGGGACTTGAAGGTGGTAAGACTCGCTGCCTAGGCCGGAGCAAAGGCCGGAGGTATCCAGATATGGACACTGAGGTAAGTAAAGCCAGGGGCTGGGGAATCCCTCTCCACTTCCAGGATCTGATTCTGTGTCCCACTAGTGTCCCACTTCTTACCATTTCTGCCTCCATTTTCTCCTGTCAGTCCCGTCTTTTCCTTACGGATTTTTTCCGGAACCATAATTTGGAGTTGTCGAAGCTGCTGAGCCGGCTTGGCCAGCCAGTGCCCTCATGGCTTCGGGAAGAACTGCAGCATTCCAGTCTGGGTTGATGTCCCAGCCTCCCGTACCAGCAAAATGCCCTCTGCTTCCCTAAGGGGCAAGCCCAGAGCAGAGCCCACAAGGGGGATTAGAGTGGCCTGGCCCCTCCCCCTCTACCTCAGTAGCCCCCTGAGAAGGGAAGGGTATCCTTTTCCCATAGTTCTGGGGCGAATAAAGGGACTTCCTTTGGTACCCCACATCATGGTACTAGGTACCTTTGACCCATCATCTTGGGAGGTGGGGAGGAATGAGAGGGTTCAGGCAGGGTATAGGGGAATGTATTAGTCCAATGAGATTTCCCTTTTCATCCACAGCAGTGTATCTATCTATACCTGGCTATGGGAGAGACCCCTTGCTATGGCCCCTTTAGTCAGGCAGTGGGATCTACCTGTGGCCCGGCCTCCCTAATGTCATTCACATTGAATGGGGATGAGGTCGGACAGTGGCTCATAGAGCTGAGTATGAGCCCTAGCTGTGGGCTAGAAATGTCCTTAATAAACATCCTTATTTTTCTGTTTTGTCTGCCTCCCTGGAGTGGGAAAAACTTAGACTAAAGCGTCAGTTTTCCCCCCAGTTCAAGGTTCATCTGCACATGGAGTTTGGAAAGAAGGGAAAGGCCCAGGTCGACTAGAGTAAAAAAGGAGTTTATATATTTATAAATGCCAAATAAATACCAGAGGCCACCCAACGCCCCCTCCCAGACAGGGCTGTCTCCCCCAGCCCTAGGCTTCTAGGGTCTGAGACATCTTGGCCCCAGGCTACAGCCCAAGAGCAGCTGTCAGTCTGGGCTACCAGGGAACTGAGTGAGGATGATCTGTCCAGCCAAGCTTCACTCCCCCTGTGTGAGGGGCCCCCATAGCCACAGGCCTGGGTCCCTGTATAGGACCCTACGGGTGAAAGACTCAGGGGGAGAAGGTGGCCATCTCGAGTGAGACCCGCTGCCACAGCTCCTTGGTCTGTTTGCTGCGCTTGAGGTTCTGTAGGATGTCGTTGAACTGCATCATGCCCATGGGCGTCAGGCAGAAGGCGCTGCGGGCGCTCCGGATCGCATTCACAAAGTCGTCGTAGTCCGCAGGAGTCAGGTGAATCAAGCGGTGGTGGATGTACTGGAGGAGGATGTGTGCAGGATGAGCACAGAACCAGGCCCTGCCTCCCTTCCCTCTGGTACAAGACCACCCAGGAAGTGCTCCACCCTGCTCCATAATTCTAGCTTGTCACCTGCATGTATGCCTGCTGGCAGCGCTGCACCAGTTGGTGGAAGGCCGGGGCACGCAGGTGGTTGTGGGCATGAGCGGGACTCAGCCGCTGCAGCGTCTCCATGACGATCTCCTGCAGCACAAACGGGCTCAGCACCCCCTTGGCTGCCCCCACACAGAACTGGTGCACGTAGTTCACTCCTGGGGGGCAGGGGGAGGGGCATGAGACGGGGGTGGCCACCTCTGCCCTAGGGACCCAACTTACATATCTCAGCTCTGGCCTGGCAGAGAGCCTCCCTCCACCCCAGGAGCTGAGGTAACCCTCCGCCCCCCGCGCACGCACACATACCCGACCAAGGCCTCAACTCTGAGCAAGAGCTAGGAAGGAGGTCTGGGATAAGGAAGGTGGGGGAGAGCAGGTGGGGGGGGGGAAATGGTCCTAGGGAGGGGAGGTGTTACCCAGCTTTGCTGCCAGCCCCAGCAACCATTTGACATCATCAGTGTAGGGGGGGGAGCGGGAGAAGTTGTTGGGGTGATCGTTGTGTGCCCGGCGACCCAGCATCTCCAGTGCCAGCATTCCTGGGAGATAAGAGTGGGTACATGGTAGGGAGTATCCTCTTCACCCTTTACCCCAACCTGCCACCTGACCCCACAGCAAACAAATGAAGAGCTAGAGGAAGGGTCCTCTGAGGAGCCACTGGCACAACTGCAGGTAGGAGCACAGAAAGGGATGTCCTCTCACCGACACGGTAGGCAGCATGCAGGTGGTGCAGGCTGTGGGGACTGACTGGCTGACTGTGCGTCTCCTCCTCGGGTGGTGGAAAACCTCCGCTCACCAGAGGGCTGGGCTGTGTGGTCAGGGCAGGCAGTGAGGCACCCTGGATGGCTGGAAATGTGGATGCTGGATGGACACTGCTCACTAAGTGGGATGAGAGCCATGTCAGGAACTCAGCCCAAAGAGAGGCAGAGAAGATTCCCTCCCCACCTCCCCTGCCCAGTGTGCCTCCCCTCCATTCACCTGTTCCCTGGCCCCACAACTCACAGGCCACACTGGTGGGCAGTGGAAGCCCTGGCTCTGTGTGGTAGGGATGTACTGTGATGGGTGCCATGGAAGGGACGGGGAAAGACACAGCAGTGGCAGCAAGTGAGGGAGGAGTCACTGAATAAGGGTACTGAGCCCCCAGGAATGCAGGATGCACACCCTAGGGGCAGGGAGAAGAACAGAGGGCAGATGCCAAGTTCGATTAGGATGTTGCTTTCCTGCTTCACCCCCACAAGCCGCTATCCTGACAGTTTTTTTTTTTTTTTTTTTTTTGAGACAGAGTCTTGCTCTGTTCTCCAGGCTGGAGAGCAGGGACACGGTATCGGCTCACTGCAACCTCTGCCTCCCAGGTTCAAGTGATTCCCATCTCAGCCTCCCAAGAAGCTGGGATTATAGGCGTGCACCCAGCTAATTTTTAGTAAAGATGGGGTTTCCGCATGTTGGCCAGGCTGGTCTCGAACTTCTGACCTCAAGTGATCCACCCACATCGGCCTCCCAAAGTGCTGGGATTAAAGGCGTGAGCCACCATGCCCGAACGTCATTTCTTATTTTAGTTGGGCTGGGTCCCCCAGACTCCCACCACCTCACCAGGACTTTTGGACAGCCCAATTATACTCCCAGAGTACCCCACTCCAACCCCCTATGAATTCCCAGTATTTTCCCACGTCTCACCCCCCCAGCAGAACACTGGTCTCACCTGTGGGTATGCAGAGCTGGGCACAGGGAAGACGGCAGGCCGGGGCATGTGAGGCATGGGGTGGGCAGGGTGAGCTGGGTGAGTGAGGTACTGAGGGCTACAGGGCAAGTGGGGCTGTAGAGCAGTGTAGGGGTGCAGGCCAGGGGAGTGGCCATGCCCCAGTCCTGGACCTGGGTACAAACTAGACCCCACCGAGATGACGGGCACCACTGTGGCTGCTGCTGTCACTGCTGCCGCCGCCACTGTAACCGGCTCAGTCCCTGGGCCCCCTCTACCCTCAGGCATACCCCGCCCAGCCTCCCCAGCTGCCCTGATCCCACTGGCACTACAGCTTGTAGCCCCTTCACGGGCTGTGGATGAGCCACCTGCAGTTTGCTCATATAGCCAGAACCACTGGTGAGCAACCTCAAACAACACTTCAGGGTACACTCCCCCACCCTTAGCTGCCTCTTCCACTGCCATGCAGGCCTTCTCCAACATGAGGTTGTCCTGGAAGAGAGGGGAACAGAGTGTTAAGGGGGAAAGGCCTTTACCACATGGATGGTGTTAGATGAGATTCCAATGTCTCCCTCAGAGCTGTCTCATTCCCAGGGAGGCATCAGAGGTCAGTGTCAATGCTCAGAGTCCGTTATCAGAGCAGTGAGTGCTTCACACACTGAATAAATACTGATCAAAGTCAGTCAAGACCCAGGTTATAGTCCCAGTTCCAAACTAATTTAACAGCCCCCTCCCATTCAAGTCTTATATGTATGAGGCCTTCCCTAAGTTTTCTATCCTGAGTGATGATCTTGGTCCCTAAACTGTAGGCCTCCATTTCCTTATCTGTAAAACAGAAATAAACCTAACCTTTGAGTTGTAAAGATGGGTGCAAAAGCACATTAATAGGCAAAATGTCGCCATGAGAGGACCAACAGTCATCTGTAAACTCCAGAATATGGGAATCAAGAGCTGGGCCCTTAGCTTTCCCATGCCCAACCTCCCTGCCCAGATACCCCAGAAGAGGTTCCCAGATTTCCCATAGAAATACCTGTTCCTTGCACTGCACCAGGGCCCGCTGGATCTCATTAGGGTTCAATGCATGGGCATGAGGCAGGCAGCTCAGGGCCAGCTCTGCTGCTGCCCTCACCATATTGGAGTCTCTTGCCCGTGATGCCCTGTCAGCCAGGGATGCAACCTCAGGGGGTGTCAGGTGCCCATCCCAGCATTCTACCAGTATAGTCAGGGCTGCGCTGCCTATCTCCATGGCCTGGCCTTAGGGGAAAGAAGAGAAGGGCAGAGTTGGGTTAGTGTGGGCACCACTGGGGTGTGAGAATAATGTCTCTTTATCAGATCAGTAATCCCCCACAAAGATAAGGCTCTTATCCCCACCAATTAATCCCCCTCCCATACCCAGGTCAGGTCAAATGATTTACCTGTAATCCAGGAAACGTGAGAAGAATAAGTACGTGAGAGCCAGTTGGGAGAAACAAAGTTGTGCAGGCCAAGGGCATAAAGCCCAATCTCGAAGGCGCAAAGGTGCAGGTTGCGGTGAGGACCCTGGTGGCCCCCTGAGGAAGATGGATGTGTGAAAATGGAAGTGCTGCTGTTGCCCCCTGCCTTGATCAGCACTGTCTTCGCCAGCTCGAAGTAGAAGTGTGCAGCTGCCTCTGATGGCTGATTGGGTACATGGGGGGCATGACTCTCGGGGCGGCGGCCCTTGTACCTGAAGGGGCAATGGGGTAGGGACGGGGGTTGGGGTTTCTTTGAAATGGGTATCCCGGTAGGTTGGGAAGGACCAGGGAAAGTGAGGATGCTGGGAGACAATGGTTGGATTGCACTAGGGATATGGCTCTGAGGGTGGGCCAGATCAGGGAAGATGGGGAGTTCTTCCCACTGACCTGCCAACTTCAACAGTCTTTGCCCGGGCTCCTCCACTGGCACTGGCCCGGCGACTTCCACTGGAGGATGAGGAGCCCAGGGAGTCTGAAGAAGAGCTGCTAATGCTGTCACTGTCCTGACCTCGACCCCAGGAGGTGGGGGCCCAGCCCCCTCGAAGTGGTCTCCGGCTTAAGGTCGGGGAGCTATCCGATGTTGTTTCAGGGGCACTGCTGTCAATGCTGGCCATGCCTAACCCCCCAAAAGAAGTCAGTCTCAGAAGTCAGGAGTCCCAGATGTTAGACTCCAACCTTCAGGATTATCCTTCCCTCTATGCTAGCCCACAGGCTGTCCTACCTGTGTGCTTCTTCTTAGGCCGTCCTGGAGACCCCCATCCCCGTCCATTATAGCCTCCACGACTGCCAAGTGCCAACCGGCTAGGAACCTTCCCTTCTGGCCTGGGGGTCAAAGCTGCCTCAGATGGAAGACCCTCACAGGGGGAATGTGGGGAACTCTCTAGGTGAGGAAAACAGGACGCTGGGATGAGCCCAGGAAAGGGGATCTCAACATAGCTCCACACCATTCATCCCCCCTGCCCAGTGCCCCCACCTCACCAGGCACATTCTTCTCTGTGAAGCCCTCAGTGGGGCCTGGCCCAGCCCCTGCCACACTCCCTGGTTGAGCAGGCCCTGCAGAGCCTGAGGTCAGTGGTTGCAGGGCCCCTGGGGCAGATGGGCCCCCGTGCTTTGAAGGAGACCTCTGGCTGGCTGTGGTTGGGCGGCTAGATGAGTAGAAAGAACTCAGCGTCTGTGGCTTATGTGTCTGGCTCTCTCGGTCCAAGAGTTTGTCTAAGATCTGGAAGACAGAAGCAGTGACCTCCAGAGAAGCAGTGACAGGATGCCCTTTAGCTCCTGACTTCTGTTACCTTCCTGTCTCCTTGAAATGAAATGGCCAACTGCTACATCCTCAGGGAGCCTTCCCCAGTTACAACCACAGGATGACCTCCTGGCTTACATGTCTTTTGTTTGTAACTTATTCAACCCCAACATATCTTGGTATCCTCCATTAACACCCACAGGGCAGAATATACTGATAGTCAATAAATACTGAAATAAGCGAATGAATGACTTTATGCCCTCTGCTTCTCTTCCACCCCCGGCCCTAGCACTCCTATAAGAACCACTGGTCTCCTCTTATTCTTTATGAGATGTCCCCAAGATTCCCTACTTACCTCCTACGGGCAGAAGAGCACTTTTCTTTTTTTCCTCTTCTTCTTTTTTTTTTTTTAAGAGACAGGGTCTCGCTCTGTTGCCCAGGCTGGAGTGCAGTGGTATGATTATAGCTCACTGTAGCCTCAAACTCCTGGGCTCAAGCAATTCTCCCACCTCAGCCTCCCGAGTAACTGGGACTACAGGCGCGCGCCACCATGCCCGGCTAATTTTCTAATTTTTTGTAAAGACAGGGTCTCACTATGTTGGCCAGGTTGGTCTCAAACGATCCTCCCGCCTCTGCTTCCCAAAGTGCTGAGATTACAGGCATGAGGCACTGCACCCAGCCTAAAATAGCACTTTTCTCATTGTACTGGAAACTCCCTGAGAAAGGTAGTAAAATGTGCTCTCTTTCTCTGCCTGTCAAAGGCCCCAGTACCTCAGTCCCTTACTTTTTTTTTTTTTTTTTTGAGACAGGGTCTCGCTCTGTCACCCAGGTTGGAGTGCAGTGGCGCAAACCCGGCTCATTGCACCTCTGCCTACTGGGTTCAAGCAATCCTCCCACCTCAGCCTCCCGAGTAGCTGGGACTACAGGCATGTGTCACCACGCCCAGCTGCTAATTTTTTGTATTTTTTGGTAGAGACGGGATTTTGCCATGTTGCCCAGGCTTCTATCAAACTCCTGGGCTCAAGCCATCCGCCCGCCTCGGCCTCCCAAAGTGCTGGGATTACAGGCATGAGCCACTGCACCCGACCCCAGTCTCTTACCTTCTTAAGCTTGGCCTGGTCGTCCTTGTAAGTGATCATTAGTGCTAATGCCAGGTCACCCTTCTCCCGACGTGTACCTTCACATAAGAGGGGATGTTCTGCCTCGCTCACTGTTGTCTTCATGCCTGTGAGAAAGAGGACCTTATGGGGATTGACAGTAGTCATAATTCCTAAGGCAGCAAAGGCAAGAGGCCAGGGTTCCCAAGCCATTAGCATATGAGGTAAGGGGTTCCCTTGGTCCAACCCACGTCACCTATAGAAGTCCTCATTGACTATTACATCCAACCTAAGCTCTGGTGTGCTTTTCAAAACCTTCATAACCAGGTCCAATTTGCTTACCCAGCATATACTTACCACTTTAGGGAAGCTGGGCTCCTCATTCTCATGAAAACTTAATTGCATTGTGTGTTTACTCACGGTGTTCGCTGGTCTAGGACCTACTGATTTTTTAACCCACATTCCATATTCTACCACTTCCCTTAGGCCTTTCCCTAGATTTCTGTTTTGGTGCCCTTACAATACCCAACACCCACAGCACACAATTTTTTTTTTTCTTTTTTTGAGACAAGGTTTCACTCTGTTGCCCAGGCTGGAGGGCACTGGTACAATCACGGTTCACTGCAGCCTCAATCTCCAGGCTGAAGCAATTCTCCCACTTCAGACTCTGGAGTAGCTGGCAGCACAAGGCATGTGCCACCACACCTGGCTAATTTTTTTTTTTTTTTTTTTTAGTAGAGATGAGGTCTTGCTAGGTTGCCCAGGCTGGTCTTGAATTCTTGAGCTCAAATGATCCTCCTGCTTCAGCCTCCCAAAGTGCTGGGATTACAAGCATGGGCCACCACACCCGGCCATATAGCACACATTTTTGCCCTGAATTCCTGACTGTCTTACAGGCACTAGTTGGCTCACACACGTCACCCTGACCTTCCCATTACTATACAGCCCTTCAGAACAAGGCACAGGTCTCATGTCCTTTAAGACCTGAACCAGGCTTAGCTCATGGATGTGCTCAAGACGTTGACAGACTCACCCAAGGCAGCAACTGCTGCTTCAAATCCCAGCTCCTCATCCCCAGGTGTCTCGCTGTTCCAGTTGCGACTTGGGGGCCGGGAACCTGTGGGAGAAACCACTGTATAAAAGTTGGGGTAAGTCAGGCAGACAGAAGTATCATGCACAGGAAAAAAATGCAAGGGAACCCAAAATCCTCATCATCACAGACCTACCCATGAAGCTGCCTGATGGGTCCTAAAGGTGATTCAGAACCTTGGGGCTCTTGGTTTTTCTTAGAGAAAGCTACCCCTACCCCAGTTCCCCACTTACTGTAGGGTCAGGCACCATACCTGGAGCACAGAGGACGTCAAAGATGAAACTGGCCAACATGAGAGGCAACACAGGCCGATAGTCACAGAGCGTCCCCTCCCGAAGCTCCTCTGCCCGGCACCGCATGGTACTCATCTCGCTCGGACCCAGAGGGATCTTCTTGAGCAAGGCAGCCACCTCAGACTCCTGGTATGCCAGCTTCACCTGAGGGCACAGGAAAGAGCTCAGACCTCCAGTGTGTCAACAGAGATCAAGGTATAAGGCTCTAAAGAGACTGAAGTACAAGGCTGAGATGGAGCCTCTGACCTCCAAGGCCTTGGTAGAAGCTGGAGGCCTCTGCAGCTCTAAGGCAAACATGCCAACTCGGAAGGCCAGGTTGTGGTGCTCTGGACGCTCACTTAGCACTGTCAACAGGAAAGCTGCCTTGCTCAGGGTGTTGGTAGCCACCCAGGTCTGACGGCTCGTGGATACCTTGTTCTTCTTGCCCTAGAAAAGGAAGAAACACAGGAGACAGGCAGATGATTCTGACTTACCCTGGTGGAGGTAGAAGGAGGCTCTCACTTGGGGTGGGGCATGGGAGCAGGTTGGGGGTAAGTGGGGGAAGGGAAGGTAGAGGAAGGGGGTCTCTCTCACCTTGGCAGGGGGCGGCTCTACCTTGAGGTCGGGTGGGTTGGCTAGCAGATCCTGGGCAAGCTCCACGGTGAGACGGGAGGCCTCATTGCTGTAGCCATGTGCATGCAGGGCCTCAGCACAGGCAAACAGTACCTGGAAGGAGGACATGGGACCAGAAAGGTTGAAGTCCCAACTTCCAGGGGCAGGACATCATGGTCACTCATGCAGCCAACATTCCTTGAACACTTGCTACATGCCAGGCCCTGCGCTGCTCCACAGGAGCTCTGGTTAGAGACCCAGATACATAAACACACGCCACCGTGATGCCAGCTATTACAGGGAAAAGTCAATGGGAAGCAGGCGGGATATCTTGGGGCAGAGGGACAGTATCAGAGAGACTCGCCAGAAGAAATGATCTTTAAGATCCCTAAGACATGAAGAAGAAACACTGGCTAATGGAGAAAAACATTCCAGGCAGAAAGGTCAATCTGTCCAAAATCCTGGAGGCAAGAGACAGCCTGGCAGATACAGGAGTGGTTCAGCTGACTGGAGTGCAAAGGACAGAACAGCCAAGTGAGGCTGGCAAAGCAGGCAAAGATCAGATCAAGTGGACCCTCATAGGTCATGCCAAGCACTTTCATTTTATCATAAGGGCAACAGGAACCCATTGAAGGGTTTTAAGTAGGAGAGTGATACCATCACATTTTAGCAAAATCATGTGGAAGCAGCAGGAAAGAGAGTAGACTGAAAGCAGGGAGGCCAGTTCGGCGCCTGCAACAGGATTCTCACAGTCCTGGTGATGGTCCTGACACTCTCAACTAGAGCTAGAAGGCCCCTCCCAGCTGTGGCTAAGGAGCACCCAGCCCTCCCTCCTTCCATCCCCTCACCTCCATGCGGCTCTCCTGTTCCAGCGGCTTCAGCCCAGCAAACAGGTCGTGCTCCTCCCCAGCCCCGCCCTCGGCCTTCTCTTCCTCGCCCCCAGCCCCATCCTGGGCATTCAGATAGTACGCCTGGTAGTCGTCATCCTCCTCTCCAACTGCAGGGGCTGCCTCTTTGGTTTTGGGAAGCCCACTGCCACTCTCATCTGTAGAAGGGAGGTCGTCCCGGGTACAGACATCCCCAGGCAGTAGGCCAGGGGGACCGGCAGAGGTTGTGGGAGGCTCAGGCCCTTCTGAGAAGTACACACCACCATCTTCTTCATAAGTATCTGGGGACTCAGGAAGGAAAGTGGAAGGGCCTCGGGAGCCACCGTGGAGAGGACAGGGTGGAGGGCTCTCAGGGAATCCCCCGAAGGTGCTGGCCTCTGCGCCCAGGGCCAGGCTGCTGTCATCCAGGCTCATCTCGGCCAGGTCAGGCTCCAGGGAGCTGTCTTCACTGCTCAGCCGTCGCTTGCTCCCGCCACCTGCTGAGCCCTTGCTCCCACTGCCAGCCCCACCCAGTGCCTTGGCTTTGCCCCCACCTGGACCCATCTTATGCAGAGCTTTATCTCCCCCTTCAGCTGAGAGGCGGCGGGGACCCCGCTGTGATGAGGGGACCCCCTCACCCAAGCCCTTTCGCTTGGTCCCAGGCTCCTTGGGCCGCACAGCTGGCTCAGCAGGAAGGGGTCGGGGCCGGTCCCGGGATTCCTCCAGGCCCCCAGAGCGGGAGGCACCTGGCCGAGAGGGCAGGGCCCGGGCCCAGCACAGTGCCAGCTTCCTGTCAGTGCCGCTGTAGGTGACACCGGGAAGTGGGTAGGCCTCTTCCCAGTTGAAGTAGCAGGCCTCCACCGCTGGCCGGAAGCCAGGGAAGAGCCGCTCCAGCGTCTTCTTGTGTTGGCCCCGCTTGACGTTCTCAATCACCTTCAGTTGCCACTGCCGCAGCTGTGTACACAGTTCCCGGCGCCTGTGGGAACAAGGGGCAGGAGGCTGCTGAGGGGCTACTGGGAAAGGATGGGCATGGAGTAGGTGTACACCCCAAAGAGGGGCACGGGAAAAGGACACAGGAACTACTTCTTGACCCAGCCCCATAAACATCACTGAAACACTGGGGAATTTTGAAAATGGGTGTTATTTAGGGGAGGGAAGGATGAAAGCCTCTCAGAAAAAGGACTCATAAATCACTGCTAACACCAGTGCTCAGCACCTCCCATTTCCCGAGGACTAAAATCATGGTATGTCTCTGCAAACAAGGAGATGAAGGCTCAGTCTGTCCTGAGCTGGCCCAGGCTCAGTTCTGTGGTGAGCCTCAGGGGAGACTCACCGCTGGGGGCTGAGTGCAGGGTCCAGCACGGCCAGCCTCCACAGTGTGACCATCTCGTCACACATGCTGGCACAGGCATGGGCTGCCACCTCTGACTGCCCGTTGCTACGGCCCGTGTGCCCACTGGCACTGCTGTGTGAGGCTGAGGTACGTACGCTATACCACCAACCTGTTATCTGGAGACAAAGAAGGCTGTGAGCTGCACCTGAGAGCTCAGAGAAAGGCAGAGTAGCCCTTCCAGAGTCCCTTTCAGCAAAAGGAGGATGAGGTGGGGGGAGGGAGAGAATGAGCCACCATGGGGCTCCCCAACGCTGGGTGATTACCTGCTCATAGGTGAGGCACTGGTCAGTGAGGATTTCCAACAAGGGGGCAGCATTGCTGTCCCTCCGCTTGAACATCTCCCGCACGATGCTTAGCAGGTTCCAGACGCCCTCCGGCTCACGGCCTCTCAGAGGGCGCAGCAGACATGCCCATTCAGCAGCGGCTGGCGGCTCCGTGGAAGACAGATACATGGAGTTCACATCACTATAAAAGCAGAGGAACAGAAAACCATGATAGTAAGACGGGGCTCAATGAAACCTAAAAGGGCTTCCGGCCCCAAAATACAGAAGACAGAGAGAAAAGGACATCTGTAACAATTTTTGTTTTTCCTTTTTTGAGGCAGAGACTTGCTCTGTAGCCCAGGCTTGAGTGCAATGGCACCATCTCAGCTCACTGCAACCTTCGCCTCCAGGATTCAAGCAATTCTCCTGCCTGAGCCTCCCGAGTAGCTGGGATTCCAGGCGCCCGCCACCACGCCTGGCTAATTTTTGTATTTTTAGTAGAGATGGAGTTTCACCATGTTGGCCAGGCTGGTCTTGAACTCCTGACCTCTGGTGATCTGCCCACCTTGGCCTCCCAAAGTGCTGGGATTACAGGTATGAGCCACCGCCCCTGGCCACAAAAACTCTTTAAATCTTTCTCTGCCTCCATTTCCTGATCTATCAAAGGAAGAAAAAGAACTCTTGCTAGGTAAGAGCAGACCACTCTGTGACTGTACAAGGTCACCATCTTCCATCGATTCGTTAGTGACAACTGTGTGCCAGGCACTGTGCCAGTTCAGGGAATAAAAGTTAGGGGTCACAGGCAAGGATAGAAGAAAGGATCTGTCATCAGCCTGAGGGATGCTCCCCCTCCACCACAGACACAGGTATGCAGAGATCTGATTTACCTGAAGACCACAGGGGAGGGGCCACAGAACTTGTGCAGTGTCTTCTTGATGTTGTCAGTGAGTGTCGATTCATCTAGATACCAAGTACTCTGGTCCGATGCTGAGGGCCCTGCTGTGGGGTCTGAGGATGACAAGCAGTCAGTCACCTAGAGATAGGGGCCTGGATTCGCCTGACAACAGCAAGCCTTAAGTAAGTGGCGCTCTGCACTACAAGCTTGCTTTCTTCCTACTGCCCATCTTTCTCCCCACACTCACCCGGAGCTCCACACACTGTATTGATGGCTGTTGACTGGGAAGACAGGAGTTCATCCAGGAGACGCTGAGCTGTGGGGAGGATCTGAGGGAGAAAGAGACAAAGGCAGGCAGAACACGGCCTAGGTGAACCCATGGAGGCCTGGGCCTAACAGGAAGGCCGCTATGCGGCCTGGCCCGGAGCTAATTGCAGGAGGGGGTGCCGACCTCACCTACCTGCTGAGGGAGCTCACTGATGAGGTACTGAGCAAACTTCTGCAGCTGGTCCCTCTGTAGCCGGGACAGGGACTCTGAGACTGGGGCTCGTAGGCAGACTGCAGAAGCCTGAAGGGGACACAGAGTAAAATGGAATAATCTGAGAACAGGCTTGCTGGAGCTGGAGCTGGAGCTGGGGGACAGAGAGGCAGAGTAGGGGAGGTGAGGGGGCTCACATTGTAGCCAGGCATGCAGCAGAGAAGGGGGGGATGGAGCGTAGGATAGGGCCGGGATAAATTGGGAGGGCCTCACGTTGTGGATGCGGAAGAGACAGAGTGCCACGACGTGGGTGCACCATTTGGCCCCAGCCCCACAGGTACAGCTGCAGGAAGTGACCCGGCAGCGGTCAAACATCACAGCCACGTTGTAGGCCCCTTTGGGAGGGACCATCTGAGGTGGCACCACTGTAGCACTCAGGTGGAACCCTGGGGAGAAATGGGGGCGTGGTCAGGGAACACTGTCAAGACCTGGGTCTCTGCCCTTGACCCTGGCCCTGCAGTTATTCAGACAACATGCTCCAGCTTCTTGCGGTGTGTTCTTACTTCATAAGCCAGGGGATGGGAGGAGCAGGGTGTGCCACATGGCATGATGGCCCACTCACCTATCTGCAATGGGTCCTTCACAGCCCTCATGCGGAAGAGCTGATCCCCTCGCTGAAACTCATCTGCACTGCCATTGGCCAGGCATGAATACAGCCTGGGGGTGAAGAAAAGGACACAGCCAAAACTCAGCAAATAACCTTTGGCAGACCCTGTCAGAGACCACAATGCCCTAGGCACTCTCTCTCCGGGCAGGGGGGAGCGGGCGGTGGGGGGGGTGGGAATCCCAGGCAATCCCTCCCTTGTCTTCCTCTCACCACTGCCCCAAATACAATGTCTCCTTTGTTCAATGGGAAACCCAGCAGAGAGTGTGGAGTATCAGGAACCCACTTCCCACCATCAGTCCTTTGGCCTCACCGAATGTCCTCTTCATTCTCAGGGAAGCTCCAAAAAGCAATTCGGAGCTGTAGCTGCTCAGGCACCGGTGGGTAAACTTTCTCCACCACTTCAAATGGGATGTGAAATGCCACCTGCTTTGCTGACAGCTCCACCAATGGAATCACCAGTCCATCTTTGCAAACAATGGTTGGGATCAGGGGAAAGAGAATAGGAAACGAAAAGGGCCATGGTTTCTTGGCACTCATGCCAGTGCCACATCCTGGGCCTCATCTTCACTATGAAAGAAAGAGGAGACCTGGATGAAAGTCCTAGGGATCCCCCTGCAGGATACACTAACCCTTAAGGCTCCATATGGGAAAGGGGAGCTGGACAATCCCCAGCCCACAGCCGGGTACACCTAAGGTCTAGAACAGAAGATACCAGAGATATCTTAAGAAACTCCTGGCCAGAGAGGTGCATTCCAGGACCCTAGCAAGTAACCCTGCTCACATGGCTCAACATTGAATTTCCCATATTCCACGAACATTTTAAATTCAAATTACATGGTTAATGTCTCTCCTCTGGCATTCTTGCCTCCAATTGCTTTTTTTTTTTTTTTTTTTTTTTTTAACCATCTCTTTTACTCTAGATGACTGTAGGCCTCCAGCTAAGGAGAAAAGATAGACCAGAGCCTGGAAGGGATCTCAAGAAGCACGAGAGGCCGGACCACTTTTGGCATACCTAAATGATGACTTCCCACACTGGAAACCCTCAAGGGGAGACAGTTATCACAGGGGACCTAGCTGCTGCTGCAACTGGAATCACCTGGACTAAGATAAAGGTTTTTACCACTCAAGGTTTTCCACAGTGTTTTAATCAAAAAGTAGGAAAAATAGGACAAACTGTACATCTTACAAAATTGCCAGTCACATTAAAAGATAGATCAGAAAATCATAGAATTAAAAAGAACCTTTTTTAAAAAGTTGACCCCTTTATTTTTTATTATTTTTTATTTTTTTATTTATTTTGAGATGAAATCTTACTCTGTCACCGAGGCTGGAGTGCACTGGTGCCATCTTGGCTCACCACAACCTTCGCCTCCTGGATTCAAACTTTCCTCCCACCTCAGCCTCCCAAGTAGCTAAGATTACAAGCGGGTGCCACCACACCCAGCGAATCTTTTGTATATTTAGAAGAGATGGGGTTTCACCATGTTGGCCAAACTGGTCTCAAACTCCTGACCACAAGTGATCCACCCAACTCGGCCTCCCAAAGTACTGGGATTACAGGCATGAGCCATCGCACCCGGCCAACCCCTTTATTTTGCAAGTGAGTGACTGAAGTGGGGGGATTAGGGTAATATGGCACGTTTTCCCAGATTTTAACCTAACCAGGAAGATACCAATATGTGAACAATCTTCATCACCATGACTTCAGTTACTTCCCTCAAAGTGTGGGAGCACTAAGCCCCAATACTACCCACATACTCAAACATGAAAGAAGCCGGAAGGCCACAGAAGACCCACGGTAAAACTGCCTATGATCTGTGTGTGTTTGTGTGTGTGTACACAGGACATATTCTCTCTCTAACTGAAGCTGAATGTCACCACTCCGCCACTCCTAAAAAGTGATATATGTGCGGGGCGCGGTGGCTCACGCCTGTAATCCCAGCACTTTGGGAGGCTGAGGCGGGCAGATCACCTAAGGTCGGGAGTTCAAGACCATCCTGACCAACATGGAGAAACCCCATCTCTACTAAAAATACAAAAATGAGCCGGGTGTGGTGGCACATGCCTGTAATCCCAGCTACTCAGGAGGCTGAGGCAGGAGAATTGCTTGAACTGGGGAGGCGGAGGTTGTGGTGAGCCGAGATCGTGCCATTGCACTCCAGCCTGGGCAACAAGAGCAAAACTCCGTCTCAAAAAAAAAAAAAAAAAGTGATGTATGTAAATTTCTCCGTGTCCCAAAAGAGCACCAGAAATCTCCACAAACCAGTTTGGAAAACGAGACTCTTGGAAAGCCCTGAGTACAATCACACAAATTAAACTCAACTGCTGAAAAAAGCCAGCTTCCACTGAGGACCAGGACAAAAACTGTGCCATGAGGAAGGCACAGCAGGCAAGTCCCAGCCTTGGCTTCTGACAGATGTTTGATATGGCCAGAAGCAAACAAAGCCTATGATCTAAACCTATGAACTATGGAATCTCTGGCAGGCCAGTTCACCTCTACTTTCCTCTGGGTGGGATCCCTTCTTGGTGCTTCTGGGATCAGAGATCATCACCCCGAAGCAAGAAGCTCCCAATGCATTTTGCAATGCGGTGACACGCCACAAGTGGTCACTTCTTCACAATCAGCCCCCTACCCACATTCTCTTCTGTCTACTTTCCGGTATGCCTTAGACTGAACTCAGTTAAGTATTCCCAAGTCAAAGACAAGATTCTTCTCCTTTATCCCATCTCTAAGGCAAAGGAGTGACGAACGATTTACTTTCTGTCCACAAGATCTCCCTGCCACAGAGCGCGCGCGCGCGCGCGCACACACACACACACACACACACACACACACACAGGTGTGGAGAAGCCAGCCCACCCCAGGAAAGCCGGAAAAGCGAGTTCTGAAGTCTGTTCTAAGCTTGGGACAGCTCCCAGTCGGGGACAGCTCCCGGCCGGGGACAGCTCCCCGCTCTTCCCCTGGCTGAAGGGAGCTCTCGGTCGGGGACAGCTCCTGGTCCCGGACAGCTCCCGAGCGAGGCCCAAGCAGGGCCTGCCGCTCCTCCTCCCCCCAGCTCACTCTCACCTCGCATTCTGGTACCGCCACTGCCACCTCCGCCACCGCCGCCAGTGGGGGAATTGGGCCCCGCTGACTGTTTGCGCCATCCCCGCCAGTTCTGGCAGAGGCTCTCGGCCTCGGAGATGAAGGAACAGAGCGAATCCTCCTCAAAACGGTCCGAATCCTCGAATGAGAAGCGCTCTCCGTCCTCCCACTCCGCAAACATCAGCTCCATGGGGCCCGCACCCCCCGGAGCCGGGTCCCCCCCCGCGGATCCGGGGCCTGGGCCGCCGGCCGGGGGTGGAGGGGAGGCCCGGGGCCTGAGGGGCGAGCCGGGGCTGGGGGTGGCCGGGGCGCTCAGGGCGGCCGTGCCGGGCGAGAATCTCAGGCCTGGGAAAGAGACGGAACCGGGCCTCGCCCAACAGCGAGGTGCAAGCGGTGATCCTGGCCAGTCTCCGAGACTTAAGGCCGGGACGAAGCGCTCGGCGGCTGGGGCCTCTAGGCGGCTGCGGAGCCGCCTCCCCCATCAGCTGATCTGGACTTCCGGCCGCGCGGGCCGCCACCACTTCCGCCCTCGCGCGCTCGGGATCCGGATCGGGTACGGGCGGATGTAAGGGACACGTTTATTTAATTGCTGCATTTGCTTTTTTTCCCTCGAGCCCACCCTCAGACACTATAAGAGGAAGCCAACCCCCAATGTTATACGAAGCAACTACAGATCCCAGCAATAACTCGGAGTCCATAATGCCCCCAAGGAATAAACAGCCGCTATGCATGTTGGGAATTGTAGGCTGTCAGGAGAGGACAGGAACTATTGGATGGAGTTATTGTCTTAACTCTGGATAGGCCCCAGGGCCGCACTACTTTCTGGGAATCGTAGTCCAGAAGTCTGCAATCCAGCCGACCTTTTTATAGGGTCTAATTGGGGAAACATCAGAAAAGAATGCATTTGATTTCAGGAAATGGTTGTACTGTTTGTCCATACGGCCTTTGGGTCTACTAACTCAACCTTTTTTTGTGCCATGGACCCTTTAGCAGTCTAGGCAGGTTTCTGGACCCCCTTCTCAGATTGTTTACAAATGCACAAAACACCAAGAATTACAAAGGAAACCAGTTGTTTAAATACAATTATTAAACTATTAATAGAACAAATCTGTAACGTAATAATGCTCCTTTATTTACACATTAAATGACAAGATCTAGGAGGCAGTGTAGTAACTATCATAATTTTGAAGCTGGTCATCAGTATAAATGCTTTTTGAGATATTTATAACCAACTGTAACATGATATGAAAATACCGTGATTTCATATAGGTTTTGATAATGTTACTGTGGTTTGTTTTCCATAGCCCTGACTGAAATGCTAAATTTCAGCTGTAGTTAAAAATACAAATTTTCCCCCAAGTTCACAGATGTCTTAAGTGGAGTCTATTGACCTAGGTTAAGAACTCCTAAGGCTGGGCGCGGTGGCTCACGCCTGTAATCCCAGCACTTTGGGAGGCTGAGGTCGGCGGATCACGAGGTCAGGAGATTGAGACCATCCTGGCTAACACGGTGAAACCCCGTCTCTATAAAACTACAAAGAATTAGCCGGGCATGGTGGTGGGCGCCTGTAGTCCCAGCTACTTGGGAGGCTGAAGCAGGAAAATGGTGTGAACCCTGGAGGCGGAGCTTGCAGTGATGCGAGATCGCACCACTGCATTCCAGCCTGGACGACAGAGCGACACTCCGTCTCAAAAAAAAAAAAAAAAAACAAAAACAAACTCCTAAGCCTAGTCCAAAGTGCATAGGCACTGAGCTTCTTCCTATAGCTAAAAGGCTCATCCTGTAGAATTGGGCACTTGCCCAGGGCTCTATGCAGGGGATATGAAGAATGTGGGAAGAGACAACTGTCAGTGGATCAGGGAGGCAAGACCCCTTCTTACCTTAATAATTATCCCATTGCTGCATTAAAAGCACCACTGATGTTTGTCCCACATTTAATGCTGTAAAGTACATTAAAAAGCTAACTCAATTATGCCTGAAAGGGCAGAGTACACATAAAATGCTATGTAGTTTTTCCTAATATTAGGGGAATCACAACAGTGAATGCCTTCAGCAACTAGGCAGATAACTTGAGAGAAGTAAACAGGTAATAAAGTAGACAATTTTTAATTCTGTTTCACCATTTTGTAGAGTCCAGTAGTGAGGTCACTGGAGAATGCAGACAAATGATAATCAGCTCTACCTAATTATTGCCAAGTGGAAACAAGAAAATAGGGCTGCCAGAGCTTTTAATTTTTTTTATTAAAAAAATAAGTGGCCGGGCACGGTGACTCACGCCTGTAATCCCAGCACTTTGGGAGGCCAAGACGGGTGGTTCACTTGAGGTCAGGAGTTCAAGACCAGCCTGGCCAACATGGTGAAACTCTGTCTCTACTGAAAATACAAAAATTAGCCCGTCATGATGGCCGGTGCCTGTAATCCTAGCTACTCAGAAAGCTGAGGCAGGAGAATCACTTGAACCTGGGAGGCGGAGGTTGCGGTGAGCTGAGATAGCACCACTGCACTTCAGCTTGGGCAACAGAGCAAGACTCCGTCTTAAATAAACAAACAAATAAATAAAGCTAAAATGTGAAATTTTAATGACTTTTTTTCCTATTTTTGAACACGACCAGCTAATTTTAAAACTTTTTTTTTAACTGCATGGGTCACATAAAACACATCTGTAGAACCTCTAGGTCACCAGTTTGTTAACTTGATTATTTAGAGAGCACCTTGCAGGGACTATGCACAAAATAGGCAATCACTAAGTATTTACAGACGATAGCAAACTCCAACTTCCTTATTGCATCCAAAGGCAAGGGCACTAAATGGTGTAAAAGACTTCAAATGCAGGGAAAGACAAGACAACGGGATTTGTCCTGCTCCTAGGGCAAATCAAGAAAGAAATAATTTCCAGGGTCTAGGGGAGGAAACAGGGTTCAAGAATGAAGAGAGTACCTAATTCACAACAAAAGGCCAAGTTCTCTTCAGAGGATTTTATTTCAAGATATATCATAACTTCTACCCATACTATGATTCCAAAGGGTGAAAAAAGTGTTTTGTCTCTTCTACCCTCCAAAGAGGGCATGGCAATGCCAATGTCTCTAAAATGCCTCCGCATAGTTGTCAGAAGCTATATTTCAGTCATGGAAAATACTTGTCCATTTTCAGCTGAGGTGAGGTTTGTTAGGAAACCTCTGTAACAATTTATTCAATTTATTTGGAGGTAAACTCCCAGACTCTCGTATTGATCTCATCTTTCGGGCTTCCTGAAAACACAGAACAAATACAAGAATGACAGCTCTACAGTGTGTCTAGTGCAGACTTTTAAGATCTGACCCAAAAAATCAATCAATAAATCAAGTTTGTCCTGATCTAGGCCCATAGTTCTCACAATGCCCTAAAGCACATGAAGATGTTAACCAGCCTGGAGAGATCTATGTCAGCCGCTCTTCAACAAAAGGGCGTTGGGACCTACAAATGAGACTATGCTCAGAAGCTACCATCTCTGCTAGCAATTAAGCCTAGGCTGGAAACCAAACAATTGTCATTATTTAGTTTTAGTCTCTTTAGTTCTATTTCAGACAATAATGTCTACTTGAGCAGCGCTATACATTTTTCAAAATGGTTTTCCCATTCATTACTTCATCTGACAGTCACAACATTCTTCAAAGTGGTATTAGCCTCATTTTACGTATAGTATAAAGTTCAGAGCAATGAATAAATCCGTCAAGATCACACAGCCTTCAAAACTGTAACCTTTCCCACTTTGGCGTGAATAATATACCTCCCAAATGAATGAAAGGGCCTTTCCTAGCAAAAGGCAGGGAGAATCATTACTTGTATCTCCCCCATTCTTTTCCTGAGAAAGCACCCCAGGAGCCATCGGTCACCTGAGCCTTCGCGGCACAATCGAGGAAGCCCTGGATCTCTTTTCTGCACGCATCGTCGCGGAATTCATTCTGCTTCCAGCAAGCCATCATCACCGCCATCTCCGTGATGCAAGTCGCCTCTGGAGGGGCAGATCCGGGGGACCTTCAGTCACAAGAAGACCCACCTTCCTGCCCTCCTACCCACCCGCCTCTGCTCATGCTCCGGCTTCCGCTCCGGGGCCCTCCTGACACCGACTGCTCACCGCCCTTCTCCCGGCTACGCTCCCCGACGCGGTTAGCTAGAATGAGAGGTTTATTGGGCTTCAGCACAGGCTTCCGAGGGTTCCCAAACCGCGCCAGGCGACCCCGCAGGCTGGGTGTCGCCATCGCACACCCAGCTCCCGGCAGGCTTTGCGGTTCCGTGCGTGACCTCGCGAGATCCCTACGGGCTCGACGAATCACCGCGGAGCTCTGGGAAGGCTCAATGGCTTGCCGGCGGCCACCTCTTTCTTTTATTTGGCCGGGGCTGCGGCGATGCTGGGTTCGAACAGCGGCGGGTTCGTACTCATCAGCAGATTAGGAGGAGACTCTGGGTTCGTACGCCGACTGAGGCTACTCCTTGATGGGCTCCGGGCCCCGAAGTCTGGGGGCAGTACGAGGCCGGGGACATGCAGGAAAGGGCCCTGGTAAGTGGACACTCTTCTGGTGGTAACCGGCTTGGTCTAGAGGCTATTGGCATAGGGCGGGGTGGGGGGGGGGAGCGAATCAAAATTTGAGACTTTAAGATGTTGGGTTGGGAAAGATTATTGTTTTACTTTAATAAACCTTGCAAGAACTGTTGTTTTTCATTACCTATAGGACCACTACAAAGCCGCAAAGAAAAATTAGACTTGTTTCATTTTATAACAACTGCTGCTGCTACTACTAGATACCATTTGCTCATTTATAACAATCTCAGTTGATAGGATGAAGCTTAAACACTTGGCATTCATCGTCTTTTTTAATCCTCTCGCCAGTCTTACAGACTTGGACCTTCAATTGTGATGCTTCATCAGACTTTTTTATGAGACAGGGCCTCTCTTGGTTGCCCAGACTGGAGTTCTAGTGGCACATTCGTAGCTCACTGCAGCTTCAAACTTCTGAACTCAAACGATCCTCCCGCCTCTGCCTCCTGGGTAGCTGAAACCACAGGTGCAAGACACCACGCCCAGCTAATTATTTTTTGTAGAGACGGGGTTCTGTCATATTGCCTGGACTGGTCTCGAACTCCTGGGCTCAAGCGATCCTCCTGCCTCGCCCTCCCAAAGTGCTTTACATGACTGAGCCTCTGCGCCCAGCCAGACTTGGTTCTCAAGTTACTTCTGGCTGTTTACAAAAACTCATTTCAAAGATGTGCAGCGTATTCTCATAGCATTTCCAAATAAGCTCCAAGAAATGTTTTTGGTAATGGAAGCAGAAACAAGCCTGTAGCTCATGACTGCTTTGGAGGAGCAACATTTATTTGGATTTGTAAATGTAGTGTGTTAAAAATGACTTATCACAGATATTTGGAATCTTCCCACTGATTTCTGCATCGCTGGTTGTTTTTCTTCCCTTAAGTCTCAGTTAATGTCAGAGGGCTTCTCTGACCTCTCCCACCCCACCATCAACCTGTTTTCTTCATAGCACCTATCACAGTCTGAAGTGTCTTATTATGGCCTGACCTATCCCTAACACCCATTTAAAAATGTAAGCATGAAAGAAGGAACAACACGTTGTCTATCTTGTTCATTGCTGAATCCCCAGTGCCTAGAATAGTACCAATAAATACTTGTTAAATGAACAAACGTTTT
The DNA here is from genome assembly GCF_008728515.1 of Papio anubis. NCBI lineage: Eukaryota > Metazoa > Chordata > Mammalia > Primates > Cercopithecidae > Papio > Papio anubis. The sequence continues at coordinate 70,252,388 of NC_044986.1, read as the reverse complement.
ATTTATTTATTTTTGGATTTGGGGTCTTGTTCTGTCACCCAGGTTGGAGTGCAGTGGAATGATTAGCTTACTGCAGCCTTGGCCTCACTCCAGTGATCCTCCTGCTTCAGCTGCTGGAGTAGCTGCAACCACAGGCTCACACCACCAAACCCGGCTGGCTAGGTTTTTTTTTTTATTTTTTGTAGAGATGGGGTCTCAGTATGTTGCCCAGACTACTCTTGAACTCCTGGGCTCAAGTGAGCTTCCTGCCTTGGCCTCCCAAAGTGCTGGGATTACAGGCATGAGCCACCACACCCAACCTGAAACTTTTTTACAAATCTCCAACTTTATTACACCCACCCCCAAAAAATAATGAAGCAGAAGACATTATTTAACAAGAAGCAGTTTATTATACAAAACGAAACCTGAGGTAATAGAAAATAACACTTGCAGTAATAAAGGAAGCAGCCTTGCACTCCACCTCCACACTCCAGAGTATAATTAAAAGACTCCTAGCAGACATTTCTGTCACCAATAATGCCAACCTGCAGTGAGTGAGTCTGCTGCTGTATACAGAGCAGGCTGGGCCCCAAATCAGAAAATTCATATTGCTTGCTTTCTCTATAGGGAAAGTGAAGCTTTCAGTAAGTATCATGTGCCTATTCTTGATTCTACTTTCCCTTGTGGAAATGTAACACCTGGTTTACACTGCTCTTTTCTGAGTACTTATATGGTGATAGGAATAAAGGAGAAAGTCTGGAAAGCACCGAGCACAAAGCAGGCCTGAGGCTCCAGCAACAGTCATTCAGAAACAACTGCCCACTTTATACGTCAAAGTACCAAAGGAATGCCAATATGAGCTCGTGTCATTAGAAGGAGAGGTAAGGATAATTCTACACCTTGCTTAACTATCACTTAACCTTTTTATTGCACATAATGAAATTTAAGTCCTGACCTAGGTCTGTACTTATGTAATATGTATTATGCACTCTAAATTAGCATCTGCATTTAGATAGATTGCAAGCTTAGAAATCAGTCCTGCATTTGACCTCTTTTGTCAGTGCCTACTATATCAAATTTTAACAGAATTTTTTTTTTTTTTTGAGACAGAGTTTTACTCTTGTTGCCCAGGCTAGAGTGCAATGGCGTGATGTCGGTTCACCACTACCTCTGCCTCCTGGGTTCCAGCGATTCTTCTGCCTCAGCCTCCTGAGTAGCTGGGATTACAGTCATGTGCCAGCCACCACGCCCAGCTAATTTTGTATTTTTACTAGAGATGAGGTTTCTCCATATTGGTCAGGCTGGTCTTGAACTCCTGACCTCAGGTGATCTGCCCGCCTTGGCCTCCCAGAGTGCTGGAATTACAGGCGTGAGCCACTGCACCCAGCCCAACAGATTTTTTTTTTTTTTTTTAAAGACAGGTCTATGTTGCCCAGTTGGTACTCATAGGTGCACTCACAGCATACTATAGCCTCAAACTCTTGGGCTCAAGCGATCTTCCTGCCTCAGCCTTCTGAGTAGCTGGGACTACAGACCCATGCCATCACATGTGGCTTAGATATATTTTTGAAGTTTTTTTTTTTTTTTTTTTTTTCAGTTTCTGTTTTTGAGACAGGGTGTCACTCTGTCACCCAGGCTGGAGTGCAGTGGCGATCCTCCCACTTCAGCCTCCCAAGTAGCTGAATCTACAGGCACACACACCATGCCCAGCTAATTTTTTCTATTTTTTGTAGAGATGGGGTTTTGCCATGTTACTCAAGCTGGTCTTGAATCCCTAGGCTCAAGCGATCCTCCCACCTTGGCCTCCCAAAGTGCTGGGATCACAGGTATGAGTCACTGCACCCAGCCTGGAGGTCTTCCCTCTTGTTCTTTTCTGCAAAAGGTCAAACAGGGTAAGCAAACTTTCTGTAATTTATGAAGATCATCTTTTATTAAAGGATTAAATGAAAAAAGAACAACTTTGGCAATGAAATTCAGCCTAATTACAGCTTTTCTTGGCCACATCCTTAGATTTCAGTATATTAAGTGTAGACCCTAGTTGTTGAAGCATCTAACATATATCTATCTATATAGATATGTAGATAGAGGTATAGATAATATACTGATAAACTGTGGAACTTCTCTAGTGATACCTCATTAATACATTACAACTAGAGTAGCTCTAAGGTCCAAGGTATTCTTTCCTGTTCCACTGCCCCAGAAAGAGCTAATGGTTTCCCTGCTCATTAGACTGTATGTTCAAACCACAGCAATAGAAGGGTTTGGCTGCATCCCCAAATCTGACTAAGCTTTTTTTTTTTTTTTTTTTTTTTGAGACAGACTCTCACTCTGTTGCCCAGGCTGGAGTGCAGTGGTGTGATCTCGGCTCACTGCAACCTCCGCCTCCCAGGTTCAAGCAATTCTCCTGCCTCAGCCTCCCAAGTAGCTGGGATTACAGGTGTGAGCCACCTGTTGGTACTGGGTGCGCCCAGCTCTAAGCTTTTATTTAGCCAGCCACTTGTGGCTTAAATATCTTGCCTTGCCTCCTCATCCCTTTGAGTGGGCTCCATCAAAAAGTAGTCTCAGGCTGGGCACGGTGGCTCACTCTTATAATCCCAGCACTTTGGGAGGCCGAGACAAGTGGATCATTTGAGGTCAGGAGTCTGAGACCAGCCTGGCCAACATGGCGAAACCCCATTTCTACTAAAATACAAAAAAGTTAGCCAGGCATGGTGGTGCGCGCCTGTGATCCCACCACTCTGGAGGCTGAAGCACGAGAATTGCTTGAACATGGGAGGCAGAGGCTGCAGTGAGCCAAAATTGTGCCACTGCACTCTAGCCTTGGTGATGCAGTGAGACTCTACCTCAAAAAAAAAAAAAGGGGAGCCTGGGCACAGTGGCTCACGCCTGTAATCCCAGCACTTTGGGAGGCCAAGCCAAGTGAATCATCTGAGCTCAGGAGTTCGAGACCAGACTGGCTAACATGGTGAAACCCCATCTCTACTAAAAATACAAAAATTAGCTAGACATGGTGGCAGGCACCTGTAATCGCCACTACTCAGGAGGCTGAGGCAGAAGAATCACTTGAACTGGGGAGGCGGAGATTCTAGTGAGCTGAGATTGCACCATTGCACTCCAGCCTGGGCGACAAGAGCGAAACTCCATCTCAAAAAAAAAAAAAAAAAGGTCATATGAAAGCCTATCAGTAATACAGTGAATGAAGCTGGACTATTCATTGCACTTAAAAGTGAAAAGTGCTACAGATTATAAAATAATTACTAAAACATACTACTACACTGTTTCCATAACTGCAGAAGATGGGACTTCGTAGCATATAAAAACAATAAAATAGAGGGAACAGTTCATTCGGCAAACAAAAGAATTAGGAACTATAAAAATTTGCACTTTTTTCCCTGGGCTTCTTTTTTTTTTTTTTTTTTTGGTCAACATACCGAAAAATTTGCACTTTGACTCATATTGGCCTATTTTAACATTTCAAAATCATTTAAAGAAAAATACGACTTTTTCTGTCATAATTCCCAGTCTTAGTCTCCATCTTTGATCAAAAAGAGGACAGGGCAATACATTAAATTGACAAGGCATATAACAGCCACTGAATCTTTCTGTTCATGAGAAGGAATCCCAGATATACCATAAATAAGATGCAAACCAGCAGTAAGAATGATGGCAAGGTTTCTGTATTTCCATCAGAAATTGTGGGAAAGGGCCTAAAACCAGGAAAGACAAGGCCATTAAAAATATATATTTGAGGCCGGGTGTAGTGGCTCACGCCTGTAATCCCAGCACTTTGGGAGGCCAAGGCAGGCGGATCACGAGGTCAAAAGATCAAGACTATCCTTGCCAACATGGCGAAACCCCATCTCTACTAAAAATACAAAAAATTAGCTGGGCGTGGTGGTGCATGCCTGTAGTCCCAGCTACTCAGGAAGCTGAGGCAGGAGAATCGCTTGAAACAGGGAGGTGGAGGTTGCAGTGAGCCGAGAACATGCCATTGCACTCCAGCCTGGTGACAGAGCGAGACTCTGTCTTAAAAAAAAAAAAATATATATATATATATATAATTTGAGACGGTGTCTCGCTCTGTCACCCAGGCTGGAGTGCAGTGATCATGATCATAGCTCACTGCAGCCTTAAATTCCTGGACTCAAGTGATCCTCCTGCCTCAACCTCCCAAGTATCTAGGGCTACAGGTGTGCACCACCATGCCCTGCTAATTCTTTTATATTTTTTAGAAACAGGGTCTTGCTACGATGGTCTTAAACTCCTGGCTTCAAGCAGTCGCCCCTCCTCAGCTTCCCAAAGTGTTGGGATTACAGGCATAAGCCACTACACCTGGACAGAAAAGGCCAAAAAAAAAAAAAAAAAAAACAAAAAAAAAAAAAAAAAACAAAACTAGGGCTGGGTAAGGTGGCTGATGCCTGTAAACCCAGCACTCTGGGAGGCCAAGGCGGATGGATTGCTTGATCCAGGAGTTGGAGACTAACCTGGGCAACATGGCAAAACTTCATCTCTACAAAAAAATACAAAAAAAAAAAAAAGTAAAATAGAAGTTTGACATGAAAGCAAAGTACATAATATAAAAAATGCAAAAAACCAGAATACAACTCACCAGAAGTTTTGCTTCTCCACCAACATAACAATTTATAAAGCAAGAGATGAGAAGAAGAGATTATTGGGAAACGTACTGAATAATGAGGAGTTTGGGGAATAGAACAAAAGTTGTAAGTCGTAACCTGACCCATCTTACTTCATTGGTAGTCAAGTACAGCTCAAAGGATGAAATAGAGAATTGAGTAATTTAAAAACTGTTCGACCAGCACCTTGAATCAAATGGATGTTTTAGGGTTCTGTTTCTCACTGAACCAAGAATTGTATGCCTCCATCTCTCCTTGAGGAGAGGCCCTATGTTAGACCTTGGCTACTCATCATTAAGATAAAATCTTTTTTTTTTTTTTTTTTGAGACGGAGTCTCGCTGTGCCTCCCAGGCTGGAGTGCAGTGGCGTGATCTCGGCTCACTGCAAGCTCCGCCTCCCAGGTTCACGCCATTCTCCCGCCTCAGCCTCCCAAGTAGCTGAGACTACAGGCGCCCGCCACCACGCCCGGCTAGTTTTTTGTATTTTTAGTAGAGACGGGGTTTCACCATGTTAGCCAGGATAGTCTCGATCTCCTGACCTCGTGATCCACCCGCCTCGGCCTCCCAAAGTGCTGGGATTACAGGCTTGAGCCACCGCGCCCGGCCAAGATAAAATCTTAATAGATAAAACTGGAATGCCTTGAATCCATGAAAAGACAGTGTTCAGTAAGGGTTTGTGCAGTGGATGCTCCTTATGTCCCAGGATAGAATAAAATCTCCTTAGCTCCGCCAAGTTAAAGGTTCTTGCAAGGGCACTTAGAGATGTTGCCTTTTCATGAAGATTTCATGTAGGTAATCCCAAAATTTCCTCTGCTCTGTTTCATTGTTGTGGATCATGGCAGTGAGAGCTTCCCCCTGGTCCAGACCTTGCCAATAATCTTGCAGCCACATCTCTTTCCAACTGAAATACCAAAATGGGGGTTGGATTATGGAACTGCAGCATAGTTATGAGTCCTGCCTTTTTCTGAGTGGGGCCAAAGACATCTTAAGCAGATACAGTGGTCTCTAACTTGGACAAGACTGCTGCGATGGGAAGACAACATGAAGTAAATCCAATATTAGCCCAAGTGACAGGCTAAAAGCCACAAATACAAAGACATCACACAGCCTACCCAATCGATTACAATTCCTGACTTGCCTGCTTCTGGCTCCCAAATGTGGAGGGGGTTCAGAGGCAGGCAAAGCAGAGGTCAGACTGGAAGTGGTAGTCTCCATAAGGAAAGCAAGGGGGCAGGGGTCTTTAGATGATTATCTTTTAAGTTTCACCTTTATCCCAATAATCAAAATGAAGGTGCATCAAAATGAAGTAGCATCCAGCATCTAGAAAAGACATAACCTGAATATTTATTTTCTTAATGTTTCACATTTTTTTTGTACTTTTCCTCTAGTAAATCATATTATGTTCAGATACAAACAATTTGTAATTAGATACAAATTAGTTGGTGAAGCATTCCAACCATCGGGACAAAACTGCCAGCAGCATCTATTAATAAATGGCCTTCTGCTGCCATCCACTGTCCAAGTCGGTCTCTGTAGGCCATTCTAGCAGTCTTACTTAAGCTTAATAATCTTATCACCTCTCCCCCAACAGGTGTGGCTTGCTACAAGTGCTTTCAACATTTCCCCCCCACACACCTCATGCTGGCCTTGTTTCCCAATACCACCACCTTTTGCCACCTACTGCAGTAGCCTATTCGCTTCCCTTCTGATGCACATTGCGCATTGTTGTGTGTGCGTGTGTGTGACACAGTCTTACTCCAACCCAGGCTGGAATGCAGTGGCACGATCCTAGCTCACTACAGCATTGAACTCCTGGGTTCAAGCAATCCACCTGCCACAGCCTCCCAAGTAGCTAGGACTACAGGCATGCATCACCACCCCAGGCTTTTAGCTTTTAAATTGTACAGAGAGGGTTTTGTTACATTGTCCAGGCTAGTCTGGAACCCCTGGCCTCAAGTGTTCCTCCCACCTTGGCCTCCCAAAGTGCTGGGATTACAGGCGTGAGCCACCATGCCCGGCCATGCCTAGTTTTTCTAGTTACACAGGCAGTGTGTCCCCACATGCACCAAGTACATGGGGCTCATCCTCAGCACAGCTGCTTAAAAAAAATTATGGCTGGTTAACAGGTGGAAGCCCTGACTACTGCAGAAAAGCCTCCCTCAAAATGCTCTCCTCTACTCCCCACCCCCATGTCCACTCTATAAAAGGTGCTCAAATAGTTGAGTTTTTAGTGCAGTCCAAACTCCTGAGCCTGGTATTAATGATATTTACAGCCTTGCCCCTATTTATTTTCCCCATTTTCTCTCTCCCCTGTCTGCACAGGCCCTGGGTTCTGGTTCAATCTTTTTGAACCACTACTGGAAACATTGTCCACATAAGCTGATTTTCATATGTTGCCTTGAATTATATTTTACATCTATTCAGCTTTTTCAGCTTGTCTTATCCTAACCCCAATTAGACTGCTGACACCTTAAAGACAGAGTGAGCACATATCATAATTTCCTCCTGCACCTGCTCAGCACCTAGTGCTACTTAATTGTCCACAGTAAGCAAGTAAGTAAATGATTTGATGGCTGCAAGGGACCCCAGCATTCTTACCTGTCATTCTCAGGAATCTCTTCCACATTGCCAAAGCCAGGTGTGGGCACTGGGCAGTCCATGTGTGAGGGCTGGGCAATGTGGGGCTCAAGGACGGGGCTGTCCCCGGGAGAGGCCGCGTGGGCTTTCTCGGCATCCAGCCGAGCCAGTTCGTGGTCACAGACGAAACACTCGAAGCCGTTGAGGTAGTTAGGCAGCAAAGGATCATTCACTCCCCACTCCCGATGCTTCAGACTATCCAGAAGGAATTGGTTGGTGATGCCCCCAGGTTGCTTGTATGCCAGGTATTTCATATATTCCTCATCATTCTTGTCCAGAAAGTCAATAAACTCTGCCAGCTTCTGAGGAGACTCAAAATCATCAATCAGGATGACGGAGTGATTGTTCGGCATCCAGTCCCTCACAGAGGGAGAGCCGCGGTACACGGGCACAGCGCCCAGATGCATGGGACGCCACAGTTTTTCTGTCATGTAGTCGTTACAGATGGCATTTTCCAGGGCCAAGTGGAACTTATAGCGGGACAAGAAAGCCAAGAGCTCTGGATCCTCGGTGGTGGCCGTGGCTGTGTCCTGTAGCCGCGCAGTGGGCAGCTCCCGATTCTGCAGACATTTCCCGTAGGAGTCTACCTAGACCGGGTAGAATAGGGAAGTCATGAGGGTGCGGCCCGGAGGCCTGGACACCTAGAGTCCTGGCCTCAGCCCGCCCCCTCTTTTCCCTCCCCTCCCGCCCGCCAGCCCGCCCTCACTCACTCACCGGGATGTGGCGCATGAGCTCGCGCACGTAGCGGTCCCGGTCCGCAGGCACGTCGCAGTGGGACTGGAGATAGAGCAGCGGCGCGTAGCCGCGGCGGCGCCACTCCGCGCGTTCCCGGAGCGGAGGCACCGGGCGGCGCAGATAGGCGGTCCCGGGCAGCCACTGCAGCGACAGCGGGTAATCCGAGTGGCGACTGAATGTGGAGGTAAGATTGAAGAGGCGGATGCCCGGGCCGTGGCTCAGCAAGAAGTTGTTGAGGGGCGACTCCTCGTGGAGGAGCGCCCAGCTCTGGTGCGCCAGGCGCGGCAGCGGCGCGGCCGAAGCGCGGAAGTCGGTGCCGTAGAAGAGCAGCGCGCGCGTCCGCGAGTCCCTCAGCGCTCGGCGGTTCCGGGACGTCACGCAAGCGCCGCGCGCACACTCGATTCGCTCCGAGTCTCCCGGGAAGTGGGGGAATAGCCCTGGGCTCCACCACAGCAGCACCGGCAAATCTCCGGCCTCCTCCCTCCCTGGTCTCGGCGTTCCGGAGCTCCGCGTCACCCCCACTGCGCCCAGCGCCGAGGGCGGCCGGAAAACCGCGCCATCCCACGGTTCCGCCCATTCCGCCTCACCGCCGGCCTCCCTCTCCGCCACGGACCCATAGGCGCGGGCTGCACAGACACTGAGCACCCCCAGGAGGGCCAGCACCGCCCCAGTGGGGCCGGCCGCCATGTCCACTCTGGCAGCCGGCGCCCTCGGCCGGCACGCACCCCGCCCAGTGGCTAGTCGTGACTGGACGAGGCTCTATGCCACGGGAGCACGCGGCGCATGCGCAGCTCCGCTCAGCCGACGGCTAGGGCTAAAAGCAAAGTGAGCTTTCGGGAGTAAACATGAGGCTAATGGTTACATCTTAATTTATTTTATTTCTTTACAAATTAAAGATGCATTGAAAAATAAACCAATGAGAAATGAGAGGTCCAGAGCAGGGGCATCCCAGGCGGGGAGCAGGCAAGCCTGGCCACCGTCAAGCCTAGCCCTTGTCCTGCCCCCAAGCCAGTTGGGGTTGGAAGATAACTGTCAGCCACTCAGTCAATACCAAAGCCCAAGCGGTGTCCCGGCAGGAGAGAACGGCGCTCCAGCTGCCTCTGCCTCTCTCCCCAACAACCCCGGGCCTGGAGAAGCAGTGTTTCTCGTGGGAGCTCAGAGTGGGATGTGAACTGGCTCTGTGAGGTATTGCAAGTTGATGACCAGGCTCCCTAGGCTCCCTATAGAACCATCCAGTGTTGGGGCCTCTCCAGCTGGAAAGGAGACTGGTACCTCTCCCAGATCTTAATATACTTTGCAACTGAATTCCCAGGTCATCTCTGACAGTGTCTCTCTATCCACGGAGTGATCATCATTGCAGGAGAGAGCGAGTGAGCAATGAAAGCAGAGAAACTTGACTTCTAACCTCCAGGCCCAAGAAGGACTGACCACTTTTCTCTCCACCACCTATGGGCTATACCCCAGCTCTTGTGCACCTGTATGTTTTATCCCTAATATAGGAAGTTGTGGATGACACTGAGCTGAATTAGCCACCCCCTGTAGTAACCTTAGGATCCCCACTCTTTCCTGCCTGCCCCTCTCCTCTGGGGAGACTGGCTCAAAAGGACACATAATATTGCCAGGGTCTGGGTGCCTCCAAACCCCCAATACCGAATCATATACAGTGAACTGAGAAACTACATTCATTATGACAGGATTAGCAGGAAAAAGAGGGTAGAGTGAGGGAACAGGGGCACCTTCGATCAGCAGGACATGACAGAGTGGCAGGATAGTTGAGCCCAGAAAGAAGGTGTCTCCTTATATCTCCCCCTCCCCCCCAAAGAGACTGAGGTCAGCTTACATGACATAAGATATGGTACTGTCCCAATTTCTCTGACATCCTGGGGTGCTTTCTGGAAGCTGGCCTGGGCCCTGTGCCATTTACCCACTTGCTTTAGCTCAGTAGCTGCCGAATCTCCTTGTGCATATGACAGAGAAAGTCCACATAAGATGCTCCCCCACTCAGACTCTTATCTTCCACCAGGAAGTGCTTGAACAGCATCTCCAGCTTGTCCTCCTGTTTCACCACGATAAGCTATAGCCAGAATTCAGGGTTCATGAGGCAATGCCAAAGGAAATTAAACACGCCCAGAAATCCCATTTGGCAGTCACTAACTCATTCCCCACCCAACCCCCACTTCTAGGCGAGGACTTGACACGGTAAGAAATCCAGGGTTCAGATCAGTGTTACCTTCATGTACCGGGATCTCTGTGCCCTTAAGCTATCAATGAGGCCTCGAACCTTCTTGGACAGTGGATTATCCAGAACTGGCAGAACACTCTAGAACACAAAATTCATTTATCCTTATGGTAAGGCACTCTGAGTTCAGTCAAGGTGGGGCAGCACACATCTATGCATCATCTGAAACAAGGAAGCCTGGGAAGAATGACAGCAACTGCCCTTGTCCCCAAGTGTTCCCTGATATTTGAGGGGACTAGCACACTAACTTTATTGGCTCCCAATCGTTTCACAAAGTATACTTCCACACCCATATTCTCCTTGACTCCTTGCCCTCACCAAGCCACTGGTGATCTGACTGAAGGAAGAGACGCTGAAAAGGCTCTGGACAACACCCTGTTGGACGCTTGCTCCCACCCAGAGGAAGAGGTTGAGACCATTCTCCAGTAAATACATATCCCCATTGCTTAGACGCTCTTCAGAGGCTCGAACTGCTGGTGGTTCGGTGGTACTCTCGATGGGAGACTTTGTCTAGACAAAAGGAAGGGAGCAAAAGGTTACCAAGGACCATAAGACAAGTCTGTCCCCCACCACACACAAAATTCTGAAAGCTAAGTCCTCAGATACCACCCCTTCTGGGGTCTCAGTAACTCTCTCAGTGTGAAAATTGCATCAGCTAAAATACATAAAAACAAATTCCACTAGTGTCAGACTGATATTAGCCTATCCTTTCCTCCTCCTAAGAGGCCCTTTGCTCCATGCAAGATCTCAAACTCCAACCCTCAATCGCACCAAAGGTAAGAGCCGAGGGTAGAAGAAGACATTGGTCTCAGCCACATCCATGGAGGTAACTAGCTGTCGGACATAGGCACGGTCATCAGTAGTGATTTCAGCTCCAGGCTGCAGGACATCACTCTTCAACACACAGTTCAGGTAAACTGGGAGTAGCTTCATGCACTCAGGAAGGATCAACTGAGGGGATTATCAAAATAAAGTCGATGATCATGAGAAATCCCTCCCAAATGCAAACATTTGTCCCAAGAACCCCACCTCCCACTAATATACTTGCCCCACCTGTCCTGCAGAGGAGGGGCTAGCACAGTTCTTTCTGTAACAGGCCAGGATCTGGGCACACTGGGTGATGAGAGTGTCACGAACAGCCTTCACAGGGCTATTCAGGACTCCCCGATATGCTGGATGGGAAAGCAAAGACAGTCACTGGTCAGCTGCCCATCATGTATGCATTCCCACCATCATAACTACCCGCTCACCATCCTGGACCTCTCAGCCCCAATCCCACCCTGCCCTGCCTCTACCCTCACCAAACTTGGCCATGTAGTTGATGAGCGTGTCAGTCTCACAGTTTCGATACAGATCAGCCAGCTGGGTGCAGCAGTTCAGGGCCAGGTTATGGATGCGGAGCCGACGCTGCCCTGCACAGCTGGTGTAAAGCAGGGCACACTAGGGGAAGGGAGAAAGGGGGAACTCACACCCCTCCCTCACGAAGGCCCTTTGCTACATTATTAAACTAGAAGAGAGAAATGAGCCACTCCCCTGCCCAGTCTCTTCTTCCAGTGCTCTCTACCCACTCCTCACCCTCTTCTATACCAAGCGAATGACACATTTCCTGCCCAGCCCCGCCTCCCGCCTGCCACCTGCAGGAGGGCTCCGCTCTCTTCATTGAGCCGATCATCATGCTTGAACTCCACAGTCACCGTTTTGTCCCCATCTAGCCCAGCCAGCTCCACGTCTGTTGTGTTGCTCATGTAGAAAGCTCCAAAGAAATCTACAGCACGGATACCTGAGGCCACATGGACAGAGTTAGGGCAAAAGGTATGACAAGTGCCACATGCCTCCCTTCCAGACTTAGGCCCCCCACCTGCTCTTCTCCAACCAGGACTGACCAGTGCTTGTCCGGACCCGCATCACAGCATCAAAGCCAACAACCTTCTGGACATCACGACGCAGGTCACTCAGGAACCGCTCCTGGTCGTTCTCCACCTGCAGGGCCCCAGACCCAGAGTCATATCACTGACTAGACATAGCTCATCCTGCAGACAATCTCCCTGTACCCCTTCCACTCTACAAGGCTGCCTAATTATCATCATTACAGTGACGATGATAATGATGATGACAACAATAGCTTTTAAACACTTAGACTGCACACCAGGTACCACACTGAGTGCTTTACATATATTTATTTAATTTTGTAGACAAATCCTACTTAAGTATTTTAACCCCATTTTGCAGATGAAGGAACAAAAGAGGGAGTACTTAAGTAATTTATCCTAGGTCATGTAGCTAGTAAGTGGTGGGGCCAGAATATCAATGCAGGACTGATTCCAAGGCCCATGTTCCTAACTGCCACACTCTCGGGCTCACTTCTTTAGACTATGCAGTCTTCTCTTCCAACACTATTTCTCTTTTTTTGGAGACGGAGTCTTACTCTGTCGCCCTGCCTAGAGTGCAGTGGCGCAATCTTCACTCACTGCAACCTCCGCCTCCCGGGTTCAAGGGATTCTTAGCCTCCCGAGTAGCTGGGATTACAGGCACCCGCCACCACACCCGAGTAATTTTTGTATTTTTAGTAGAGATGGGGTTTTGCCATGTTGGCCAGGATGGTCTTGAACTCCTGACCTCAGGTGATCCGCCTGCCTCACCCTCCCAAAGTGCTGGGATTACAGGCGTGAGGCACCATGCCCAGCCCCAGCGCTATTTCTATTAATGAGTCAGCCACTCCATATATAAGCAGGTATTCCCAGCCCTGCTGCCATCTGCCACTGCAAATACTATTACCATACCTGAAAGCAAGCATATTTGTAGACAGAGCCACCGGTGAGCTGGGGCACAACAGAGAGCGTGGCCACATCCACATACTGGTTAGGGAAGAGAAAGAGATCTACACAGCAGCCTTGGGCCACACACTCTTTGGCCAGGGTCTGATAGGCACCTGTCTGAGGCTGGAACAGAGTCTAGGGGGAAAGAAAATAGGGGGAAAGAAAATGGGGAGAAGAAAATGTTCAAATATCCCAGCTCTGCCCTATTTGAGAACTGAATAGCTAGCATGGGATATTCAAATTCATGGGAGACTTCAGATCTACTTCCAAGGATTTTGCAATAGTAAAAAATTATCTATTATTTTTCATTTTTTTGAGACAGGGTCTCACTCTGTCGCTCAGGCTGGCATAGAGTGGCGTGATCTCAGCTCACTGCAACCTCTGCCTCCCAGGTTCAAGCGATTCTCCTGCCTCAGCCTCCCAAGTAGTTGGGATTACAGGTGTGTGCCATCACGCCCGGCTAATTTTTGTATTTTTAGTAGAGACGGGGTTTTGCCATGTTGGTCAGGCTGGTCTCGAACTTCTGGCCTCAAAAATTCGCCCACCTTGGCCTCCCAAAGCACTCGGATTATAGGCATGAGCCACTGTGCCTGGCCAAAAGTTCTCCTTTAAAAAATAAACAGAAGTCTACCAACAGCTTTGGCATCAGATGGAGTAGAGAAGTATGGCAGCAGTGGAGGTTGGTAGTCACAGATATGGTATTTGAAAGGCTAGAGTGTCTGGTCCTAGCCCCCATCAAGAAAATAGAGTCCCCACTTCCTCTGTAATGAAAAATCCTTCCCCTCCCCCATTTTCCAGTCCCACACCTTCTCCTTGTCTGTGTTGATCAGCTTCCTGTCATCTCTGTTCTTCAGTTTCCCTGGGGCCTCTGCAATGGGCAGGGATGTATGGAATAGAAAGAGCTTCCCTGCACACTCAGCAGCCTAGGAAAAAAGAGAGGACTACTTGTTTATTCTTTATTCATCCACCCCTTCCCCTGTCATTTATTAAGCACCAACTATGTCAGACAGTTTAACTTACTGGACAGTCATCCACTACTGAAGAAAGAGGTTGTATCCCAGGGGATAAGATGGTCAGAGGAAAATGAGTTAGAGGAAGTTGCCAGATACTCCAGCCTTACCTTCAGAGCCTCCATCCCAGCCTGGATAACTGGGACAAATACTGTCTCTGTTTCCCTTGTATCTGCAAACATTTCTGGAATCTGATCCAATAAGCTAAAGAGATAGGTGACGGAAAACAACCAAAATTGCTATCCAGATTCCAGATACCTCAGTTCTCAATTCCCTAAAGAGTCATCAGGCCTCTAGAATCTGACAACTCCTGGGCCACAGCCCCTTTCCATCCACTGTCCAACACCTCTGCTCAACTCCATGACCTTCTATGGTGGTACCCATGCCACTCCCAACCTTTACCTCCACAATCTGGCTCTTACCTGGTGATAACTGCCCGAGACTCATTGACGTTGACCAGGAAGCCATCCAGCAGTGGCACAAACATGTCAGCCACATCGGACACAACCATCATCTGTGGCTGGGCCAATGAGCTCTTCACATTATAGAAGTGGAGCACCTTATTGTAGGTGACAAAGCCAACGCGGATTGCTGACTCTTCTGCCCCGCCCTCCCTGTAGAAGGTGACATTGTTACCTAGACTTGCCACCTTTTCCACCACGCACAACTTCATGACATCAGGCTTCATCTCTTCAGTCAACCCAGACACCCTATCATTAACCCCAGGAAACACCTCAGTTCTGTAACTCTCACCTAGGTAGAAAGTCTAACAGTGACTTGAGCTCCTCACAGAGGAGCCTAACAAGACCAGTCCTGATGGCATTGTAGGAGACGTCAATCATGAAGATAAAGGCAGGAGGGCTGGGGAACTTATTGTTCTGCAAAGGAAGAAAATGTTGGGGAGAGGGGTAATGCTAACCAGGCCAGCTGACTAGAGAGAAGTCAACATCAAAAAGGGACAAAAAAGGGGTGAGGGAAATGATAACAGCCATTCTTAGCTGTCTCATTATCCTCCACCCACTGCTCCTCCCATTCTACCTTCCCTCACCTTGCAGTAATCTACAGTGGCCAAGAATTCATAAGAGCCCAGGGATAGCTCAGGACGGTCATAAGCATCCACACGTTTGCCGGTATGATCCAGGTGCTGAAAATACTGGGGGGGAACTGTGGGGAGCATGGCAGTGTGTTACTTGAAGATCCAGTTTCAATCAGTATATCTAGCCCTAGCTGAGCTCACTCCACTATCCCTCATTCCCATGTGCCCTACTTCCCCAGCTCCTGAAAAATGGACCCTCATCTCTCTAACTATTAATAGAGAACAAGGAAGATACAATCAAGACCTTTCCCCAAATCCCAGCTTCCATGAACATACCATCATTGATACAGCTGCAAAAACAGCACTGGAAGCGCCTCCCTCCTTCAATGAACTGCATAAAGGGACACATGTATGCTTTGCAGCGGTTGCAGCGCAAAGGGCCAGATTCCCCATGGTCCACAACATATGGTGAAGCCTAAGGCACAAAGGGGAGGGGGATCAGACATAAAGGAAAACTACAGTAGGTTCAGCCAGGAGATGAGGAGGAACAACCGGAGGGAGAAGGCGCATGGTGTAGATATTCTGCCTACAGAGGAAGTAGGAAGCACATTGATGAAAGGGAGTAAGGACAAATCACAGGAAAATGTCCCTATGAGTAAAAATTATATAGTTCTCTCTTGCTACATCCCACCCCCAGAGCTGCATTTCTCACTGAAAGAGAAGAGGAACTGCAAAACCGGCCGTATCAGACCAGGGGCTGCCATGGCATATGAGGGAGAAAGCCAAGATTATCTAGGATTCTCCTTTCTGATCCCATCTCTAATCCCCTTCACTCTTGCTCTAAGAATCTGGACTCGGCCGGGCGCGGTGGCTCAAGCCTGTAATCCCAGCACTTTGGGAGGCCGAGGCAGGCGGATCACGAGGTCAGGAGATCGAGACCATCCTGGCTAACACGGTGAAACCCCGTCTCTACTAAAAATACAAAAAACTAGCCGGGCAAGGTGGCGGGCACCTGTAGTCCCAGCTACCCAGGAGGCAGAGCTTGCAGTGAGCCAAGATCCGGCCACTGTACTCCAGCCTGGGCAGCAGAGCGAGACTCCATCTCAAAAAAAAAAAAAAAGAATCTGGACTCTAGCTCCTTCCCTTACCAAATATCTATAACACCTCCTCCCCTATCCCTGGGATTCCGTGCCAGCTACTGATGCCCCAAATGTCACCCTACACATAAGAGATCAGTGCCCAACTATCCCCAATGGGACCCAGATGGAAATACACAAACACACAGAGGAAGACAGAGAGAGAAGCGGAATATAAACTGAGCCTTGGGCTTCTAGTAAGAGAGAACCCTATCGTAAGATAAGCAAGGCTGAATATGAGTATCCTAACAAGGCCTGGTGGAGCAGCTGCCTCGCTCGCTCTCTACATCCTGGTATCAGGTACTGGGGTGACAGATCAGGCCACAAAACAGGTGAGAGAAGGATCACTGGATCCTAATCTCCCTTTTTGCTTATATGCTGTTCTGACAGCCCTAACCTGGGATAACAGGACAGTCAGGAAAACATGGAATAATGTCCTTCTCATCATCTGGAGATTACCATCATACAAGAGGTTCCTACATTCAGCTGTCTTCTCCCCTACAGTTTGATCCTACCTCTTTTCATACCGCTTGTTCCCCCTAGGGACCATCCATGTTCCTTCACAGCAATGTCTTGGGCTTTCACTCTCATCCCTACCATCCCCTCTCCAGGGATGGACCCTGGGATAGAAAGCCACTAAAGATAGTCTCCTCTCCTGCCTAACTAAAATATCTTCCATTGTGAAGCCGGAATCACATCCAGGAAGAAAGTTTAGTCCCCCCTCTACCTCCCTCCCTTTCATTACACTCTAGCCCCTTCCCTGACTCACCTCCTCTGGGGGCAGCCTTGCCAGCGGTTTGATGACTGCTGCCAGGGGCACCTGAGCCTGCTTAGCCATGTCAGATGTGCAAGGGATATTATAGGATGTACATCGGATGTATCGGGGACTTGCATTCCCTGAAGAAGGAGGTAGAAGACCCAAGTCAGATCACAGAATCCTTCCAGACACCAGCTCTCCATCATCTCCACAAAGCTAGGTGATGGTGGCCTTTTCCCCAGAGGGACTAGAGGGAACTTGTCTCTGGTTAAAAACTAAAAAAAAAAAAAAAAAAAAAAAAGGCCCCAACCATAAGCTGATAATCTTGAAGAAAAAGCCCCTGTGGGAGGAGCTAATTCTCACCTTGGTCTTTCACCAGGAAGTTGGTAGTGACTAAGGGTGGCACCTGGCCCCGTACTCCAGTAACAAATGGCTCTGTACCCCGGTTGTTCCTGTCATCTTCAATGACCTGAATCTGCAGAGAAGTGAAATGAGTGAGGTGACAGGAGAAAAAGGAAGTGTCAGGTCCCAGAGTGCCAAGAGAAAAAAAGGCTAGAGCCGTAACACAAAAACTAAAAATTTGCCAGGGAACACCTCATGCACCAGGCCTGTTCTCCTTCTGGAGATCATATAAAATGCTGCAATGCCAATCTTTCACCCTACAGCAGCCAATCTTTCACTCCCAGCAGCCTGCTGGGCTGGCAACATGAGAATGGGCTTCTTTATGAATTGACCCCAACCCCCCATCAATCGTGAACACCCTCTCATTCCTCCCATTCCAGGAAAAGCCCCAGCTCTGATCACAAACCTTCAAACATGATTAGATTCCATTCCCCTCCCCCATCATGCCTTCCCCGATCCTCTCTCCAAGACACATTCTGAGTCAGAGCAGGAAAAGAGACAACAGTAACCATGTAAAAATGAATCTACCTGGAATGACTCTACACTCAATGAAATTCAAGGGACAGGGTGAGGAGAGATTTAAACGACCAGAAATGATCAACTAAAGTGAGGAAGCAGATGCTGCCTTACTTTCAGGTAAGCATCAATGTGTATATATAGGAGGAGAGGATAAGTACCCAATCCTTATAGCTCAATCCTCAGTCCTCCACATTTTGACAGACTCAGCAAAGGAAAATAAAGGACCTGCAAAACTCATATTCAGACCTTTATGCAGGCTCATGACCTTTGGTCAGTTACTTCAAGATGGGTTTGGAAAACCAGAAAAAGCAAAGGGCAAATGAGACTCTCTATCCCATGGCAGAAAAGTTGAAGCTTAGAAATATATCAGAGTGAAAAATACTCTTCAGATGAGAAAGTACTCACACTTTCCCAAACCAGCAGTCTCTTCTCCTGTAAGAAACTCCAGTTTGGGATACTATGAATCTGTACGTTCCTATACCGATATTTCTCCACAACAGGCTACAGACAAATCAAATCCAAAGTGGAATGATCTACTGTTCAACTTTGTCCTCTTCCATCACACATCACCTGCAGGCTCCTGGAGGAGCCAGAAGGACTAAAGCCAAAACTTAACATGCCACCTGACCCCACCCTTAGAGCCTGACCTTCCACCACCCCATACTCAAGGCAAACAGCTTGCTACCTCTTCATTTACCTGGTGACTTGAGGCATGCATATCCTTTTAGCTTGTATAAGTGAGTATCTATAAGGGCTAGGGCTAAAGGAAGAGAATGGAGAGGAATGGACATGGTAGATGAGGTGAAGATGAGGTCACAGGCATGCATGGATGGCACTAACACAGGAATGACATGCACAAACACCCACCCCCTGCACTTACTGGACTAGGAATGGCATCGGGGTCTATTCTGTGCCTGGTTTTCTGCTGAGGAGGCAGCTCACTGAGTTGCTTTTAGTGTTTTAATAATAAAGGCAGCAGGGGAATACAAGGAGGGAGACAAAAGAACAAGAGGCAGATGTTACTTCTCTCAACCCTGTTGAGTTAGACATGAACAGCTGGAGCCCAGCTCATACTGCTGAAATCAAGCCCCCTCTAGATAGGAAATTCCAAGTCTTTCTGGCTCAACACAGAGGCTTTAATGGCTCAGACTATGATGTAGAAAGACAAGGAAAGGGACAAACAGGAGGCAAGCAGGAGTTATACAGGGAGGGGCTGAGGCTGAATGGAAGAAACCGTAAGGAAGAAGAACAGGAATGTTCCCCTAAAAGGCCAAACCTCCCATTCTAAGGACTATCTTATGCTACAAGAAGCCTCCCTTCACATCCAACCAGATTCTCCTTCTTACTGAAGGAGGGGGAAGGAAAGAGGGGCTGCTTAATTCTCCTGAGTTCTCCTCGGCCAACAGGCTCCCTCACTGTGGTGGTTACCCAAAGGAGGAAGAGGGAAGAGAACAGAATGGAATATGACAATGGCTAAGCATGGCAAGGTAACTGACATAGCAAATGTTACAGACAGAACTATAAAGTGGCCCCTACTTGGCAGTACAGTCCTAGTCTCTATTCTGAGTCTGATAAGCAGGGCCTGAGGATTCTGATGGCTCCCCAAGGGTGCAATTCACCCTCTTCCTGGGAAAAGCTCTCCAGTGGGACTTTACATACACACTGCCCTCATAAACTGTCGTTTCACTCTTCCCCATCTACACAGCAGAAGCCTACCAGACAAAAGTACTGGGGACTTCCTCCTAAAACTGTCCAAGTAAGAGCAGAGAAACCAGTGAGGCTTTCCTTCTCTTAACATCTAACATAGAGAATTCCCACCTGCTCTACCCATTAGGAAGAAGGCCATCCTTCTAGATCTAAGGGGACAAGACCCAGTCACTGCTCCACAGAAGGACAAAGGCTACCATACTATGTATGTACAGTAGTGACAGAGTACAGTCCTCAACTCACAGATCTACTGGTGCTGCTGCTCACTCTTGGTTTCCCTTCCTTCTCTGCCCATCTATAGAGTAAAACAGCCCCCCAAAAGACTCCTAGAACCTCAAGTTCCAGTTCAGAGTCAAATTATATGTAAGTTCTCCAAGAAGATGAACAAAAAGGGAAAATTATCAGAAAATGCTAGGCAAACATTTCATCTAGATTGACCTGCCTATCTGGCAGACACAAACCCTTCCTCAGGACCATGTAAGTTTCTACTTACAGGGCTTGGGATGGCATCAGGGTCCAGGCGCTTAGGAGGCAGTGGCTGAGGCCCAGACTGACTGCCAAAGGTGGGTGCTGCTGGGTAGGGGCTTCCATAATTAGGCTGAGGGCCCCGGGCTGGTCCGAAGGAACCTGAGACAAGGGCATAAGGTTGATGAACTCAAAATCCCATCCCTATCTCTTCTTAAGGCCTCAGGAAAATGACTAGACTCCTACAAACATAGAATTATGAGGTACACTAATGCCTGGCAAAGCCATTCAGAAAGACCATGTCATCTGAACTACAAGAAAAAATAATGTCTTATAAACCCCATATCCTAGGAATAATACCCTGAAGCTGCCCATCTAATTCACCACTTAGCAATACTAACAACAAACAAATAAAAAACATCAAAAACCACCTGAGTAGCCAATGCCTCTAGATTCTAGACAGACCTTGGGCAAGACTCACCATTTTGTTGGGGCTGATAGCCTGGCTGCTGCGGGGAGTGCATAGGTGGCAGTGGTCCCAGGGGCCCAGTCATCTGGGTGCCAGGGGGCAGAGCTTGAGGAGGAGGTGAGGACACATGGTTGGGCTGGCTCACTGAGGGCCCTCCAAAACTCTGTCCAGGCAGGAGTGGACCAGTCATCGAAGGCAGCCGAGGACCCCCTGAAGCTGGGGGTGTGAAACCGGAGGCCTGTGATGGGGCAGATCGCTGGGGAGTCTGGATCCCAGGATGACCTTGGGCCTGGCTAAGGGGAGGAGCCTGGCCCTGAGGATAGGAGCCATACAGACCAGAGTTAGGGAAACTTCCTGAGGCTGAAGCCAGCGATGTTGGTGGGCCTGAGAAGTAGAATAAAGGTAGAGTCAAAAGCCCAGTCATTCTGCCTCCTTGTTCGGTAAAGCGACTTTCCTTTCCACACAAGAGGGGCAGGTATGACTGTCCCATCTTCTGAGGCTCAGAGGCACAGGAAATACAAGGGAAATAATAGAGATTCAGGTATAACCCCAGAGTCTGATGCCTCTGAAAAGGAGACAGTAACACTCCTGTGTTCATAGCCACTCACCATAGCCCAGCCCTGAAGAGGGAGGGGCTGGGGCCACAGCACCGCTGATCTGCATTCCAGACAGCTGCGCAGTCACCTGTGCACTTGTCGGGGGAGGGCCATAGGGCTGAAGCACAGCTGGCTGGTTGCCCACAGGGGCCAATGGGGACCCAAATGGCTGAGACCCAGGCAGCCTGTGAAAAGAAAGAAAGCAGAGGTGACTAGTGGGGCTAGGACATCCTTTGAAGTCAGCAGAAGCTTCGCATCGTACAGGAAGCTACATTGTTTTGTGACATCTTACTCTAACCCTGAACTCTTTTATGGCTTCATACTTTTGTATATTTATGGGTAAATTATATTCCTGATTGTTTATACCATGATTATTCATGGAAAATCTTGTTTTCCATTAAGCTCACTCCACAAACATAAACCAAGCACCCTCAGGTCAAGTACTATTTACTCTGCTAACTAAATTATTGCTTCCTCTGCTTCAATTCTTACAAACCTCCTTAGTTTTGTAATCTGAAGCACTGAAAGCACTGCAAGGGAAGACACACATAAGCATGCATGAACCTTAATAAATAGTAAATCAAACAAACGCAGACTGATTGTCCAGCTTTTTTTTTTTTTTTGAGACAGGGTCTCACTCTGTCACCCAGGCTGAAGTGCAGTGGTGTGATCACAGCTCATTGCAGCCTCAACTTTCCAGGCTCAGGTGATCCTCCCACCTCAGCCTCTCAAGTAGCTGAAACCAAAGGCACATGCCACCATTCCTGGCTAGGTTTTTTTTGTTGTTTTTCTGTCTTTTTATTTTTTTGAGACGGAGTCTCGCTCTGTCGCCGAGGCTAGAGTGCAGTGGCGCGAACTCGGCTCACTGCAAGCTCTGCCTCCCATCCCAGGTTTACACCATTCTCCTGCCTCAGCCTCCTGAGTAGCTGGGACTACAGGTGCCTGCCACCACACCCAGCTAATTTTTTTTTTTGTTATTTTTTAGTAGAGGCGGGGTTTCACCATGTTAGCCAGGATGGTCTCGATCTCCTGACCTCATGATCTGCCCACCTCAGCCTCCCAAAGTGCTGGATTACAGGCGTGAGTCACCGTGCCCAGTTGCTAGTTTTTGTATTTTTTATAGATGATGGAGTCTCGCCATGTTGCCTAGGCTGGTCTCAAACTCCTGAGCTCAACCAATCTACCCGCCTCAGTCTACCACAGTGTCTTTCCAATATACTTTCCATTCAGTGTCTCCCTCTCTGATTATTCCCATCAGCACAAAAACATACAAACATCTCTCAGACAAAAAAAACCCCAAAAACCAACTATAGTGGAAACATCCCAAATGTCCATCAACAGAAGAATGGATAAACAAAATGTAGCATGTAGCAACACAATGAAAAACCACTTAGCCACAAAAAGGAATGGAGTACTAATATATGCTACAACATAGCTGAACTTTGAAAATATTATGCTAAATTAAAGAAGTCGATTATAAAATATCACATAGTATATGATTCTATTCTAATGAAAAGTCCAGAATAGGGAAATCTTTAGAGACAGAGAGTAGATCAGGAGTTGCTTAAGGTTGGAAGAATAGGGGAATGGGGGAATAGCTAAACAGGGGTAGCTAAAGAATGCAGTATTTCTTCTTCAGATGATGAAAATGTTCTAAAACTGACTGGAGTGATATCTGTCAGTATACTAAATTGTGACAGCACATATCTATCAATATATTAAAAACCACTAAATATACAAAAACACTTTAAATAGGCGAATTGCATAGTATATGAATTATATCTCAAAAACTTTTTAAAAAATCCAACCAAATTACCTCACAGCCTCCTCAAACTTTTGCTCCCCTTTTAGCTAAACATTACAAAAGAATAGGTCTATACTCTGTCTTTATTTCCTTTTCTTTTTTTTTTTTTTTTTTTTGAGACGGAGTCTAGCTCTATCGCCCAGGCTGGAGTGCAGTGGTGCGATCTTGGCTCACAACCTCTGCCTCCTGGGTTCAGTTCAAGCAATTCTCCTGCCTCAGCCTCCCAAGTAGCTGGGACTATAGGCATCCACCATCATGCCTGGCTAATTTTTGTATTTTCAGTAGAGATAGGGTTTCACTATGTTGGCCGGGCTGGTCTCAGAACTCTGGACTTCATGATTCACCTGCCTCGGCCTCCCAAAGTTCTGGGATTACAGACGTGAGCCACCGTGCCCAGCCTTACTTTTTATTATTATTTTTTTTTGAGACAGGGTCTCACTCTGTAACCCAGGCTGGAGTACAATGGCACTTACTTATCTGTGGCTCACTGCAGCCTTGACTTCCTGGGCTTAAGCAATCCTCCCACCTAAGCCTCCCCTCCCAAGTATCTGAGACCACAGGCACACACCACCACACCTAGCTAATTTTTTTTATTTTTTGTAGAGAAAAAATATATATATATTATTTTATTTTTTGTAGAGAAACAAAAATAAATTATTTTTATTTTTATTTTTTTGTAGGGTCTTGCTATGCTGCCCAGGATAGTCTTGAACTCCTGCGCTCAATCAGTCCTCTCGCCTTGGCTTCACAAAGTGCTGGGATCACAAACATGAGCACTGTGCCTGGCCCAACTCTAATCAAAATGCCTTCCTCTGATAATCCCTTCCAGCCCGGACTGAGGTGTGGTTGTTCCACATTTGTTTCCAGAAGGTACTCCAGTAATAATAGTGTCACCCTAGATCCATTTTTTGTTTGTTTGTTTTTTGTTGTTGTTTTTGGTTTCTGAGACAGAGTCTCACTCTGTCACCCAGGCTACAGTGCAGTGGAGCCATCATGGCTCACTGTAGCCTCAACCTCGAGGGCTCTATCAATCCTCCTGCCTCTGCTTCCCAGGCACACCAACAATGCTCAGCTTTTTTTTTTTTTTTTTTTGATAGTGAAAGGATCTCCCTATGTTGCCCAGGCTGGTCTAAAACTTCTGGCCTCAAGTGATCCTCCTGTCTCAGCCTCCCAAGGTGTTGAGACTACAGGTGTGAGCCACTGCACCTGGCCTCAAATTAAAAAAAAAAAAATTAGGCCAGGTGCGGTGGCTCATGCCTGTAATCCCAGAACTTTCGGAGGCTGAGGCAGATGGATCATTGAGGTCAGGAGTTTGAGACCAGACTGACCAACATGGTGAAACCCCATCTCTACTAAAAAAATACAAAAATTAGCCCAGGCATGGTGGTGCACGCCTGTAATCCCAGCTACTCAAGAGGTTGAGATAGGAGATTCACTTGAACCTGGGAGGTGGAGGCTGCAGTGAGCCAAGGTCTCACCACTTCACTCCAGCGTGGGCGACAGAGCAAGACTTCATCTCAAACAAAAAAATGGCCAGGAACAGTGATTCACATCTGTAATCCCAGCACTTTGGGAGGCCAACACAGGTGAATCACTTGAGGTCAGTTCAAGACCAGCCTGGCCAACATGGTGAAACCCCATCTCTACTAAAAATACAAAAAATTAGCCTGGCATGGTGGTCACGCCTGGAATCCCAACTACTTGGGAGGCTGAGGCAGGAGAATCACTTGAACCCAGGAGGCAGAGGCTGCAGTGCGCTGAGACCGTGCCATTGCACTCCAACCTGGGCAATAAGAGCAAAACCCTACCTCAAAAAAAAAAAACATTATTGAGATGTAATTTCCATACCATTAAATTAATTCCTTTTAAGTGAACAATTCAATGATTTTTAGTAAATTTATAGTTATGCAGCCATCACCAGAATCAAATTTTATAACATTTTCATCATTCCAAAAAGATCCGTCATGTCCATTTGCAGTCCCAAGAACTTTTTTTTTAACCCATCCACAGTCAGCCTGAGAGAAACAGGACTCCTTATCTCCCTCTTCCAGCGTGCAGACCTTTTTTCCCCTAGTTGGCTTGCTCACTGAAGGTGCAGCCCAGGTCCAGACGTTATAAACAATATCTCAGTTCCAAAACTCCTCTCAGGAAAGCCCAAGGACTCATCTGCCTTCCCCAGTACCTGCTTAAATTTAAGGCCCTGGCTTTTCAAGATGATGAATCCACCCAATCTACAGGCAGCCCCAGAATCAATTTACCACTCTGATTTTCAGTCCTTACTTGACGGCTGGGCACAGTGGCTCATGCCTGTAATCCCACCACTCTGGGAGGCCAAGGTGGGCGGTTCACCTGAGGCCAGGAGTTCATGACCAGCCTGGCCAACACGGTGAAACCTCGTCTCTACTAAAGATACAAAAATTAGCTGGGCATGGTGGCCCACACCTGTAGTCCCAGCTACTTGGGAGCTGAGGCAGGGGAATCACTTGAACCTGGGAGGTGGAGGTTGCAGTGAGCCAAGATCGTGCCACTGCACTCTAGCCTGGGCGACAGAGCAGGACTACGTATTAACAACAACAAAAAAAAATTCACATTTTCTTTTAAGCTTAACTTTGCACTTAAAATTTTTTTTGTTTCTATTTTCTCTCTCCTTTCTAGATGTTGGTAGCAGAGGGTTTTCAGATTATGTCAATCTGCCACCCGGCTGAAATTCTTTGACTCACTCCAACTGGGTAGTTTTCTTTATGTCTACACTGAAACTGCCTTTATCGATGATGCCAACCTTGCCGAATCCAATGGTCAATTGTCAGTCTTCATCTTACCATTTGGCAGCATCTGACATAGCTGATTACTCTCTTACCTTCTTGAAATACCCTCTTCACCTGATTTCAGGACACCACACTCTCTTGGCTTATCTCCCACCTCACTACTGCTCTTTCTCATTCTTTTTTTTGTTTTTTGTTTGAGATGGGGTCTTATTCTGTCACTCAGGTTGGAGTGCAGCAGTGAGATTTTGGCTCACTGCAACCTCCACCTCTTGGTTTCAAGCCATCCTCCCACATCAGCCTCCCAAGTAGCTGGGACCACAGGCATGTGCCATCATAGCCAGCTAATTTTAGTATTTTGGTAGAGAAAGGGTTTCACCATGTTGCCCAGGCTTGTCTCGAACTCCTGAACTCAAGCAATCCACCTGCCTCTGCCTCCCAAAGTGCTGGGATTACAGGCGTGAGCCACCACGCCTGGCCCCTCTTTATCTTTTGATAGCGGCTCCTCTTTACTTTTAAATGTTGGTAAGCTCCAAGTCCTCAATTCCATTCTTTACTCACTTTCTAAATGATTTCATCCATGGCTTTAAATATCTATAGACTGAGGACTTCCAAATTTCTATCTCCAGTTCTAACATCAGTCTTGAGCTGCAGATTTGTATATGCAAATGCCCACCTAACATCTCTACTTGCATACAGTTTATATGAGGGACTTGAGCATTTGCAGATTTTGGTATCTGTTGGTCAGGGGAGGTCCTGGAACTATTCCCCCATGGATACTGAGGAATGACTGTAGTGAGATTTGATAAACATTTTGAAGGTGGAGTCAATAGAATTGGATGTGGGTTATATGGCATCATATTTGCATATATCCTCCTGTATACTTTTTTTTTTTTTTTTTTTTGAGACAAAGTCTCACTCTGTCGCCCAGGATGGAGTACAGTGGCACGATCTTGGCTCACTGCAACCTCCGCCTCCTGGGTTCAAGCGATTCTCCTGCCTCAGCCTCCCAAGTAGCTGAGATTATAGGTGCCCGCCACCACACCCAGCTAATTTTTGTATTTTTAGTAGAGATGGGGTTTCACTATGTTGGCCAGGCTGGTCTTGAACTCCTGACCTCAGCTGATCCACCCACCTTGGCCTCCCAAAGTGCTGGAATTACAGGTATGAGCCACCACACCCAGCCTCCTCCCATATACTTTAAATCATCTCTAGATTACTTATAATACCTAATACAACGTAAATCAGGGGTGTCCAATCTTTTGGCTTCCTTGGGCTACACTGGAAGAAGTGTCTTGGGCCACACGTAAAATACACTAACACTACACTAGTGACAGGTAATGAACTTTAAAAAAAAATCTCATTTTTTTTTTCTTGAGACGGAGTCTCGCTCTGTCCCCTAGGCTGGAGTGCAGTGGCGTGATCTCGGCTCACTGCAAGCTCCGCCTCCCGGGTTCATGCCATTCTCCTGCCTCAGCCTCCCGAGTAGCTGGGACTATAGGCGCCCACTACCACGCCCGGCTAATTTTTTTGTATTTTTATAGAGACGGGGTTTCACCGTGTTAGCCAGGATGGTCTCGATCTCCTGACCTGGTGATCCGCCCACCTCGGCCTCCCAAAGTGCTGGGATTACAGGCGTGAGCCACCACGCCCGGCAACCTCGTATTTTTTTTTTTCTTTCTTTTTTTTTTTTTTTTTTTGAGACAGAGTCTGGCTCTGTCGCCTAGGCTGGAGTGCAGTGGCCGGATCTCAGTGCTCACTGCAAGCTCCGCCTCCCGGGTCTATGCCATTCTCCTGCCTCAGCCTCCCGAGTAGCTGGGACTACAGGCGCCCGACACTTTGCCCGGCTAGTTTTTTGTATTTTTTTTAGTAGAGACGGGGTTTCACCGTGTTAGCCAGGCTGGTCTCGATCTCCTGACCTCGTGATCTGCCCGTCTCGGCCTCCCGAGGTGCTGGGATTACAGGCTTGAGCCACCGTGCCCGGCCAAACCTCGTATGTTTTAAGAAAATTTATGAATTTGTGTTGGGCCACATTGAAAGCTGTCCTGAGGCATGCAGATTGTGAGCCACGGGTTGGACAAGTGTGAAGTAAATGTTATGTAAAAAGTCCAAACTGTGGGAAATTCTTTGGGTTAACTGTTTTGTTTTCTTCAACAGATAAATACTAAGAAAAAGAAGACAGAGGTGGAGCTTATAGACTTAAAAGACACACCAACTGTTTTTCCTGTGGGTAAAACTAAATTGTGGTATGTGTGGTTGTACATTTGAGTGTAAACTTTTTTTTTTTTTTTTTGAGACAGTGTCACTCTGTTTCTCAAGCTCTGGAGTGCAGTGGCGAGATCACACTCAGTGTAGCCTCAACCTTCTGGGCCCAAACGAAACCTCCACTTCAGCCTCCCAAAGTAGCTAGGACAACAGGCATGCCACCATGCCCAGCTAACATTTTATTTTTTGTAGAGATGGGGGTCTCCCTGTATTGTACAGGCTGCTCTCAAAATTCTGGGCTCAAGCAATCCTCTCACCTTGGCCTCCCAAAGTGCTGGGATTATAGGCATGAGCCACCTCACCCAGCCAAGTGTAAACTATTTTTTAAAAACCACAAGAAAGTCAGCTGGGTGTGTTGGCTCACACCTGTAATCCCAGCACTTTGGAAGGCCAAGGTGGGTGGATCACTTGAGGTCAGGAGTTCGAGACCAGCCTGGCCAACATGGTGAAACCCTGTCTCTACTAAAAATATTAAAAAATTAGCCATGCGTGATGGCAGGCACCTGCAATCCCAGCTACTCAGGAGGCTGAGGCTGAAGAATCGCCTGAACCTGGGAGCTGGAGGTTGTAATGACCTGAAATTACACCACTGCACTCCAGCGTAGGCAACAGGGCAGGACTCTGTCTCAAAAAAAAAAAAAAAAAAAAAACATGAAATTACTGTAAGAGTCAGGATAATGCAGGATAATTGTTATTTATGAGGGGAGGGACAGACTAATGTTTCAATCGGGGCACACGGAAAAGCCTTCTGGGGTGAGTGGCAAAGTTATCTTTCCTCATCTGGGTTGTAGTTGCAGTTACAAAGGAGTTTGCTATATAATAATTTACTAAGGCATTCATTTGTTTTTTTTGTTTTTTTTGTTTTTTTTTTGAGACAGGGTCTTGCTTTGTCACCTAGACTGGAGTGCAGCAGTACAATCATGACTCACTGCAGCCTTCAACTTGTAGGCTCAAGCAATCCTCCCACCTCAGCCTCCCCAAGTGCTGGTATTAAAGGAGTGAGCCACTGCACCCAG
This sequence comes from Papio anubis, assembly GCF_008728515.1. Classification (NCBI taxonomy): domain Eukaryota; kingdom Metazoa; phylum Chordata; class Mammalia; order Primates; family Cercopithecidae; genus Papio; species Papio anubis. The sequence goes on along the minus strand of NC_044986.1, from coordinate 70,223,404 downwards.
CACGGACCAATGTATTTAAAACAGTTCCCTACCCCCTCACTGTACCCTCACCCTGTTTTATAACTTTATGTACATTTGTGTACTTGTTATCTTCTATGTACCCCACTTGTTTGACTTATGCATGCTTACATTCAATGCTAAAAATGTGTATTCTGGACACCCAGTTAAAGTGTCAGAAAGTGACTTTTCTATTATCATACCTCTTTCCCACAGTTACATTTTACTCTTTATTTACCAAAAACAAACAACACTCCTGGTCAGGTGCAGTGGCTCATGCCTGTAATCCCAGCACTTTGGGAGGCCAAGGTGGGCAGATCGCTTGAGCTCAGCAGTTTGAGACTAGCCTGGGCAACACGGCGAAACACCATCTCTACTAAAAATACAAAAAATTAGCTGGGTGTGGTTGCTCATGCCTGTAGTCCCAGTTACCTGGGAAACTGAGGTGGGAGGGTCACCTGAGCCTGAGACGTCCAGGCTCCAGGTAGTTGTGATCCTGCCACTGCACTCTAGCTTGGGCCACAGAGTGAGACCCTGTCTCAAAAAAATTTAAAAATTTTAAAAAGCACTCTAATAGAGATGACTGCCCTCCTTTAATGGACTTTCATGCTAAAATGGGTTTATTGGGTCATTGTACCACTGAAGTTTTCACCATTTATGTGGTTTCCCTTTTAGTATCTTTCAGTTCCTAACTGGCCATACCCAAACTTAACCAATCAGTCTTACTAAGTGCCTGATCTAGAGGAAAGGGGCAAATCAAAAGAGATGTAAATAATCCTGAGGTTCTGTCTTCCCATTTCTCCCTTAGGGTAGGTTCAATAGGACTGCAACCATTATTGAAGACGTATGTCTAGTAAAGCAAGAAACTCAAGTTCACAGAAAAGGAAGAATATGCAAAGGAACCCAGGTACTAAGATGGGTCAGTAATCCACAGGGCTGGACATCAGCAGTACCTATAACCTGGAAAAAAGAAGACAAAGTACAGAAGGGTAGAAGGAAGAGAAAAAGTGATCTACAAGAAAGGCAAAGGAGAGGAAAAAAAAAAAAAAAACCCATAACTTCCTAACCTTTCTACTTTCATCAGACCGATTTTATTTATTTATTTATTTATTTATTTATTTATTTATTTGACAGAGTCCCACTCTATTGCCCAGACTGGAGTGCAATGGTGCGATCTTGGCTCACTGCAACCTCTGCCTCTTGATTCTTCTGCCTCAGCCTCACAAGTAGGTGGGATTTCAGGCACACACCACCACACCCAGCTAATTTTTTATTTTAGTAAAGAGACAGGGTTTCTCCATGTTGGGCAGGCTGGTCTCGAACTCCTAACCTCAGGGATCCACCCACCTTGGCCTCCCAAAGTGCTGGGATTACAGGCATGAGCCACCGCACTCAGCCTCATGAGACCAATTTTAGATTGACCAAGTACCTACCTTTGCATCTGAACAGTGGAGCTTGGCCCATTCTGTACATCTCCTTGGCCAAACTGGCCATATGCAGCCTGGCCACAAGGAGCCTGTGCTGTTGAGGCTGGAGGTGCCCCTGAGGAAGGTGGGGCTCTTGACATACCTGAGGGTAAAGGACAGAAACTAAGTGACTGGGAAATAACTTTCTCCTCCACCCTGAGCCAGGAATGCAAAGCAAGGATCAATAAACTCAGACCTTCACTGGCCCAATACCACAGTTTAGGCAGCGAAAAGGACACTACCAGCATACAACTCTAGCTACAGCAGTATTCTAAACACAGATTCCCAACAGGGGGCCTATACTCTCCTAGACAAGCATACTAGGGGTGAAGCTGTAGCCAGAGACACAAGAATGTAGGGCTTTCCTTTGATCACCATACTCTCAGTCAATCCAAGACTACCTAATATTCTTACCCTAGACAACAAGTCAACTCTTCTAAGGAAAAGATCTTACTCCAGAACTCAGAAACCTGGAGCATATATGAAAAAGGACACTCAAAAGATGACCAAGTAATATACTGAACTAGGCTACAAAGAAAGACACTTCTTGGGGAGATTATTCTGCCACCTTCTTCATTCATTCTGCTTATACTAACTATATCCTTTCATCCACTTCTAAGTGTGAAAACTTCAAACAGCACGTGATTCAGGAACGTGTTCCTATAGGTCGGAGACCTTGTTTCTGCCCAACAGTTCAATAAGGACAGCTGGCCTGTCCTCCCGTTAGCACTGCCACCTATGTCCTCACAAAAGCTGTACTCCATCCTTCCTATTCCTTAGAACCACCATCAAAGCTACTTTCACTACTCTTAGCCATTCTTCACACATGAAGTTCAGGGAAAAAGCAATTAGTTACTTGGCACATCACTTTTGAAATGTGGATGACCTCTGTTCAAAGAATTGTTTTTCTTTTGCTCTGCCCTCAGTAGAGACTAGACATTATAGAACCTGCCTACAGGAACATGATTAACCTAAACTTGCTCACCAACCATGACAGAATCAGATATGTTTTCCTCTAACAAAGCTTTCTCATGAGAGAATGCCAAACTCCAGGACTTGACAAAGCGGAGGTGGACTCTGTTCAGCCAAAGTCTCAGCTTAGAATTAAGGTTCTTCCAAAGATCTGAGGCCTAATCTCATCAGTTTTTTTTTTTTCCCCACAGTTATAATTAAAATCGTCATACTTCATTATTTCCCAAATCTTACTCGTATCTCTTTGATGCCTCTTTTTTCCATATCCCTTTATAAAAGCATAAAGAATTTGGCATACCCTAAATCATCAGCTAGCCTAAGCAAAGATTTACTGTTAACTACTTCCAAAAAGCCCCTGTGGAGAATCTGTAGAGTACTAGCTGCTCTTCTTGAAAAAGTAAGGTAAGTCCGGACGTGGTGGCTCATGCCTGTAATCCCAGCACTTAGGGAGGCCAAGGCGGGTGGATCACGAGGTCAGGAGTTCAAGACCAGCCTGGCCAACATGGTGAAACCCTGTCTCTACTAAAAATACAAAAATTAGCCAGGCTTGGTGGCATGTGCCTGTAATCCTGGCTACTGGGGAGGCTGAGGCAGGAGAACTGCTTGAACCCAGGAGGCGGAGGTTGCACTGAGCCAAGATCATGCCACTGCACTCCAGCCTGGGCGACAGAGTAAGACTGTCTCAAAAAAGAAAAAAAAAAAAAAAAAAGAAAGAAAAAGTAAGGTAAAAACCAAACACTCAACCTAAAGCAGCATCGGATTAGTATTCTCTTATTACCATGATATTACAGAGCATCTAAGAAGCAAAGGAAACTCAAGCAAAGGAAAAGGACTGATATCAGAAGAAAGATATGAGAGGCACCAAAAGTCAGGCACACAAATATCACACTTTTCATCCCCATAAACTACACTGTCCCAGGCTAATTTATATATAAGAATCATCAGTCCAACAAAAGGCATTCAACATATATGAGGAATAAATGATTTCAAGGAGACTACAAGTCAACAGGAAATATTCGGTCCTGGTCACAGGATCTAGAGGGGCATGGACCACAACCCTTCCATTTAGCTCTGAACAATGTGACCAGGTGATACCCACAGTAAATGAGCTGTCAGTGAACCTGGGAGATGTGTTCCCACTAGATGGCTTAAGGCAAAAACACAGTACCTTACCTAAAAACACGGAAGACAGCTGGGCGCGGTGGCTTACGTTTGTAATCCTAGCACTTTGGGAGGCCAAGGCAGGTGGATCACCTGAGGTCAGGAGTTCAAGACCAGCCTGGCCAACATGGCGAAATCCCATCTCTACTAAAAATACAAACAATTAGCCGGGCGTGGTGGCACATGCCTGTAATTCCACTTGAGGTTGGGAGTTCAAGACCAGCCTGAACAACATGGAGAAACCCTATCTCTACTAAAGATACAAAATTAGCTGGGCGTGGTGGCACATGCCTGTAATCCCAGCTACTCGGGAGGCTGAGGCAGGAGAATCACTTGAACCCAGGAGGCAGAGGTTGCAGTGAGCCATATCGTGCCACTGCACTCCAGACTGGGCAACAAGAGTGAAGCTCCGTCTCAAAAAAAAAAAAAAAAAACAGGCCAGGCACGGTAGCTCAAGCCTGTAATCCCATCACTTTGGGAGGCTGAGGCGGGCAGATCACAAAGTCAGGAGTCCAAGACTAGCCTGGCCAAGATGGTGAAACCCCATCTCTACTAAAAATACAAAACAATTAGCTGGCGTGGTGGTGGGCGCCTGTAATCCTAGCTACTCAGGAGGCGGAGGCAGAGAACTGCTTGAACCTGGGAGGCAGAGGTTGCAGTGAGCCAAGATGGTGCCACTGCACTCCAGACTGGGCGACAGAGTGAGACTCCGTCTCTAAATAAATACATAAATAAAATACAAAAATTAGCTGGGCATGGTGGCACATGCCTGTAATCCCAGCTACTGGGGAGGCTGAAGCAGGAGAATTGCTTAAGCCCGGGGGGCAGAGGTTGCAGTGAGTTGAGATCGTGCCACTACACTCCAGCCTGGGTGACAGCAAGACTCTGTCTCAAAAAAAAAAATAATAATAATAATAAAAGGGAAGGGCGCCCACAGGGCTCTCAGCTACACAGGGCCAGATTTATGTTCCTCAATCCCAGTCACCCAAACTCCTCAGGTAGCTTAGCTAGAGCAATACAACTCAACCTGAAGACTCTGCTGATTTCCCTCCCTAGCTCAAAATAAACAGAAACATACCTTGGGGGGGTGTTTGCTGATAGCCTGGTACTGGGCCATTGTAGGCTCCATAGGGAATGGTGGGGGCTGTGGACCCTGACTGCCCACCGTAGCTGGACTGATGATACCCTGGGTAGACGGGCTGGGGCTGCCCAAATGATGGCACAGGTGGAACTGACTGATTGACGTTCATTATGAAAGCATTCCCGGTTTGGTCTCACCTATTAGAGAGAGAGACGAGAAATTAGTTAAAATGAACTTTCTAAAGAGAGCAACTATTCAGGGCAGGAAGTAGAGATAAAAAGAAATTGATCTTATCAGACAGTGATCAGTTTAATAATCCTCACACATCCACAGGATCTTAGTAATTTTCTGCCGCAGTCAGTATTCAGATTACCTTCTTAAAAGCAAGGATTTTGTTACTCTGACCACCCACCCCTTGTCACTGTCTAAAGAATATAAATTTCAACTTCAGACAGACCCACTGAAATGGAGCAGCAGCCTCCATTCCCCAGTGGTATGATTTCTGGTGTCTAGTCACACAGAGTCTTGTGGCTGATGAACTACCTTGATGTTACAGGTAAAAGAAACAATGTTCCCACTTTCCATTCATTCACTCTAGCATCCATTCATCCAACAAACATCCAGTACCCTCTAGTGTGCCAAACAATTGATTTAAAATCAGTCAGGCTAAAAGTCTAAAACAGATCCACTAAAATCCTTCCCCCTCAATGACAAAATTTAGACTGATTTACAGAAATGACATTCTTTAGCTAAACTGCCATAATACAAATGATACTCCGACCCCAGTCTTTCCACCAAAAGAATGTATGGACCTTAAAACTGAAGGTTTTTTTTTTTTTTTTGAAACAGAGTCTTGCTCTGTTGCCAGGCTGGAGTGTGCAGTGGTGGCACGATCTCAGCTCACTGCAATCTCCGCCTCCCGGGTTCAAGCGATTCTCCTGCCTCAGCCTCCTGAGTAGCTGGGATTACAGGCACGTGCCATCATGCCTGGCTAGTTTTTGTATTTTTAGTAGAGACTGCGTTTCACCCTGTTAGCCAGGCTGGTCTCGATCTCCTGACCTCGTGATCTGCCCACCTTGGCCTCCCAAAGTGCTGGGATTATAGGCGTGAGCCACTACACCCGGCCAAAACCGAAGCATTAAAATCAATAAATGTTGGCCGGGCGCAGTGGCTCACACCTATAATCCCAGCACTTTGGGAGGCCAAGGCGGGCAGATCACTTGAGGTCAGGAGTTCATGACCAGCCTGGCCAACATGGAGAAACTCAGTCTCTACTAAAAATACAAAAACTAGCCGGGCACGATGGCACGCGCCTGTAATCCGAGCTACTTGGGAGGCTGAGGCAGGAGAATCGCTTGAACCCGGGAGGCAGAGGTTGCAGTGAGCTGAGATCGTGCCACTGCACTCCAGCCTGAACAACACAGCAAGACTCCCTTTCAAAAAAAAGAATAATAATAAATAAATGTAAAGGACACCTGAAAACTCTAGCAAGGTAACAGATTAAAACCGAGTGCAGAACAGGCACCTTCTTCACATAATCTGAGGAAACAGTTCAAGAATCAGGGGCAAAGTTAGATTTCATGGAAAAAATCATTCATCTCATCCCTCAAGCAGAAGACTATAAATATTCTAAATTTCAATGCACTTCTCCAACTCTCCTGTTTCTGCTCCCCTTACGATTGTTACGAATCTCGGCCACCATCAAAATTATTACAATCTTGCTCACCAACACAGGGATGAATTAGAGGGCCTTTTCTAGATAAGGTCTTTCCAAGAAAACTATCTCATCACATCTACTTTCAACAGCTGTATCATTCCAATTATCCTATAGACAGAAGAGGCCCAGGAAGCAGAAGCACTCAGAGTTGCTGCAGAGGGAACAATGGGCCTCTCCCCCTTTGCTAGAAGGGCCACCTTGACTATAGAAAATGAGCTGATCCTCGTCCAAAACTCTTTAAACTCAAAGTTATCTCAGTAGCTGTTCGTCCAAATCCTAAACCTTACACAGGTCACTAACACTAAGTTTAAAATATGTCCCCTCCCTTTATCTTTCCAAAGTCGGGGGGAGGGGTAAAGAAAGGAGCTTCTTCTCCAGAAAATAATTCCCTCAAACACATTCAAGATCTTGGAGTCAGACTGAAGTCTCGACTCCATTCTGGTGGATAGTCGAGGGTGACAACCCAAAGGGGCGGGGCAAGCTTCCTAGAACTCTGAAAGTAGTCAAGCTATGGAGCCTCGGAGAGCCGAGGATCAAGACCGAGAAGCCAAGTCAGCTTCTAAGGCCACGATAAGAGAGGCGGCTGCTCTGTTAAGCACAGAGCCCAAGCGTCTTGCACCTTTTAACAGGCTCGGGGCAGGAAGCAGGAGCCGGAATCTGGGCCGAGAGACGAAGGGAGGGTCTAGGACCTGCTCCTGGATAGTGGATGCGTGAGGTGGAGGGTCTCTTCCCAGGCCCCGCCCCCAGGCTCCTCCCTTCTTTCTGAAACCGGACCCCAATCTGGCCAGTAATACCCTGACCTCTCCTTCGCTTTCCTACCCACCAACCTCCCGATGCCACTCCTCACCCGGCTCCAGATCCAGGTTAGACTTCGTTCCTAACGTCAAGGCTCCCAGGCTTCACTTCCGGTTCCGAGGGGGTCGTCGCGTCACCCCCGGAAGTTCCTCCTCCACGCTTTAGGGCCGGGCCACTCCTTCTGCCACGTCTGCATTTCGGGAACCGCGCATGCGCCACTTTCATCTTCCTATCATGGCCGCCGCCTGGGCGCCTCTGCTGAGTCGTATGTATTTCCCTCCTGACATTTTTTTTCAGATGTTCCGGTCACTTTATGGCCTCACCAACAGAGATGAGATTAAAAACAATTTGTCAAACTATCTTTAATAATGCCCCATCACTCTGCCTGTGACATATTAGTGACCTCTGAGCTTGTAGTCACTTCCTGCTGACCCCTGACCCCGTTGATTTCCGTCTGCTGGGTTGATCTCACCCGTGGCCTTTGCTGGTCATGAGATTTGCGGAACGTGTGGTGGTGGTAAAGGGCCACAACTGGTGTCAACGTGCATGTAGGGGTCTGAGGTCTGGCTCTACAGTTTGTAAAATGGAAATAATAATGCCCGTGTAAGAATTTGAGAGGATGAAATTAGGCCACGTAGGCCGCTTGGCATCATAGTAAGCACTCAGTAAAGGTCAATTGTTATTAACCATTTTTATACAGCGCCTTCGTTTAGGTGCAGAGCTTTATCAGAGCCAAAAGGTCTCTGCTCTCTATTGGAAGAGTTACAATTCTTGCAGTAATTATTATTACCTCGTTTAATGGCGAAGTAATTATAGCTAACAATGGTAGGATTGCTTTTTCGTATATATGACCTCATTTGAACTTTTCAGTACTATTTATTGATTTAGTAATTTTTCAAGCACTGCTGTTGAAACTGCCTTTGCAAAATTACAACTGAGGAAATTATGATAGTGGAAGAAATCAGACCTAACCGACTCCATCTTGCTTCTAACCTTTAAGCTGTCCTTATTCATTCCTGGGTGTAGTGGAACTAACTTTGGGAGGAATTCAGTTTATGGTTTGACTCTGAAACAAATTGATAATAGCCCCTTCCCGAAAAGACCCCCTTCTTGCCTGGGGACCAGTCTGCCTTTACAGAACTAACAAATTAGCTACAAGATTACAAATTACAGTTTAGGGGTCATGCAGCCTCTGGCTCCAAGAGTCTGAACTTCCCCAAATTGCTCTTAGGAATAACATCACTATTGTAAAACCTAAGATTAGTGCTTGAGATATTTTGCAGACCCTGCACTCGTTGGATCAGCTGACACCACCTAGACCGGTAACCTGGCTCAATCAGTTCTGCCATCCCACCCAGGAACAGAAAACAGCAAGAAAACCTCACTTCGACTCCTTATGATTCCATCTTCAACCTGACCAATCAGCACGCCCCATTCACAAGCTCCTACTCACCAAATTATCTTTAAGAACTCTGATCCTCGAATGCCCAGGGAGACTAATTTGGTAATAATAAAACTCTGGTCTCCCACACAGCTGGCTCTGCGTGAATTACTCTTTGTCCACTGAAATTCCCTGGTCTTGATAAATCGGCTCTGTCGAGGCAGCAGGCAGGGTGAACCCACTGAGCGCTTACATTGTGTGCCAAGCCATGTTCTTGGTTCTGGAAATACAGCAGTGAACAAAAGTGTTTGTTCTCATATTATTGACAGTAAATATCAGTTATTCTGAGGCACAGAGTGGTTTATTCACTGAAAAATTTGCACTTTAGGCTGTGCTAGAAACTATATATTAGGCATTAAGCTACACTAAACAGGTAGATTGTTCTGTCCTCTGTTGTTTTGAGACAGAGTCTTGCTCTGTCTCCAGGCTGGAGTGAGTGCAGTGGCCCAATCTTGGCTCACTGCAACCTCTGCCTCCTAGGTTCAAGTGATTCTCATGCCTCAGCCTCCCGAGTAGCTGGGATTACAGACACGCACCACCACCCCAGCTAATTTTTGTATTTTTAGTATAGACAGGGTTTCACCATGTTGGCCAGGATGGTCTCGATCTCCTGACCTCGTGATCCACCCGCCTCAGCCTCCCAAAGTGCTGGGATTACAGGCATGAGCCACCATACCCCGCCTGTTGGTTTGTTTTAGAGACGGTTTTGCTCTCTTGCTCAGGCTGGGCTCAAGTGGTCCTCCTACCTCAGCAGGAGTAGCTGGGTAGTTGAGTAGCTGGGGCTACAGGTATGTACCACCACATCTGGCTAATTTTTTGTAGAGATTAGGTCTCCCTGCCGGGCGCAGTGGCTCAAGCCTGTAATCCCAGCACTTTGGGAGGCTGAGGCGGGTGGATCACGAGGTCAGGAGATCGAGACCATCCTGGCTAACATGGTGAAACCCCGTCTCTACTAAAAATACAAAAAACTAGCCGGGCGTGGTGGCGGGTGCCTGTAGTCCCAGCTACTCGGAGGCTGAGGCGGGAGAATGGCGTGAACCCGGGAGGCGGAGCTTGCAGTGAGCCGAGATCGCGCCACTGCACTCCGGCCTGGGCGACACAGCGAGACTCCGTCTCAAAAAAAAAAAGAGATAGGTCTCCCTGTGTTGCCCGGGATGGTCTCAAATTCCTCCCACCTTAGCCTTCCAAATTGCTGAGATTAGAGGTGTGAAGCCACCACACCTGACCTATCAGTTTTTAGTCAATGATTCTCAAAGTGTGATCCTCGGATCAGCAGTATCAGTATCACCTGGAAACTTGCTTGAAATGCAAATTTCAGACCCACTTTGCGTAGATAAGAGCCAGAAATTCTGGAGGTGGGGCCCAGCAAGCTATGGTTTAAGGCCCTCCAGGTGATTCCATTGCTGATTGAGAACCACTAGTCTAGATGAATAATTTGCCAAATTCAACTAACATATGTTGAGCACCTGATCTAAACTGGGTCCTCTGCTAAGCATTTTCACATGATTCATCCCACTTGACTCATCAATATAGGAAAGTATCCTCTGTCTTGCTTAAGGTTGCACCCCTAGGGCCGGGCATGGTTGCTCATGCCTGTAATCCCAGCACTTTGGGAGTCCGAGACAGACGGATCACCTGAAGTCAGGAGTTTGAGACCAGCCTGGCCAACCCTGTCTCTTCCAAAAATACAAAATAGCTGGATGTGGTGGCGCATGCCTATAATCCCGACTACTGAGGAGGCTGAGGCAGGAGAACCACTTGAACCCAGGGGACGGAGGTTGCAGTGAACCAAGATTGCACCACTGCATTCCAGCTTGGGACACAGAGCAAGACTCCGTCTTAAAAAAAGGTTGCACCGGCCGGGCGCGGTGGCTCAAGCCTGTAATCCCAGCACTTTGGGAGGCCGAGACGGGCGGATCATGAGGTCAGGAGATCGAGACCATCCTGGCTAACACAGTGAAACCCCGTCTCTACTAAAAAATACAAAAAACTAGCCGGGCGAGGTGGCGGGCGCCTGTAGTCCCAGCTACTCAGGAGGCTGAGGCAGGAGAATGGCGCAAACCCGGGAGGCAGAGCTTGCAGTGAGCTGAGATCCGGCCACTGCACTCCAGCCCAGGCGACAGCGCGAGACTCCGTCTCAAAAAAAAAAAAAAAAGGTTGCACCCCTAGTAAGTGGTAGATCCTAGCTTCAGTTTCTTTCTTCCCCCTCCCCCCACCTGTTGTTTTTCCATTTGAGACAGGGTCTCTGTCACCCAGGCTGGAGTGCAGTGGCACAATCTTCAACCTCTGCCTCCCAGGCTCAAGTGATCCTCCCTGCTCAGTGTCCCTAGTAGCTGGGACTACAGGCATGTGCCACCACACTTAGCTAGCTAAGTTTTGTATTTTTTGTAGAGGCAGGGTGTCACCATGTTACCCAGGCTGGTCTCAAACTCCTGGGCTCAAGCGATCTGCCCGCCTCGGCCTTCCGAAGTGCTAGGATTGCAGGCATAAGCCACCACACCCAGCTCGGTACCATAGTTTCTTGAGGATAGAGACTAATGTGTTGCAATTTATTGGTTTCTATATCTGCACTCAGTGGTTCTCAACCTTGGTTGCATATTAGAATCATCTGCGGTGCTTTTTATTTTTATTTTCATTTTTGAGACAGAGTTTCGCTCTTGTTGCCCAGGCTGGAGTGCAATGGTGTGATCTCAGCTCACTGCAACCTCTCCCTCACGCGTTCAAGCGATTCCCCAGCCTCCCAAGTATCTGGGATTACAGGCATGTGCCACCATGCCTGACTAATTTTTTTTTTTTTTTTTTTTTTTTTTTTTTGAGACTGAGTCTGGCTCCTGTGCGCCCAGGCTGGAGGTCACGGTGGCGGATCTCCAGCTCACCCAAGCTCCATGCCTCCGGGTTCCGCGCCATTCTCCTGCCTCCGGCTCCCGAGTAGCTGGGACCACGGCCGCCCGCCCCGCCAGCTAGTTTTTTGTGTATTTTTTAGTAGAGGCGGGGTTTCACCTTGTTAGCCAGGATGGTCCTGGAGTCCTCCTGACCTGCATTGATCCAGCCCGTCACCATTGCCTCCCAAAGAGTCACTGGGATTACAGGCTTGAGCCACGCCCGGCCTGCCTGGCTATTTTGTATTTTGAGTAGAGATGGAGTTTCACCTTGCAGGCGGGTTGGTCTCAGAGCTCCTGACCTCCAGATTTGTGATCTACCTGCCTCAGCTCCCAAATATCTGGGATTACAGGCATGTGCCACCATGCCTGGCTAATTTTGCTGTTTTGAGTAGAGATGGAGTTTCACCTTGTTGGCCAGGTTGGTCTCAAACTCCTGACCTCAGGTGATCCACCTGCCTCAGCCTCCCAAAGTGCTAGGATTACAGACGTGAGCCACTGCACTTGGCCTTGTGGTGCTTTTTAAAATGCCACTACCAGGTACTAGACCAATAAAATCTGTCCCTAAGGATGTGTGTGTGTGTGTAAAACTTCATTGCATCATCATTTAATCCTATATGCTGATATGCTGTCTTTTCTTAGGGACTCAGTAGCTGTAAAAGTTTTCTAGGTGATTTTAATATGCACTGAAGGTTAATTGAAATCCATTGGTATAGCACAATGGCTGACATGTAGCTAACACTCAGTAAATGTGTGAATAGTGAATGAATAGAGAATGAATAGATATTTAAATCCTCTTTTTTTTTTTTTTTTTTTGAGATGAGAGTTTCGCTCTTGTTGCTCAGGCTGGAGTGCAATGGCCCAATCTTGGCTCATCACAACCTCCGCCTCCCAGGTTCAAGCGATTTTCCTGCCTCAGCTTCCCAAGTAGCTGGGATAACAGGCGTGTGCCACCATGCCTGGCTAATTTTTGTATTTTTAGTAGAGACGGGGTTTCTCCATGGTCATCAGGCTGGTCTCAAACTCCCAACCTCAGGTGATCCACCCACCTTGGCCTCCCAACGTGCTGGGATTACAGGCATGAGCCACCGAGCCTGGCCTAGATCCTCTTTTTACTGATGAGGCCAAGTGACTGCCCTGCCTGAGATCACACAGCTACTAAGTGATGGAAGAAGAACCCAACGTCAAGCTGGGCGCAGTGGCTCATGCCTGTAATCCCAGCACTTTGGGATACCAAGGCAGGCAGATCACCTGAGGTCGGGAGTTCGAGACCAGCCTGATCAACATGAATAAACCCCGTCTCTACTAAAAATACAAAAATTAGCCAGGCGTGGTGGCGGGTGCCTGTAGTGTCAACTACTTGGGAGGCTGAGACAGGAGAATCGCTTGAACCTGGGAGGTGGAGGTAGCAGTGAGCTGAGACCTTACCATTGCACTCCAGTGTGGGCAACAAGAGCAAAACTCTGTCTAAAAAAAAAAAAAAGGCCAGGCACAGTGGCTTACACCTGTAATCCCAGCACTTTGGGAAGCCAAGGTGGGTGGATCACGAGATCAGGGGTTCGAGACCAGCCTGGCTAACATGGTGAAACCCCATCTCTACTAAAAATACAACAATTAGCTAGCTAAGTGTGGTGGCACATGCCTGTAGTCCCAGCTAGTCAGGAGGCTGAGGCAGGAGAATCATTTGAACCTGGGAAGTGGAGATTGCAGTGAGCCAAGATCTCCATTGCACTCCAGCCTGGGCGTCAGGGTGAGACTCCGTCTCAAAAAAAAAAAAACCAAAAAACCCAAGTTCATTTCTTCTGACCCCAAAATCCCAAGTATTCTCTTCTTGGAGATCTCTTTTTTCTTTCTTCCTTTTTCTTTTTCTTTTTCTTTTTTTTTCTTTTTTTTGGAGACAGGGTCTCACTCTGTCACCCAGGCTAGAGTGCTAGAGTGCAGTGGCAGGATCATGACTCACTGCAGCTTCAACCTCCAGGGCTCAAGCAACCCTCCCATGTCAATCTCCCAAGTAGCTGGGAGTACAGGAGCATGTGACCAGGCAGGCCTGGCTAAATTTTTTTGTAGAAACAGGGTCTCACCATGTTACCCAGGCTGGTCTTGAACTCCTGTGCTCAAGCGATCCACCTGTCTCAGCCTCTCAAAGTGCTGGGATTACAGGCATGAGCTACTGCACCCAGCCCAAGTGTTTCTAGGACACAGAGGCATATACCAAGGCAAACAGTATTTAACATACACTAGGTGGGCAGCTATTTTATGAAACTCTGTAGCCTTTGATAATCACAGTTATAGCACTATAATGTTGTGCCTTGTAACAGAGACATTCTTGTAATGGAAACCTAGAGACAAGTAGAGATTGTATTAACACGGTTTGGTATGTTTACGCACACCTACATACCTTTCCATGACCACGTATGTATTGCAATAGGTAATTTTTTTAATAGTTTTTTAATTAATTAATTTTTTTTTGAGACAGAGTCTCGCTGTGTCACCCAGGAGTGCAGTGGCACGACATTGGCTCACCACAAGCTCCGCCTCCCGGGTTCACGCCATTCTCCTGCCTCTGCCTCCTGAGTAGCCGGGACTACAGGCACCTGCCACCACGCCCGGCTAATTTTTTGCATTTTTAGTAGAGACAGGGTTTCACCATGTTAGCCAGGATGGTCTTCATCTCCTGACCTCGTGATCCGCCCGCCTTGGCTCCCAAAGTGCTGGGATTACAGGCGTGAGCCACCACGCCCGGCCTATAGTTTTGTTTTGTTTTGTTTTGTTTTGTTTTTAACATTTTTTAATAATAAAAAAATAGAGATAGGGCATGTCTCACCATGTTGTCCAGGCTGATCTCAAATTCCTGAACTCAAGAAATCCACCCACCTTGGCCTCCCAAAGTGCTAGGATTATAGGTGTGAGCCACCATGCCTGGCCCAGCATTTTAATTAACAGATAAATTTATATAGCGAGGGTGCATTCTTTCCTGGGATCTTGGAGCAAGCCCAGCCATTCTTTGCCGGCTATGGAATTGAAGCCCCTGCTGCTGCCACTTTGAAATGGTCTTTGGAGGAAAGCAGTTGAGATTAGCCCATGGTCCTATTAGAGAAGGCACAGTTCCTGAAAGGGTGTACATTGGTTATAGAGCCTAGAGAGTTTGTGTTAGTCCTGAATAAAAGGCCCATGCAGGAGAATGGGGAACATGGAGGGCAGAAGTTTGTACTATAATTAGCTCTAGGACTAGCACAGATGGGGGAGGGAGGGGAGTGCAAGCAGCATCTATTTTGAGCACATCTGCGATTGATGGGACACGTGTGCTGGACTGTAATGATCCCAGGGCCAAGTTGCCTGCCTGTGGTGTGTGGTGTGGGGGGGAGGCCTGGGGCAGCAGGAGCAGGACAGCCGGACAGGAAGGCCGGACGGGGTTCGAGCACTTCAACTTCTCTCCCTGAGACACTGTTCCAACTCCGGGGGCCATAGGCCAAGCTGAGTGATGGGTGCTGAGGAGGAGGTGCTGGTCACACTATCAGGGGGAGCCCCCTGGGGCTTCCGACTTCAGGGGGGGGCCGAGCAGAGGAAACCCTTACAGGTGTCTAAGGTAAGGGAGAGCCCCTGAAATGAGGCTTCAGGGAAAGGGAACCCAAGGGTTCCTGGGAAGAGATGTGTGGTGGCATATGGTGGGGTTTGTGGGGGTGGGAGGCTGTGAAGATGGGGTGGGTAGTGGGCAGGGAAGCATGCTCAAGTCTCATGGTGGGAGTAGCATCTGACCACAGGCTTCTTGTGGGGGGTCTATTAGAAAACAGAATTCTTGGTTTTCAGGGAGCAGAGGAAAAAGAAAGACTCTGTTTTAGTTCCCTGCAGCACTGTGGTATCAGAGGCCCAGCTCTGGTCATCCAGTGTTTGTTCTCTTGAGTATGTGCCTCTACTCCAAACTCCAGAAATACAGGGAAGGTTCTAATTTCTCTCTGACTAAACTGATATGTGATGAACTGAAACTGCCTCGCACAGCCTAGCCCAGCCCAGTTCTACCCTGGCTCACCCTGCTCTGCCCATGCCTTCAGTGCTCTTTCCCTAGGTCAGATCCTTTCTCTCACTAGGCAAGACTTTTTTAGGTGCTAGGAGGGTTATGGCAAGATCTGGCTTCACAGACGAAGTCGTTACCCTTTTGGTTTCACCCCACAGGCTCAGTTTTCCGAACTGTAAAAATGTGGATAATAATAGTACTTGTACCTACTTCATGGAACCATTCTAAGGATTAAATGCAATAATACATGTAGCACAGTGCCCAACACTTAGTAAAAACTCAATAAATGGTAGCCACTACTACTGTTATTACTTTGGCATACATACATTTGTGTGTACACATGGCACACATATACCCAAATAATCACAATCTCCCAGAATCCCACTGGACTCCCTCCAACCTGGAGTACTGTTCTAAAATCTTGACGTGTAATGGCACCTGGGGTTCCAAGGCCTAGTAGAGAATTAGCGGCCAATATAGATACTGCCTTTGAAGAAAAAGCTTATGGAGATAACCAACATTCCTTTTCGTTTTTTTTTTTCTTTTTGCCACAGTCTTACTCTATTGCCCAGGCTGGAGTGCAGTGATGTGATCTTGGCTCACTGCAACTTCTGCTTCCTGGGTTCAAGTGATTCTTTTGCCTCAGCCTCCCAAGTATCTGGGACTACATGTGCCCGCCACCACGGCCGGCTGATTTTTGTATTTTTAGTAGAAACAGGGTTTCACCCGTTGGCCAGGCTGGTCTTGAACTCCTGACCTCAAGTGATCCACCCGCCTAGGCCTCCCAAAGTGGCTTACAGGTGTGAGCCACTGCGCCCAGCCAGTAACCACCATTTCTAGTACCTACCCCATGTTGTTCTTCCCAAGCCTCTTTCATTCAGTATGGTGTATTTCTTTCTCCAATCTGTATACTTTCTTCCCTCTAGACAGACCACTTCAACTGCAGCCACTTCCATGCATCTCCCCACCTTTCTTACCCTACAAAGTAAAATCCCCTCCTATGGATCCTTCCTGTCTTTTCCTTTCATTCTATTCCCTTTGGAGCCCTCTCTTACCTACAATGTCTCCTTCAACATCTCAGATTCGAAGACGGAGCCAGGCTGGCAGAGCAGGACTCCGAGAGAAGGACCAGCTCTTGGCAATCAATGGGGTCTCTTGCACCAACCTCTCCCATGCCAGTGCCATGAGCCTCATCGATGCCTCAGGAAATCAGCTTGTCCTCACTGTGCAGCGGTATGGACCTCCCTCCTCTTCTCTTCCCCTAATCCAGGACTCCCATTGCCTGTCTCAGCTCTGTGTCTCACTGGCCTGGCTTTAGCAACTAACAGGTACCTATTTCTGCTCGTGCATTTCTGCTGGAGTGTAGATGGTTTGTGTCTGCCTCCCAGAGGGCTTGAATGTATCTGCAATTAAGGGATGGGGATGTCAGTGGGTATTTGACTGATGGGCCTACTTCAACCCCTGGCCTGTCTCCTCATTACATCTTCCTCTAAGCCTATTTCCACTTACAGCCCTTTAAGCACATTTGCCTCCCAGTTTGTCTTCATATCTTCACTCTTCCCATCTCACCCATTCCAACTGTATGACAGCCTTCTCTCTCCCTTACCTCTTCCCTCTATCCCTTCCAGACCTCTCAAGCTGTCAGTACCTAGCCCATCTCTCAAGCTCTGTCATCTTTCCTATCCAGGGTAGCAGACGAGGGTCCTGTGCAATCTCCATCTCCCCATGAGCTTCAGGTGCTGTCACCCTTATCTCCACTGAGTCCTGAGCCCCCTGGTGCTCCAGTTCCTCAGCCTCTTCAGCCTGGGAGTCTTCGTTCACCTCCTGATAGTGAGGCTTACTACGGAGAGACTGACAGTGATGCTGATGGTCCTGCCGCGCAGGAGAAGCCTCGCCGACCTCGCCGCCGAGGCCCCACAAGGCCCACCCCTCCGGGTGCCCCACCTGATGAGGTCTACCTGTCTGACAGCCCTGCAGAGCCAGTACCTACTATCCCTGGCCCTTCCAGCCAGGGTGACAGCCGTGTGAGCTCCCCGTCTTGGGAGGATGGGGCAGCCCTTCAGCCACCCCCAGCTGAGGCTCTGCTGTTACCCCATGGCCCCCTCCGGCCTGGTCCTCATCTCATCCCTATGGTGGGGCCTGTTCCCCACCCGGTGGCAGAAGATCTTACTACCACCTACACCCAGAAGGCCAAGCAAGCCAGTGAGTGCCTGAATCCCTTTTCCCCAGCCAGGATCCTTCAATCTGAGCCTTAAATCTACCCTTCTATAGCCATACATTCTCCCTACCTTGGGCCCCTTGGATACAGTCTTGGGGACAGGAGGAGAAGAGTATGAGTAGAAGGGGAGCATAATTACTCTCATGACCCCCATTATTTTTGCTGTTTGAACCAATGTGGCAAAAGGGTAAGGTGATTCAGTTCAACCAAGGAACAGGGTAAGTAGGGAAATTGGAAAGAGACACAAATAGATGAAGGGTTTGGTGGTGGTGATAACTGTTATTGTGTGTCATGATGGGGTGAAAGCAGAGTACAGACACAAGACAGGGGAGTATTTAAAAGCAGGTTGAAGGCTGGGCAAGGTGGCTCATACCTGTAATCCCAGCACTCTGGGAGACTGAGGTAGGAGGATAGCATGAACCCAGGAGTTTTTCTTTTTTTTTTTTTTTTTTTTTTTAGATGGGAGTATGGCTCTTGTGCCTAGGCTGGAATGCAATGGCGTGATCTTGGCTCACTGCAACCTCCACCTCCCAGGTTCAAGCAATTCTCCTGCCTCAGCCTCCCGAATAGCTGGGGTTACGGGCACCTGCTACCACACCTGGCTAATTTTTTGTATTTTTAGTAGAGACGGGGTCAGGCTGGTCTCAAACTCCTGACCTCAGGTGATCTGCCTGCCTTGGCCTCCCAAAGTGCTGGGATTACAGGTGTGAGCCACCGCTCCTGGCAGAAGCCAGAAGTTTGAGACCAGTCTGGACGACATCGTGAGTCTTTGTCTCCAATAAAAATTTAAAAATTAGCCAAGCACGGTGGCACATGTCTATGGTCCCAGGTACTTGGGAGGCTGAGGCCGGAGGATTGCTTGAGCCTGGGAGGTTTAGGCTGCAGTGAGCCATGTTTGCACCACTGCACTCCAGCATGAGCAACAGACCAAGACCCTGTCTTAAAAATAAATAAATAGGCCGGGCGCGGTGGCTCAAGCCTGTAATCCTAGCACTTTGGGAGGCCGAGACGGGCGGATCACGAGGTCAGGAGATCGAGACCATCCTGGCTAACACAGTGAAACCCCGTCTCTACTAAAAAATACAAAAAAAATAGCCGGGCGAGGTGGCGGGCGCCTGTAGTCCCAGCTATAGGGAGGCTGAGGCAGGAGAATGGCGTAAACCTGGGAGGCGGAGCTTGCAGTGAGCTGAGATCCGGCCACTGCACTCCAGCCTGGGCGACAGTGCGAGACTCCCTCTCAAAAAAAAAATAAAATAAAATAAAATAAAAATAAAAAATAAATAAATAAATAAATAAATAAGGCCGGGCGTGGTGGCTCAAGCCTGTAATCCTAGCACTTTGGGAGGCCGAGACGGGCGGATCTCGAGTTCAGGAGATCGAGACCATCCTGGCTAACACGGTGAAACCCCGTCTCTACTAAAATACAAAAAAAATTAGCCGGGTGAGGTGGCGGGCGCCTGTACTCCCAGCTACTCGGGAGGCTGAGGCAGGAGAATGGCGTGAACCCGGGAGGCGGGGCTTGCAGTGAGCTGAGATCCGGCCACTGCACTCCAGCCTGGGCAACAGAGCGAGACTCCGTCTCAAAAAAAAAAAAAAAAATAAATAAATAAATAAATAAATAAATAAATAATAAAAATTAATAAATAAAAGTGGGTCAAAGCTACAGGGGTTCTTTTTTTTTCTTTTTCTTTTTTTTTCTTTTTGAGGCAGAGTCTTGCACTGTCACCCAGACTGGAGTGCAATCTTGGCTCACTGCAACCTCTGCCTCCTGGGTTCAGGCGATTCTCCTGCCTCAGCCTCCCGAGTAGCTGGGATTAAAGGTGCCTGCCACCATGCCTGGCTAATTTTTTGTATTTTTAGTAGAGACGGGGTTTCACTATGTTGGCCAGGCTGGTCTTGAACTCCTGACCTCGTGATCCACCTGCCTCAGCCTCCCAAAGTGCTGGGATTACAGGCATGAGCCACCGCCCCGCCAAGGGGTTCTTTCTAGTGTTAATTGCAGGTACCTTTGACATTTGCAAGTTCCGTTAGGATTCCTGGGGACTGAGAGGCTATGGGACGATCATGAGATCCCGGGGAAGTGGCAGAGGGAGGGAGCTTTGGCTTTGGCTCCTTATCTCAGGCAAGAATGTTGGCCTGGGCAGAAAAAGCCCATTCCACTTATCTCAGGCTCTTTGCTATTTTTGATGTGAGCGACAGAACAAGGTCTAAGGGTAAACTTTCTCCCTACTCTATGCCTCCTGTGCCTTTCCCACAGAGACCGTTCTTGTTACCTCCGAAATCTCAGGATTCCCCCTCTAGTTATATTTCTTTCCTTTCCTCCACCATTTTGATTCCTGATCCTTAGAACTTTGTATCTCTCAGTTTGGAGTGGAGGCTAAGGACATGAGAGTTGAGAGTCTGACATCCCTGAGTGTCCAATATCCTAGGAATTCCAGATGTGTGCCTAGGATCCCATGCTTTCCTCAATTCTCCACTTATCTCCCCCTCCCTTCCCATAATGCTGGATGAGACTGTAGCTACTGGCTCAGAGGTATTTTTAGTCAAGCAGACCTCATTGTCTGCTGGGGTGGGGTTGGGGGAAGGGAAAGCAGGTGCCCACGTCCATCACACCGGCACTTGTGGGGCAGCCCAGAGAAGGGAGAGGGCCAGGTTCCAAAAATAGCACAGTGAGCTCATTCAGCTGCCAGCTCTGGGGACAAGACAAAGGGGCTTTAAAAGGCGTGGGGGGTGGCTCAAGCTGGTCCTGCTCCAGCCAACACTGCCTTTCTCAGCATGGAGACCTTTGAGCCCATCAGCCAAGAGCCCCTCAGCCAAGTCAGCTACGACAAAGCCCCAGACCCAGTTCCTGAGCTCCAAGACTCATTCTATGCAGGTACTACCCTCCCATATCTATGAGAGTCTGGGGTCTAGAATGGAGGGGAAGATGTCAACAGTTTAGGAAGGGCAGTCTTTGGGAAAGGTCTTACTCTCTTGTTCCTTCCTTTTTGCTGTCCTCTTCCTCCTTTTCTCAGGAGAGTTTCACTGACCCTTTCTCAGTGATGCTATGATCACATGTCAAAGGGGTTTGTGACCACAAGAGCTGTAGAAAACTCATGGGAACAGAGTGTGTATGAGTACATTATGAATATATGAAGGCATGTATGTGTGAGTCGTGGGACAAGATATGTGTGAACAAGAAAGTATCCATATAAAGAAAGTATAGTGTCAAGAAGGCTTTAATAGTAATGGTTATAGTGGGCCTTCACACTGTGTTAAGTGCTAAATTTACTATATTATCTCAGTTAATCCTTATAGCAATCCTATGAGGTAGCCATTGTCTACCCTCGTTTACAGATGAGGAAACCGAACTTTAATGAGGTGAGGTAACTCTCCCAAGAACCAAAACCCTGAACTGAACTCTGACTCCAGGGCCTGTTGTCTCATCCACAGCACTATTCTGAGGTATAAACGCTGGGATGACAGGAATGACACAAATGAAAAAAATTCCATCTACTTTCCACTCAAGGTACCACGCTCATTACAAAGGAGCTCATTACAAAGGAGCGTGGTACCTTGAGTGGAAAGTAGATGGAATTTCAATAATTTTTCAGGAGGAACTGGGGACCATAGACCAGAGAGTATCCATGTGCAAGGTGGGGTCCTCGCAGCAGGGCAGCCTCTCCCATTTCCTGGCCCCACCTACCCAGGCCCCACATGGCATGGAAAGCCCTGCCCTGGTTCCCTTTAGCACATTGTCCTTGTGTGCCTGGATGGCAGTGGCTGCCTGAGCTCTCTACGTAGAGACAGTTCTGACCCCCAAAGAAGCCCACCCCACTACCATCCCCAGCTTGGGGGAAATAATATATTTAGCTGGTGACCTTGAGGTATCCTAAAGATTTGGAGTGTTGCCTTGGAGAACATTACCCTGACTTCTCCTGCGTCTTGGATGGAGACTACCCCTGACTGTGAGTAGCAGAGGTGTGAAGCCCAGACGACTGCCTTGGCAGCTGGAAGGCCGAGATAAACTTTAGAATTCTGTCTACACTGTTAGTAACAGGGTTTCTGCAGGGAGGTCTCTGGGATGAAGGGCCACCTAGAGCATGTAGGTGTGTGAATGTATTTGAGTGATGGTGTTTTTACATGGACACGTGTATTTACATATATGTATGTGAATGGAGCTGTATGTAAGCTGGGGCATATGTGAATGAGAGAGAAAATAGGAGAAAGTACGCCTACAGTTGACTTTCACTAGACGGCTATTCTTGTTGAAGTGTTGTGTGGTAGGAGTTATTTCTGTGAATGTGTATGATGTGGATTGCATGAGGGGGGTGGAATTGTGAATGAAGATCCTCATTGCTAAGGGTTCTTTGTGTCCATATCATAGGGGTAAGGGGTAGCGGAGAGGATGAGTCGTAAGCTTCATGAGAAGCCTCCTAACATGGTCCCTATGGTGGGTGGAAAGTGTTCCTTCTCATCTTTCCTCTCCCTGGGACCTGCTTCTCTCCCTGTCTGCCATGGAGAGTGACACATCTTTCTCCTCCCCTTCCCATTGCCAGTCAGGAATGGGAGGTAGGTGAGGAATGTGTGTGGGGTGGATAAGAGCACATCTCTTGGAAGATAGGAGCAGAATAGCAGTAAGATGGGATGGAAGGGCTGTGGTCAGAGCAGTGTCAGGGCAGTCAACTGGACTTTGCCTTATCTTTAACTGTCCTTGGTTTCACCTTTCACCCTCCACTCTGCCCCTAAGTCAGAGGACTTTGTCACAGGGGACATTGTGGGTCGGGCCAGTGCAAGAGGGAGCTTGCTGGGATGGGAGGTGAAAGCCTTGGGGAACAGGACTAGAAGAGGCTGGGAAGACCCATTGACCATTTTACTTCTTGGCCTCCCCAGAACTGCAACGTGCAGAGAGCCTCCAAGAGAAAAGCATAAAAGAGGCCAAGACCAAATGCAGGACAATTGCGTCCCTGCTCACTGCAGCCCCCAACCCCCACTCCAAAGGGGTGCTTATGTTTAAGAAACGGCGGCAGAGAGCCAAGAAGTACACTCTGGTGAGCTTCGGGGCTGCTGCTGGGACCGGCGCTGAGGAGGAGGAGGACGGCGTTCCCCCCACGAGTGAGTCAGAGCTGGACGAAGAAGCCTTCTCCGACGCCCGCAGCCTCACCAATCAGTCTGACTGGGACAGTCCCTATCTGGACATGGAGCTTGCCAGGGCGGGCTCAAGAGCATCAGAGGGCCAGGGCTCTGGGCTGGGAGGGCAGCTGAGTGAGGTCTCTGGGCGAGGGGTGCAGCTCTTTGAACAGCAGCGCCAGCGCACTGACTCCAGCACCCAGGAACTGGTGCGGGCCGAACCAGCAACCATGCTCAACGGGGAGGGCCTGCAGTCACCACCTCGGGCCCAGAGTGCTCCCCCAGAGGCGGCTGTGCTCCCACCCAGCCCCTTGCCGGCCCCTGTAGCCAGCCCCAGACCCTTCCAACCAGGTGGTGGAGCCCCGACCCCAACTCCAAACATCTTTAACCGGTCAGCTAGGCCCTTTACCCCGGGCCTACAAGGGCAGCGGCCAACTACCACCTCGGTTATTTTCCGGCCTTTAGCCCCCAGGAGGGCCAACGACAGCCTGGGGGGCCTCAGCCCCGCCCCACCCCCCTTCTTGTCTTCTCCGCAGGGGCCCACCCCTCTGCCCAGCTTCACGTCAGGGGTTCCCAGTCACGCACCAGTCTCTGGTTCCCCCAGCGCCTCACGCTCCTCGGGCCCTGTGACAGCCACCAGCTCCCTGTACATCCCAGCCCCCAGTCGGCCTGTCACTCCAGGCGGAACCCCAGAGCCCCCCGCTCCTCCTAGCGCAGCTGCCATGACCTCCACAGCTTCTATCTTCCTATCTGCGCCTTTGCGACCCTCTGTGCGCCCAGAGATGCCTGCCCCAGGCCCAGGGGCTCCTGAGCCCCCCAGCGCTCGGGAGCAGCGCATCTCTGTGCCAGCTGCCCGCACGGGTATCCTGCAGGAGGCCCGGCGCCGGGGGACCCGGAAGCAGATGTTCCGGCCGGGAAAGGAGGAGACGAAGAACTCGCCCAACCCCGAGCTGCTATCGCTGGTACAGAACCTGGATGAAAAGCCCCGGGCCGGGGGTGCAGAATCTGGTCCTGAGGAGGATGCTCTGAGCCTCGGGGCTGAAGCCTGCAACTTCATGCAGCCAGTAGGGGCCAAGAGTTACAAGACCCTGCCTCCCGTGACACCTAAGACCCCTCCTCCAATGGCTCCCAAGACCCCGCCCCCTATGACTCCTAAGACTCCACCCCCAGTGGCTCCTAAGCCCCCATCTCGAGGGCTCCTTGATGGGCTCGTGAATGGGGCAGTCTCTTCAGCTGTAATCCCTGAGCCACCAAGGCTGCAGGGCAGGGGTGGGGAGCTATTTGCTAAGCGGCAGAGCCGTGCGGACAGGTATGTGGTGGAAGGTACACCTGGTCCTGGTCTTGGCCCTCGGCCTAGAAGTCCTTCTCCTACCCCGTCTCTGCCCCCGTCCTGGAAATATTCACCCAACATCCGTGCCCCACCTCCTATTGCTTACAACCCACTGCTCTCTCCCTTTTTCCCCCAGGCGGCCCGAACTCTCCCTAAGGCCCAATCCCAGGGGCCTCGGGCAACACCCAAGCAGGGCATCAAGGCTCTAGATTTTATGCGGCATCAGCCCTATCAACTTAAAACTGCCATGTTCTGTTTTGATGAGGTTCCCCCGACTCCTGGCCCTACCGCCTCAGGGCCCCCCAAAACTGCCCGAGTCCAGGAGATTCGCCGGTTTTCCACTCCGGCGCCCCAGCCCACTGCAGAACCCCTGGTTCCCACTGTGCTTGCCCCGCGAGCAGCCACTACACTGGATGAGCCCATCTGGAGAACAGAGCTGGCCTCAGCCCCTGTTCCTAGCCCAGCCCCTCCTCCAGAGTCTCCCAGGGGCCTTGGGGCTTCTCCCAGCTCCTGTGGTTTCCAGGTAGCCAGGCCCCGATTCTCAGCCACCAGAACAGGATTGCAGGCTCACGTGTGGAGGCCTGGGGCAGGGCACCAGTGAGCAGGCACAGGTCCCAGGACCAAGGAGAGGTGGAACATCCAGTTCCTAAAGTTGCTTCTCCTACCCTATCCCACCCCCTGTCACTGGCATCTGGAAGCTAAATTGCCTCATGCCAGAGATAGTTTCCAAGTTGATGTCCCCGTCCCCCACCTTCCTCCTCACTCTCTACCTCCCTGCCGCTTTCCAACCAACTATGTCTGCTTTGGTATCTTTGCCTCTCTTTGTCTCTGCATTTCCTTGCCTGGATCTCTGTCTTTATTTCCAGGCTTCTCCACCCGTATTCCTCCACAGATCTCTCTTCCTTGACATTTGTGCTTTTCTCCGTGGGCCCCATTTTAATGTTCAGTGAGAAGTAAACAGAGCAGAAGTGACCACTGGGACCTTAAGCAAGAAGCTCACCACCAGGCACATAGCAAAGGGACTGAACTGACCGTTGTTTGCCCTAAGCCACCCTCACCCCCCACTCTGCTTTCCCAAGCTTGGCTGGCATATACCTAGGCCTGTGTGTGTGTGCGCGCACAGATGTGCTCTTCCGTCTGAGGCATGAGTAAGAGAGGAGGTCAAAATAAAGACCCAATCTGAGTCTTATTGTTGTACTGATAGAAGGGTCAGATATCCCCACATGGAGTTGAGTGGGAGAAAGAGATTCGCTAGAGAATAACTCCTTAGAGACCAATGTCTGTAGCAGGTGTCCAGCATCTTGTGAAAGTTATGGAGCATGAAAAGACTGAAGGGCCAGGAAAGTTTGCATGGGCTGAGTTATATCAGCTAGACCAGGAATAGAACAAATAATTCTATTCCTCAGGATTTCAGAAAGTTAGCAACTTGAGAGGCCAGTGCTGAGCAAACCAGTACCCAGGAAATGAAAAAAAAGAAAATTCCCTATGAGAATGAACAGATCATTGGCTTCATTGCCTCATGAGCTTGAGAGAAAGGAGAAGAGAGTCAGAGTGTGGAGAGTGAGGCTGAAACCAGAAGCATGGCAGAAATGAGTTTAAATGATTGAGCCACAGACAGAAGTATGGTGAGGGACAATGCCATATTGGGAAAAAGTAAAGTTGGGTAACAAGAAACCAACTGTGTGTGAGAAGGGAATTGGAAAAAAAATTTGAGGGAGAAGAATGTATTTGTTAGAATGGAAGGGGATAATGGCAGAAGGGAGGTGTGAGGGTGTGTGCTGAGTGTTGGAAGAACAGTTGGTGTCTGTGTGACTTTCCTTGAGTCTGTCCTTCAGTGTGTCTTCTACAGCTTGCCATGACTACCTGGGAAAGAGCAGAGAAACACCCAGAAACCTCTTTTCAGTACCACCCCATCCCTCAAAACCCCAGCTCTTGCTTCTTTTCAGCTTCAGGTCCTGATCTCTGATCTTAGAGGAGTGTGGACTCCCTTCTCACCAAGACCACCATCAGCTACGTTTGCCGTTTAATCTGGAAAGTGATAATTTTCCTTTGCTTGTTGGGTGTGAGTCACAATACTTTGGTTTGTGCACAAGAATAAATTTATGCCCCATACCTTCTGTTGCTGTTATCTTCTAGTTTTATACCTAAATCCTGATCTCTCCTTGATCTTCTTTTTTTTTTTTTTTTTTTTGAGACGGAGTCTCGCTCTGCCGCCCAGGCTGGAGTGCAGTGGCCGGATCTCAGCTCACTGCAAGCTCCGCCTCCCGGGTTCACGCCATTCTCCTGCCTCAGCCTCCCGAGTAGTTGGGACTACAGGCACCCGCCACCGCGCCCGGCTAGTTTTTTGTATTTTTTAGTAGAGACGGGGTTTCACCGTGTTAGCCAGGATGGTCTCGATCTCCTGACCTCGTGATCCGCCCGTCTCGGCCTCCCAAAGTGCTGGGATTACAGGCTTGAGCCACCACGCCCGGCCTCCTTGATCTTCTTTAACCCATTCCCCGATCTGATTTCTGAACTGTCTCTATTCCTGTCCTCCCATTTTTCACCCTTTTGCCCTTTGTTCCCAGTTCTTTTGCTCTTTTCTACCAATTCTGTCCTGCTCTGATTTAGCCACCTCCATCACTCTTCTTGGTTCCCTCTCCCCATAGTCTTCATCCAAGTTCTCCCCTTTCCTTCCCTTGCCTCATGCTTTCTAGGCAAGGCCTCAGTTCACAAAACTCAGAGAAGTTGGAAAGGCCCTCTGAGCCCTTTGCCGTCAATATTTCCTTGCTCCTTAGAGGAAGCAACCATATTAAACAGTCTCTGGGAATTAAATGGAGAGAAAGCAACAGCTGGAGGGGAACGCGGGATGGGAGAGGGAAGAAGAAAGGTGAATTGAGACTGCTAAAGAAGGGAGGGCATTAGAGGTAGGTGAGAATTAAAGACTTCAGAGAAGGAAAGTGCCATTGCTCCTATTCTGCCAGCAGAGGGCATGTTTGTGCCAATAATCAGACCCAGGCTGCAGACTCTCCCAAGTGCACTGTCTCCTAATTCCAAAGAAAGATCTCAGAGACCATAGGCTAAATAGCCTGTCTTCACCCACTCAGTCGTTTAGGGTACTCAGTTGAAGGAGATCAAACTTTCAGTTTGTTTTTGGTTTTGAGGGTGAGGGTGGTTGTGATGACGAAGTCACCTTTCGCTATTTATATTTCTTCTTCTTCTTCTTTTTTTTTTTTTTTGAGATGGAGTCTCCCTCTGTGGCCCAGGCTGGAGTGCAGTGGGTGCAATTTCAGCTCACTGCAACCTCTGCTTCCTGGGTTCAAGTGATTCTCCTGCCTCAGCCTCCCGGGTAGCTGGGATTACAGGCACGCGCCACCATGCCTGGCAAATTTTTGTGTATATATATATATATATATTTTTTTTTTTTTTTTTTTTTTTGAGACGGAGTCTTGCTCTGTCACCCAGGCTGGAGTGCAGTGGCCGGATCTCAGCTCACTGCAAGCTCCTCCTCTCGGGTTCACGCCATTCTCCTGCCTCAGCCTCCCGAGTAGCTGGGACTACAGGCACCAGCCACCTCGCCCGGCTAGTTTTTTGTATTTTTTAGTAGAGACGGGGTTTCACCGTGTTAGCCAGGATGGTCTCGATCTCCTGACCTCGTGATCCGCCCGTCTCAGCCTCCCAAAGTGCTGGGATTACAGGCTTGAGCCACCGCGCCCGGCCTAATTTTTGTATTTTTAGTAGAGCTGGGGTTTCACTATGTTGGCCAGGCTGGTCTTGAACTCCTGACCTCAAGTGATCCGCCCACCTCAGCCTCCTAAAGTGCTGGGATTACAGGCATGAGCCAACGTGCCCGGCCTATTTTTTCTTCTAATTTTTTTCCTTGGGTTGGGAGGGGATGGAGGAGGACAAAAGATGAGGGGTCTGGAGGCATAACTGGCCTGGGCAGAAGCCAACTGGGAGGGGATACCTTTTAGGGTCTCCACAGGATGGAAAAAGGACATGGTCAGGAAGAGTAAAGAGTGCAGAAAGGGACAAAGGAAGCTACAAAAGCCAGTTCCTGGTGTACCTGTAGTCCCAGCTACTCAGAGGCTGAGGTAGGAGGATCACTTGTGCCCAGGTGTTTGAGTCCAGCCTGGGCAACATAGTGAGACCCCATCTCTAAAATAAAGAAATAATTTTTTAAAAAGCCAGCTAGGCACAGTGGCTGATGCCTGTAATCCTAGCACTGTGGGAGTCTAAGACAGGAGGATTGCTTGAGCCCAGGAGTTTAAGACCAGCCTGGGCAACATAGCAAAACCCTGTCTCTACAAAACATATGAAAATTAGCTGGGTGTGGTGGCATGTACCAGCAGGCCTGGCTACCTGGGAGGCTGAGGTCGAAAGATTACCTGAGCCTGTGGAGGCTGAGGTTGCAGTGAGCCCAAATTGTGCCACTGCACTTCAGCACAGGCAACAGAGTGAGACCCTGTCTCAAATAAATAAACAAAGCCACTTCCTCAGGTAGCAGCAACAGGGTGGTAGTGGCTGCAGCAGAAGTGCTGCCACAGCTGGTTCCAGAATCTAAGCAGAAGGTGGAGGAAGATCATGCAGCTACTGAAGACGGAGCTGGGCAAATGATAGGCTTTCCCCAAGGGGGGCTCTGAAGCTTGTGACCCTGCCCAGAAACTCTGCTGGAACAGTACAAATGGCACAGTCCAGATCCTATGTGGTATGTGCTCCCTTTGAAGGAAATATCACATAGAAACCTCAGAGAGCCTATATGTGCTTCTCATGGAGAAATCGCTGTCTATCCCGCCCAGTAGGTTGAACTGAGCACCTCAACAGCAAATGGAGGTTAAAAGGCAGATCCTGGCTGGGCGTGGTGGCTAGAGAATAACTCCTTAGAGACTAGATCCTGGCGGTGGCTCACGCCTGTAATTCTAGCACTTTGCGAGGCCGAGGCGGGTGGATCACCTGAGGTCAGGAGTTTGAGACCAGCCTGGTCAACGTAGTGAAACCCCATCTCTACTAAAAATACAAATATTAGCTGGGCATGGTGGCAGACACCTATAATCCCAGCTACTCAGTAGGCTGAGGCAGGAGAATCGCTTGAACCCGGGAGGTGGAGGTTGCAGTAAGCCGAGATCGCACCATTGCACTCCAGCCTGGGCAACAAGAGTGAAACTCCATCTCAAAAAAAAAAAAAAAAAAAAAGGCAGATCCAAGTATTTGCCTTTTCTTAAAACTGCCAGAGCTCAAGAGGAAAGAATAGAGTGAGGCAGACAGAATAATTGTCAAGTATTCCCCACATAATTCCTTTGTAGGAGGTACTGGGTTTGCTATCCAGGAACTTTAAAAGAGCAGTTCCATTGTGAAGACTTCCCTTTTTGTCCCCAGACATAGAGCTTTAAGCCCTCCCTGCCCCAAATACACCCACAGGTCTCTCTACTCTGCCCTGGATTGGCTCTGTGTGGCCCTCAGGGCATGTTCCCCAGACTCTCTCTCTGACTGAATTCCTATCCAATACTTGCTGTCTACTTCCTGTCTCCCTCTCAGTCTTCAGTTTCTACCTAAGTGCTTGTTTGGATCTCAGGCTCTAGGTGCAATGTGAAGGGGAGTCCCTGGGCAGACTGATTCCTGGCTCAGACAGTTCAGTGGGGGAATCCCAAAGGCCTTTTCCCTCCTTCCTGAGCCTCTAGGCAAAGAGGGAGGGATCTTGGTTTCAGGGTCTCAGTACCCCCTGTGCCATTTGAGCTGCTTGCACTCATCATCTCTATTAATAACTAACTTCCCTCCCCCACTGCCAGTGCTGCCCCCACGCCTGCCCAGCTCGTGTTCTCCGGTCACAGCAGCTCAGTCCTCCAAAGCTGCTGGACCCCAGGGAGAGCTAACCACCGCCCGAGCAGCCGGTAAGTCTGCAGCTCTATCGTTAGAAAGGTTGGAGCCCACTCTGTTGACTTCTATTTCTGTGTCTACAATTGTGATTCTTGATCCTGGGGGAGTCTCCCCTCTCCTCATCTATGCTCAGCTCCCAGCTGTCCAGCTGGAAGGAGGGGGCCCAGGAGTTTGGGGGGAATGGAGATGTCGGGGGAGGCACTGGAAGAATGGGAAGTGAGACCCCACTAAGTCAGTAGAGTTGCAGATGTATTTTTGTGAGACAGGACTTAGAAGAGGACAGCATTTCACTGAGTGCCAACTTCTCTTAAGAAGGGACTGGAGTCTATCTTATCCCAGTTTGTCCCTTTCCATTGCCAGATCCTATTACTATGTTTCTGCCCCACCCCAATTCCCCACTGCTATGATATTGCTGAATTTACATGTGTCGGGATTTGGATGCTCCCTACCCTTCCCAATTCCACACCTGCCCCACTCTGGGGTCTGTGGTGGGAGTGATTGCAGGAGCAGGGCCATGACTTCCCAGGCCATGTTCCAGCTGGCCTGATGAAGGAGCAACAACCTCTCCTTCCTATGGAGAGTGTTTTTGGCTGAATCTCTTCAACCCTGGCAGAACATTTCTCTGTCCTCCTGGGGACTGGGGGAAGACTGAAGAGAGACCAGAGCCTGGAATCACAGTCCCAGTCTGATATCCCAATGCAAATAAAAACTTCAAATCATGCCAAGTTGATGAAACCTGGGTGCATTGCCCTGCCTGTATTATTGTTTGTTTGTTTTTTTTTTAAAAAAAACACTCCCCACGCCTAGCTATGTTCCTAATTCTTGCACTGACTCTATAAAAAACAGCTCACAACAAGTTGGTAGACAATAGGGGCTGGTGTGCATCTATACTTCCTGTCCTGCATCCCAGGAAAAGAGAAGCCCTAAAGCACTAGTTTTCACCTTTTGGGGAAATACATACTTCTTTGAAAATCTGGATCAGGCGAAGTGGCTCGTCCCTGTAATCTCAGCACTTTGGGAGGCAGGAGGACTGCTTGAGCCCAGGAGTTTGAGGCCAGCCTGGGCAACGTGGCAAAACCTCATTTCTACCAAAAAAAAAAAAAAAAAAAAAATTAGCCAGGCATGGTGATGCACACCTATAGTCCCAGCTACTCGGGAGGCTGAAGTTGGAAGATCACCTGAGCCCAGGGAGGTTGAGGCTGTAGTGAGGCATGATTGTGCCATTGTGCTCCAGCCTGGGCGACAGAGTGCAATCCTGTCTCTAAAAAAGAAAAAAATATATTTTTGTGCCATTGCACTCCAGCCTGGGCGACAGAGTGAGATCCTGTCTCTAAAAAAGAATAAAATATATTTTTTTGTCCCCTCAAGCCCTTAAACCCAGGTTAAGAAGTAGTGCTCTCCTACAGACACTCATTCTTCCCAGTCCCTGTCCATCCTCCAAGTCCTCCTTCCCACCCTATCCAGGCTGAATCCACCTCCACAATGCCGCTCTCAGGAACCCCGGCCCCTAATAAGAAGAGGAAATCCAGCAAGTTGATCATGGAACTCACTGGAGGTAGGACACGTTTGCATCTACCTAGTGTGGGACTTCTTAAGAGCATCCCTAACCCAAGAGTCCCAGAAATATATATCTTAGGGTGAACAGACAAGAGAAATTAACTGGTGGGAAGGCGGGTGATGGAGAGTGGGAGAGGGAAGGGTAAGAAGGGTAGGGAGAAAGAGAGAAAAGATTCAACACCTTCTACCCTTTTTACTTCATAATCTGAGACAATACCCTGCCATGTTACCCTGCACAGGTCCAGGACCACAGGACCCATGAGTCAGTGAGGTATATTTGAGGAAGAAAATATAATGGAGACTGGCACAGACTCAGGTCTCAATAAGTGGTTAATTTCCCTTACTTCTTTCCCCAGAGCTAGGGAGCTTATGTAAGTACTTAAAATGGAAAACTGCACAGGCATGTTTCCTGGGGATGAGCAGGGGTGCATGCATGTGAAGAGCTCTTCAATACTCAGAGACTCTTTGGAGCCAGAGCTCACTGAGGGAAAGAAAAGGGAAAGCAGTTAAGACAGAAGTCTGGGCCAGGTGCAGTGGCTCACGCCTGTAATCGCAGAACTTTGAGAGGTCAAGGCTGGTGGATCGCTTGAACTCAGGGATTTGAGACTGGCCTGGGCACATGGTGAAACCTCGTCTCTACAAAAGTACAAAAATTAGCCAGGTATAGTGGCATGCACCTAGAGTCCCAGCTACTCCAGAGGCTAAGGTGGGACGATCGCTTGAACCTGGGAGATGGAGGCTGCCGTGAGCTGTGATTGTGACACTACACTCCAGCCTGGGTGTCAGAGTGAGACTCTGTCTCAATATAAATAATACAAATAGGGCTGGAGCTGTGTCTCACACCTGTAATTCCAGCACTTTGGGAGGCTGAGGTGAGAGGATCACTTGAGCTAGGAGTTCAAGACCAGCCTGGACAACATAATGAGACCTCATCTCCATTAAAAAAAAAAAAAAAAAAGGCCGGACGTGGTGGCTCATGCCTGAAATCCCAGCACTTTGGGAGGCTGAGGTGGGCCGATCACCTAAAGTCAGAAGTTGAAGACCAGCCCGGCCAACATGGTGAAACCCTGTCTCTACAAAAATAGAAAAATTACCTGGGCATGGTGCCGAGTGCCTGTAATCCCGGCTACTTGGGAGACTGACGCAGGAGAATCACTTGAACCCAGGAAATGGAAGCTACAGTGAGCTGAGATCGCACCATTGCACTTCAGCCTGGGTGACAGAGCAAGTCTCTGACAAAAAACCAAACAAACAAACAAACAAACTCTGTCTCAAAAGTAAAATAAAATAAATAAAAATGTAGGCTGGGCGTCGTGACTCACGCCTGTAATCCCAGCATTTTGGGAGGCCGTGGCTGGTAGGTCAGTTGAGCTCAGGAGTTTGAGACCAGCCTGGCCAACATGGTGAAACCCCGTCTCTACCAAAAAATATAAAAATTAGCCAGGGATGGTGGTGCGGGCCTGCAATCCCAGCGACCCAAGAGGTTGAGGCAGGAGAATTGCTTGAACCTGGGAGACGGAGGCTGCAGTGAGCTGAGATCACGCTATTGCACTCTAGCCTGGGTGACAGAGCAGGACTCTGTCTCAAAACAATAAAAAATAATAATAAAAAATAAAAAATATGTATATGTATGGCATCTGTATTTACACTCCACATAAGATTGGCCTCTGGGCTTTTCCTGATGCCATGCTTTCTCCAATGGCCTCCATCTATGATGTTCCTTTACTCCTTTTGCTCTGTACCCCATGCCCATGCCTCTTTTACCCTATTGGCCTCTCCACTCTAGTATTCCCATTATCTCCACAATGCACCCCAGTTCCCATGCATTCTCTCCAAGTCCCAGGAAATCAAAGTCCCTCACAAACTAGACAGCATTTGTTCCCCTAAATGATCTCTGCCAGGACACACATTCACACTTAGTTGTGGATGAGGTCTGCATTCTGAGCCCAGAAAACCCTACTTTCCTCTTTCCCTTGATTCTTCTTTGCCTCCCTGAAAGGTGGACAGGAGGGCTCAGGCTTGAACCTGGGCAAAAAGATCAGTGTCCCAAGGGATGTGATGTTGGAGGAACTGTCGCTGCTTACCAACCGGGGCTCCAAGATGTTCAAACTGCGGCAGATGAGGGTGGAGAAGTTTATTTATGAGAACCACCCTGATGTTTTCTCTGACAGCTCAATGGTGAGTCTGAAACTTTATCACTGTCTCAAAGCCTGGTGCCTGTTCTGACAGCTTGTTAGTAGGCCCTGAGCCTCCAAAATGCAGTCAACATCCCCTCCCTGAAAATTTATAAATTTGTTAAACCCCCAGATATATTGAGCCCTCAGCAGCTCCAGGGTGAGTTACAGCCCACCTCTGAAACCCAGTTTCCATCAAAGAGCCACTGAAGGATTGGAGAATACCACACCCTTAGGGAGAAAATTCCTTCCTAGTAAGGGTAAGTGTTAAAGATAGGTTGCCAGATAAAACACAGGATGCCCAGTGGGGCAGTCTTGTCTTGTATTTTGAAGTTGAGATACACAGTGAATAATTTTTTAGTAAAATATGCTCCATGCAATATTTGGGACATAAAGATAAAGTTTTAAAAATATTTTAGAAAGAACATAAGGCAGCCGGGATGGTGGCTCTCACACCTGTAATCCCAGCACTTTGGGAGGCCGAGGCAGGTGGATCACCTGAGGTCTTTTGAGACCAGCCTGGCCAACATGGTGAAACCCCATCTCTACTAAAAATACAAAAAATTAGCTGGGCGTGGTCGTGGGTGCCTGTGATCCCAGCTACTCAGGAGGCTGAGGTAGGAGAATCACTTGAACCCAGGAGGCGGAGTTGCAGTGAGCCCAGATTGTGCCATTGCACTCCAGCCTGGGCAACAAGAGTGAAACTCTGTCTCAAAAAAAAAAAAGAAAGAAAGAAAAAAGAAAGATAAGGCAAATAATTAAATTGAAATTTTAAAATACAGAATACCCAATTAAATTTGAGTTTCAAATGCACAATGAATTCTTTTTTAAATATGTCCCATGCAATATTTGGGACATTAAAATAAAAATACAGGATGTCCACTTAAATTTGAATTTCAGATGCAAATGAATAATTTTTTAGTATAAGTAAATCCCATGCAACATTTGGGGCATATCTATACTAAAAAAGTATTTGGGTCAAGTGTGATACCTCACACCTGTAATCCCAGCACTTTGGGATGCCAAGGCAGGAGGACTGCTTGAGTCCAGGAGTTGGAGACCAGCGTGGGCAACATGGCAAGACTCTGTCTCTACAAAAAATTAAAAAATTAAAAAGTTAGCTGGGGGTGGTGGCACACACTTGTAATCCAGCTACTCTGGAGGCTGAGGTGGGAGGATGGCTTGAGCCTGGGAGGTAGAGGCTGCATGAACATGAGCCGTGTTCATGCCACTGCACTCCAGCCTGGGTGACAGAGACTCTGTCTCAAAAATATATATATATTTGTTGTGCATCTGAAATTCAAATTTAATTGGTATCCTGTATATTATTTGCTACATCTGGCAACCCTAGAAAGAGTTAATTGAGTTTCTACAGCCATCTCCCATTTAAGCCATTCTTTCATTTAAAGGATCAGTCTATTCCCTAAGGAGCCCCAGGTGAGACTGAAACTGTCCTTCAAGATATATTCTAGTCAGGCTCCTTCTCCAAAGAAAGAGGAGACTGGAGAGAGGCCAGGCACAGGATGGTATAGCTGAGGAAGAGGGACCTTCTCCATTTCCTTTCTTCCTTCTCCACCTTCTCCAAGTGTCTGGGGGAGAGTGGAATTAGATGCCTGCATGGGGCCGGGGGCAGAAGTGTCTGTCATTGGTCCTCATATAGGAGCAGAGTAAAAGTGCTGAGCTGCTCATATCTAACTTTAGGAGGCCAAAAGCCCTCTTCTCTGCCTGGGTCCGGTTACACTGGGTGGAGCATTGGGGTGTACATGGTGGGATGGCCAGGAGAGCCTCCTGAAGAAGTTGATGGGGTTATTTTTAGGCTTTGAGTTTGAATCTAATGTTGCCCTTTTGGCCACCCTTCCCCCCACCTGCTACAGTTTCAGTCAGGAAGTCCTGGTCCAACAGGCACCAAGAGGAGAGAGGGAGAGAAAGAAGGAGAGAGAAGAGAGTTCTGACTGTTGGACAAGCTGAGGAAGGGAGGAGGCAGAAATTTCTCTAGTCCTTGTAATTAAGACTGGGTTCTCCATGGCAACCCCATCCTCCCAAATTCTAGTTGGGGCCGCGCACAGCTCATGCCTGTTATCTCAGCACTTCGGGAGGCTGAGGCAGATGGATCACTTGAGCCCAGGAGTTTGAGACCAGCCTGGGCACATGGCAAACCCTGTCTCTAGGAAAAAAAATTACAAAATTTAGCTGGGTATGGTGGCATGCTGGTAGTCCCAGCTACTTGGGAGGCTGAGGTGGGAGGATTGCCTGGGCCAGGGAGGTGGAGGTTGCAGTGGGCCGAGATTGTGCCACTGCACTCCAACCTGGGGTGACAGAGCCAGATTCTGTCTCAAAAAGCAAAATATTTTTTTTCATTTTTTTTTTTTAAGTTGGGCAGGAATCTTGGTCTTTTTTGACTTGTTAAGGATGAGAAAGGGGAGCATGGAGAATGCCCTGCCCTTACCCTAGGTATAACTGGAGGAAACGAGCCAAGGGGGTCCTACCTCTTAAGAAGAGTTTAATTTAGGCCAGGTGAGGTGGCTCATGCCTGTAATCCCAGCACTTTGGGAGGCCGATGCAGGCGGATCCCCTGAGGTCGGGAGTTTGAGACCAGCCTGACCAACGTGGAGAAACCCTGTCTCTACTAAAAATACAAAATTAGCCAGGTGTGATGGTGCATGCTTGTAATCCCAGGTACTTGGGAGGCTGAGGCTGAGGCTGGGCACTGCTTGAACCCAGGAGGCGGAGGTTGCAGTGAGCCGAGATCATATCATTACACTCCAGCCTGGGCAACAGGGGTGAAACTCTGTCTCAAAAAAACAACAAAAAAATCAAACCAACAAAAAGAAGAGTTTTATTCTGTCAGTCAGCCCATGTACTACCCATCAAATGGAGGGGGAAATCTCAGAAAATTCAGGGTCTTCTTGTTAGACACTGTTTCTGCCTTTGCTAAACATACTTCTGTTTTTGTATATTTTCCATACCCATTGCTAACCTTCCCCTCACTTTGTCTTCTTTTCAGGATCACTTCCAGAAGTTCCTTCCGACAGTGGGGGGACAGCTGGGCACAGCTGCTCAGGGATTCTCCTACAGCAAGAGCAACGGCAGAGGCGGCGGCCAGGCAGGGGGCAGTGGCTCTGCAGGACAGTACGGATCTGATCAGCAGCACCATCTGGGCTCTGGGTCTGGAGCTGGGGGTACAGGTGGTCCTGCGGGCCAGGCTGGCAGAGGAGGAGCTGCTGGCACAGCAGGGGTTGGTGAGACAGGATCAGGCAAGTATACCTACCCAAGAGTAATGTGTTTGGTCCCTAGAGCAGAGTTGTCCCAGGAATGATGTCTACACTGGGTGTGGGGAGCAGAGGAGCCCAGTTTAAATATCTTAATATTAAATATAATAATATCAGTTTATCATAAATATCTTGGTGAATTCCCTGGGTCCAGGAGTATATAGAGATGTGTCTATTCTACCCAGAAGCCTTGTTTTTCCATTACCTTCCTGGCTTTTTGGATTCAGTCACAGATCTGCCCACAGACTATCATTATGCCACAAACCTTATACAATTACCAGGATATTATATCTTTAGTCCCTGGCTCCTGCAATTTCCCTAGTGTAGGGACATGGGATTAACTTTCATTGGCTACTAACTGCTATTATTTGACTGACTTTTCTCTCTCATGGCTACCAGGAGACCAGGCAGGCGGAGAAGGAAAACATATCACTGTGTTCAAGACCTATATTTCCCCATGGGAGCGAGCCATGGGGGTTGACCCCCAGCAAAAAGTGGAACTTGGCATTGACCTGCTGGCCTATGGGGCCAAAGCTGAACTTCCCAAATATAAGTCCTTCAACAGGTAGGGGTGGTGAGGAAGGAACCAGATGCATTCTAATGTGAGGCACTGTGTCTTTAGTTAGGATGGAGACTAATTCAAATGTTTCAGAAGGCGGTTAAGGAAAGATGGCAGGGATATGGGGGCGCTAATCAAAGGCCCTGCTCTTTTCACTCTATCTCAGCTTCATCATAGCAGTGTGATGAAGGAAAAATTTGCTGGGAGGTAGATTTGAATTCTAGTTCAATGGTCATCTATTAGCTGTGTAGGCATGGGGAAATCACTCTACCTCTGAGCCTGGGTTGCTTTGAATGTTAAATGGGAATAATATTTTACATGTCTGAAGGCCTGTTGAGGCTGTCTTCCAGTCAAGGTTAGGATGCCATTATTCTCCCTGTAATATGATTCTATTTCCTTATACCCTGCTTTATTTATTTACTTATTGAGATTCAGTTTTGCTCTTGTTGCCCAGGCTGGAGTGCAGTGGCATGATCTTGGCTCACTGCAACCTCTGCCTCCTGGGTTCAAGTGATTTTCCTGCCTCAGTCTCCCTAGTAGCTGGGATTACAGGCGCATGCCACCACGCCCAGCTAATTTTTGTATTTTTAGTAGAGATGGGGTTTCACCATGTTGGCCAGGCTGGTCTCGAACTCCTGACCTCAGGTGATCTGCCTGCCTCGGGCTCCCAAAGTGCTGGGATTGCAGGCATGAGCCACCATGCCCAGCCACCCTGCTTTAGATGGCCCTAAGTATCTGTTCTTTTGGATTAGGCTTCTCTAGCCCATGGAGAGGAGGTCTGTGTGAAAGGATAGGGAAGAGCTAGAAAGGTGCTCTTGTATTTGGTCCTAAGGAACCTGGATTTTCCAGGCAACATTAATTGCTCTCAGCCAGGTCATCCACTATCCACTAGGGTTGGAGGGAGGGGGTCTCTACATTGTAATTTTTTTTTTTTTTTTTTTTTGAGACAGAGTCTTGCTCTGTTACCCAGGCTGGAGTGCAGTGGTGCAATCTTGGCTCACTGCAACCTCCACCTCCTGGGTTCAAGCAATTCTTTTTTTTTTTTGAGACGGAGTCTCGCTCTGTCGCCCAGGCTGGAGTGCAGTGGCGGATCTCCAGCTCACTACAAGCTCCGCCCTCCGGGTTCATGTTCTCCTGCCTCAGCCTCCCGAGTAGCTGGGACTGCAAGCCGCCACCTCTCGCCCGGCTAGTTTTTGTATTTTATAGTAGAGGCGAGGGTTTCACGGGTTAGCAGGATGGTCTCAATCTCATGACCTTGTGATCCACCCATCTCGGCCTCCCAAAGTGCTGGGATTACAGGCTTGAGCCACCGCGCCCGGCCGGTTCAAGCAAGTCTTATACCTCAGCCACCTGAGTAGCTGGGATGACGGGTGTACCTACGCGCTAATTTTTTTTTTTTGAGGCGAGGTCTACAGCTCTGTTGCCCAGGCTGGAGTGCTGTGGCGGATCTCTCAGCTCGCTCAGCCTCCCGAGGGTTCCTGCCATTCTCCTGTCTCAGCCTCCCGGTAGCTGGGACTACCGACCGCCTGCTGGCTGGATTTTTATTTTTTAGTAGAGATGGGGTTTCACCGTGTTAGCCAGGGTGGTCTCGATCTCCTGACCTCGTGATCCACCCGTCTCGGCCTCCCAAAGTGCTGGGATTACAGGCTTGAGCCACCGCGCCCGGCCTTTTTTTTTTTGTATTTTTAGTAGAGATGGTGTTTCACCATGCTGGCTAGGCTGGTCTCAAACTCCTGGTCTCAAGTGATCTGCCCACATTGGCCTCCCAAAATGCTGGGATTACAGGTGTGAGCCACCGCACCTGGCCTTTCTACATTGTCATGTAAGGTGACCTCAGACCCTTGGGTCTATAGTGTTTGGGGTCACTTTCTCTGAAATGCTGGTCTGGGTCACAGCTATCCAAGAGTCTCTATTTAGTACACACTAGAGTCCTTTTCTCATTATTAGCTTTGGGGAAACAAGCTAACCAGGAAGGCAAAATGGGATGCTAGGGAAGAAGAAAGAGTACAGATGCAATCCCAAACTAGAATTCCCAGATTTCCCTATTCTCAAAGAGGGTAGCATCTCATGATAAGGCTCTGTTTCTTTTATTCTGATTCTTAATTAAATAATGTGTTCCCTTCTCAGGACGGCAATGCCCTATGGTGGATATGAGAAGGCCTCCAAACGCATGACCTTCCAGATGCCCAAGTTTGACCTGGGGCCCTTGCTGAGTGAACCCCTGGTCCTCTACAACCAGAACCTCTCCAACAGGCCTTCTTTCAATCGAACCCCTATTCCCTGGCTGAGCTCTGGGGAGCCTGTAGACTACAACGTGGATATTGGCATCCCCTTGGATGGAGAAACAGAGGAGCTGTGAGGTGTTTCCTCCTCTGATTTGCATTGTTTCCCGTTTCTGGCTCCAATTTGGAGAGGGAATGCTGAGCAGATAGCCCCCATTGTTAATCCAATATCCTTATGGGAATGGAGGGAAAAAGGAGAGATCTACCTTTCCATCCTTTACTCCAAGTCCCCACTCCACACATCCTTCCTCACCAACTCAGAGCTCCCCTTCTACTTGCTCCATATGGAACCTGCTCATTTATGGAATTTGCTCTGCCACCAGTAACAGTCAATAAACTTCAAGGAAAATGAACTCATTCTTCCTCTGATATTTGAGGGCAGATGAAAGCTGAGGCTAACAAGGCACAGAGACTAATTTA
This sequence comes from Papio anubis, assembly GCF_008728515.1. NCBI lineage: Eukaryota > Metazoa > Chordata > Mammalia > Primates > Cercopithecidae > Papio > Papio anubis. The sequence continues at coordinate 70,183,112 of NC_044986.1, read as the reverse complement.
AGCCAAATACTAAACATTCATTATGCAAACTTTAAGACAGACCTGAGCTCCAGTTGCTTACACACCTACACCCATACCCACAAAACCACATTCATATTTGTGTACAAAGACGTTTATTCAATAGTACATGAGACAAATAATCATGCACAAACACATGTGCCGGCCCAAATGTTGGCAAAGCTAAAAAGCTGCTGTGCACTGTAGTTGGGAAATAGGTGTTGGTGACCCTGGTGTTCACCCTCTTTATGTAGTTGATTAGAAGCTGGTATAATCAGGGTTATCTTGATTGTCACAGACTAGAGCATGCCATAAAGTTTCCAGATGACACCCAAGTGAGCTTAGGAATATACGTGTCAAAGGTTACACATTCCCAAAGGATGAAATAGAATAGGGGGCCATGTGGAATCCAGAAGGAAATGCGAGAAACCAGCTACAGTTATAGTATGCCAGGCTCTGTGCTGAACACAGCAAGAAAATATCTAAGGGTTACAAGGGCACTACAGTGGTACCCAGAAAGCAGTATGGTTGGGAATAAATCTTACGAGCCCAATAGGAATGCGCAATAATATTCTTTTTGCTGATTTCAAGGATGGGGACTCTTTAAGAGTCCCAGGCTTACTGCCATGTTCCACAAAGTAAGAATAATGCAGACCAGGAAGAATGAAAACATAGTAATCAGATCTGAGAAAATAACTTCTAAGGAGAGCTGGCTGAATTCAGTCAACTCCATGAGCTGCTAATGGTTAGATTAAGTTGCCAGAATCTGCATTAGATGGATCACATTTTAGTGCACCTTGGGTCAAATGGCATTTACCCTGGTCATCTTCACTTATAATCTAATGAGCAAATTCCAGGGAATTCATACCCCCTCTAAAGTATTTTTATTTTATTTTATTTTTTTTTGAGATAGGGTCTCACTCTGTCGCCAAGACTGGAGTGCAGTGGCACAATCTTAGCTCACTGCGGTCTCCACCTCTCAGGTGCAAGTGATTCTCTCACTTCACACCCCCAAGTAGCTGGCACTACAGGAACTCGCCACCATGCCTGGCTAATTTTCTGTATTTTTTGTAGAGACAGGGTTTCGCCACGTTGCCCAGGCTGGTCTTGAACTCCTGAGCTCAAGCAATCTGCCTGCCTTGGCCTCTCAAAGTGCTAGGATTATAGACACGAGCCACCACGCCTGGCCTACCTCCTCTAAACTTGTAATCAAAACTCTGTACCTTTTCCTTTTTTTTTTTTTAAGTCTCGCTCTGTCACCCAGGCTGGAGTGCAGTGGTGCATCTCAGCTCACTGAGATCTCCGCCTCCTGGGTTCAAGCGATTCTCCTGCTCCAGCCTCCTGAGTAGCTGGGGTTGCAGGCGCCCACCACCACGCCCGTCTAATTTTTTTGTATTTTTAGTAGAGATGGGGTTTCACCATGTTGGCCAGGCTGGTCTTGAACTCCTGACCTTGTGATCCACCCACCTTGGCCTCCTAAAGCGCTAGGATTACAGGCGTGAGCCACCGCACCCACACCTCTATACTTTTTCCTAAGGAGAGGGTTGTTATAGTTTGTATTCTCCCACCCACCCTAGACAGACTCTGAAAGAAAGATTTGGTTGCAAGACCAGTTCATTTGGGATATGATCCCAAGAAATCCAAGCAGTATAAGGGAGTGAGAGGAAAGCCAAAAGTCCCTTTGAGCTATTGAGGCTGAATCCCACTGGGGAGTCTTAGAAACAACGCTACTCAAAATGTGGTCTAGGCTGGGCATGGTGGCTCATGCCTGTAATCCCAGCATTTTGGGAGGCTGAGGTGGGTGGATCACCTGAGGTCAGCAGTTGGAGACCAGCCTGACCAGCATGGCGAAACCCCGTCTCTACTAAAAATACAAAATTAGCTGGGTGTGGTGGCACATGCCTGTAATCCCAGCTACTTGGGAGGCTGAGGCAGGAGAACCACTTGAACCCGGGAGGCGAGGTTGCAGTGAGCCGAGGTCATGCGGGCCATTGCACTCCAGCTTGGGCAGCAAGAGTGAAACTCCATCTCAAAAAAAAAAAAAAAAAACCAAAAATGTGATCCATGGATTAGCAGCAGCATCAGTATTCCCAGGAGCTTGGTTAGAATGCATACTCTTGGGCCCAGGAATCTCTATCTTTTTTCTTTCATTTTTTTTTTTGGAGACAGACTCTCCATTGTGCATCTGTCACTCAGGCTGATGCACAATGATGCAGTCTTGGCTCACTGCAGCCTCAACCTCCCAGGCTCAAGTGATCCTCCCACCTCAGCCTCTGAGGTAGCTGGGACCACAGATGTGTGCCACCATGTTCACAAAGTCTCATCATATTGCCCAGGCTGGTCTCCTGGGCTCAAGTGATCCTTCTGCCTCAACCTCCAAAAGTGCTGTGATTACAAGTGTAAGCCACTGAGCCTGGCCGGAATCTGTGTCATATTAATCTCTCTAGGTGATTATCATATGCTAGAAAATTTTGAGAAACATTACAGTAGAATATACCTCAGACTGACTCCACTAAGGGGATGAGGAACTGGAATATTTAGCTACCAAATCCCATCTCTCATTGATTGCAGATTGTCTCTTGTAATGTTAACTCCACTAGCACTTCCACACAGAGGTACTCAGGTGTTTGAGGTAAGAAGTTCTGGGCCTTTACAAGATCTGTCTACCAAAGTTGAGTTGAACTCTGGGGTAGTTTGAGGGAATATGGATAGGGCACAGTTAAGATCTGTATAAGCCTTAGCCTTCATCAGATTCTCAGGTTTTAAGTCTGTGAGCCCCTCAAAAGTTTAAGGACTATGTTCCTTTAACAAATATTGTGTGCCTTCCGTATACCAGGTCCTGTATCAGGCAAAAGTAGTACAAAGACAAATAACTTTTCTGTGACAAAGAGCTTTCAGTCAACCATAAAATAATTAAAAGCCTTCTCGTAGGGCAGGTGTGGTGGCTCACACCTGTAATCCCAGCACTTTGGGAGGCCCAGGTGGGCAGGTCACTTGAAGCCAGAAATTCGAGACCAGCCTGGCCAACATGGTGAAACCCTGTCTCTACTAAAAATGCAAAAAAATTAGTTGGGCACAGTGGCACGCAACTGTAATCCCAGCTACTTTGGAAGCTGAGGCAAAAGAATTGCTTGAAACCGGGAGGTGGAGGTTGTATTGAGCTGAGATCATGCCACTGAACTCCAGCCTGGGTGAAAGAGTGAGACCTTGTCTCAAAACAAACAAACAAACAAACAAACTAAAAAACTCTCTCTCTCTCTATATATATATATGCCTTCTCTTAAAGTTGGAGGAAAAAATGTCTGGAGTCTGCTGGTCAACAACTTTGAAAACCTGGAAATAATTATTTTAAGCTCAGAATGTCTAAAATTTTAACTATAATAAAAAATCATGATATCAGCTTATTAATTTACAGGGAGCCCAGGATGGCTGTAAAATTACCTCCTCAGTAGGAAATTCTACTTAGAAGTTAAATTATAATCCTAAATTGCAATGGTGGCTTAAAGTGCACACACTTGTACAGGACCCAGCAAGAAATCTGGTCAGATTTTCAAGGTTTGCCATCCCTTTGCCTAGTTACTACTCTTCTGTTAAAATACCCTTTCTACAAGAATTAGCCAGGTGTAGTGGTAGGTGTCTGTAGTCCCAGTTACTTGGGAGGATGAGGTGGGAGGATCGCTTGAATGGGAGAGGTGGAAGTTGTAGTGAGCTGAGATCATGAATGGCAGAGAGACCCTGTGTCAAAAAAATGAAAAACAAAACAAAATCCTTGCGTTTCAGACATTTGAATACCATGGTTCACTGAGGCAGTACATTGGCCACAGAGTTAGCTGTGTGTCCTGCTCAGACATCTTGTTTGGTATCACTGTGTTTTAAAATTCAGGAAAAGTGGCTCTTTTAGATAGGAGTTTGTAGTCTCCAGTGGGTCCTAGTCCCTATGTCAGGTCATCTTTGTTACTTGCCTAGCCTCTGCAGCCATTTGAGTTAGCAATTTCAAGGGTTTCTTTTACATACACCACACACCCATGATACCACCCCCCAGTCATCCAGAGTGCTCATTCATTACTCTAGAGTCTAGGTCTGCGCTGTCCGATACTGTCATCACTAGTTGCATGTGGCTTTTGAGCTCTTAAAATGCTCCCAGTCCTTAATGAGATGTGCTCCAAGTATAAACACCAAATTTTGAAAACTTAGTACGAAAAAAAGAATGTAAGCTATCTTGTTAATAACATTGGTTATATGTTGAAATATTTTTTTCTCTCTTACACTCTCTTTCTTGAGGCAGAGTCTTGCTATGTTTGTTGGAGTGCAGTGGTGTGATCATAGCTCACTGCAACCCCCACCTCCCAGCTCAAGGGATTCTCCCACCTTATCCTCCCGAGTTGCTGGGACTACAGGCACGCCACTACGCCCGGCTCATTTTTTTTTTTTTTTTTTTGAGACGAAGTCTCGCTCTGTCGCCAGGCTGGAGTGTAGTGGCGTGATCTCGGCTCACTGCAGCCTCCAACTCCCTGGTTCAAGCAATTCTCCTGCCTCAGCCTCCCGATTAGCTGGGATTACAGGCACATGCCACCACGCCCAGCTAACTTTTGTATTTTTAGTAGAGACTGAGACCGGGTTTCACTGTGTTGGCCAGGATGGTCTCGATCTCCTGACCTCGTGATCCGCTAGCCTCGGCCTCCCAAAGTGCTGGGATTACAGGCGTGAGACACCGCTACGGCCCATGCCCGGCTCATTTTTGTATTTTTTGTAGAGACGGGGTTTCGCCATGTTGGCCAGGCTGGAACATTTGGGCCCAAGCAGTCCTCCCGCCTCATCCTCCCGAAGTGTTGTGATTACAAGCGTGAGCCACAGCGCCCGGCCGACCAATGTTCTTTAAATCCACCTTCTGTTCTAGATGCTGTTCAATTAGTCTGCTTTTATAGTTGTCTGAGAGCAGAGAGAAAAAGCCCCACAACTAAGTGCTGAGAGTCACCAAGTAAGGGGGACGTGGCCACAGGGCAGGAAGCAACAGTTGCAAAATTCAAATCACACACCAATGCGGTTCCTTTCTGCATCCAAGGTCAATACAAAAAAATTTTTTTTTGGTAACTTCCTCTATTGCTGGGGCTAACTGATGGGGCAGGACACCCATGGACAAACGTTTCTATGAAGCTAAACACCATTTACAAACCAGGGTGGGGAAAGAACGATGAAAAGTTCTTGATGGAACGGAATGAGGAGATGGGAAGGTCAGTTTCTGGCTTGCCCTGTCTCCAACTACTCCGCCTGGAGAAGGAAAATGCTGGGAAAACGAACCTTCAGCTAAAGGCGACGCTGCTCTAAGTTTGAGGAAATTGGGAAAAGAAGACCATATCCCTAAAGTTATCCCAGTGTAGGGTCTGCCAGGCTAAGTTTCCTCAGCCCCTTCGGACGGTCCCGCCTGCAATCGTTTTCCAACTCCCGGCCAATTTAAGCTTCATCCTCGCCCGCGCCCCACCTCCATGCCTTTCCGGGCCACCCATAAAACGCCTTGAGTCCGCCATTTTAAACTCTGCTATCGCGAGATATACTTCGCCGTTTCCAGCCTGACTCATTTACTTTCTTGCGAGAGTCTCTTCTCGTCTGCTCTCGCCGTGGCCAAGGAAAGTGTCGCGAGAGCTGGTTGCCTTGGCTCCCTGTAGCTATAGCAGCCGCGGCGGTTAAGTATGCGGCGGCAGAAGCGGTGAGTGCGACACCCTCAGGGGGGCGGGGCCGGGGGTAACCGGGTGTAGGGGGTAGCGCTTGGGGAGGGGGCGCGGGGAAGGTTAGGTCGCGGGAGGAATGGACCTGAGTGTGACGTGTGGGGCAGGACCTGGGTCCTGTGGGTACAGGGACGCGGCGCCGGTCTGCTCTAGGGCACGCAGGGAGGGCTAGAGCTGCTGGGAGGTCCAGGGGGAGGGACCCGGGTGTAGTGGGGTTCAAGGGGCGCGGGCTGGAGCGTGGAGGGGTGTGTGTGTTGGGAGCAGGGTGTTTACGGAGACTCGGAACTGGATAAAGGGACCAGGCTACATTGGGAAAGAAGTGGGAAGAAATGGGGTACAGCGAGGAGGAGGGTATGTTGAATGAGAGCACAGAGGCTGGGCCCAGTTTTCTTTTCACTGGTTAGGGGGTGGAGGGAGGAGAAGGGATCAGATCTTTACAGATCCCCGGGCTCTGCCTGAGGCTGGTCGGGGACCGCGCGCCAGGATCTGGGTCCTACATGGCGTGGCGGGAATGGTGGCGTCCCAGACCGTCACTGCCTCCTTTCCCTCTTTCCGGAGAAATTCCCCACGGACACTCTGAGATGCGAAAGGGAAGTCCTGGTGAACTAGTATTAGTTGGGATGGTTCTTTTCGCTGAGAAACTACGAGTAGGATAATGAATGAATGCTACTCTAAAATAAAGCGCAGGGTGGGGGGGGCGGGAGAGAGCGATTCTTGAGAAGAAAAAAACACTAAGGTTGCTTCCTCTGAAGCGTATTGAGTTGGAAGAAGGGGGTGTGTGCTAAGCTTACGTTTCTTCCCAGACTCATTCAAGTGTACAATTTCTTTACGATGTGCTGATGAAATATATGCAAGGTAGTCAGGTTAGATGATATGGTGAAAAAATGTGGAATACGACGACACTTAAACCTTCCACAAATGTAACTAAAAAACCAATTTTTTTTTTTTAATTGCAGCAGCAGGCTGAACACTAAATCTAGGGATGGTTTTAATTATTTGGATGTAAAACCTAGTGTTCCTAAAGTGTGCCTATCAAGCTAGTTGCCTTTTAAGAAATGAATTAAATTTTATTTTAGGAGACCGAACATGTTTTGAATGTCTCAATGTTGAAATAAAAGGTGTCTCTCAGGAGTTAAAATCACTGAGAGGGGAAAACATCTAGTCTTTGAGTCTTAAGGAGTGTTTTCTGGAAATAGGTGTGGACCACTTTTCTGGTTAACTGTTATTTGTAGTGAAAACAATGGCTTCAAGTCAGTCATAAAAATAATTTATTTCAATCGACAGATACGTTTTGTGATCATTTTTCTATCTTTTGTAAGTATAAATTTGAAAAGGATAACCTCTCGTGATTATATAACTGGATTTTTTCATGTTGAGGTTGACAAATGCATTAATTAGTATAATGGCTTTTTGGTTGGGCGCGGTGGCTCACGCCTGTAATCCTAGCACTTTGGGAGACGGAGGTGGGCGGATTGCTTGAGCTCAAGAGTTCGAGACCAGCCTGGCTAACATAGTGAAACCCCGTCTCCACTAAAAAAATGCAAAAATTAGCCAGGCATGGTGGCGCGCGCCTGCAATCCCAGCTACTCGGAAAGCTGAGGCAGGAGAATCGTTTGAACCCCGGAGGCGGAGATTGCAGTAAGCCGAGATCACACCATTGCACTCCAGTCTGGGCGACAGAGCGAGACTCCATCTCAAAAAAAAAAAAAAAAAAAAAAAAGAAAAAAAAAGGCTTTTAAAATCCTTCTTCAGCTGGTCTTGATGTGGTTAGTCACTGAACCCATTTATTTGATATATGTTAGAGTAAAACCTAATTTGTAATGTCAGCAGCTAAACTTTAAAATAGAAGTGCTTTTCTGAGGCAAGATAAAGCTTTGTGTGGTGGTTGAGTCCAAAAGATTTCTGCATGAATCCAATAACAAGCTCTACTGAACTCCTGTTATGTGTAAAGTACTGTGTAAGGCATTGCAGGGAAAAAAGATTAATTCATTTATCCACTTAATATTTATTGGGACCTATTTGTGTCTGATTGCCAAGCCTTCAGGATACAAATACAGGTAGAACTTGATCTCTGCCTTGGAATTACTCAGACCCTATGAGGGCAGACTGATAGAGAAAAAGATACTTAACAATGTAATAAGCACAATATATTAACATGAAAGTATGGGACAAGATTCTGCCCCCGAAGAGTTTTATATAGTAGTTGACAGGACAAAGAATTGTCTTTTTTTTTTTTTTTTTTGCAACAGGGTCTCACTGTGTTACTTAGGCTGGAATGCAGTGGCAAGATCATGGCTCACTGCAACTTCAACCTTCTGGGCTCCAACCATCCTCATACCTCTGTCTCCTGAATAGAGCTGAGACTACAGGTGAGGGCCACCATGCCCAGCTGATTTTTTTTTGGAGATGGGGTCTTGATATGTTGCCAGGCTGGTCTCAAACTCCTGGGCTCAAGTGATACTCCCGCCTCAGCCTCTCAAAAGTAAGAATTTTCTTTTCTTTTTTTTTTTGAGACAGGTTTTCACTCTGTTGCTCAGGCTGGAGTGCAGTGGTGTCATCACAGCTCACTGCTACCTCAACCTCCTGGGCCAAAGCTATCCTCCCACCTCAGCCTCCCGAGTAGATGGGACCACAGGTGCATGTATCCACGCCCAGTTAATTATTAAAATTTTTTTTTTAAAGCCGGGCGCGGTGGCTCAAGCCTGTAATCCCAGCACTTTGGGAGGCCGAGGCAGGTGGATCACGAGGTCAGGAGATCGAGACCATCCTGGCTAACATGGTGAAACCCCGTCTCTATTAAAAATACAAAAAACTAGCCGGGCGTGGTGGCGGGCGCCTGTAGTCCCAGCTACTCGGAGGCTGAGGCAGGAGAATGGCGTAAACCCGGGAGGCGGAGCTTGCAGTGAGCCGAGATCGCGCCACTGCACTCCAGCCTGGGTGACACAGTGAGACTCTGTCTCAAAAAAAAAAAAAAAAAAAATTTTTTTTTTTAGAGACGAGGCCTTGCTATGTTGCCTAAGCTGATCTGGCTATGATACCCAGCAATCCTCCTGCCTTGGCAGCTTGGCTTCCCAAAGTGCTGGGATTACAGGCTTGAGCCACCATGCCCAGCCTAAGAGTTTTCAAAATTACAAAGTGTTAAGCAAACTCTAAACTGTGCTGCATTAGTGAACACATAGTAAGTTTCTCAGAAGAGATAAAAGAATGGAAGTTTGAGAAGAAAATTCACTGGTCAGTTCATAAATTAAACCTTTTTTTTTTTTTTAAAGACGCATTCTCTGTCGTCCAGGCTGGTGTGCAGTGGAGTAATCACGGCTCACTGCAGCCTCAGTCACCTGGGTTTAAGGAATCCTCTTGCTTTTCATCCTCTCCAAGAGCTGGGACTACAGGTGCTTGGCTAATTTTTGTACTTTTTCTAGAGACAGGATCTCCCTATGTTGATCTCGCGCACCTAGGCTCAAGTGAGCCTCCCTCCTCAGCCTCCCAAAGTGCTACGATTATAGGTGTGAGCCACCTCGCTGGTCCTATTAGTTTTTTTTTAGTACTCCTTTACTGTAAATGTAAATAAATATGGACCAGGCACAGCAGCTCAGACCTGTAATCCCACCACTTTGGGAGGCTGAGGTGGGCGGATCACTTAAGGAGTTCGAGATCAGCCTGGGTAACATGGTGAAACACCGTCTCTACTAAAAATACAAAAATTAGCTGGGCATGGTGATGCCTGCCAGTAATTCCAGCCACTCGGGAGGCTGAGGCAGGAAAATCACTTGAACCCAGGAAGTAGAGGTTACAGTGAGCCGAAATCATGCCACTACACTCGAACGCAGGCAACAGAGCAAGATTCTGTCTTAAAATAAATCAATAAGTAAGTAAATAAATATTACAACAGTCTTAAGGCAATAATAATAATAGCTGACATTCATTGAGTGATTATTAATGTGCCAGGCACATTATCTCATTTTATTTTATAACAACACTCTGCTCTGCAGCTGGTACTAGTTACTTTAGTTTTAAAGAAAACTGAGGCTTAAAAAGTTCAGGAAGTTACCAAAGATTATTGAGCTAGTAAATGGTAGATTAGAGATTGGTGTCGGAAATTTATGTGATTCTAATATACTAAGAAAGATTTCTTTCTTTTGTAGGGAGAGAGGGAGTCTTGGTGTGGAGGAAGTGGGGAGAGGTTGCAGGTGGAATTGGCCGGGAGACCAGAATTCTGGGTGGGACTTGGAAGGTATAAATGGATAGGGGTATCTGTTTATTTATTCATATATTTTCTCCCTCAGATATTTACACTACATATGAGGAACTAATGTGAATGTTAGCATGATGCTAAATATGTGCATGATGCACCCAACCTGTTTGTTTTTTGAGACGGAGTTTTGCTTTTGTTCGCAGCCTCCCCAGTAGCTGGGATTATAGGCGCTCACCACCACACCCAGATACTTATTTGTATTTTTAGTAGAGACAGGGTTTCACCATGTTGGGCAGGCTGGTCTCGAAGTCTTGACCTCAGATGATTGACCCGCTTCGGCCTCCCAAAGTAGGCATGAGCCACCACATCTGGCCCCCAAATTTTATATCTTTGTAAATGGCTTCTTTAAAAATCTGAGTGAGATTAGGTCTGTAATTCCAGCACTTTAGGAGGCTAAGGCAGGAGGATTGCTTGAGGCCAGGAGTTCAAGACCAGCCTGGCCAATGGAGTGAGACCCTATTTCTACTGATAAGAAAAAAAAAAAAGAATCCCCCAAAACCTAAGGGAGAATGACAAATACCATTAATGAAGTATTGATAATCAGTTCTAGACTTATTAGAATGCTCAGAGGTCAACAGTCCATTCCATTCATTTTATATTGAGGAAACTAAAGCCTAGGGAACTTTCTTTTTTCTTTTTTTTCTTTTTCTTTTTTTTTGAGATGGAGTCTCGCTCTGTCGCCCAGGCTAGAGTGCAGTGGCACAATCTTGGCTTGGCTCACTACAACCTCCACCTCCCAGGTTCAAGCAATTCTCCTGTCTCAGCCTCCTGAGTAGCTGGGACTACAGGCGCCCACCACCACGACCGACTAATCATTGTATTTTCAGTAGAGACAGAGTTTCACCATATTGGTCAGGCTCCTTACCTCAAGTGATCTGCCCACCTTGGCCTCCCAAAGTACTGGGATTACAGGCGTGACCCACTGTGCCCGGCAAGCCTAGAGAACTTTCTTTTTTTTTTTTTTTTGAGACACAGTTTCGTACTTGTTTCCCAGGCTGGAGTGTAATGGTGCGATCTCGGCTCGCTGCAACCTCCGGCCCTCGGGTTCAAGCGATTCTTCTGCCTCAGCCCCCTGAGTAGCTGGAATTACAGGCATGCACCACCACGTCCGGCTAATTTTGTATTTTTAGTAGAGACGGGGTTTCTCATGTTGGTCACGCTGGTCTCGAACTCCCGACCTCAGGTGATTCACCCGCCTCGGCCTCCCAAAATGCTGGGATTACAGGTGTGAGCCACCGTGCCTGGCCGCCTAGAGAACTTTTAAATGACCTACCCAAAGTCACATAGCTGCAATGTCCCAGATGTCCTGGTTTCCAGTTAACTATTCCTTATACTGTACCACATTGCCAAGTTATATTTAATAATTACTATAGAGTTATAGATGCCCTCAGCTAATTTTGGGAAACCAGTTTTGTCAAGAGGCTATTTACTGATAGATGATAGAATACAAACTGATTACTTGTTTACCTTAAACTGTACTTATACTTCCTACTTGTACTAAGGATAAGTGATTCAGGTGTTTTATTTAGGTGCTTCCTATATTTGGTTTGCTATATTACTGTTTAATTTTTCTGTCTTCAGCTGCACTGCTGGGGCATTTAATAAATGCTTCTCTGATTTAGAAAAAAGTGGAAGAGTACAATTGCATTATAACACATATTAGGCTGAGTGTGGTGGCTAACGCCTATAATCCCAGCACTTTGGAGCCCACAAGTTCGAGACCATCCTGGGTATGGCGAAATAGAGAAACCCTGTCTCTACAAAGAAATTTAAAAATTTAGCCAGGATGTGGTGGCATGCACCTGTAATCCCAGCTACTTAGGAGGCTGAGGCAAGAGGATCACTTGAGCCTGGGAAGTTGAGGCTGTAGTGAGCCATGATCCCACCACTGCACTCCAGACTGGGTGACTGACAGACACTGTGTCTCAAAGAAAAGAAAAAAAGAAATACGTGCAGTTTTGTTTTGTTTTGGTTTTTTGAGATTAGTCTTGCTTCATCGCCCAGGCTGGAGTGCAACCTCCACCTCCTGGGTTCAAGTGATTCTCATGCTTCAGCCTCCCGGTAGCTGGGACTACAGGCACACCCCACCATACCCAGATAATTTTTGTATTTTTAGTAGAGACAGGGTTTCACCATGTTGTCTAGGCTGGTCTCAAACTCCTGACCTCAGGTGATCTGCCTGTCTCGCCTCCCAAAGTGCAGGGATTACAGGTGTAAGCCACCTGCCTGGCCTCTACCAAAAAAAATTTTTTTTTTTTTTGAGATGGAGTCTCGCTCTGTCGCCCAGGCAAGAGTGCAGTGTCATAATCTCAGTTCACTGCAACCTCTGCCCCCAGGTTCAAGCGATTAGCCTGCCTCAGCCTCCTGAGTAGCTGAGATTACAGGCGCCAGCTACCAGGCCTGGCTAATTTTTTTTTTTTTTTTTTTTTGAGATGGAGTCACGCTCTGTGACCCAGGCTGGAGTGCAGTGGCGCAATCGCAGTTCACTGCAACCTCTGCCTCCTGGGTCAAGCGATTGTCGTTCCTCAGCCTCCCAAGTAGTTGGGATTACAGGCGTGAGCCACCATGCCCAGCTAGTTTTTGTACTGTTAGTAGAGAGGGAGTTTCACCATGTTGGCCAGACTGGTCTTAAAATTCTGACCTCAGGCGATCCCCCCTGCCTCATCCTCCCAGAGTGCTGGGATTATAGGCGTGAGCCACTGTGCCCGGCCCTGGCTAATTTTTTACCAAAAAATTTTAAAAATTAGCTGGGTCTGGCAGCATGCACCTATAGTCCTGGCTACTTGAGGGGCTGAGGCAGGAAGATCACTTGAGCCCTGGTATTTGAGGTTGCAGTCAGCTAAATCATGCCACTACACTCCAGCCTGGATGTCAGAGTGAGAGTGAGACCCTGCTGCTAAAAAGAGAAGACAGGTGATCTCATTTTATTTATTTATTTTTATTTATTAATGTTTTGAGATGGAGTCTCGCTGTGTCACCCAGGCTGGAGTGCAGTGGCACAACTCGGTTCACTGCAACCTCCGCCTCCCCAGTTCAAGCAATTTTCCGGCCTCAGCCTCCTGAGTAGCTGGGATTACAGGCACCTGCCACCAAGCCCGGCTAATTTTTGTATTTTTAGTAGAGATGGGGTTTCACCATGTCAGCCAGGCTGGTCTCAAACTCCTGACCTCAGATGATCCGTCCACCTTGCACTCCCGAAGTGCTGAGATTACAGGTGCGAACCACTGCCTTATTTTTATTTCTTGAGACAGGGTCTTACTTTGTCGCCTAGGCTGGAGTGCAGTTGTGCAATCACAGCTTACTGTAGACTTTACCCCCTGGACTCAAACAATCCTCTCACCTCAGCCTCCCGAGTAGCTGGAACTACAGATGTGCACCACCATGCCCAGCTAATTTTAAAAAAGTGTTTTTCACCCTGCCCTCTCAACAAAGCTTTTCCTGACTCTGCTAGGAACCAGGAAGAGAAAGCCTAATCTTTAATTTTTTTGAGGAGATGAGGTCTCACTATATTGCCCAAGCTGATCTTGAACTCCTGAGCTCAAGCAATTTTTCCACCTCAGCCCTCCAAAGTGCTGGGATTACAGGTATGAGCCACTGCACCTGGCCAAGTGATTTCATTTTAAATTTCCATTTATTTGATATGAAGTTGAACATTTTCCATATTTATTATTATTTTTTATTTATTTTATTTATTATTATTATTTTTAGACAGAGTCTGTCTCTGTTGCCCAGGCTGGAGTGCAGTGGCATGATCTCAGCTCACTGCAACTTCTGCCTCCTGGGTTCAAGTGATTCTCCTGCCTCAGCCTCCCAAGTAACTGGGATTACAGGCATGTGCCACCATAGTCGGCTAATTTATATTTGTTGTTGTTGAGACGGGGTTTCTCTCTTGTTGCCCAGGGTGGAGTGCAATGGCGCGATCTCGGCTCACCATAACCTCTACCTCCTGGTTTGAAGCAATTCTCCTGCCTCAGCTTCCTGAGTAGCTGGGATTACAGGTGTGCGCCACCACGCCCGGCTAATTTTGTATTTTTAGTAGAGACGGGTTTCTCCATGTTGGTCAGGCTGGTCTCGAACTCCCGACCTTAGGTGATCTGCCCTCCTTGGCCTCCCAAAGTGCTGAGATTACAGGTGTGAGCCACTATGCCCGGCCTAACATCTTTTTATTTCTTTTTTGGCTGTATTTCTTTCAGTGGAATTGCTTATTCTTTGCTTATTTTGTAACTGGGCTTTTTTCTTCCCATTCTACCCCTCCCCGCTCCCTGGGCCCATTTCAGTTTTTCTTTTTGTATCAAAGCTACATTTATTCTCTGAAAACATTTTTTTAAGTTTTTTTTTTTTTTTTGAGACAGAGTCTCGTTCTGTTGTCAAGGTTGGAGTGCAGTGGTGTGAGCTCAGCTCGCTGTAGTCTCTGCCTCCCAGGTTCAAATGGTTCTTGTGCCTCAGCCTCCTGAAGAGGCAAGATTACAGGCACCTGCCACCACGCCCAGATAATTTTTGTATTTTTTTTAAGAATTTAATTTAATTTTAAGTTCCTGGATACACATGCAGGATGTGCAGGCTTGTTACATAAATGTGTGCCATGGTGATTTGCTGTACCTATTAACTCATCACCTAGGTATTAAGCCTTGCATACATTAGCTGTTTATCCTGATGCTCTCCCCACCCCCGCACAGGCCCTAGTGTGTGTTGTTCTCTTCCCTGTGTCCATGTATTTTCATTGTTTAGCTCCCACTTTTAAGTGAAAACATGCGGTATTTGGTTTTCTGTTCCTGTGTTAGTTTGCTGAGGATACATGAATGGAACTTGAAGTAATTTTTTTTTTTTTTGGAGATGGAGTCTCGCTGTTGCCTAGGCTGGAGTGCAGTGGCGCAATCTCGGCTCACTGCAGCCTCCGCCTCCTGGGTTCAAGCAGTTCTCCTGCCTCAGCCTCCCAAGTAGCTGGGATTACAGGAACCTGCCACTACCCCTGGCCAATTTTGTATTTTTAGTAGAGACAGGGTTTCACCATGTTTGCCAGGCTGGTCTCGAACTCCTGGCCTCAAGTGATCCTCTTGCCTTGGCCTTCCAATGTGCTGGGATTACAGGTGTGAGCCACTGTGCTGGGCCTTTTTTTTTGGAGAGAGATCTCTTTGTTGCCCAGGCTGGAGTGATTTCGCTCACTACAGCCTCAATTTCCCAAGCTCAGGTGATCATCCCACCTCAACCTCCCGAGTAGCTGGGACCACAGTGTGAGCCATCATGACCAGCTAATTTTTGTATTTTTTGTAGAAACAGAGTTTTGCTATGTTGCCCAGGCTGTTCTGGAATTCCTGACCTCAAGCAATCTGCCTACCTCAGCTTTGCAGAGTGCTGGGATTACAGGTGTGAGCCACTATGCTCGGCTTTATTTTTAAAAATATATGTATTTTTTTGTGGGTATATAGTAGGTGTGTATATTTATTGGGTACATGAGATGTTTTGATATGGGCATGCATTGCGTAATAATCACATCATGTAAAATGGGGAATTTATCCCCTCAGCATTCATTATTTGTGTTATGAACAATTATAGTTATTTTAAAATGTACAATTAAATTATTGACTTACAAATTATTAAGCATTTGTGCTATCAAATACTCCCTCTTACTCATTCTTTCTATTTTTTTTTTTTTTTTTGAGATAGTCTCGCTCTGTTGCCCAGACTGGAGTGCAGTGGTGTGATCTCGGCTCACTGCAACCTCTGCCTCCCGGGTTGAAGCGATTCTTGTCCCTCAGCCTCCCAAGTAGTTGGGATTACAGGTGGGTACCACCATGCCCAGCTAATTTTTGTATTTTTTAGTAGAGACAGGGTTTCACCATGTTGGCCAGGCTAGTTTTAAACTCCTGGCCTCAACTGATCTGTTGCCTTGGCCTCCTAAAGCGATGGGATTACAGAGGTAAGCCACCACACCCAGCCTTTCTATTTTTTTTTTTGGTACCCATTAACTGTGCACACCTCTCTTCACTTTTCTTTTGACTAATAGGAACTCTGTCTATGTATCCCTGTATTTTTAACACATGTCGCACATATTTTCTACAATCTGTTGCATCATCTATAGTGTCTGTTGATGTGCTAAAATTTCATAACTATCTTTTTTCTTAATGGTTTCTGGGTTTTGAGGCTTGCTTAAGAAGGCTCTCTCCGGGGCCGGGCGCGGTGGCTCAAGCCTGTAATCCCAGCACTTTGGGAGGCCGAGACGGGCGGATCACGAGGTCAGGAGATCGAGACCATCCTGGCTAACCCGGTGAAACCCCGTCTCTACTAAAAAATACAAAAAACTAGCCGGGCGAGGTGGTGGGCGCCTGTAGTCCCAGCTACTCGGGAGGCTGAGGCAGGAGAATGGCGTGAACCCAGGAGGCGGAGCTTGCAGTGAGCTGAGATCCGGCCACTGCACTCCAGCCTGGGCAACAGAGCCAGACTCCGTCTCAAAAAAAAAAAAAGAAGGCTCTCTCCATACCAAAATTATAAAAATATTTTATATTCGAACTCTTTACTAGCTTAACATATTTAGCCCTTTAATTGATTTGGAATTTATTTTTATATGTTTTTGGAGGTACTCTTTTTCTCCACAAATATGTAACTGACCTAAGCCTATTTGTTGAATATCCTGTCTTTAATGATATTAAATCTTGTCTTCATCATATTCTCAATTGCCGTATATTCACCATGTGTGTGTGTATGTATGTATGCCTGTGTTTCCTTTTTTTTGTTTGTTTTTTGGAGATGGAGTCTCACTTTTGTTGCCCAGGCTGGAGTGCAATGGTGTGATCTCGGCTCACTGCAACATCTGCCACCAGGGTTCAAGTGATTCTCTGCCTCAGCCTCTGGAGTAGCTGGGACTACAGGTGCATGCCACTACACCTAGCTAATTTATTGTAATTTTAGTAGAGACGGGGTTTCACCATGTTGGCCATGCTGGTCTCAAACCCCGGACCTCAGGTGATCCATCCGCCTTGGCCTCCCAAAGTGCTGGGATTACAGGTACGAGTCACTGCGCCCAGCCTGCATGTGTTTACTTTTGAATATCTCTGTTCTTTTCAGTTGTTTATTCCTGGGCCGATACCATACAGTTTTTTTGTTTGTTTTTTGAGACAGGTATCACCCAGGCTGGAGTGCAGTGGTGTGATACTGGCTCACTGCAGCTTTGACCTCCTGGGCTCAAATGATCCTTCCACTTTAGCCTCCGCAGTAGCTGGAATTACATGTGTGTGGCTCCATGTGTGACTAATTTTTGTATTTTTGGTAGAGATGAGGTTTCTCCATGGCCTAGCTGGTCTTGAACTCGTGGCCTCAAGTGATCTGTCCTCAGCCTCCCATAGTGCTAGGATTACAGGTGTGAGCCACTAAATCCTTTTGTTAATTATATGTTTTTTATTCTTTTGGTTTTTTTTTTTTTTTTTTTTGAGACAGAGTCTTGCTCTGTCACCTAGGCTGGAGTGCAGTGGCGCAATCTCGGCTCAACTGTAACCTTCGCCTTCTGGATTCAAGTGATTCTTCCCTCTCAGCCTTCTGAGTAGCTGGGATTACAGGTACGCGCTATCACGCCCAGCTAATTTTTTGTATTCTTAGTAGAGACAGAGTTTCACCATGTTGGCCAGGCTGGTCTCAAACTACTGGCCTCAAATGGTCAGCCTGCCTCAGCCTCCCAAAGTTTTGGTGTGAGCCACCATGCCCAGCCCTTTTGGGTTTTCAAGATAGTCATATTTCTAACTGTTCATGTCTTTGCCTATCTTTGTTATGGCATGTGCAATTTTTTTTCTTATTTTGGCATGTTTTAAATCTCTTTGTAGTAAAAATATTCTTTTTTTTGGTGGGAGTGACAGGGTCTCAAAAAAAGAAGAGGGTGGTAGGCTGGGTGCAGTGGCTCACGCCTGTAACCCCAGCACTTTGGGAGACCGAGGCGGGTGGATCACCTGAGGTCAGGAGTTCAAGACCAGCCTGGCCAACATGGTGAAACCCCATCTCGACTGAAAATGCAAAAATTAGCTGGGCGTGGTGGCGTACACCTGTAGTCCCAGCTATTCTGGACGCTGAGGCAGGAGAATTGCTTGAACCCAGGAGGCGGAGGTTGCAGTGAGCAGAGATCACACCACTATACTCCAGCCTGGGTAACAGAGTGAGACTCCATCTCCAAAAAACAAAAAGAGGCTGGAGTGCAGTGGCACGATCACCACTCACTACAGCTTTGACCTTCTGGGCTTAAGCAATCCTCCCATCTCAGCCTCCTGAGTAGCTGGGACCAGAGGCATGTACCACCATGCCTGGCTAATTCTTTGTATTTCTTGTAGAGACGGGGCCTCACCATGTTGCCAAGGCTGGTCTCAAACTCTTGAGCTCAAGTCATTCTCCTGTCTTGGCCTCCCAAAGTGCTGAGATAACAGGTGTATGCCACCACGCCCAGCCAAATATATTCTTTTTTTTTTTTTTTTTGAGATTGTGTCTCACTCTGTCTCCCAGGCTAGAGTGCTTTGGCAAGATCTCTGCTCATTGCAACCTCCGCCTCCTGGGTTCAAGGATTTTCCTGCCTCAGCTTCCCGAGTAAGTGGGGTTCAGGCATGCACCACCATGCCCCGCTTGTTTTTGCATTTTTAGTAGAGACTGGGTTTTGCCATGTTGGCCAGGCTAGTCTCGATCTCCTGATCTTGGTGATGTGCCGGCCTTGGCCTCTGTAAGTGCTGGGATTACAGCCATGAGCCACATCACTCGGCCTTCAAATATATTCTTTATCATATAGCTGGCAATGGTTTTCTAGTTTGCTGTTTACTTTTAGGGGAAATCTCTTGACTATCAGTGGGTAAAACACTTAGAATAGGCTGTTATAATGCTTGTAATATCTTGACATGAGGAAAATTCTAGGATGGTTAGAATTTGTAAAATCAAGTCTGTTGAATAAATTTATGAATTAAAACAAGGGGGAAAAGCCTACTTTTGGGTACAAATGTGATTTGACTATAAAATTCTGTATTTAATGTTTTTTATAGTTATGTGCCATCTGAGAGGGGTTGCGCTTAAAATTGGGGAGAAGCTAACTCAATAAAATTGATCAGATTAAAAATCCTCAATAGTATATGTAAATAATAACTGTATCTGATATTTAATTATACATATAGGATAAACTGGGTTTTCTGTCTATCTATGTTGTTTTATTTTATTTTTAAGACAGGGTCTAATGCTTTCCCAGGTGGGAGTGCAGTGGTGGGATCTCAACTCACTGCAGCTTCAACCTCACTGGGCTCAAGTGATCCTCCTGCCTCAGCCTCCTGAGTAGCTGGGACTGTAGGTGCACACCACTGTGCCTGGCTAGTTTTTTTGTATTTTTCATAGAGATGAGTTGTCACTGTGTTGTGTAGCCTGGTTTGGAACTCATGAGGTCAAGTGATCTGCCTGCTTCGCTCCCAAATTGCTGGGACTTACAGGTATGAGCCACTGCACCTGGTCTGTTTTATTTTATTTTTATTACTATTTTTTTGAGATGGAGTCTCGCTCTGTTGCCTAGACAGAGTGCGGTAGTGCGATCTCTACTCACTGCAACCTCCGCCTCCCAGGTTCAAGCGATTCTCCTGCCTCAGCCTCCTAAGTAGCTGGGATTACAGGTGCCTGCCACCTTGCCCAGCTAATTTTTGTATTTTTTTTTTTTTAGTAGAGATGGGGTTTCACCCTGTCGACCGATCTGGTCTCGAACTCCTGACCTTAAGTAATGCACCCGCCTCGGCCTCCCAGCGTGCTGGGATTACAGGTGTGAGCTACTGGGCCCAGCCTATTTTTTATTCATTCATTCATTCATTCATTCATTCATTCTAGATCTGGGTTCTCACTGTGTTGCCCAGGCTGGCCTGGAACTCCTGCACTCAAGCTGTCCTCCCACCTTAGCCTTCCAAGTAGCTGAGCTTATAGATAGGAGCTACCATACCTTGTACTTCACTAAGGTTTTTAATTTAGTTTATCAATATTAAAAAATATGGACACATTTTTAATATTTAATGAGAAGTAGTAGAAAAATTGAATTCACTTTAAGGCTTACTTTTCTATCTTTTTCTCCCAGAGAGTATATTTGTAGAAAAACTTATCCAAATTTTGCTTAGTTTCAGGGATAATTTCATATAATAAATTTGTGAATTATTTTATTTTTATGGCTTATATCAGGCACATACATGAATATTTATATATTCAGGAGGTATGATGGTAGAATGTACAAAAATGTTTTTTAAAAAACTCACTCTTCTAGAATTTTTCTTATTTCTTTCAGTTTGTCTGTATAAATATTCTCTATAGATAACTGACTTTTAAGGAAAAGCTGTTATATTCGTTACACAACTTGTTGCAAATAGGAAATCTAGCCCTATTATTGTTGGTATGAAACTAACAAGCTTTTCTGTAACCCATATTTTAGTGTTTTGGCGCTGTATGGTAGCAATACCTTCCCGTGCCATGTTGAAAGCAAGAAACATGTTTCTAAAAGCACATTTTTTAAAAATAGCATTTGAGTTTTTAAATGAAAACAGAAGCCAAGGTAAGCCTATATTGTATTCGTGCAAAATACATTTTTGTTTTCTTGTGACCTGTGTCATTTTTTCTAGGATATTTGAAAGTTTCTTTTTTTCTTTCTTTCTTTCTTTCTTTTTTTTTTTTTGTGAGACAGAACTGTCTCAGAAAAGTGAAAGATGTCAGTTCTTGCTCTGTGACCCAGGCTACAGTGCAGTGGTGCGAACTTGGCTCACTGCAGCCTCTGCCTCCTGGGTTCAAGTGATTCTCCCACTTCATCCTCCCAGGTAGCTGGGACTACAGGTGTCTGCCACCATGTCCAGCTAATTTTTGTAATTTTAGTACAGTTGGGGTTTCACCATGTTGGCCAGGCTGGTCTTGAACTCCTGACCTGGAGTGATCCGCCCACCTCAGCCTCCCAAAATGCTGGGATTACAGTACAGGTGTGAGCCACTGTGCCTGGCTAAAAGTTTCTGATATAAAGCTGGCAGGAAGTGAGTGACAATTATTAAGTCTTGGAAGAAAAATTTTTAATTTTCTCCTGAGAAGAAATTTCTGAAGAAACATCTTGTAGATAATGTAGTTTCACAGTAAAGTTTTTTTATTTTTATTTTTTTTATTTGAGGCAGAGCCTTGTTCTGTCACCCAGGCTGGAGTGCAGTGGTGCGATCTCAGCTCACTGTAGCCTCTGCCTCCCGGGTTAAAGCAATTCTCATGCCTCAGCCTCCTGAGTAGCTGGGATTACAGGCGTGTGCCACCACACCTAGCTACTTTTTTTTTTTTTTTTTTTTTTTTGGAGACAGGGTCTTGCTCTATCACCAAGGCTGGAGTACAGTAGCATGATTTTGGCTCACTGCAACCTCCACTTCCCAGGTTTAAGCAGTTCTCCTGCTTTAGCCTCCTGAATAGCTGGGGTTACAGGCACATGCCACAACACCCTGCTAATTTTTTTTTTTTTTGTGACAGAGTCTCGCTCTGTAGCGAGGCTGGAGTGCAGTGGTACGATCTCGGCTCACTGCAACCTCCGCTTCCCAGGCTCAAGTGCTTCTCCTTCCTCAGCCTCCTGAGTAGCTGGGATTATAGGTGCCTGCCACCATGCCCAGCTAATTTTTGTATTTTTAGTAGAGATGGGGTTTCACCGTGTTGGCCAGGATGGTCTCGATCTCCTGACCTCGTGATCCGCCCACCTCTGCCTCCCAAAGTGCTGGGATTACAGACAGGAGCCACCGTGCCCGGCAATTTTTGTATTTTAAGTAAAGACAGGGTTTCACCGTGTTGGCCAGGCTGATTTTGAACTCCTGACCTCAAGTGATTCGCCCACCTCGGCCTCCCAAAGTACTGGGATTACAGGCGTGAGCCACCGCACCCGGCCTCGTGGTAAAGTTTATATAGAAAAATGCATTCTCTGTGGAAACAGAACTTATTTGTGTGCCATTGTTTCATTTCTGACCTGGGCTCAGCTTTTATTTCTCTGTGCAGATCCATTTCCTTTGGTGGTACATCCTGTCTTGGATGTTGACCCCAGTCAGAGCTGTATAGTGCCAAAATAAGATAAGTTCTTTGGTTCTTTTTTGCCATTTCTTTCAACTCCTTATTTATCTTTACTCATGGTCATTGAAGATCAGAAGGGTATTTATGAACAGATGGGAATTCTGTGTGTTTCTTCAGTGTTAGTGGAACACCAGGGAGAGGCAATATCATTTTAGTATTGGATTTTCACCTTTCCTGATGCCCCCTAGGTCTAAGGAAACATCAAGCTTATTTTACAGACTTGATATAAGAAACTTCATAATTACCAAATTAAGCTTTAGACACCTCAGTGTTTTAGAGTACTTACTGATATCTATAATACATATTCCTGGGGCCTATGCCTTTCCATATAAATTTTACTTATTTTTTGAGACAGAAGTCTCACTTGGCCCTCCCAGCTGGAGTGCAGTGCCACAATCTTGGCTCACTGCCATCTCCACCTCCCCGGTTCAAGTGATCCTTCCACCTCAGCCTCCTGTGTAGCTGGGACTACAGACACGCGCTAGCATGCCCTGCTAATTTTTTATATTTTTAGTAGAGACTGGGTTTCATCATGTTTGCTAGGCTGGTCTCGAACTCCTGGGCTCAAATGATCCGCCTGCCTCGGCCTTCCAAAGTGCTGGGATTACAGGCATGAGCCACCAAGCCTGGCCAAATTACTCAATATTTTTGAACCTCACTTCCCTTATCTGTGAGATTAGGATAATAATAACCTACCTGAACAAATTAAATGAAGTGATAGATGTCAGTTCTTAGCACAGTAGCCATAATGTTATAGGGACTCTAAATTTCAGTTTTCTTTTTCCTTTCCTTGAACTGTTTTAAGTTTTTTTTTTTTTTTTTTTTTTTGAGACGGAGTCTCGCTCTGTAGCCCAGGCTGGAGTGCAGTGGCCGGTTCTCAGCTCACTGCAAGCTCCGCCTCCCGGGTTTACGCCATTCTCCTGCCTCAGCCTTCCCGAGTAGCTGGGACTACAAGCGCCCGCCACCGCGCCCGGCTAATTTTTTGTATTTTTTAGTAGAGACGGGGTTTCACCGTGTTCGCCAGGATGGTCTCGATCTCCTGACCTCGTGATCCGCCCGTCTCGGCCTCCCAAAGTGCTGGGATTACAGGCTTGAGCCACCGCGCCCGGCCGAACTGTTTTAAGTTTTAAAAGATAGTGATTATAAAATTACTTTTTAAGTGTATACAGTTATTTCAAATATTGTTCATGTTTGTGTTAAAAACAGTCAAACTCATTTTGGTTATGTTGGTATTATAAGAGGGAAATGTAGGGAAATGAGACAATGGAGAAAATCTGAATAACTGTTTCTTTTTGTTTGTTTGATTTTTTTGAGATGGAATCTCGCTCTGTTGCCCAGGCTGGAATGCAGTGGCATGAACTCAGCTCACTGCAACCTCTGCCTCCTGGGTTCAAGCGATTCTTCTCCCTCAGCCCCTGGAGTAGCTGGGACTACAGGCATGTGCCACCACGTCCGGCTAATTTTTGTATTTTTGGTAGAGACAGGGTTTCACCATATTGCCCAGGCTGGTCTTGAACTCCTGACTTCATAATCCACCCGCCTCGGCCTCCCAAAGTGCTGGGATTACAGGCGTGAGCCACCGCACCCGGCCAAGTCTGAATAACTTTTGTTGAGCAATACCGTGTGGCAGGAGCTAGGCTTAACACTTCGCACACAGCAACTCATTTAATCCTTACCACTCAGTTAAGCACATTTCTTCCTCTGAAGGATTACTTCCTAGTTTTTTTTTTTTTTTGAGATGGAATCTTGCTCTGTCTCCCAGGCTGGGGTGCAGTGGCATGATCTCGGCTCACTGCAACCTCCATCTCCTGGGTTCAAGTAATTCTCGTGCCTCAGCCTCCCATGCAGCTGGGATTACAGCATATGCCACCATCCCCGGGAAACTTTTTGCATTTTTAGTGGATACAGGGTTTTACCATGTTAGCCAGGGTGATCTTGAACTCCTGAGCTCAGGCTCTCCATCCTCCTCGGGCTCCCAAAATGCTGGGATTACAGGTATGAGCCACAGCATCTGGCCTACTTCTTAGTTTTTAAAATTGAAGTTTTCTTACTTCCACCCTTTTGAATAATAAGCCTCAGGAATGGGGCCCTTAATAACTTAATGCAGACTTCAAACTTTGTATAGAATATAATAAATTATTAATGACTATTTTATTTCTAAGCTACCATCTTTAGTATTTGGAAGCTATGTTCTTTAGGCTAAGTCTTTTTTTTTCTTTCTTTCTTTCTTTTTTTTTTTAAGCAAACTAGTAATGATATTTACTTTTTGTGGAAACCATGTCTCACTGTCCCCCAAGCTGGAGTGCAATGGCGGGATTATGGCTCACTGCAGCCTCCACCTCCTGGACTCAATTGGTCCTCCTGAGTAGTTGGGACTACAGGTGCATACCACCACACCTGGCTAATTTTTGTATTTTTTGTAGAGATGGGGTTTCACCATGTTGCCCAGGCTGGTCTCAAACTCTTGGGCTCAAGCTATCCTCCTGCCTTGGCCTCCCAAAGTGCTGGGATTACAGGCATGAACCACTGTGTCTGGTCAATATTTACTTTCTAATTCCTGCCTTTAGAAATATATTAGCTGCCCTGAATATATTAGGTTTTTCAGTTGTATGAAACTGTTCAGTTAGGAGTAATGAATTTGATGTCTATTAGTCCTTTTCTTATTTATTTATTTTGAGATGGAGTCTTGCTCTGTTGCCCAGGCTGGAGTGCAGTGGCGCGATCTTGGCTCACTGCAAGCTCTGCCTCCCGGGTTCACACCATTCTCCTGCCTCAGCCTCCCGAATAGCTGGGACTACAGGTGCCCGCCACCACGCCCGGCTAATTTTTTTGTATTTTTAGTAGAGATGGGGTTTCACCGTGTTGACCAGGATGGTCTCAATCTCCTGACCTCGTGATCCGCTTGCCTCAGCCTCCCAAAGTGCTGGGATTACAGGCATGAGCCCCTGCACCTGGCGCCTATTAGTCCTTTTCAACAAATATCACCAGTAAGGCTTGAATTGTTTTTTGAAATGAGAAAAGCAGCAGATTGTTTATTTGAATTTGAATGTAGAGTGTTTGTCACTCAACACCTTAATACTGATCAGGCTAAGAGATGGGCTCTTCCTATGTTGCCCAGGCTGTACTCAACTCCTAGGCTCAAGTAATTCCTTCCCACCTCAGCCTCCTGATTGGCTGGGACTACAGGTGAGCAGCATCACACCCCACTTTGTGTTTTGATTAGTTCTCTTTACTTTTTTTTTAATCGTGGTAAAATAACATAATATTTATCATCTTAACCATTTTAAGTGTACAGTTCAATAGTGTTGCATACGTTCACATTGTTGTGCAACCACTCTCCAGCACTGTGTCTCATCTGTTTTTTTTTTTGAGACATCCTCACTTTGCCGCCCAGGCTGGAGTACGGTGGGGTGATCTCAGCTCACTGCAACCTCTGCCTCCTGGGTTCAAGCGATTCTCCTACCTCACCCTGCCGAGTGGCTGGAATTACAGTCCTGTACCACCACGCCTGGCTAATTTTCGTATTTTTAGTAAAGACAGGGTTTCACCATGTTGGCTAGGCTGGTCTTGAACTCCTGATGTTGGGTGATCCGCCCATCTTGGCCTCCAAAAATGCTGGGATTACAGGTGTGTGCCACCACACCTGGTCACCCTGTTTCATCTCCAAATCCATTAAACTGAGACTCTAAATCCATTAAACAAGCCCCCCATTCCTCCTTCCCCAAAGTGCCTAGCCACCACCATCCAACTTTCTGTTTCAGTGAATTTGACTATTCTTCATGACTCATATAATGGAGTCATTGAGTATTTGTCCTTTTGTGACTGGCTTATTTCAGTTAGTAAAATGTCCTCAAGTTCATCTGTGTTGTAGCATGTGTCAGATTTTCCTTCCTTTTTAAGGCTGAATCAGTTATATGTGTGTACTACATTTGCTTACCCGTTCTCTTAGGTGGCTCCTACCTGTTGTCTATTGTGAATAATGCTGCTATGAACATGGGTATACAGTTATCTCTTTATTTATTTTTTGAGATAGAATCTTGCTCTGTTGCCCAGGCTGGAATGCAGTGGCATAATCATGACTCACTGCAGTCTTGATCATCTGGGCCCAAGTGGTCCTCTCACCTCAGTTTCCCAAGTAGCTGGGACTACAGGCACACGCCACCACATCCACTAATTAAAAAAAAAATTGGCCAGGTGTGGTGGCTCACACCTGTAATCCCAGCACTTTGGGAGGCCAAGGTGGGTGGATCATGAGGTCAGGAGATCGAGACCATCCTGGCTAACATGGTGAAACCCCATCTCTACTAAAAATACAAAAAATTAGCCAGGTGTAGTGGTGGGCGCCTGTAGTCCCAGTGAGTTGTGAAGCCAGCTGGACTTCCTGGGTTGAGTGGGGACTTGGAGAACTTTTCTGTCTAGCTAGAGGATTGTAAACACAGCAATCAGCACTCTGTGTTTAGCTGAAGGATTGTAAATGCACCAATCAGCACTCTGTAAAAATGCACCAATCAGCACTCTGTGTCTAGCTAAAGGATTGTAAATATGTCAACACTCTGTAAAAATGGACCAATCAGCACTCTGTAAAATGGACCAATCAGCAGGACGTGGGCAGAGACAAATAAGGGAATAAAAGCTGGCCACCCCAGCCAGCAGTGGCAACCCACTTGGGTCCCTTCCATGCTGTGGAAGCGTTGTTCTTTCGCTCTTCACAATAAATCTTGCAGCTGCTCACTCTTTGGGTCCATGCCACCTTTAAGAGCTGTAACACCGTGAAGATCTGTGGCTTCATTCTTGAAGTCAGCGAGACCAAGAACCCACTGGAAGGATCCAACTCTGGACATACCAGCTACTTGGGAGGCTGAGGCAGGAGAATGGCATGAACCAGGGAGG
Organism: Papio anubis; assembly: GCF_008728515.1. Lineage (NCBI taxonomy): Eukaryota > Metazoa > Chordata > Mammalia > Primates > Cercopithecidae > Papio > Papio anubis. The sequence goes on along the minus strand of NC_044986.1, from coordinate 70,156,196 downwards.
TGGAGCTTGCAGTGAGCCAACATTGCACCACTGCACTGTAGTCTGGGCAACAGTGTGAGACTCTTATCTCAAAAAAAAAAAAAAAAATTTGTGGAGCTGGAGTCTAACTATGTTGCCCAGCCTTGTCTCAAACTCCTGAGATCAAGCAATCCTCCTGCGTCAGCCTCCCAAAATGCTGGGATTACTGGTGTGAGCCAATGTGCCTGGCGAGTTAGCTCTTTGAGAGCATACTTTCAATTCTTTTGGATATGTAACCAAAAGTAGAATTGCTGGATCATATGTAATTTTATTTTAATTTTGAAGAATTATCATACTATTTTTCATACTGGCTATTTACCATTTCACATTCTTACCATTGTGCACAAGGTTACTAATTTCTCCACGTCCTTGCCAACACTGTTTTTTTTTTTTTTTTTTTTTTTTTTTGTGTGTGTGTGTGTTTTTGAGATGGAGTCTTGCTCTGTCGCCCAGGCTGCAGTCAGTGGTGTGATCTCGGCTCACTGCAACCTCCGCTTCCTGGGTTCAAGCGATTCTTCTACCTCAGCCTCCCAAGTAGCTGGGACTACAGGTGCGCAACACCACACCTGGCTAATTTGTATATTTTTAGTACAGACGGGGTTTCACCACATTGGCCAGGCTGGTCTCGAACTCCTGAGCTCATGATCTGCCCCCTTCAGCCTTCCAAAGTGCTGGGATTATAGGCGTGAGCCACTGTGCCTGGCCACCGTTTTTTTTTTTTTTAATAGTAGCCATCCTAATAAGTATGAGGTGATATCTCACTGTGGTTTTATTTTCCCTAATGATTAGTGATCTTGAGTGTCTTTTCCTGTGTTCATTGGCCATTGGTGTATCTTCTTTGGAGAAATGTCTGTTCAAGTTCTTTGTTTATTTTATAATTGTGTATTGTTGTTGTTGAGTAGTAGGAGTTTTTTTGTTGTTTTTGTTTTTGTTTTTGAGACAGGGTCTTACTCTGTCACCCAGGCTGGGGTTGAGTGGCATGATCTCGGCTCACTGCCACCTCTGCCTCCCAGGTTCCAGTGATTCTCCTGCCTCGGCTTCCCAAGTAGCTGGCATTACAGGTGTGCACCACCACACCTGATTAATTTTTTTGCATTTTTAGTAGAGACCAGGGCTTAGTAGAGACAGGTTTAGTAGAGATGGGGTTTCGCCATGTTGGCCAAGCTGGTCTCAAGCTCCTGGCCTCAAATGATCTGCCCACCTTGGCCACCCAAAGTGCTGGCATTACAGGTGTGAGCCACCGCACATGGCAGGAGTTCTTTATATATTGTGGATATTAACTCCTTATCAGAGTAATGATTTACAAATATCTTCTCCCATCTCATGGGTTGTCCTCTCTCTTTTCCTTTGATTCACAGTTCTGGTTTTTAAAAATTTTATTATATATTTTGTAAGACATTTAAAAGAATAATACAGTAAACGTTTTTATAACCACTATCAAATTAAATATTAGTAAATTAGTTTGCTCCCGAGTTTCCCTTTATTGATTACAAGTCCCTCACCAAAGGTAACCACTAATGAATTTGATTTTTCTCTGACTAGTTTATACTCCTTAGACAGCCTGTTAGTGTATTAGAAGCTTGTCATGACTGAAGTAAAAATTCTGCAAAGATCCTGGGGAAGGCTAAGGTGGGATGAGTTCTTTCTTAAATTTTTGTGATGCTGTTGTCCAAAGCCCAGTTCAGCACCCTATCAGAGATACTTGCACATAATAGGTATACAGGAATGTTTGTTGAATGACTATTTGGAACCCATGTACTTATGATTGAAGATATTTTGTACCACTATTTTTTTTTTTTGAGACGGAGTCTTGCTCTGTCGCCCAGGCTGGAGTGCAGTGGCCGGATCTCAGCTCACTGCAAGCTCCGCCTCCCGGGTTCACGGCATTCTCCGGCCTCAGCCTCCTGAGTAGCTGGGACTACAGGCGCCCGCCACCTCGCCCGGCTAGTTTTTTTTTTTTTTTGCATTTTTTAGTAGAGACGGAGTTTCACCGTGTTAGCCACGATGGTCTCGATCTCCTGACCTTGTGATCCACCCGTCTCGGCCTCCCAAAGTGGGATTACAGGCTTGAGCCACCACGCCCAGCCCTGTACCACTATTATACTATTTTCTCTCTCTTTTTTTTTTTTTTGTGACAGAGTCTTATTCTGTCACCCAGGCTGGAGCACAGTGGTGCGATCTCAGCGCACTGCAACCTCCACCTCCTGGGTTTGAGCAATTCTCCTTTCTCACTCTCCCAAGTAGCTGAGACTACAGGCGCACACCCACCACCACGCCTGGCTAATTTTTGTATTTTTGTTAGAGACAGGTTTTCACCTTGGTCAGGCTGGTCTTGAACTCCTGACCTCAGGTGATCCACCCACCTCAGCCTCCCAAAGTGCTGGGATTACAGGCGTGAGCCACCATGCCTGGCCACTATTATACTATTTTTTTTTCTTTTTTGAAACGGAGTCTCGCTCTGTCACCCAGGCTGGAGTGCAGTGGCGTGATCTCAGCTCACTGCAAGCTCCGCCTCCCGGGTTCATGCCATTCTGCTGCCTCAGCCTCCCGAGTAGCTGGACTACAGGTGCCCACCACCACACCTGGCTAATTTTTTTGTATTTTTAGTAGAGACAGGGTTTCACAGTGTTAGCCAGAATGGTCTCGATCTCCTGACCTCATGATCCACCCACCTTGGCCTCCCAAAGTGCTGGGATTACAGGCGTGAGCCACCATGCCTGGCTATTATACTATTTTGATATGAAGTGAAGTTTAGATATCTCTGTGTTAGGATTACTGTATACCAATAAATAGACTGCTATGGCAGAGTAAATGTTTTCTTAGAGGTAGTGGAACTGAGGGCAAACTTGAGTTGGGAACATTTTAGCTCTAAATACATACAGTACATTTAGCTGCCTTGGCTAATTTAACTTTTAGACAGGGCAAATGGAATAAGGCAATGTTGAGGTGCTACGTTTTTGGTTCAGAAAAATGGCTGTAAGTTTTGAAAGAAGGCATGATTCTGGTAAGATCTGACTGTGGACAAGGGGCTGTTGAAATAAACTACAGTGTTTCCAGGGCAGTGGTGAACGACTTGACCTCCATAATAGCTGAAAATGAAGTCCTTCTATAACGAAGCCATAGTAGCAGCAGCAGCAGCTGTTGCCACTGCCACCTGCGTTCGGTGGCTGTGTGAGGTGGCTAGACCAGGAAGTGATTCCATGGCACTAGGCATGTATAACGAAGGACTTTGGCTCTGGCAGAGTGGTTGTACAGGTTGTGGGTGTCACTTTAAACATACAAAGATCTGCTTGCTGGAGGAGGGGCAGCTTCTTGAGGATCAGGTGTGCAACTGAAAGGGATGAGCTCATCCTTCTAACCAGACCTGCTCTAGACACTGACTGAATGTTTTCCTAATTGCAAGTCCTGCAGCTGGGAGAAGCAGGAAATGATTGACGCTTCAGGCACTTGGTGAGTAGTAAAAAAAAAAAAAAAAAAGAAAGGAAAAAGTTAAAAAGGCATTTTTGGGGAAGCTTTTGAAATATGTGTGTGAATATCAGGTTGAAGGTGACATACACACACATAATCTTTCTCTAAGTTGAGGATCGCAGTAAAGTGTATTGTGTTGAGGAAAGCAAAGCTTTGGTGGTTCTAACTTTATTCTACTACTTCCTTTTGAGGTGACTTTTCATGACTTAACAATTTTGTTTCCTACAGTGTCTTGACTGGTTTCATTTCTCTAGGAAATAAGAATCCTGGGAGCTCCTTTTTTATTTTCAAGGATCTTCATGGCTTGTTTTGGAGCTTTTATTGAGGAAACATCCCACATTTGAAGACTTCTGTGTTGGATTTCAGAGCTCCTATACATGATCCTGTTTTGTTTTAATTTACCCAAACTTTCCTATTCACTTTAGGTAAGGTTCTTAAAAATGAAATTGGTTTAGAAAAGAAATATCAATTGTTTATCATTTATTTATTTGTAACCTTTATTTTAGGTTCCAGGGTACATGTGCAGGTTTGCTATATAGGTAAACTACATGTTTTGTAGTATAAATTATTTCGTCATCCAGGTAATAAGCATAGTACCTGATAGGTAGTGTGTGTGTTTTTTTTTTTTGAGATGGAGTTTCGCTCTAGTCACCCAGGCTGGAGTGCAGTGGCGCCATCCCAGCTCACTGCAACCTCCACCCCCCAGGTTCAAGCGATTCTCCTGCCTGAGCCTCCTGAGTAGCTGGGATTACAGGCAGCCGCCACCACACCCAGCTAATTTTTGTATTTTTGTTAGAGATGGGGTTTCACCATGTTGGCCAGGCTGGTCTCAAACTCCTAACCTCAGGTGATCCGCCTGCCTCAGCCTCCCAAAGTGCTGGCATTGTAGGCATGAATCACCGCGCCCAGCCCCTGATAGGTAGTTCTTTAATTCTCACCCTCCTTCCACCTTCTATCCTCAAGTAGGCCCCAATTGTTTATTATTTTGAATGGAACTTTTTATCTTGAGATAATTCTAGATTTATACAGAGTTAAATAATATTGATCTGATGTTTCATTTACCTCGTTTCCCCCAATGGCAATATCTTCCAAAATTACAGTACAATTTTACAACCGGGATATTGATGTTGATACAGTCAAGGTACCAAATATTTTCATCACCACAGGATCTACTGTGTTGTCCTTTTGTAGCTACCCCCACTTCCCTTCCACCCCTATACCTTTCTTAACTCCTGTCAACCGCTAATCAAAAAATCAGTTTTTAGCAGAGAAAATTTTACGTGCAATCCTGAGAAGTTCTGTATGAAAGATACACATGGCCTTATGAAAAGAGCCCTTGGGTTAAACGCGGTGGCTCACAACTGTAATCCCAGCACTTGGGAGTCTGAGGTGGGTGGATCACCTGAAGTCAGGAGTTCAAGGCAGCCTGACAAACATGGAGAAACCCCGTCTCTACTAAAAATACAAAATTAGCCGGGTGTGGTGGCGCATGCCTGTAATCCCAGCAACTCAGGAGGCTGAGACAGGAGCATTGCTTGAACTCAGGAGGCAGAGGTTGCAGTGAGCCATGATCGCGCCATTGCACCCAGCAAGGGCAAAAAGAGCAAAACTCTGTCTCAAAAAAAAAAAAAAAAAAAAAAAAAAGAAAGCCCAAAACTGCAATTGATTTTGGTTCATTGTAGCTCTTTACCTTGGACAAATAATTTTAATTTCTCTGTGCTTCAGTTTTCTTATCTATACAATGGGATAGCGGTATATTAACCTATTTTGCAGGATTTTTGAGAAATTGTAAAGCTCTTTCAAAAAATAAATATTATATAGATTATTATTAGCAGCAGGGATAATTGTTTTCAAACTAGAAAGTATATAGCAAGTTAAAAACTGGAAACTGTAGCCCAAGATGGTAATAGTGAACATTTTTAAATGAATTTAAGTCTTAAGGGTGAAATGAATTACATTTCAGGATGCTGAGTTAACGGGCTGATGATCTCAGAGCCACTGTTGTTAATCTTTGAGAAACCATAAAGACTGAGAGAGACAAATGTCTTTATATCCAAAAAGAGGAAAGGAAAGTAGTTGGAAAACCATAGACGTGTAAAATTGTTAAATCTTGGGAAAATTCAATTATAAATGACTAAATATAATATGAAGTATTAAGGAGAAAGAAGAGTATGGGTTGATTGATCATAACAAATTCTATTTCTATTTTTGGATTTCATTACTTCTATTTAGGATTGAGAGTTTTGTGGATCAGGGGATTGTTCTACATATAGTGAGTCAAAATCCCATTAGTTTCACAGTCTTTCATGTGGCTGATCATGTGTAGTGATACAAATTTCATTGATTGGTTAAGTGTATGTGTCAGACATTGAATAACTGTATCCACTGACCATCTTGATTTTACCAGGAAGGTCCCTGGTAGATTATTCTTATTTTTTCCATAGGCAGTCAGTCTGCATGGGTTATTTTATTTTTTTTGTGATGGAGTCTTGCTCTGTTGCCCAGGCTGGAGTGCAGTGGTGTGATCTCGGCTCACTGCAACCTCTGCCTCCCGGGTTCAAGTGATTCTCCTGCCTCAGTCTCCTAAGTAGCTGGGATTACAGGTGCCCACCACCATGCCCGGCTAATTTTTTTTTTTTTTTTTTTTGAGACGGAGTCTTGCTCTGTGCCCCAGGCTGGAGTGCAGTGGCGCGATCTCGGCTCACTGCAAGCTCCGCCCCCCCGGGTTCACGCCATTCTCCTGCCTCAGCCTCCCAAGTAGCTGGGACTACAGGCGCCCACCACCTCGCCCAGCTAATTTTCTTGTATTTTTAGTAGAGACGGGGTTTCACCGTGTTAGCCAGGATGGTCTCGATCTCCTGACCTCGTGATCCGCCCGTCTCGGCCTCCCAAAGTGCTGGGATTACAGGCTTGAGCCACCGCGCCCGGCCATGCCCGGCTAATTTTTATGTATTTAGTAGAGACAGGGTTTCACCAACTTGGTCAGGCTGCTCTTGAAATCCTGACCTCGGGTGATCCACCCGCCTTGGCTTTCCAAAGTGTTGGGATTACAGGAGTGAGCCACCACACCTGGCCTCCTTTTCCATCTTAACTAAGCACTTACATAACCACTGAACGGGTTCATTCTGTCCGTTGCCCCCATACAGCTGATTTATCAAGACAGGAGAATAGCAATGGAGAAAGAGTTTAATTCACGCAGAGCTGGCTGCACAGGAGACCAGAGTTTAATTATTACTCAAATCAGTCTCCTGGAATATTCCAGGATTGGGGTTTTAAAGGCTAATTTGGTGGGTAGAGGGCCAGAGAGTGGGGAGTGTTGATTGCTTAGGTCACCAATGAAATCACAGGGAGTCGAAGCTGTCGTTTTACACTGAGTCAGTTCCTGGGTGGGACCACAAGACCAGATGAGACAGTTTATTTATCTGGATGGCACCAGGTGATCCATCGAGTTCAGGGTTTGAAAAATATCTCGAGCACCAATCTTAAGTTTTACATTAGTGATGTTATCCCTAGGAGCAGTTAGGGAGGTGCAGAACCTTGGGGCCTTTAGCTGCATGATTCTTAAAGCATAATTTCTAATCTTGTAGCAATTTGTTAGTCCTACAAAGGCAGTCTAGTCCCCAGGCAAGAAGAGGGTTTGTTTTGGGAAAGGGCTGTGTTTTTGTCTTTATTTCAGAGTTAAACTGTAAACTAAGTTCCTCCCAAAGTTAGTTCACCTTTTGTCCAGAAATGAACAAGAACAGCTTGGAAGTTAGAAGCAACAGGGAGTCAGGTAGGTCAGATCTCTTTCACTGCAATAATTTTCTCAGTTATAATTTTTGCAAAGGTGGTTTCACTTACCATGAACTATGGCCATGACTTTTTGCAATTTGAGGTTTGACAGTAAAACTAGCATGAATTTCCTTTCCTTCTTCACAATTTCATACATAGATTTGTTCTTATGGTAGACCTTAGCAGCTTTAGTGTAGCAGCTTAGCAGCTTTTTTTCTTTCCTTATTAAGTCGATAATTTTCACTTTTTCACTTAAAGGAAGCGCCTTATGGCTTCTCTTTAGCCTGTTGAATTGCCAGTATCACTACTCTTGCATTTTGGGAACATTGTTAAGTAAAATAAAGTTATTTGAACACAAGCACTGAGAGACCCTGACAGTCGATCTGATAATTGAAGGGTTACTAAGTGACTGTTGGGTGGGAAGTGTAGACATGTGGATAAGCTGGACAAAGATGATGCATGTCCTGGTCACTCACAAAATTTTTGTGTAATATTTTCAGGCCATGTTGACCTCAGGTAACAGAAACCTTGGAAACCACTGATGAGGGCAGGGTCGGGGGAACAACACGACCACTACTTTATTCTTTTTTTTTTTTTTTGAGACAGGATCTCACTCTGTTATTCAGACTAGAGTGTGATGGCCTGATCTCAGCTCATGGCAACCTCCACCTCCCCGGCTCAAGCAATTCTCCTGTCTCAGCCTCCTGAGTAGCTGGGATTACAGGCACGTACCACTACTGCCTGGCTAAATTTATTTTTTTTGAGACAGAGTCTCGCTCTGTTGCCCAGGCTGGAGTGCAGTGGCTTGATCTCGGCTCACTGCAAGCTCCGACTCCCGGGTTCACACCATTCTCCTGCCTCAGCCTCTTGAGTAGCTGGGACTACAGGCACCCGCCACCACGCCCGGCTAATTTTTTTGTATGTTTAGTAGAGACAGGATTTTACTTTGTTAGCCAGGATGGTCTTGATCTCCTGACCTCGTGATCCACCTGCCTCAGCCTCCCAAAGTGCTGGGATTACAGGCGTGAGCCACTGCGCCCGGCTTAATTTTTGTATTTTTAGTAGAGATGGCGTTTCACCATGTGGGTCAGGCTGGTCTTGAACTCCTGACCTCAAATGATCCACCTGCCTTGGCCTCCCAAAGTTCTGGGATTACAGGCATGAGTCACTGCACCTGGCCTCTTTTTTTTTTTTTAATTGGATCTTGACTCTGTTGCCAAGGCTGGAGTGCGGTGGCACCATCTCAGCTCACTGCAATGTCCACCTCCTGGTTCAAGCGATTCTCCTGCCTCAACCTCCCGAGTAGCTGGGATTACCGGCGCACACCACCATGCCCAGCTAATTTTTGTATTTTTGGTCAAGACGGGTTTTTCACCATGTTGGCCAGGCTGGTCTCAAAATCCTGACCTCAAGAGATCCACCCACCTTGGCCCCGCAAAGTGCTGGGATTACAGGCGTCAGCCACCGTGCCCAGCTGATTACTTTCTGTAAGACTAGCATTTAGGTAATTCTGTGGTGTACTTGAGAGGGATTTTCATACTCTTCTTGCTTTCTAGGAGCTGTAAGTCCAGTCAAAGACTTAAAAACCCTTGTTCTAGAGACAGGGTGGTTAATGTTTATAATGACATAATGCTATTTGATATAATTTTTAGAATTATGCAAGATATAGTTAAATAAATGAATTTAAATAATAATGATACTATAACATTAGAAGCCCAAATATGTGGCCCCTATCTCCCTTTCTTCTTTCTTTAGAGTCCATTTGTGTGAGAAATACAGAGATTTCTTGGATGATTTTTGCTGCTCAGGTCTGTGATTAACAGCCAAAGTTTCTCCAAAATATATTCTTTGAATCAGTTTTTTCCTCTTCCCTCTACCCTTTCTGCAATATTCCTCTTCTCAGTAATGTGTACTTGAGTGAAACAACCAGCTGTTTAAGGTACACATGCTCTGCTAACATTGTGAATTAATCTCAGAATAAAAACTAGAGTCATCTGTGATTGCACAGGGATTGCACCTGTGACTGGCCACTGCATTCCAGCCTGAGCAACATAGTGAGACTCCGTCTTTAAAAGAAAATAGTGGTGGGGCATGGTGGCTCACACCTGTAGTCCCAGCACTTTGGGAGGCTGAGGTGGGTGGATCATGTGAGGTCAGGAGTTCGAGACCAGCCTCGCCAACATGGTGAAACCCTGTCTTGACTAAAAATACAAAAATTAGCCGGGTGTGGTGGCATGCATCTGTAATCCCAGCTACTCAGGAGGCTGAGGCAGGAGAATCACTTGAACCCGGGAGGCAGAGATTGCAGTGAACTGAGACTGTGGCACTGCACTCCAGCCTGGGTGACAGAGTGAGATGCTGTCTTAAAAACAAACAAAACCAAAATTTTTTTAAGAAGTTAAAAAAAAAACCCCTAGACTCAAATTAGTTATGTAGTTTTCCTGTTTTTCATCTACTTCATGGTATATTCTTCTTTACAACCTAGAGTCAAAGGCTAGAATATTTTCTCTTAGGTTCCTTATTAGCTAAGATCAAGTCCATCTCTTATTTTTGTTTGCTAGAACTCCAGTTTAAGAGCTCTGAATTAAGTTCCCCCTCTCTCCAGGATCAAATGCTAAAGCCTTTCACTTGATATAAAGCAGTCTCTTCCCCACCCCTCCCCACCCCAATCCTACAGTTTATTTAAAAGTCCCAGCCTAGGTAATATACTGAGACTCTGTTTCTTCAAAAATTTTTTAGAAATTAGCTGGGTCTGGTGGTACACACCTGTAGTCCCAGCTACTGGGAGGCTGAGGGTAGAAGATTGCATGAACCCAGGAATTTGACGGTGCAGTAAGCTGTGATCACACCACTGCAGCCAGCCTGGGCAACAGAGCAAGAACCTGTCTCTTAAAAAATAAAAAGTCGGCCGGGCGCGGTGGCTCACGCCTGTAATCCCAGCACTTTGGGAGGCCGAGGCGGGCGGATCACAAGGTCAGGAGATCGAGACCATGGTGAAACCCTGTCTCTACTAAAAATAGAAAAAATTAGCCGGGCGCAGTGGCGGGCGCCTGTAGTCCCAGCTACTCGGGAGGCTGAGGCAGGAGAATGGCGTGAACCCGGGAGGCGGAGCTTGCAGCGAGCAGAGATCCGGCCACTGCACTCTAGCCTGGGCAACAGAGTGAGACTCCGTCTCAAAAAAAATAAAAATAAAAATAAATAAATAAATAAATAAAAAGTCCGCAAATTTTGTCACTACATTCTAAAATCTAGAGTCTTTTATTGGCTGGGAGCAGTGGCTCACACCTGTAATCTCAGCACTTTGGGGGGCTGAGTCGGGCGGATCACTTGAGGTCAGGAGTTTCAGACCAGCCTGGCCAACATGGCGAAGCCCCATCTCTACTAAAAACACAAAAACTAGCTGGGCGTAGTGGCACCCACCTGTAATCCCAGCTACTTAGGAGGCTGAGGCACAAGAATCACTTGAACCTGGGAAGTGGAGGTTACAGTGAACTGAGATCATGCCACGGCATTCCAGCTTGGGTGACAGAGAAAGACTCAGACTCAAAAAAAAAAAAAAAAAAAAAAGAGTCTTTTATTTTCCAATCTCATTCCTACAGTGGAGTCACTCAGTTCCTGCCTTTACTGCCAACATCAGCATTATCATTAGCATCTCAGAAATAAAAGACAACAATGATGGTTTGACTTTGGGGTTACTCCAGAGGGAGTCATTTTGGTTTTTCTTAGAGAAATCCTCTGTTTCTCTTTTATGACTTTTTTTTTTTTTTTTTTTTTTTAGTAGAGACAGGAGTCTCGCTTTGTCGCCCAGGCTGGAGTGCAGTGGCCGGATCTCAGCTCACTGCAAGCTCCGCCTCTCGGGTTCACGCCATTCTCCTGCCTCAGCCTCCCAGAGTAGCTGGGACTATAGGCGCCCGCCACCACGCCCAGCCATGACTTTTAAGAGAAGCAAAATGTTCTTTTATTAAATTGAACATTCTGTTGTACCCTCCTCTATTTGCTAGTGGAAACCAATAATGAAAAGTTATGGAATGTGACCAAATAGGACTTTTCAGCCTGTGCTTTTCCATTACCCTCCTCACTACCCTCCAAGGATTTTTCTTGATTGATTTACTCAAATCCTAAAGATTGTTTCTCCCTGATAATAATATTTATATTTTTTCAGATACCTTTGTCTATTCTGGTCTAAGGTGGACCTATTGTGGTGTTACATATTCCCTGTGAAGTACTTGGAAAATATGACTTGTTAAGTTTTGTTGAAGCACAGTTTTACAAAATACTGTTGTAACTAGTCATCCAACTTTAGAATACCTGAACATTTAAACTAAAACCCTATTTTAAAAAATAATAAACTGAAACCCTGTATATCACTCTCCCTCTTGACGTAGTTAGCAATCATGTACACAAAACCTTTTCTTTCCATTTTTTCTTTTTTTTTCTTTTTGAGACAGGGTCTTGCTCTGTGGCCCAGGCTGGAGTGCGGTGACATAATCACTGCTCACTGGGGCCTTGACCTCTCCGGCTCAAGGGATCCTCCCACCTCAGCCTGGAGTAGCTGGGCCAGAGGTTCATGCCACCATAGCAGGCTAATTAAATTTTTTTTTTTTTGGTAGAGAAGAGGCCTCCCTATGTTGCCCAGGCTGGTCTCGAACTCCTGGGCTCAAATGATCCTCCTGTGTTGGCCTCCCAAAATGCTGGGATTACAGACATGAGCCCCTGCACCCGGCCTACAAAACCTTTTCTACAGGCAATTCTACACTCACCTACCACGAACTTGTAGTTACTCAATTTATTTTGAATGGAGAAGCCCAGTGGTTGATACAGGGTTCTCTTTCTATTTGGCACAGAACCTCTTGTGCAGTCTTGAAGAGGGAATAAGAAATGTCTGAAAATAACTTGTGCAAGGCAGAATGTGAGTATCATAGCAGATTTTTATGGGAGTTGTTTTCTGAGGGGCCTCTGGAGAGATTACAATCTATTAGAGTGAGATTTCCCTGTGGATCACTTCCCTTACCTGGATGAGACATGAAAAGTAATGTTGTCTGGTTGTAATCAGGGTTGAAGCTCTGTAACTCTGTCCCAGTACTCTAGTTTTATTTGATTGGTTTCACAATGAATGTATACCTATATTTTAATGACTTGATTGAAGAGCTTGGTCTTGATATTTGTATATCTTTATTTGCAGTCAGAACTTACCAGTAGAAATTTTGTGTTTCACACTTCGAAATGGCATTACTACCTCCTCCTCCACCTGGCACTCGGAGACCTGAATTAGAATGCTAATGGTTAACAAGAAAAGCAACAGTGTTTTTTTTTCTTTTTCTTTTTTTTTTCTTTTTTTGCGGCACTTTTCCTGTGGCCAAAGGACTACTTCAATTTGATATACTGTATTGTTAAAATGTAAGAGCTTAATTAGTTTTGGACATTGCCCATGTTTGTTAAATTTTACCAATAAATCTTAATTGTATCTTTTTTTTAGTGAACTCATATATTTTCTCTCAACCTATAGAAATACAACAGACCTTCATATTTGGCAAGGAGTCTACTGATGAGTTTTTTCATCAGTATGCTTATAAAACAACCTCTTTCAATAAAACTGTTTTATAACCTCAGATAATACATAGAAGGGTGTGTGTTGGTCCTCTGGGGCCTTTGTGCCCTGCCTGCAAATGCAAGTTCTCGGTTGACTGATCACATGTTTGGGGGTGGGACCCTGCCTGCTGTTTGTTCTTGGTGATATAACTAGGTCTCTTCCCCGAGAGAGGGGTGGAGATCTTTCCCTGTTGCGGACTTTGGGGTTGAGAACCTTTAGATCCCAAGCATTTTAAAATTGACTCAAATTCCAATGGCTCAGTTTAAATAATAATTTTCTTTAATAGTGTGGCTCGTTTAAAACAGTTGGAAGAGTTTTGCTTATTAAAATGATTTAATTTAAGCCCAGTCTTGGAATTCTGAATTAGGGATTCCAATAATAACATTGTTTTAATTATTCTGTAAACAACTACAAATATGTTGTCTTCTCGTGCTCCTTTAGACTGCAGTGCAAAGGACTGTTTTTGGGGGGACCGGCCCTTCTTTGGAAGCAGCAGCCATCCTGCAAACCTTATTGTTTGATGACCTTTTCCATCAGGAATGCCCCAGGAAACAGTTTCATAATTGTTTTTCTTAAGCCTCAAGTGAAGTTTGTGATATGTCCTTTCAAGTTACTTTTGGTTAGTTTCTTAAGTTTACTTTGTTTTTAATTGGAAGCTCCACCTTTTTAACTTTGTCATGAATTGTCAGTGCTGAGTTCCTGGTAGTTGGTAAAAAGAATTGCCTTCTCTCTGATATCCTGTTCTGCAGGAAGTCCTTGTGGTTTAGATTCACAGTTTCTCATTGTTGCTGGCTACACTTGTCTCCTCCCTCCTACCCTTCCCTCCCCACAGCTCTAGCTATTCCCTTATTCCTCCCCATTCTTGTATCACTTGCCCCACAGATACCCTCGTGATTAGAGGTCTTTTGCTGGAGGTTGACTGTGCTGTCTGGTAAGTATTGTAGTTGTTGTGGCAAAAACAGATAGATGGAAGATTGCAGGAACTGATTAGTTTTTGTGAAGTTTTCTTTCTTTAAAAAAAATATTCCCAAGCACTGATTAATAAACCATTTCTTTAAACAGCAGTAGTTTAAACTTTGAAATTGAGATTTTAGGACTCTCTCAACTTTCAAGAGGCATCTTGCAAGCTGTTGTTTCTGCTCTTTCTCCCTCCTCCCTGTTTCAATTATTAAATTTTGGAGATTTCTTTTTTTTTTTTTTCAAAAAAAATCATAGATTTTCTTGAGTTCCTTAGAATTAAAGGCAAGAGTTGTGGGTTTGGTATTTTAAACTTCCTTCAAACAGAAGAATGTTATTTGTGATTTCTGTATACCTATTTTCAGTATTAACATACTGGTTAAAGTAATAGTGAAGAAAAGAGCCTATTTTGTGGCTAAATTGGAAAGTAGCTGAATGATTCTTTTTTCCTATCAGCATAATAGTGTTGGCAAAATCCGCTAAGATTTTGGCAATATGTTGTCAATTCTGGGAAATGATTTGCCAAGTACTTCAGGATAACAGATGCTTCTGGGAATTATTTTTGGGAAGTTAGATAGATTTGTTCATTAGCACCTGCTTCCTTGAGGCATGATGCCTATAATCCTTTTGAAAGTAAAATATTTAATATTTGATCTTTAGATTGAGTCAAATATCACTTTCATAATGGGTTATTTCCTTGTGTTTTATGTTTTGAGCTTCTAAGAATATTTGTATATTAAAAAAATTTTTTTTGGATACTGGATGGTTGATACTTTGGTATTTCAAGCAGTTATAAGTGATGAGCTTTGGAGTCTCCCAAACTACAGGTAGTTAGAAGTCATCTTTATGGTAGATGATGTGAGAGGAAACTTGTTTCTGGGATTTCATTGCTGTTCAATTGAGGCACTTACTCACATGATGGTTGTGTTCGTACAGTAATGATTTCCTGAGCTCCTAATATGAGGTAAGTGCTGGGTCCTTGCTAAGTGCTTTGCATTTACTTCTAATTTCCAGTACAACCTGGCCAGGTAGTAGTATTGTCCCTCTAGAAAGCGGCTATACATAGGTAGAAAGAACATGGGTTTTCTTTCCTGCAAAATGAGAAAAATAATCACTATTTGGCAGGTTAATTGTGAGAATTAGAGGATATACCATGTGTCCAGTGCCTAGTGCAGTACCAAACATGTAGTTTGTATTCACTAAGTGGGCTACCATTATTATAATTTTACAACTGATGAAAGAGGATAAGTAATCTGCTGAAGATCACTCAGTTGTAAGTGGTAGAGCTAGAATATGAACTGGCTCAGAGTGTGAAGTCTGGTAGCATGTTTTCATCTGAGTATTGTAAAGGCTGTTAGAGTAGATTTCAGTGGATTCCTTCTCATCCCTTCACCTCCTGCCCCTACAGAGGAAAGCTTCTTTATAGATGTCCTCCTTTGTTTGGTATCCTCTGTCGCCCTCCCAGTCAGTCATGTGCTTGCTCTCTCACACTGGAGTTGCTTGTGCCATTCAGTACCAGTGTTCTCCCAACAGAAATGAGTCAAGCCAGTGCTGTCAGTTTGCTTCCCCTCCTTTTTTCCTCTTGTTGATAGCACTGTCATACTTTCGTTATTGTTTGTACTGAAATAATTTGAGTATATTTATAATGATTAATAAATAATGCATTGATGGAATCAAGTATTTAAATGTAAAAAGTTTTAGTGATTTTAAAAATTCAGGATAAAAATCTCTGGTTCTAAATGATTGAATCAGAAGGTTATTATATAGGGCAACTTTCTGGAACTCATTGTTTTGCTATCCAGGGGCCTAATAAATTGCTATTGATTTTCATTCCTTTAACCACTGCTGTTACTAGTTTGCTGCTATTGGCAGTAGGGTTTGGAAAGAACATTTCGTTTGTCCTACTGACCATAAAATAGAGTATCTTTCTTCTGCAGACCTTTTGGAAGCACAAGGTATGATTTAGGTGCGATATGATTTAGGCAGGAGATTCAGGGATAAGCTAAAGAGCTGTTTGGTTATTCCTGTAACTGAGTTATCTCTAAACAGAAAAATGTGAGTTTGATTGGTCTCATGCAACTTAGTTCTTCATTTATTTGTTTAACAAGGAATGAGCATTTGTTTTTTTTGTTTTTTTTTTTTTTTTTTTTTTTTTGAGACGGAGTCTCGCTCTGTCGCCCAGGCTGGAGTGCAGTGGCCTGATCTCAGCTCACTGCAAGCTCCGCCTCCCGGGTTCACGCCATTCTCCTGCCTCAGCCTCCCAAGTAGCTGGGACTACAGGCGCCCGCCACCTCGCCCGGCTAGTTTTTTTTTGTATTTTTTAGTAGAGACGGGGTTTCACCGTGTTAGCCAGGATGGTCTCGATCTCCTGACCTCGTGATCCGCCCGTCTCGGCCTCCCAAAGTGCTGGGATTACAGGCTTGAGCCACCGCGCCCGGCCAGAATGAGCATTTGTTGAGTGTAACGCATGTAACTTTCTACATTGTATTCTAATAAAGTATTGATATACCGGTTACATGTTGATTCATGATGTTCCTGGGAGGGAGAGAGAAGTCCCAGTTTGTGTGGAGAGGTATTTAAAAAGACAATCCTTTGGGAAATGAATTAATGTAAATCACTGCTCCTTCCTGATGATGTATGACTATTAGTAGTTCCTATCACTATAAGTAGCCAGTAGTATGACTTCTTCATACAGGTTTGCTGAGTGGAAAAGATTGCTAGTATTACATAGGACTGGGAAGATGGGAGTAGAGAAGGGAGGAGCATTCCTTGATTGAGAAAAACAAAAAACAAAAAAACTGGGCATGTGCACAGAACAAATCTTTTTGTATGTGTTTTAAGGGTACTGGTAGATGAGGTTGGAAATGTGCAGGGGATAAGATTGTGGAAAGCCATTCAAAGACAGAATTTTGGCTGTGTTTTCTCGCTGAAGTTTTCTGAGCTAATCGAGATTCATCAGTTTGCTTTTGCAATATTGTATAGACGGGATTAGAGGGGAAAGAATAGTTAGAAAGTTTTTGCAGTAGTCTAGGTAAATTGTATTGAGAATGCACTGTTTTTAGAATACATTTTTCCCAGGCTGGGTGCGGTAACTCACACCTGTAATCCCAGCACTTTGGGAGGCCGAGGTGGGCGGATGGCTTGAGGTCAGGAGTTTGAGACCAGCCTGGCCAACATTGTGAAACCCTGTCTTTACTAAAAATACAAAAATTAGCCGGGCGTGGTGGCACACGCCTGTAATCCCAGCCACTATGGAGGCTGAGGCAGGAGAATTGCTTGAGCCTGCGAGGTGGAGGTTGCAGTGAGCCAAGATCACGCCACTGTACTCTAGCCTGAGTGACAGTGAGACTCCGTCTCAAAAACAAAAACAAAAACCAACAACAAAAATGGATACATTTAAGAAAAAAAAAAGATACATTTTCCCCTCATTTTTATATGACCTTGGGATTTATGCTATCAATTATACTTTAATCTCCTGAAATTTTTATAGTAGTTTTATGTGTGTGTGTTTGCCTGTAAGAGAGAAAGGGAGACAGGGGAGAGAGAATGCATATAGAGGATGGTCAGTAATCATAATCACAGTTACTGTTTTGTACCTGGCCCTAAGTATTCTGCATACATTATTTTGTTGCATCCTTTCAGCAAATCACATTTATTATAGGTAGTAAATGTCCTGAATGTGATGGAGCTAGGATTGGGATGTAGATTCATCTTATTCTTCATCATCGTTATCCTCATCATAATCATCATCAATACATTTATTCCACACTTACCACATATTAGGCACTGGGCTAATTATACATATCTGCATTATTTTATTTAATTCTTAAAACAACCCTATGAGACAGATGTTATTTATTTATTTATTTATTTATTTTTTTTTGAGACGGAGTCTCGCTCTGTCACCCAGGCTGGAGTGCAGTGGCCGGATCTCAGCTCACTGCAAGCTCCGCCTCCCGGGTTCCCGCCATTCTCCTGCCTCAGCCTCCCGAGTAGCTGGGACTACAGGCGCCCGCCACCTCGCCCGGCTAAGTTTTCGTATTTTTTAGTAGAGACGGGGTTTCGCCGTGTTAGCCAGGATGGTCTCGATCTCCTGACCTTGTGATCCGCCCGTCTCGGCCTCCCAAAGTGCTGGGATTACAGGCTTGAGCCACCGCGCCCGGCCGAGACAGATGTTATTTATTAATCCCATTTTTTTCTGATGAAGTACCTAAGAGTTAGCTCAATGACTTGGTCAATATGACACAGCTGTTAGGTGGTAGCACCGAGACCTGTTCTACTCCACTAACTCTGTGTCCCCACGTTGTATAATTCACATAATGTTCTCTAGGAATGGGACCCTTTGGATCTCCATTGTAAGCATGTTACCTCCCGAGGTTCTGCAATATTGTTGGCCCTGCATAAGGTACACTTTTTTTTTTTTTTGAGATGGAGTCTCGCTCTGTTGCCCAGGCTGGAGTGCAGTGGTGCAATCTCGGTTCACTGCACGCTCCACCTCCCAGGTTCACGCCATTCTCCTGCCTCAGCCTCCCAGGTAGCTGGGACCACAGGCACTCACCACCACGCCCGGCTAATTTTTTGGTGTATTTTAGTAGAGATGGGGTTTCACCGTGTTAGCCAGAATGGTCTCGATCTCCTGACCTCGTGATCCACCTGCCTTGGCCTCCCAAAGTGCTGGGATTACAGGTGTGAGCCACCATGCCCGGCCTGCAGAGGGTACACTTTTAACCACTGTGTTATTTCTACTACCATGCTGCCTCTCTTAGAAGTCAGTAAATTATACAACTCTGGATCATTATAAGGAAGGGCTAAGTAACCTGCAGCTGTCATTTCTTAGTTCTTACAATTTGTCAGTTATAACAAAGTGAAACATGCCTTTTTATTTTCTTTCCAACTACTTTTTAACAAGTTTTAGACAAATTTGTTATACATGACAGTTACCTAAGTTCTTGTGTAGTAAAAATAAGACTTTTTGTCCTTTATCAGCATACAATTCTTCTGTTATACATGATGTAATAGTTTGAAGCTGCCAAAGTCCAGCCCTCAGGAAATTGTTTGAGTTGAGTAACTAATCGCTGGGGAGTTTAAGATAACCAGCCCATAAATCAACAAATAGCTTGGCCCTTTTTATGGTTGTAGATGCTTATCTCTTTCTATTGTCAAGCTTGAATCAGAAGCCAATATTGTTTCCATTGATACAGTCACTATTAGAAGAAGTTGTCAGCAGTATCTCAAGCTAGATATGGCCATTTTGTCGGTTCTTTTCTTTAAGGAGAGTCAGAATTTATCAGGATGTTAGAATTGGTTGTTCTAGGCTAGGTACCTTCAAACAAAAAGTTTTCTCTTTCAATGAAACTCTCAGTGATTCAGTGCCTATTATATTCAACCTTTGTGTGGAATAAAAAAGATGCCCTTAAGATAAAATGTAGTCCATGTACACAAATAACTGTAATATGAGGGAGAATGTGAGTATTGTAATCCAGACCCTTCCCATGCACTGAGAGCACAGAAGAGGATGAAATAAATTGGGAGATTGGAAAGGTGAGAAGGTGAGAGAATGATCTGGGAAGGCTTTTCCTTGTAGGATAGTTACAATTTTCAGCAAGAATAAATGGAGAGGAAAGGCATTCCAGAGAGAGGCAATACTAGAGTCAAGACAATGAGAAAGTAGAGGACAGGGTATATTTGTTATACAGAAAGGAGTCTAGTGTACTTGGAGTGGAGGATGAATGAGAGGCACGTAATGATCAATGAAATATCTGATCAGTGAGTGAATGAGTAGATGAAGCTGGAACTTGTGGTAAGGTCCGGTGATTCTCAAACTTTACGCTGGTGCCAGGCATATTTAATTCCATCTTATAATTAGGAATTAATTTTTTTTTTCTTTGAGATGGAGTGTTGCTCTATCACCAGGCTAGAGTGCAGTGGCACGATCTTGGCTCACTGCAACCTCCGCCTCTCGGGTTCAAGATTCTCCTGCCTCAGCCTCCTGGGACTACAGGCGCCTGCCACCACGCTGAGCTAATTTTTGTATTTTTAGTAGAGATGGGGTTTCACCATGTTGGCCAGGATGGTCTTGATCTCTTGACCTTGTGATCTGCCCACCTCAGCCTCCCAAAATGCTGGGATTACAGGCGTGAGCCACTATGCCTGGCCAGGAATTAATTTTATTGGCAGAATATGTGAACATCAAAAATATGCAAAATAAAAATCACAATCATGAACACGATTCAGTGATATGATTTGGATGTTTGTTCCCTCAAATCTAATGCTGAAATGTGATCCCCAATGTTGGGGCCTAGTGGAAGGTATTGGATCCTGGGGGTGGATCCCTCATGAATAGCTCGGTGATGACTGAATTCTCACCCAGTTAATTCATGCAAGATCTGGTTGTTGAAGAGAGTCTGAGACCTCCCCCTTTTCTCTTTAGCCATGTGACACCTGGGCTTCCCTTTGCAGTCTGTCATGATTGTAAGCTCCCTGAGGCCTTACCAGAAGCTGAGCAGATGCTGGTGCCATGCTTCCCATACAGCATGCAGAACCATGAGCTGATTAAACTTCTTTATAAATTACCCAGCCTTGGGTATTTCTTTATAGCAGTGCAAAAATGGCTTAACACAGTCAGTTAGGAAAAAAGTTGTTAAAATAGGTCCAATTGACTGCTTGATTTTTTCCCCCTTAATTTTGCTACTATTTGTTCAAGTTCTTGTATTGCTAGCAGTAGACTAAGTAGGTAAGAAAAAATTATGGGAGAGAAACTTGTGAAAAATCTATCTATTAATTTTCTTTCCTGTGAATTAGAAAAATACCATTATTCTTTTCCAGCCAAAAGAATATCTCCCTCTAGGAGCCATTAAATATTTTGAAAAGGGGAGTGACATGGTGTGGAGTGTGTTTTAGGAGTCAGGTGGTAGTGACATGTAGGATTAGAGGACTGGCAGTGAGTCAGTAATGTGGTGCAGTGGTCTAGAGGTGGTGAGGATCTGAACCTTAGTAGCAGCAGCAGTGAGAATAGAATGAAAGGAAATAGAGATCCGCACTAGGCCCTCTGTTTCTAAAAAGGAAATAGTTACCAATTATTAACCAGCTTTCATATTGTTAGGATATTACGGGTCTCAATGGTTGGTTGTCTCTGGTCTCGAGTCCCTTCACTCTATTTTTAGGGAAAATGTGTTTAAGCCCCTATTTTAAGGAAGTGATAGTTTATAGATTATTTATAAATTATAGTTAATTTAGAAAATATAAAAAAGGAAAAAATCCATAATTTCATCATCCTAACAAGACCCCTATCATTTTACATTTACTTACCCCTGATGTTGCAGTTTTAAAGTTCTCTGTTAATTCATTCTGTGCACATTTAGCTCTGAGAAACAGGTTTCTGGACTAATAAAACAACCCATTAATTGCCATACTGTGATGTTAAACATAGTAAGCCAAGAGGTTTCACATGTAACCCTCAGTGGACTCTAGGATCACAAACTAGGTCAATGTCTCTCTTTTTTTTTTTTGAGACTAAGTCTCGCTCCGTTGCCGGTCTGGAGTTCAGTGGCGTGATCTCGGCTCACTGCAACCTCCAGCTCCCTGGTTCAAGCAATTCTCCTGCCTCAGCCTCTGAGTAGCTGGGATTATAGGCACATGCCACCATGCCCAGCTAATTTTTGTATTTTTAGCACAGATGGGGTTTCACTATGTTGGCGAGACTGGTCTCGAACTCCTGACCTCGTGAACAATGCAGCCTGTGCAAGATGGCGAGCGAGACCCTGTCTAGAATCCTATCTAGAATCTCACATTGCATTTTAGGTGTTTTTCTTCCTTACTCTTCTGTATTCTGTAAAAGTTTCTCAGTCTTTGTCTTTTATAACCTTGACATTTTTGTAGAATATTGATCAATATCAATTTGAGGACTATTTGTCAAATATTCCTTAATTTGGATTTGTCTGATATTCTCTGATGATTGAACTGAGATTATGGTTTAGGCAAGAATACCACAGAAATAATTTTGTGTCCTTTTCAGTACATCATATCATGGCATTCGTGATGTCAGTATGTATTATTACTGGTTATTTTGACCTTGATCACTTTGTTAAGGTAGTTTCTGCTGGGTTTCTCCATTGTGAAACTACTATGTTTTCCTATGTAGTTAATAAATGCCTTAGTGGAGATACGTTGATACTATTGTTTTTATTAATGTCTTGGAGTTCTCTACACATGGAATTAGTAGTGTCTCCTTAAAGACTTTATTGAACTTTAGTTACTGTGAAACTAATTAGCTTAAAAGGTCCATCTCCTTGACTGGGCGTGGTGGCTCACGCCTGTAATCTCAGCACTTTGGGAGGCCGAGGTGGGTGGATCACTTGAGGCCAGGAGTTCAAGGCCAGCCTGGCCAACGTGGCGAAACCTGGTCTCTACTAAAAGTACAAAAAATAGCTGGGCATGGTGGCGCACACTTGTAATCCCAGCTACTCGGGGGCTGAAGTGGGAGAATTGCTTGAACCTGGGAGGTGGAGGTGGCTCTTGCAGTGAGCCGAGATCGTGCCACTGCACTCCAGCCTGGGCGACAGAGCGAAACTCTGTCACAAAAAAAAAAAAAAAAAAAAAAAAAAAAATTCATCTCCTTCGAAACTTCCCACACTTTACACCTGGTTTTATCAAAGGGTTCCCAGGCTTTGCAGGAACAAATTCTATCTAGTCTTCATTGGTTTCAGTTCAATTCCAGCTCTGCTCATAATGAATCTCTTATGCTAATAACCTGTAGCTCTCTGGACCTCATTTACCCCACTGTCTCTTAGGGCGCCAGGCTCCTTCTGGCCCAGTGTCCTTCCAGGCCTCGTCTCCCTTTATGCACAAGCCAGTTCCATTTGAATGACTGCTTTGGGTTTTTTCAGAAACAGAGGCTGAGAGAAGCTGACTTTGTTGGTGAAGAATACAGTGGGGGATAATTAGGGTGGCTGCAGCTGGAGCCTGGTTTATTACTTTGGCCTGAGAAAAATGGTAGCACATTAAGCTGTACTGTGTATACTTGTGAAGGAATCATTCTCTGTATTTCACTAATACAGAGAAAGTGTTTTTTTCTAAAGGTCACCAGCTTCTAGAGGTATGCCTTTAATTCTGGCAGCCTTAATCTGTAATGATCTTTTCAATTTAGCCCTGTGGACTGTGGAGTTACTTGCTGTGAACACAAGAATCCAAAATCCAAATGTGGACTAAATATTATATTTAGATCTATTTAGGTAAAACAAATTTTATACAGAGAATAACATTAGATGTTTCTTTTATAAAATGCAAAGTTATTAGTATTACTGAATTCAAAGTAGCTTTTTGAATTATGTATTTTCTCAAGTGACATATACTATAAAAGCCCAGTTTATGTAATGTGGATGGGGCAGACTCAGATTCTGTGACACTTGAAGCTTATACAATTCAGAGGGCCTCCTTTAAGGAAAATATTTTTTGAAACAGAAAATGAGATATTGGGCCTTGAGAATCTGTGCAAGAGAAAGAGCCCTGAAGCTTAAGTTTCATTAGTGGGTTGGTAAATCTGCCTTTGGATGTGAGGCACTGCAAAAAGGTTGAGACCCACTGTTTTCCATCATATCATACGTGGAAAAGTTTTTGGCTTACCCACAGGAGGCTAGTGTTTTCAGATTGGGAACAGTGGGACATACAACTTAGTAACTGTGTTACACAAGGAAATAAGTAATAAGTAATAAGATGACATGCTTCCGTCCCAATTTTGGCTTTTATTTTCCTAGAAGTTTACGTTGTTGCCCAGGCTTGCCTCGAACTCCAGACCTCAAGTGATCCACCAGCCTCGGCCTCCCATTCTCGGATTTTAGGCATGAGCCACCATGCCCAGCCCAATTTTTTATTTCTTTATGGTAAAATATCTAGGAGTAGGATTGTTAGGTAAAAGTATGGCAAAAGTGCAGCCATGTTTTGCTTGACAACAGGAATATGTTCTGAGAAATGTGTTGTGAGGTGGTTTTGTCACTGCGTGAATATCATTTAAGTGAATTTGCATAAACCTAGATGATGTAGCCTACTACACACCTAGACTATATGATATAGCCTACTGCTCCTATGCTACAAACCTGTATAGGATGTTACTGTACTAAATATAATAGGTGCCAGGCATGGTGGCTCACGCCTGTAATCCCAGAACTTTGGGAGGCCGAGGCGGGAGGGTCACCTGAGGTCAGGAGTTGGAGACCATCCTGGTCAACATGGGGAAACCCTGTCTCCACTAAATACAAAAATATAAAAAATAGCTGAGCATGGTGGTGCATGCCTGTAATCCCAGCTACTTGGGAGGCTGAGGCGGGAGAATTGCTTGAACCTAAGAGGCGGAGGCTGCAGTGAGCCAAGATCGCGCGACTGCACTGCAGCCTGGGCGACAGAGTGAGATTCCGCCTCAAAAAACAAAACAAAACAAAACAAACAAACAAATAAACTAGGTAGTGAGAGCCATACAGATAAAACTATAATTCCCCTCCTCACATATCTTCAGTAAATGGCATTGGAGAAGGATTACGTTGTTTAATGCTATATCTACAATTTAAGTGAAATGTTTTTGGTGTTAGTATTTCTCTGGACCACTTGTTACTGCCTCTCTTGTCTGGTCTTTATGCTGTCACTTCTAGCTGGTGACACACCTAAAACAGGTCTGAGGACTTACTGCTTTAGCCGACATAATACTGCCATTCAGAGCCTGAGAATCTTTTCTCTGCTACTGTGTTTTTCTCCTTTTGCTCCCTGTACTCAGGAGTGTGTGTCATAGGGCAGGCTGAGTTTCATTAAGCTCCTAATGTGGATATTGGAAACCCCACCTGTGTGCCAAGTCCTTTTGGCTGTGAGCAAAGTGGAGGCTTGGTACTTGTCATTCCTTTGCAGCAGTTGAGCTGAAGGAATGCTGCATGGCTTGTTGGAAGTTGTTTGGTGGCCTTGAGTGGGGTGTGTATGAGGGTGTGTGTAGAGAGGTGAGGGTCTTATAGTCTGTGTGGGAGACATGGGTTCTTTTCTGGTGTCATGTTAATCATCAGGCAGTATTTATTGACTGCCTCCTTATGACTAGCACTGTAATAGGAGCTTTTGGAATAGAATAATAAAATATATAATTGAGTCATAGTTTAATAGTCAAACATTTCTAGCTCTGCCACTTACCAGCGTTGAATTGGGCAAGTTAATGTCTTTAAGCCTCCCTTTACTTTTCTGTAAAATGGAACTATTAATAACTATCTGATAGGACTGTTGTGAATATTGAATAAAGGACGTAAGTATCGTGTTTAGCACATACCTAACTGTAGTTACTATTTCATTTCATGTAGTCATATTATGACAGATACGATATAAAACAGAGGGTAATAAAAATAGAGAATAATGTGACAGTACACTGTATAATCAAATACTTTAATTGTGACATGTAGATTATAAATAGTCTAGGAATTTACAGAAGGGAAAGAACAGTCTTATGCAACCATTTAATATTCCTGTACCTCAGTTTTTCCACTGGACATGCTGTAGACAATGCTAGGTGATCTCCAAGAGAGTGATTAAGATGTTAAAGCATTTTTGCGTTTTTAGATGGTGCATATGATGGTGAGAAGGAAGGGAGAAGATTGAGGAATTGTTGATCTTGGCAAATTTAACACTTAACATTTAAACATTTTTCCTTATGTAGATGGACATGGCAGCCTTATAGGAAAACTTAAAGTTGGAGATGTGGTGATTTCCTTCCAGGGAACATACTTGCTTTGGTATTACTCTCTGTTGCCTCACTGGCATTTTAATTAGTTGAAAACTAAAGTTGGTCAATGGATTGCCTCTGATTGTGAGCCCTTGGATATAATCTGGAGATTAAGTGATTTGTAACCCAAATTATCTCTCTGATCCTCTGGCAAAAATGAAACAAACAAACAAACAGGGCAGGAGGAGATTTAGTTCTCTTGAACTGCATGTTAAGGACTTGTGGTTTACTCACCATCAGTGTTTCTCTGGGTGGAACATCTTTACTCAGAACAGATCTTAGACTGCTCACATAGACTGCTCTCACTTTTAAGCAGGTTTTCATAAGCATATTCTTGGAAAACACCTTTTAGAAAGTGCTTTATTCACAATGTCCAAAAGAAACTGTTTCAGTTCCTAGTTGGTGTGTGCTTACTTGGTGATTTGTTTTGTGTTAGCCTGATACTGGAAAGTTTGTATTTGGGTTTTATTTCTATCCAGATCAACTTTCTTGTGTTTCAAGAAAATTGCAGATAATTTTCCCCTGAAAGTAAAGCTGTTCATACCTTTTTTCCATCTCTTTAGTTTGGGTGTCTCTCTCTCTTTTTTTTTTTTTTCTTTTTTTTTTTTTTGGCATTGTTTGCCAAGGTTTCCAGTTTATAGCAAGAGGTGAGGCAACGTTGATCTTGGCAGAACAGTCCAAAGCCAGTAGAGTCATTAAGTGACGCAAGCTTTTGATTTTTTTTATTTCTGTTAAAGCTCTCTGACACAGCTGGCTATTCTAGTCCCAGAAGAAAGAGGAGAGACTTGCTGAAGATCTGGATGAGACAATAGAAGTTTGGGGCACATTAAAAAGAAGGAGCAAGAACATCAACAAAAACCTCAGATGATTCAAACAGGCTTCTTCTTGGCTTTGTGGAACCTTTTGCAGTTGCTCAGAATTTGAATTTTTGCTTCAGAGGATGATGAGACAAGGCAATAAAGGGCGAGGAGGGTTATGTTGGATTCTTGCTTATCTGTCTACCTCTCCTTCCAGTTGGAAAAATCTTCAGTCCATAAGAAGCATTATCAACAAGCTTGAAGAACACATCTTACCCTGATCCTGGATGCTGCTGGAGTTGAGAATTACACCCACTTCACCAGGACGTTATTGAGGCTGTTCAAGAAAAATAGAAGGAAGCAATACTTAAGGATTTCTCTGTTTGCATTAGTCCTGTGCCATGTTACGTTTTGGAGATTGTTTGGAACAAGTGAGGAAGGACTCTGTCATCTAGATCTAGGAGGATACCTGAGTCCCTTGAACTATGCAGATGATATTTGGAAGGTGGTAAACTCAAAATCTTCCAACATAAATTCACTAAATTCTGGATTCCCTTTCCTTTTAGAACTTTAGCAGACATAAATTCCTGCCAAAAAGGCACAAAACCTTCTCCGTTTTTTTTCAGGCTGAACAATAATGTCTTGGAAGAGAAATTATTTTTCAGGGGGTCGTGGTAGTGTACAAGGGATGTTTGCACCTCGAAGCTCAACCTCCATAGCCCCTAGCAAAGGCCTCAGCAATGAGCCAGGGCAAAACAGCTGCTTCCTCAACAGTGCCCTGCAGGTAAGGGTAATTATTTTTGGTGAACTTTGACTTTTAATTGCTGATGCTGTATTTCTGGTAACTCTTTTTAAATAAAATTCTTGATAGTCTCTGTTTGAGGTTAGTAACCTGAGGTCATTTTTACATTTATCTGTGTGATCTTTGGCAAGTCACTTTATCTCTTTGAATCTCAATTACCTCATTTACAAAAAGAGGGATTAATAATGGTAAGAGAAAAAATAATAACTGTAACTACTATTATTTACATGCCTAAAGGGAGGTAAATGGGCCAGGTGATCTTTCAGATGGAGTCTTGCTGTGTTGCCTAGGCTGGAGTACAGTGGCGCGATCTTGGCTCACTGCAACCTCCGTCTCCCAGGTTCAAGTGATTCTCTTGCCTCAGCCTCCTCAGTAGCTGGGGCTATGGGTGCCCGCCACCATGCCTGGCTAATTTGTGTATTTTTAGTAGAGACAGGGTTTCACCATATTTGTCAGGCTGGTCTTGAACCCCTGACGTTGTGATCCACCCGCCTCGGCCTCCCAAAGTGCTGGGATTACAGGCGGGAGCCACCGCGCCTGGCTCATCTTTCTATTTATCAACTTTTTTTCCTGAGCAATCTCTACGGGTTCTTATTTTTCTTTTCTTTTTTTTTTTTTTGTTGAGACAGAGTTTCATTCTATTGCCAAGGCTGGAGTATAGTGGCCCAATCACAGCTCACTGCAGCCTTGACCTCCGGGGCTCAGGTGATCCTCCTGCCTTAGCCTCCTGAGTAGCTGGGACCATGGGTGATCTCGGCGGTTCAAGCAATTCTGATGCTTCAGCCACCCAAGTAGGTGGAATTACAGCTGTGCATCACCACACCCAGCTAATTTTTGTATTTTTAGTAGAGACAGGGTTTTACCATGTTGGCCAGGCTGGTTTTGAACTCCTAGCCTCAAGTGATCCACCTGCCTCAGCCTCCCAAAGTGCTGGGATTATAGGCGTGAGCCACTGCGCCTGGCCTGTTTTCTGTTTTTCCTTTTGGGAGCCAGGTGTGTTATCCTAGATGCTTTTCTCTAGTATAGAAGCAAAATTCTTTCCACAAGTCAAAGACTTTCAGGTATGGTAATCTTGTCTCTTAATATTCAGGCTTTTGGCCCACATATTGAATGGAGTCTAGTCTTTGTCCAATTTATCTCCTCCCTTTGAGCTCTCCTGTTTTGGCTCATAACTGGTGTCTAGTCAGATACACTTGAATAGAGCTAGGGGAAAGTAAATTCCCTTAAGGTGATTATCTACCCTACATTTTCCCTTTCACTGTTGCTTGCTACTTAAGTGGTCTTAGAATCCCAAAGCTTTCTGTCTGTCTGCTCTGCCCAGTCACGCCCATAGCGTGTTAAGTTCATCCCCCTTGGCCTAACTTTCAAGTAATTACTTTCTCTTCTTTTCTGCTCTTCAGTGTAAAAGTAAATGAAATTTTCCACCCAAGATAATTATACTTGGGTAAAATATTAGCTTGACTCCTCAGATGTTATGAGAAAATAGGTTGCTATGAGAGAAGACAAGATGTTTAGTATAAAGAACAATGGTCTTGGGCATTAGGAGGAGACCTGGGTTCTAGTTTTAGCCATTCTGTAGACTAGTCTTGTGACCTTGTACAGGTAATAGTGTCTGAGTTTCCTCATTCATAATACAAGAATGTTGCCAAGCTTATCTAAGTAATAAAAGTTTCATGCTCTTTCTCAGTTTTTATTTATTTGAGACGGAGTCTCGCTCTGTTGCCCAGGCTAGAGTGAAGTGGTGGGATCTCAGCTCATTGCCATCTCCGCCTCTTGGGTTCAAGCGATTCTCCTGCCTTAGCTTCCTGAATAGCTGGGATTACAGACCATCTGCCACCACACCGGGCTAATTTTTGTACATTTGGTAGAGACGGGGTTTCGCCATTTTGGCTGGGCTGGTCTTGAACTCCTGACCTCAGGTAATCTGCCCACCTCGGCCTCCCAAAGTGCTGGGCTTACAGGTGTGTGCCACGGCGCCCAGTCTCTTTCTCAGTTTTTAAGTTTTTATTTGAAAACAATTTTTTTAAAAAATTATGTGCTGGCAACCCTATAAAAAAAATTTTAAGTACTTTCCCTAATTATTACCACAAATTTCATGTGTTTAGGTGGAGTTGGCTAGGTTTTTGTCCTGGATGATGCATATTAGTTTTCTTTCTTTATTTCTTTTTTTGGAGCCAGGGGTCTCACTCTGTCGCCAAGGCTGGAGTGCAGTGGTGTACTCATAGCTCACTGCAGCCTTAACATCCTGGGCTCAAGCGATCCTCCCACCTCAGCCTCCCTAGTAGCTAGGACTACAGACACGTGCCACCATACCTGACTAATTTTTTTTTTTTAATTGTTTGTAGAGAGGGGATCTCACTGTAATTGCCTAGGCTGGTCTTGAACTTCTGGGCTCAAGCGATCCTCCTGCGTTGGCCTCCCAAAGTGCTGAGATTATAGGCATGAGCCACCACACCTGGCCACATATTAGTTTTTTTGGTTACTTTTTATCCTGGTAATACTTTTGTGATTTAGAAGCAGGCAAAAGAAGGCATTGATATAAATGTGTATGTTTACCCCCTTCTTGGCCATAGTCCCATTTTTATAATTGTTTTTTTCTATGTGGTCTATTTATATTGTCAGTTGAAACAATGCTGTTTATGAGTTTCCATTCTAATTTCCAGTGCCATATACAATACATTATATATATGTATACACACACACACACACACATATTTCTGTATCCATACTTAATGATTGAGGCATTGATGGTTTTGGAGTCCCTATTATAATCATGTTACATGTTGAAAATAGTTGTTGCTATGAGCTAATATTCTGACTTTTGGTTTCAAAGCTGTATTTGCCACAGATGAGTTGAACTTACTACGTTTGTTATAAAAAGATGTTATTTACTTGGGAGCATAGCTAGTTTCAAAGAACTTTTAGAGTATGGATCTTGAGACATATAAGTAAGAAGAAGCTCCAGAGGTGTGCGTCATCTGGGGCTCCAGAAATTATGCTTTTTCACATATTATGACATTAAATGCTTTCCTAGCAAGGGGGGAGCTTCCTAAGGCATTATGCTATATATTACATCATTTCTTTTTTAACTGAAAATTGCAATTTATTCAGATTTCCTTAGTTTTTACCTGCTGTCCTTTCCTGGCCCAAGATTTCATCCAGGATACCACATTTAGATTTACTTGTCATGTCTTCTTAGGCTTCTCTTAGCTGTGACATTTTCTCAGAATGTTTATGTTTTTGATAATCTTTGACAGTTTTGAGGAGTACTCATCAAGTATTTTTTTGGATATCCCCCTTCCCCTATTGGAATTTGTCTAATGCTTTTCTCATGATTAGACTAGGGTAATAGGTTTTGGGGAGGAAGACCACAAAAGTATAGTGCCGTTTTCAACACATCACATCAAGGGTATATACTATAACATGATTTATCACTGTTAATATCATATTTTTTTTCCATTTCAACAAAAGTATAGAAATCATAATTTTTTGGCCGGGCGCGGTGGCTCAAGCCTGTAATCCCAGCACTTTGGGAGGCCGAGGCGGGTGGATCACAAGGTCAGGAGATCGAGACTATCCTGGCTAACATGGTGAAACCCCGTCTCTACTAAAAATACAAAAAACTAGCCGGGCGCGGTAGCGGGCGCCTGTAGTCCCAGCTACTTGGGAGGCTGAGGCGGGAGAATGGCGTGAACCCGGGGGGCGGAGCTTGCAGTGAGCCGAGATCGCGCCACTGCACTCCAGCCTGGGAGACACAGTGAGACTCCGTCTAAAAAAAAAAAAAAAAAAAAAAGAAATCATAATTTTTTACCCTATTGACTTAAGGAGATCACAATTCTCTTAGAAATGTCTAAAAATTGAGAGTTCTAACAAAGAAAAAATTCCATACTACAGTTCACATTTCTATGGGTTCACATTTCTAATATAAGTTATAAAATATTCTTGCTTTTCTTGTGTGGATCATTAATGTAAATCCTTATTCTTCAGCTTTAACCCATAAATTTCCTCTTCAGGATCACATTTGATGTATGTCATGTCATATTTTAACTGTATTACCTTCACTTTATGTTCAAATTAATATCTTTCCCAGAATATGACCATTCATTTTTCCTGTTAGATATCTCACCATTTTTCACATTTGTTTTAATATACTAGAATGAAGTTTTCTCTGGGAATAAAGATATCTTCTGCAGTCATTACCTATGTTTGCTTGAACTCTTTTACTTTAAAATTAAATGGTGGCTTTTTATAGAGTAATGAAATGTTTTCCCTTTCTCACCAGGTTTTGTGGCACTTGGATATCTTCCGACGTAGCTTTAGGCAGCTTACAACTCACAAGTGCATGGGAGATTCCTGCATCTTTTGTGCTCTCAAGGTAAGTACTTCCAATTAGTTTCTTCTCACTACCATTGGGTGGCCACATGGTCAATATCAAGGTGGTTTGGTTAATCAGGATGATGCTAAAGAATTTGTTACTGAATTATCTACCTGTGGTTTAGTGCAAAAATGGATATGATTGGTTTAATTGCTTCAAAGAATTAGTACTTGACTTGGGTAGTCTCTTTTACTGAACCTGTTTTGCTTATGCAGCTCTATTTGATGTGACAGAATACTATGCAAGTATGCTTCTCCTTTTTTTTTTTTCTGAGACGGAGTCTCATTCTGTCATCCAGGCTGGAGTGCACTGGTACAATCTCAGCTCACTGCAACCTCCGCCTCCTGGGTTCAAGCAATTCTTCTGTCTCAGCCTCCTGAGTAACTGGGATTATAGGCGCGCACCACCATGCTCCGTTAATTTTTGTATTTTTGTAGAGACGGGGTTTCGCCATGTTGGCCAGGCTGGTCTCGAACTCCTGACTTCAGGTGATCCGCCTGCCTTGGCCTCTCAAAGTGCTGGGATTACAGGTGTGAGCCACCGCGCCCGGCCGGGCAGATATTTTTAGAAAGAGATAAGCGATTCTTCTGAACTTTTTGCCACTTGGGTCATAAACATCTTGTTTTCTACCCTTTGTTTGGAACCACTATAACTTGTTTTTTTGTTTTGTTTTCTTTTTGAGACGGAGTTTTGCTTTTGTCACCCAGGCTGGTGTGCAGTGGTGCAGTTTCGGCTCACTGCAACCTCCCCCTCCCAGATTCAAATGATTCTCCTGCCTCCGCCTCCCCAGTAGGTGGTGACTAGTTTTTGAAATATATTTTTAGTGGAGATGGGATTTCACCATGTTGGCCAGGCTGGTCTTGAACTCCTGACTCCCAAATA
Source organism: Papio anubis (assembly GCF_008728515.1). Lineage (NCBI taxonomy): Eukaryota > Metazoa > Chordata > Mammalia > Primates > Cercopithecidae > Papio > Papio anubis. The sequence goes on along the minus strand of NC_044986.1, from coordinate 70,123,793 downwards.
GGGAGCCTCCCAAATAGCCTCCCAAGGCGCCGACCACCACGCCTGGCTAATTTTAATTTTAGTAGAGACGGGGTTTCACTGTATTGGCCAGGCTGGCCTCCCAACTCCTGACTTCAGGTGATGCCCGCCTCGGCCTCCCAAAGTGCTGGGATTACAGGCGTGAGCCATCATGCCCAGCTGGAACCATTATAACTTGTAACAATATATAGAATATAAATTATTGGTTTATTGGGGAGTTCAAATATGAATTTTAATACAACCAAATCTCTTACAAGTTGAATATAACATTTCTTACTGTGCCCATTTAGACAGGGGTCCATCCAAAGGGCATTTTATCTGATTTTCTGAAAGATACATTAAGTATCTAACTTAGATAAAGAAGAAATACAGTAGTCCTGTGGTCAGTAAGTCCAAAAGAAGTCTGATTCATGGCATTAGGGCCATGCTAGGGAGAAAAAAACAAACAACAACAAAAAATGTCATTCAGAAAGGGAGAGAAAAACAAAAAAGCAAAACATGTTTGGGATACTTACTAGGGAAATGTGAATCCTGGAGAAGTCCCTAGTAGAAGAACTGTCTGACTCTGGAAACTCTTGTCTGTACCAAGAAGGGATGAGAGCACTTATATGACCTCTGAGAGGCCTTTGACTAGTCAGGACTGTGCTGTACTCTTCATTGATCTGGGTAGGACTCTGGAGAACTGGCTGCCACACTCTTGTTATATTTCATTTTCCTGAGGGACAAACTGTTACTTAGTATAAATCAGTATCGTTATATAAGCTGGAAAGATGAAGAAAGCCAACCACTAGACTACCCTCTGAGATACACAAGTACAGAAGGGAAATTGTCAATTTGTTGGGCTGAGGAAATATTTTGGGACTCTTTCAGAGAGACAGTTGCTTGTGGTGGATAGATAAATGGTCTTGGGGATGTATTTATCAAAGGCTATATTTTGGGTCTTCATAACTCTGGGGATGTGTTAGAATTCTGGTACTTTCCTCATTACATCACTGCCTGATCTAACCAAGAGATTTATTTTCCTTCACTGCCTCATCTGTTGTGTTGGGAGTGTATTAAAAGTTTGATTCTTTTCCCCTAAGTGCTTTTCAGTTCCTCAGTGCTATATAGATGTTAAATAATTAGTCTCTAGTTTGAACACACTTCACGTTTTAGATGGCATTGTTTCTATTCTTTTAATTATTGTATACTTGATTTGAAAATTATAGACTTGTAATGCAGATAGATTAATTTGGAAGTGTGGATGAGCTGAACTTGATTTTAGTTGTTAAGAAGTTTAAATTGTTAGAATAGCCAGTTTTCAAGAGCTATTCCCTCATCCAGGATGGAGGGCTTCATTTTCTGAGAGAAGGGAAATGGTGATAAACATATGAAGGAGTACACTTGAAATGAGCCATCAGCACCTGGGTCCTCCTGTACGATGTCTCTTGTTCCCCACTTTAAAACTACTTTTATAGGGCTGTGAGCAGTGGCTATGCCTGTATTCCCAGTGCTTTGGGAGGCTAAGATGGGAGGATCACTTGAAGCCAGCAATGTGAGACCAGCCTGGGCAACATAGGAAGACCCCATCTCTACAAAGAAAACAAAAATTAGCGGGGCATAGTGGCACATACCTGTAGACTCAGCTACTCTGAAGGCTGAGGTGGGAGGATCACTTGAGCCCAGGAGTTCAACACTGAAGTGAGCTATGATTGTGCCGCTACACTCCAGCCAGGGTGATAGAGCAAGATCCTGTCTCTAAAAAAATAAAAAAAATTAAAATACTTTTATAGAACATGAAAATAGTACAGTCCATCATTGAACTAGATTCTAATCATTGTAAATAAGACAAACCCAAAGGAAAGATATAAAGATTATAAAGGATGAAACAAAGTTGCTGTTATTTGCAGATGATATGACTGTTACAAGAAAACTCAATCTACTGATAAGTCAGAAGCAACAATAAGAGAGTATAGTGGGTTGTTGCATCAAGGCATAACATTCAGTTCTGTTTCTTTTTTTTTTTGAGACGGGCTTTTGCTCTTGTTGCACAGACTGGAGTGCAATGGTGCGATCTCAGCTCACTGCAACCTCTGCCTCCCAGGTTCAAGCGATTCTCCTGCCTCAGCCCCCCAAGTAGCTGGGATTACAGGCACCCACCACCACGCCTGGCTAATTTTTTGTGTTTTTAGTAGAGCTGGGGTTTCGCCATGTTGGCCAGACTGGTCTTTCGCCATGTTGGCCAGACTGGTCTTGAACTCCTTACACCTCAGGTGATCTACCCGCCTCAGCCTCCCAAAGTGCTGTGATTACAGGTGTGAGCCACCATGCCCTGCCGGTACTGGCAATTTTCTATTTTGACTTGAAGAGTTATTGCAAGGGTGTTGACTTTGATTACTTGTTGTACTGGATCTCTGTGGAGGTTTTACACAAATGTCTTATACCATTTTTGTAAGATTTATTCATATTTACTGCATATACTTTGTTGCTATTATAAAATGCTTTTTAAATTGCATTTTCTGTTTGTTGCCAGCTGTAGAAACAGAACTGGCTGGGCGCAGTGGCTCACGCCTGTAATCCCAGCACTTTGGGAGGCCGAGGCAGGTAGATCACCTGAGGTGTAAGGAGTTCAAGACCAGTCTGGCCAACATGGCAAAACCCTATCTCTACTAAAAATACAAAAAATTAGCCGGGTGTGGTGGCACATGCCCATAATCCCAGCTACTCAGGAGGCTGAGGTATGAGAATCACTTGAACCCGGGAAGTGGAGGTTGCAGTGAGCCAGGACCGTACCACTGCACTCTAGCCTGGGCGACAGAGCAAGACACTGTCTCAAAACAAAACAAAAAAAAGAAAGAAAATTATCCTCCCTTTTTTCTCAATCAGATCTCTTTTCTCCCAGGGACTTCCTAATGTTTGTGGTAATCATTTCCTTTTTTTTTTTTTTTGAGACAGAGTCTCACTGTGTCGCCCAGGCTGGAATGCAGTGGCACAATCTCGGCTCACTGCAACCTCCACCTCCTGGGTTCGAGTGATTCTCCTGCCTCAGCCTCCCAAGTAGGTGGGATTACAGGTGCATGTCACCATGCCCGGCTAATTTTTGTATTTTTAGTAGAGGCGGGGTTTCACCATGTTGGTCAGGCTGGTCTCGAACTCTTGACCTTGTGATCCACCCGCCTTGGCCCCCCAAAGTGCTGGGATTACAGGCGTGAGCCATCGCGCCTGGCCCATTTCCTTGTTTTATCTGATGTTTTACTACCTATATATTTATTCTTAATCTAATTTAAAGATTACCTGTTTTTGAGACTTCATTGTAAATGGAATCATTCTATGTAAATTTTGTGTGTGTTTCTTAGCTCAGCAATATGTTTATGAGAGCATCTACGTTGTTGTGTGTAGGTCTAGTTCATTTTCATTATTGTATGGTATTTCTTTTTTTCTTTTCTTTTTTTTTTTTTCATTTTTGAGGCAGAGTTTTGCTCTTGTTGAGCAGACTGGAGTGCAATGGTACGATCTCAGCTTGCTGCAACCTCTGCCTCCTGGTTTCAAGCGATTCTTCTGCCTCATCCTCCTGAGTAGCTGGAATTACAGGCATGCGCCACCACGCCTGGCTAATTTTGTATTTTTAGTAGAGACAGGGTTTCTCCGTGTTGGCCAGGCTGGTCTCGAACTGCTGACCTCAGGTGATCTGCCCACCTTGGCCTCCCAAAGTGCTGGGATTACAGACGTGAGCCACTGTGCCTGACCAACTACCAAATGTTGGCAGTCATTTGGATTGTTTCCAGTTTTTAATTTTTATGAAGAGTATTACTGAGAACATTTTTGTACATGTTTACCTATGTGTACACATTTCTTTTGTACACATGCCCAGGACTGGAATTGCTAGATCATAGAATATGTACGTCTTCAACTTTTTTAGATAATGCCATTTGTTTTCCAATGTGGTTGTACTCATGTATACTCTCATCAGTAGGCTTATTTTGGAAGTTGAGAAAAGACAGTTCTGAAATTTACATAACAAACAGGGAAAAATAGGACAGTACTGAAAAATAACAACAGAGTGTGACTTCAGAGTAGGCAGGCTAAGTTATTTATTTATTTATTTGAAATAGGATCTTGTTCTGTTGCCCAGGCTGAGGTGTAGTGGGGCTACTACAGTTCACTGCAGCCTCGACCTCCTGGACTCAAGGAGTCCTCTTGCCTCTGCCTCCCGAGTAGCTGGCACCACAGGCATGTGCTACCATGTCTGGCTGAGTTTTAAATTTTTGGTAGAGATGGGTTCTGACTATGTTGCCTAGGCTGGTTTTGAACTCCTGGGCTCAAGCAGTCCTTTCACTTCGGCTTCCCAAAGTGCTGGGATTACAGGCATGAACTGCCATTCCTGGCCCAGAGTGTGCTAAATTATATTGTGGTAACAAAGAACCCTAAACTCCCTGTGATTAATATACCAAAGATTTATTTCTCATTCACTGAAGATAAGTAGGGATACGATTGATTATATCACTTAGGTACCAAAGCTACAATTGTATTGAGTATTATTATTTTTTAGAGATAGGATCTTGCTCTGTCACCCAGCCTGGAGTACAGTGGTACCAGTCATAGTTCACTGCAGCCTCAGTTTCCTGGGGTCAAGCAATTCTGTGCCTCAGCCTCCCAAGTAGCTAGGACTATAGATGTGTGCCACCATGCCCAACTCCTTTTTATTTATTTACTTTTTGGTAGAGATGAGGACTTGCTATGTTACCCAAGGCTGGTCTTGAATTCCTGGCCTCAAGTCATCTTCCCACCTTGGCCTCTCAAGGTGCTGGCATGAACAGCACCATGCTTGATCACCATATAAAATATTAGTTGCTAAGCCAGAGGGAAAAAGAGCTTTGGACGGTTTTGCACAGGCAGTTAATGCTCAGCAGGTCACTTCTGCTCACAGCTCATTGAAACAGAACTAATCTTGTCCCACTGACCCACAAGGGAACCTGGAACTGTAGTCCTATGGTGATCCTTAAGAGGGGTAAGACCAGAGATATTTGCCAAACAGTATTAATGACTAGCATACTTTATGAGATATCAAGAATTATTATAAAACTATAATAATTAAGATAATGTGGTATCTACACAGTGTGGCAAATAAATCAGTGGAACAAAATTTGTGGTTCAGAAATAGTCATATAGGAAACTTGCTACTTGCCCTGTGAATCTAAGGAGAAAGTGGATTTTTCAATAATGGCGTTTAGACAATTAGTTATCCCTATAGGGAAAAGAAAAAAGGAAATTAGTTTCCTATTTCATACCATACCAAAAGTAAGAATTTCAGATGAATTAAGGACTAAAATGTGACTTACACCTCTAACCTCAGCACTCTGGGAGGCCATGGTGGGAGGATCGCTTGAGCCTAAGAGTTTGAGACTAGCCTGGACAACAAAATGAGATCCTGTCTCTACAATAAGTCAAAAATTAGACAGGCATGGTGGTGCGCACCTGTTGGCCCAGCTACTTGGGAGGCTGAGGCAGGAGGTTTGCTTGAGCCCAGGAGGTCAAGGCTACAGTGAGCTGTGTTTGTGCCACTATACTCCAGCCTAGGTGACAGAGTGAGACTCTGTCTCAATTTTTTTTTTTTTTGAGACGGAGTCTCGCTGTCTTCAAGGCTGGAGTTCAGTGGTGCAATCTCGGTTCACTGCAAGCTCCGCCTCCCGGGTTCACGCCATTCTCCTGCCTCAGCCTCCCGAGTAGCTGGGACTGCATGCACCCGCCACCATGCCTGGCTAATTTTTTGTATTTTTAGTAGATGCGGGGTTTCACCATGTTAGCCAGGATGGTGTCTATCTCCTGACCTCGTGATCTGCCCGCCTCGGCCTCCCAAAGTGCTGGGATTACAGACGTGAGCCACCGCGCCCGGCCAATTTTTTTTTTTTTAAGTTTTAGAAGAAACTATGAGAGAGTATCATGACCTCAGGGATAGGGAAGTACTTATTAAATAAGACATGAAAAAAAGGTTAGGAAATTGATAAATTTTACTACAGAAATTCAGAAACTTTCATTTATTTAAAGACTCCATAAAGAATGCAAAGAGACAAGGCTACAAACCTAGAGAAAATATCTTCAACATATATATGTAACAGAAGATTAGTATCCAGCATAGAACTCCAGAGAATTCCTATAAAAAATAAATAAAAGGCCGGGTGCGGTGGCTCACGCCTGTAATCTCAGCACTTTGGGAGGCCGAGGCGGGCAGATCACTTGAGGTTGGGAGTTTGAGACCAACTTGACCAACATGGAGAAACCCTGTCTCTACTAAAAATACAAAATTAGCCGGGCATGTTGGCACATGCCTGTAATCCCAGCTATTTGGGAGGCTGAGGCAGGAGAATCACTTGAACCTGGAGGGCGGAGGTTGTGGTGAGCTGAGATTGTGCCATTGTACTCCAGCCTGGGCAACAAGAGCGAAACTCTGTCTCAATAAATAAATAAATAAATAAATAAATAAATAAATAAAATGAGTCGAGAAAAATGGACAAAGCTACAAACAGGCCTTTTTCAGGATAGGAAACCCAAATAACCCCTGAGCGTATGAAAAATGCTTTCCCCCATTATTAATCTAAGAAATGTAAATTAAGTCATACCCTTCAGTTTGGTAGACATTTAAAAATCTAATAAAATTGTTACTGCTAGGCGGTGGTGGCTCACATCTGTAATTCCAGCACTTTGGGAGGCTGAGGCAGGAGGATTGCTGAGCTCAGGAGTTTGAGACCACCATGGACAACAAAGTGATATCCTATCTCTACGGAAACATTTTTAAAAATTATCTGGGCATGTTGGCGTGTGCCTGTGGTCCCACCTACTTGGGAGGCTGAGATGGGAAAATACTTGAGCCCAAAAGGTTGAGGCTGCAGTGAGCCTTGATCACACTGCTGCAGTCAAGCATGAGTGTCAGACAGGGTCTATCTCAAAAAAAAAAAAAAAGTTCATGTTACCAAAAATGTGGGATAATGAGGACTTGACATACATTGCTAGCTGAAATATAAATCGATATCACTACTTAGGAAAACCGTTTACCATTACTTAGTAGAATTGAACTTGCACCATGTAACCACCTCGCAATTCCACCCCTAGAAATACATTGTAGAAAACTTCTTGATACATAATGTGCCAGAAGATATATTTGAGAAAGTTCAAAGTAGTATATTTTGAGATTGTAGAAAAATTTAAATAACACATTCCAACTACACTAGAGTGGATTTAAAAATTATGGTTTATTCCAATAGTAAAATACTATACAGTAATGAAAATGAATTCTGCAGCTGCATACGACAACTTGGGCTAATCTCATAAAACATCACATTGATTGAAAAAAGCAAGTCATAGAAGACTATATGAATCATGATTCCGTTTATATATAAATCAAAACCAGGCAAAACTGAAGAACATACTGTTCAGGAGTACATGCTTGTGATAAGTCTGTAGAGAAAAAGGAAATGCTTTTCACAAAATTCAGGGTAGTTGTGTTCTATAGAAGGTGGAGGGTGGATTTCATGTAAGGGTATGTAATCAGTTGGAGAGGCTTAAACTCATGGTTTATTTTTCTATTTCTTAAATTGGGTGGTGGGCACATGGGTGTGTGGGTGTTTATTATTCTTTGGCTGTGTATATGTTATGTTTATTCTCTTTTTGTATGACTATTTTAATTATAAAATGTAGAAAAGCACTGCAGCCATTCTGGGAAGCACACTAAAGTATAAAGATTTAAAATTGCCTGAATTCTAGCATGGAGATTGTAATTTTTTTGTTTGTTTGTTTGTTTTTTTGTGAGACAAAGTTTTGCTCTTATCACCCAGGCTGGAGTGCAGTGGCATGATCTCAGCTCACTGCAACCTCTACCTCTTGGGTTCAAGCAATTCTCGTGCCTCAGCCTCCCGAGTAGCTGGGATTACAGGTGTGCGCCACCACGCCCAGCTAACAGATTGTCATTTCTCTTTATGCTTCCCCTCTGGTCTGTATTTCTGGTAGTAAGTCTTTTTGCCCACTGTTTTTGTAAAAAGATTACTTTTTTCCAGATCCCTAAATTGCCTCTTTATCTGTAGTATCTTCCTACTTCATTTGTTTTTAAACCTAAGAATACCCTGGAATGCTATATTGAAGTTAGTATCTTCTCATAATCCTGAAGTGGCTCCCACTTGTTTCTTAAATCACTTAAAAATGTATGATTACAAACATTTCAAAACCTAATTTTACCTATCTTTCCTTTCCTTGCATAGGCATTCTCCATTTCAGCTATGATAATAGTGCACTTGCTATGTCTACCTCTTAGACATTTCAGATGCCATTCACTTTGCGTGGAGTTTTACCTCCCTTTTGCCAAGCCACATTCACTTTTCAGAACTCTGCTTCAGAAGTTAGCTTCTTCATGACGTTTTATTTAAATTTTAAATTTTTTAATTAAAAAAAATGGAGACAGAGTCTTGCTATGTTGTCTAGGCTGGTCTTAAACTCCTGGCCTCAAGTGATCCTCCTGCCTTGGCCTCCCAGGCTGCTAGGATTACAGATGTGAGTCACTTTGCCCTCCCTTCATGAAGTTTTAGACATATTGTCTATCTAGATCTATGGTTGTTTGACTTAACAGTATTTAGCATGGCTGAATAAATTTTTGGGAAAGAAGTTCAACTCTTCTCTCTTGGTATTTCTCACAGTGCCTAGTACAGTGCTTGGACCATACTATTAACACTCTACTTTTCTGGGTTTTCTGGGTTGATATAATCTTTTGGTAGTTCTTGGATTTTTTTTTTTTTTTTTTTTTTTGGAGACAGAGTCTTGCTCTGTCGCCCAGGCTGGAGTGCAGTGGCGTGATCTCGGCTCACTGCAACCTCTGCCTCCAGGGTTCAAGCAATTATCCTGCTTCAGCCTCCTGAGTAACTGGGATTACAGGCACTTGCCACCACACCTGGCTGATTTTTGTATTTTTTTTATTAGAGACGGGGTTTCACCATATTGGCCAGGCTGGTCTCAAACTCCTGACCTTGTGATCTGCCCATCTCGGCCTTCCAAAGTGCTGGGATTACAGGCGTGAGCCACTGTACCTGGCCTTCTTGGATTTTATTAAATAGTTATGGAGTTTTTGGTAGTTGCTTTCTGTTTTTCTTCCTTTCTTTTATGATCTTTCTCACTCTTGTCCTATTTGATGGAAAGAGGTTTTCATCCTGTAACTTTTGGTCTCACTTTTTTTAGTAGGCCTTTCTCATTTGGTAAGGGAAGAGTAAAATATGTGTTTATTGTGGGTGAGGCTAGAGTGATGATGGAAAAGACCTGGTGAAAGAAGAAGGCAGACCTGGGATTCTGTCAGCAAAGCATTTATCTGGCATTCTGTGGTTAAGTTACATGTTACCTTGTGGTATTTCCAGTGTGGGTATAATTTTATATGCTGAAATCCCATTTTTTCACTGCTTCCTATTTCAGTATTAGAGGGATGTTTGGTGACGCTAATAAGAAATCCTTTTGGCTGACTATGATCTGTTTGCATTCCCTCTTTTTTTTTTTTTTTAAATGGAGTCACTTTGTCACCCAGGCTGGAGTGCAGTCGTGTGATCTCAGCTCACTACAACCTCCACCTCCCAGGTTCAAGTGATTCTCCTGCCTCTGCCTTTCCAGTAGGTGGTGGCTAATTTTTGTATATATTTTTAGTAGGGATGGGATTTCACGATGTTGGCTAAGCTGGTCTCGAACCCCTAACCTCAAGCGATCTGCCCGCCTCGGCCTCCCAAACTGCTGGGATTACAGATGTGAGTCACCATGCCCGGCCCTGTTTGCATTCTCTAATGTGAAGTTGATATGTAAAATACTTTTTTTTTTTTTTTTTTGAGATGGAGTCTGGCTCTGTCACCCAGGCTGGAGTGCAGTGGTATGATCTGGACTCACTGCAATCTCCGCCTCCCAGGTTCAAGTGATTCTCTTGCCTCCACCTCCCGACTAGCTGGGATTACAGGTGCCTGCCACCACGCCCATCTATTTTTTTTTTTTTTTTTTTTGAGACGGAGTTTTGTTATTATTGCCCAAGCTAGAGTGCAATGGCGCGATCTAGGCTCATCTCAACCTCCACCTCCCAGGTTCAAGTGATTCTCCTGCTTCAGCCTCTCTAGTAGCTGGGATTACAGGCATGTGCCACCACGCCTGGCTAATTTTGTCTTTTTAGTAGAGGTGGGGGTTTCTCCAAGTTGATCAGGCTGGTCTTGAACTCCTGACCTCAGGTGATCCGCCTGCCTTGGCCTCCCAAGGTGCTGGTATTACAGGTGTGAGCCACCGCGCCCGGCCTACTAATTTTTTATATTTTTAGTAGAGTCAGGGTTTCACCGTGTTGGCCAGGCTGGTCTTGAGCTCCCAACCTCAGGTGATCCACCTGCCTTGGCCTCCCAAAGTGCTGAGATTACAGGCATGAGCCACCACGCCTGGTTGTAAAATTTTTGTTTTGTAGTTTTTTTCCCCCAAAACAGGAAACTCCAAACTTTCTCAATTTGAAATACAGTTGACCCTTGAGCAACACGAGTTTGAACTGTGTGGGTCCATTTATATTGTTTTTCAATAGATACATTGTAAATTTTTTTGAGATTTGTGACAATTTGAAAAAACTCACAAACCACGTAGCCTGGAATTATCAAAATAATTAAGAAAAAGTTATGTCACAAATGCCTACCATGTAGATAGTAGTCTATATAATCAAGTATTTATATTATCGGTAAGGCTTCCAGTCAACAGTAGGCTATTAGTAGTTAAGTTTTTGGGATGTCAAAATTTATACACAAATTTTCAACTATATGGGGTCAGTTCCCCTAACCACTGAGTTGTTCACGAGTCAGCTTTATAAGGACTTGCCAATTGTGTAAAGTCAGATTTCTTTTATTTGGAGCATAATTATTCACTCTAGGAACCACTGTTAAGGACAAAAGGAAACACTAACATGTTTCTAGATGAATCAGAGGCTAGCCAACTTTCCCTTTTTGTACTGTATACATTTGTATAGTATTGTATACTATAATGTGTACTATAATACAATCCCATGCCTGTATACAATTGTTCCAGTATTTATAATTGCTTTGATTTGTACATAGTATTTATGATCCATTTCTTTTGGTTCTGTAAAATGTACTGGGTTTTTTCTGTGTTACGTGATACTAAGTCCCTACAGTAAATTCAGCCTCAAAATCTTGCATGCAAGTTACTAATTATGCCTTTCATTGAAAATGTTTTGTGTCAGTGTGTCATTCTGCTTACTTTGAACCATGATGCCTGTCAATTCTGACTTAAAAATTGAAGACCGGGCACAGTGACTCACGCCTATAATCCCAGCACTTTGGGAGGCCGAAGCAGGCGGATCATGAGATCAAGAGATCGAGACCATCCTGGCCAATATGGTGAAACCCCATCTGTACTAAAAAGACAAAAATCAACTGGGCATGGTGGTGCTTCCCTGTAGTCCCAGCTACTCGGGAGGCTGAGATGGGAGAATCACTTGAACCCTGGAGGCGAGGTTGCAAGTGAGCCGAGATCTAGCCACTGCACTCCAGCCTGGGCAACAGAGCAAGACTCCATCTCAAAAAAAAAAAAAAAAAAAAAAAAAGAATAATGGCTTTTTAAATCCTTCTTGAGCTGGTCTTGAAGTGGTTAGTCACTGAACCCATTTATTTGATAAGTAACCCATTTATTCTCCTTTTGAGAATAAAACTTCCTCATGCCTATAATTCCAGCACTTTTGGAGGCCAAGGTGGGTGGATCACCTGAGGTCAGGAGTTCGAGACCAGCCTGGCCAACATGGTGAAACCGTGTCTCGACTAAAAATACAAAAATTAGCCAGGTGTGGTGCCATGCGCCTGTAGTCCCAGCTACTCGGGAGGCTGAGGCAGCAGAATTGCTTGAACCTGGGAGGTGGAAGTTGCAGTGAGCTGAGATCGCGCCATTGCACTCTAGCCTGGCGACAGAGAGAGACTCCGTCTTAAAAAAAAAAAAAAATTAGCCAGGTGTGGTAGCAGGCACCTATAGTCCCAGCTACTTGGGAGGCTGAGGCAGGAGAATCACTTGAACCTGGCAGGTGGTGGTTGCAGTGAGCAAGATTGTGCCACTGAACTTCCTGCCTGGGTGACAGAGTGAGACTCCATCTCAAAAAAAAAAAGAAAATTTGAAGAAGTTTGTGTGCTAATTACCCTGTCCCCTCAAAAGCCCCACATTTTTTCTATCTCATGTCACTAAAATATTTTTTCTAACCTAAATTACTGTTATGCCTATAGCCCAGTGGTCTTATTTATTATTCACAATGAATCTACTCTTACACCCCTGGCCCCCAGGGTATGACTTGACTTTGGTGTTGGCTTATTTATTTATCTCTGTTCAGTAGAGGAAATCCGTCCTCTGTATTTAGTGTGCCACAAAGATTTTGCTCTTCCAGGGATTGTACTAGAGGCTTTGCAGTGCCAGGATGTAGGACAGAGTGTTTTTTGTTATAGGCAAAGCAGAATGTGCATTGATTGATTAAATTAAACAAATCTTCTCAATTAGTGATTTTTCTTTTAAGTATGCTAGTATAAGGCATAAAAGCCTGGGAATGGTGCTGGCAGGGGGTGGGTGGGGAGGAAGCAGAATTTTGTATATAAGGTATCCTGTAATGTCTGTATGTGGAGAGCAGTTAGACTGTTCTGATGCAACAGGAAGGTATGTGTTCTGCTTGTAGTCCACTTGTTGATTGGGGGAAATTTGAGAATTCAAGGAATAAATCTCTAGTGTTTTTCAAGTTATACCTTATGCCTGTTTCTCTGTTGTGTACTGAAGCATAAGCACAGAGAATAAAATGATGTAAGAAATTACTCAGCCCGGGCGCGGTGGCTCATGCATGTAATCCCAGTGCTTTGGGAGGCCGAGGCGGGTGGATCACGAGGTCAGGAGTTCAAGACTAGCCTCGCCAAGATGGTGAAACCCCGTCTTTACTAAAAATACAAAAATTAGCCAGGCTTGGTGGCGGGTGCCTGTAATCCTAGCTACTTGGGAGGCTGAGGCAGAGAATTGCTTGAACCTGGGAGGCGGAGGTTGTGGCGAACCAAGGTGGTGCCACTGCACGATTGTTGCCTGGGTGACAGAGCGAGACTTTCTCAAAAAAAAAAAAAAGAAAAAAAAGAAATTACTCATTGTTCATTATTAATCCATTCCTTTCTTTTGCAGATTGTAGAAATGGAAGGTTCTTCATTGTTCTTTAGTCACAGCCACTATCAGAGAAGAGAAAACTCATTATTCTGGACTGATTCTTTAAACCAGGAAATTAGATTTCTAGTGTATTCCCCAGAAATTTTAGCTGGTAATAAACAGCTCTCACATAGGGAAGTATGTCCTTATGTCTAATCCAAATATCATCTGCTTGAGTTTAACTTCATTGTTTTGATCACCTATGTATGAATATGATCATATTTGTATGGTCCTTTGATCGTCCTTCCCTTAGTTTTAAGTTCCTATTAGGCTGTGAGTAATTTAAATATTCTTTTTTTTTTTTTTTTTTTTTTTTGAGACGGAGTCTCGCTCTGTCGCCCAGGCTGGAGTGCAGTGACCGGATCTCGGCTCACTGCAAGCTCCGCCTCCCGGGTTTATGCCATTCTCCTGCCTCAGCCTCCCGAGTAGCTGGGACTACAGGCGCCCGCCACCTCGCCCGGCTAGTTTTTTTGTACTTTTTAGTAGAGACGGGGTTTCACCGTGTTCGCCAGGATGGTCTCGATCTCCTGACCTTGTGATCCGCCCGTCTCGGCCTCCCAAAGTGCTGGGATTACAGGCTTGAGCCACCGCGCCCGGCCATAATTTAAATATTCTCAACTAATTTATCCATTGGCAAAACTTGAATAGTATAAAATGAATCCTTCATCTTTTTTTAAAATTTGGAATTCAGAATTGTATATGATATTCAAATAGAAGGGGTACGACTGCAAGGAAATATATAGTGAATCATCATGATTCTTTCCTTGCCAGAATTTATGGCAGATCCTACAGTTTAGACAATCTCAAAACCTTGTGCTTATCGAGAAGGGTCTCCCCATTCAGTTTTTCCTGAGGGGTAAGTGGTTATGTATTGATTCTCAAAATTTGATTTGAATACTGTTGGTAATTTATAAGAGTCTTGCAGTTTTGATCTTGGCAAAAATTAGTAAATTGACTATTATATTATATAAAACCTCGACATTAGCTTGTTGTTTCTCACTAAAAGCAATACCATTCTCTGGTGAATTTGGCCCATCTCTGTCTCTGTTCATTGTCTTGAAGTCTTGGTGTTCCTGCTTATCTGTGTCTCTTGTCTTTGTGCATATGTGAGTTGCCTCTAGTTTGCATAGGTGGTAGCAGGCATGAGTGTGATATGTAGTTTATGATTGTCTTTAACCTCACCATTGCAAGTCCCAAATATTGTTATGAACAGAATGCAAATAAAGTCTTAAAGTTATGAGATGATATGGTATTGATAATTGACTTTAATTTAAAGGGACTGGTAAAGGATATGTAGGTGCTTTTCTAATCAGAGTCCAGAAGGTAGATATATGGTTAGAGAATCCCAAGGGAGAAACTAGCCAGCTCTTCTCTGCCTTCCCCAAAGTTAGATCAAGAGTTTGTATTAAATTACATATGTGATGATATTAAGGCATTAATACCTTTTGGGGTGTGATAATGATATTATGGTTGTTTGTTTATTTATTTATTGAGAGAGGGTCTTGCTCTGTCACCCAGGCTGAAGTGAAGTGGTACAATTATAGCTCACTGTAGCCTGGTACTCTTGGGCTTAAACGATCTTCCCACCTCAGCCAACTATGTAGCTGAGACTACAGGTGTATGCCACTGCACCCAGTTAATTTTTTTTTTTTTTTTTTGTAGAAACAAGGTCTTGCCTTGTTGCCCAGGCTGGTCTCAAACTCCTGGCTTTAAGCCATCCTCCCGAAGTGCTGGGATTATAGGCGTGAGCCACAGTGCCCAGCCTTATGGTTATGTTTCAGAGAAAACGTTTTTATTTTTTAGAGATATATTTTGAAATATTTATAAATGAAAAATGTTTGGCACTTGTTACACAATGATCTGAGAGTAAGTGGGTGGGTGGTATAGATGAAATAAGATTGGCCACAGGTTGATAATTGTTGAAGTTGAATGATAAATAAAAGGAGTTGATTTAGCTCTTCTGTCTACCCTTGTATGTTTGAAGTGTTCTACAATAAAATGTTAAAATCCTGTGTTATTTTTGGGTGCCAAAAGGGTAAAATGTTTCTCCCCTCTTGAAAGACAACTTTCAACATTCTTTTGAATACACAAAACCAAGTGAACGTTCTCTTTTCCAGTAGTCAGTGATCCTCAAGGACTAGCTCCCTTAACTAACTTACAGAGGGTAGTGTTTACAAAGAAGCCAGACTGGCCAATTAAGTTCTGTGATTCCCTGGAGATGTAGCGAAAGTAGTGATTATGAGAGCCAAAATGATGAGTGATTTGGGAAGTTCAGATCGAGAAGAGAAACCCTAAGAAAAGAGTTAATGGCAGGGTGTAAAGTTTGTCACACCTGTGCAGAAGGTATTGCAGGGATGAAGTGGGCTGCCCACTGGAGCACTTTCCAAAGACCTTGAGCTCAAAAAGCACCACAATTAGTGACAACCTTTCTCCTTAATCCTCACCTTCTTTACTCATGACTTCTTTTAGATATAAGACTAGGAAATCCTGAGAGAGAAAAAAACAGCTGTTTCCCACTTAAAGACAAGAGTCTGTTTTAGGGGAAAAAATACTTAAGCAACAGCTGCATTTGTAGATGCCGAAGCACAAAGACTTTCTGTTTTTATGGCACTTCTTTCTTACTTACATGGTTTTTACTAATCCAAATAATTATGTGCTTATGTGGATAGAATTGTTTGCTGCTTAATCAAGAGAGGTGGGTGGGGAAGCACCTGCTTTTAGTCATTAAAGTCTTGTTGCTTTTGTACTGCATCCAAGAAACTAGTTAACAAAAAGTGATTTGCCTTTTCCTGAGAATGAAAAGGAAGACCTCTTTGGTTTCACCCTGTGAAGAAGAGCAGAGAGAAACTCCAAGGTGGATTTTCTCTACTTGTTGAAATGGAACCATCAGGGACCCCACAGGAAAAGTGATTCTTGGGTTTTGTTTCTTCCTGCCCTTTCTCCCTGCCTGTCATAGAACTCAGCAATTGGAAGAATACCAGTTTTTGTTCCTTATTGGTGCTGCCACCTGTTCTTACTGCTGAACTAAATGTTCTTGGCTTTCTTTGGTGTGAACAGGATCTCCCTCTGGGAAAGGTGGGAGGAGGGTGAAAAAGAGAACGGGAGGAGGCCCATTCCAGTCCCTGTGCTCATGTGAGAGGGACACACAGAGGTTAGTGTGCTGCTCTAACAGAGGGGCTTTGTGCTACAGCTTCTTCCAGAGCTCCACAGATGCATGCTGGGCGGGCTCAGTCAGCTTTACCCCTAATACACTTGCTTCTTCCTAACAATAGCAGAGCAAGACTGACAACAATAATTAAAATAAGAGAATAAAGAAGATGTAGTCAGAGGCCATTCTGAATGCATTCAGATTCTCAGTGTGTATGAGGAAGGCTGCCTGTAATTAAGAGGTGAGAAAAGATTATATCATAGAGACGTTGATACCACTGAACTGAGGAGCCAGATCTATTGTTACAGACCCGCTCTGGGTGCAGTTAGAGCTCTGACCTTAAGACCTTTCCCTTTCTGTACTAAAACCCTTGTTATCTAGGTCATGGGAAATATGCCTCCTTTGAATGGGAGAAACAGAATAGAGAATAGGAAAAAGTGTAGTTCTTCCTACTCAGATCTCAGCGACTGAGGAAGTAGCTCAAGGTAGAAGCATCTGACTCAGATCCCTTCTTTCAGCATAGGACAGTGACAGACAGTCTCTTTAGCAACCTGAAATGACTCCTAAATAGAATAATAATAATAATGCCTAACATTTAGCATTTATCACACTGACAAGGATTAGTCTAAGATATATACATTTATATCCTTTTTTTTTTTTTTTGAGACGGAGTCTGGCTTTGTCATCCAGGCTGGAGTGCAGTGGCCGGATCTCAGCTCACTGCAAGCTCCGCCTCCCAGATTTACGCCATTCTCCTGCCTCAGCCTCCCGAGTAGCTGGGACTACAGGCGCCCGCCACCTCGCCTGGCTAGTTTTTGTATTTTTTGGTAGAGACGGGGTTTCACCGTGTTAGCCAGGATGGTCTCGATCTCCTGACCTCGTGATTCGCCTGTCTCGGCCTCCCAAAGTGCTGGGTTTACAGGCTTGAGCCACTGCGCCCGGCCTATATCCTTTTTTGTTTGTTTTTTTTCCTGAGACGGAGTCTCGCTTTATCACCCAGGCTGGAGTACAAGTGATCTCAGTTCACTGCAGCCTCCTGCTTCAGCCTCCCACTTCAGCCTCCCGAGTAGCTGGGATTACAGGTGATTGCCACCACACCTGGCTAATTTTTGCATTTTTAGTAGAGATAGAGTTTCACAATACTGGCCAAGCTGATCTTGAATTCCTGACCTTAGGTAATCCTCCCGACTTAGCTTCCCAAAGTGCTGGGATCACAGGCGTGGGCCACCACGCCCGGCTGATATATATCTTATATATACGTGTGTGTGTGTGTGTGTGTGTGTACTCATTTAATCCTCAAATAACCCTAGGCAGTAAATACTGTTTTTTCTTTTTTTTTTTTTTTTTTTGAGACGGAGTCTTGCTCTATCGCCCAGGCTGGAGTGCAGTGGCACGATCTCGGCTCACTGCAACCTCTGCCTCCTAGGTTCAAGCAGTTCTCCTGTCTCAGCCTCCCGAGTAACTGGGACTACAGGTACTCACCACAACACCTGGCTAATTTTTGCATTTTTAGTAGAGATGGGATTTCACCATATTGGTCAGGCTGGTGTAAATGCTGTTATTAAACTCTCTTTTAAAAGAGAAACTGAGGCCTAAAGAAGTTAAATAACTTACCCAAGATCATATAGC
This sequence comes from Papio anubis, assembly GCF_008728515.1. NCBI lineage: Eukaryota > Metazoa > Chordata > Mammalia > Primates > Cercopithecidae > Papio > Papio anubis. The sequence continues at coordinate 70,105,810 of NC_044986.1, read as the reverse complement.
TGAAGTATCAGGGTTGAGATTTTGAACCCATTTTAGCTCCAGAATCCAGTCTGTTAACTATTACACCATACCATCTTTGAGTAGAGTCCTGACTTTTCTCAAACAGGGTCATCTGAGAACCACAGAACACAGAAAGTGATTAGAGTGACTATTTTCTTAATTCTCTCCAAGATGGCATATAGCTAGTGCTACGCATAGGAGAGTTGCTATTTCGTTAGGAACAGTTAAGGCCCTAGAGTATTAGGGCTTAATTCTTGAGGAAATCCAGTTGAAGAAGACTAAAGGGGCCGGAGTTTATAAATTTCAGATTTGTATAGAACTATCCTGGAAATAATTTCCTATTGGTTTGTTTTGGAAACAATTTTGGATTTTGAACAAAGGACCAAACCTCATCCATCGTTTGTTCTGCAATAGAGCCTATGTCAGCAGTAATTTCTTACCAGTAACAATTGAGAAGAGCAACAGGCTGGGATGTAATAGTGGTCACTAAGTTTTGCCAAGCTGGGTTGACCTTTCAACAAATCATGATGTCATCAGGCCACTATGCAATTTGTAAAAGCAGTCACTGCTTTCCCCCCCTTCCTTTTCCTTTGTTTCTCCTTATTTCTCCAAAGGTTCAAAATCCCATGGGTCACTGGACACATATCCAATTATTTAACTGTGGACCTAGATCATTCCTTTTGGTCTAGTTTAAGAGGTTACTAATAGACATTCTTCCCCTTCCAGTAACAAATTATGGAAGGCCCTGCCCTGCCTTTCCTTGACCTTATAATGGACTTGTATATAAATTTCTAGGTTGAGCCAAAATAATGTGGAGTAATTATAACAGATTTCCCTCACAGCTAATTAAAGAATACCAAATATGTATTGCTGGCACTGCCTCCCCCACATCATATGGAGACATTTGTAGGAACATAATAGCAGGTTACACAGTAATCTGTTCTTGAGCTGCTGCAGGAGTAGATATTCAGTATGTATGAGGAGGAAAGGTGCTAGTGAGAGGGCAGAATGAGAAAACAATTTTTTTTTTGAATTGGAGTCTTGCTCTGTTGCCGAGGCTGGAGTGCAGAGGTGCAATCTCGGCTCACTGCAAGCTCTGCCTCCCAGGTTCACGTCATTCTCTTGCCTCAGCCTATTAATACTAATAGGGCTGGGCGCAGTGACTCATGTCTGTAATCCCAGCACTTTTAGAGGCCAAGGTGAGAGGATTGCATGAGCCCAGGAGTTTGAGACCAGCCTGGACAATATGGTGAGACCCCATCTCTTACAAAACAGTTGAAAAGTTAGCGGTGTGTGGTGGTGCATGCCTGTAGTCCCATTTACTCAGGAGATTGAGGCTGCAGTGAGCCATGTTCATGCCACTGCACTCCAGCTTGTGTGACAAAGCAAGACCTTGTTCAAAAAAAGACAACAAAAGCACACACAAAAAACCAACTAAACAAAAAACCCACAAATCTACACAAAAGTATCCTATGTATTATTTAGGGATATATATATAAAACTATTAAAAACAAGATTATACAACAAATTTATGATATGAGTGGCTGGTAGAGAGTGGGGCAGTCTTAAACAGGACTTTGGCATTATCTGTAGATGAAAGTAAACATGATAGAATGTTTATTTCTGGGTATTAGACTCACAGATTTTTGTTGTATTAGTCTTTGTACTTTTTGGTAATTTTATATTAGCTGAAAATTTTAAAAGAAAGGGGGTCAAGATTCATAGGATGAACCCCCAGAAAATAATTTGTTGATATGTTTATATGTATTTTTTCTTTTTTTACCTAACCCATCTACTTCTGTCTGTATTAGAGGAAGAAGAAATGAGGTAACTGCATTACATTAATTCATGACAGTGGTTTCTCCTAATGTGTCCTTGGCATCACACTCAGATGAAGGAATGAGGATATTTATTAGCACAGATCATGCCCTTCATTCTGACTCTTGATTTTATTTTTAATTACTAACTGCAAGCATGTCAACCCATGGGAAGCACATTTGGTTTCATAGCTATCATCATGGAGATGCTAGCATGACAGACTAGGATGTATACTAGTTTAATAACAGCATTGCACTTTTTCTCTTGTCTAACCTCTTCCTACAGGGAATCTTTAACCAGTTTCAGTGTAGTAGTGAAAAAGTGCTTCCATCTGACACTCTCCGCAGTGCTCTGGCAAAGACTTTCCAGGATGAACAACGTTTCCAGCTGGGAATTATGGATGATGCTGCAGAGTGCTTTGTAAGTGCTGGCCTCTGACCCTTTTTGATATGGGGTGGGGCTGCTGATGGTCTCCATCAGGGACTGGCTACTTTATGGTGGAATTTACTGTGTCGTTATCTCTACAGTTAGAACTAGGAGTTTCTCTGATTTTTCAGGGATCTAAAATGTCTTTATTATAGCAGTGTGTTATTATTTTTCCTTTAGGCTGGTGGTTTTGTGCTTGTCATTGCATAAAATATCAGCTTTCACCTTCAGAGGATCCAAGGCTCATTAAAATACAAATTGCTGGGCTGTACCCCCAGAGCTTCTGATACAGTAGGCCTAGTGGAGGGGTCTCTGAATATCTGTATCTAACAGGTTCCTAAGTAATGCTGATACTGATGCTGCTCCTCCATTTCTAAAGATAATTAATCAGGGAATAACTGAGTCCCTAGCATAAGTGTGATGTGCTAGATAGATAGCTACATTGCCCCCAGTGCCCCTCACTCTTCTGAACTCTGTGTTCTATCCGTCAGCCTTTAAAAGACTCTCTGTACATCCATTTAGAAAATTTGAGGCTGGGCACAGTGGCTCACACCTGTAATCCCAGCACTTTGGGAGGCCAAGGCAGGTGGATCTCAAGGTCTGGAGTTCAAGACCAGCCTGGCCAACATAGTGAAACCCCATCTCTACTAAAAATACAAAAATTAGCCAGGCATGGTGGTGGGTGCCCATAGTCCCAGCTACTTGGGAGGCTGAGGCAAGAGAATCACTTGAACCTGGGAGGAGGAGGTTGTAGTTAGCCTGGATTGCACCAATGCACTCCTGCCTGGGCGACACAGCGAGACTCTGTCTCAAAAAAAAAAAGAAAAGAAAAGAAAATTTAACAGTGATATATATCTCATCACAGGATAAAATGTGGCCCCAAATCAGAGGTGCTCCTGAGGAACTGGATCACTGATATATTACTCGTGGGAATGTAAAGCAGTATAGCTACTCTGGAAAACAGTTTGGCAGTTTCTTAAAAAGCTAGACATGTAAAGTACCATATGATCTAGCAGTTACATTCCTGGACATGTATCCCACAGAAACAAAAACTCATATTAAAACAAAACCTGTTTATGAATGTTCATAGAAGTGTTATTCATAATAGTAAAAAACTGGAAACAACCCAAATGTCCTTCAGTGAGTAGATGGCTAAACAAAAGATAGTACTTCTGTACCGTGAAGAACTATGTAGCAATACAAAGCATTAAGTATTTTTATAAAAATAAAAATAAACTATTGATTTACACGACTTGGACAGATCTCAAGGGAATTACGCTAAGTGTAAAATGCAATATCAAAAGGTTATATGCTGGCCTGGGCGCGGTGGCTCACTCCTATAATCCCAGCACTTTGGAAAGCCAAGGCGGGCGGATCACTTGAGGTCAGGAGTTCGAGAACAGCCTGGTCAACATGGTGAAATGCTGTCTCTACTAAAAATACAAAACTTGGCCGGGCGCGGTGGCTCAAGCCTGTAATCCCAGCACTTTGGGAGGCCGAGGCGGGTGGATCACAAGGTCAGGAGATCGAGACCATCCTGGCTAACATGGTGAAACCCCGTCTCTACTAAAAATACAAAAAACTAGCCGGGCGTGGTGGCGGGCGCCTGTAGTCCCAGCTACTCGGAGGCTGAGGCAGGAGAATGGCGTGAACCCGGGAGGCGGAGCTTGCAGTGAGCCGAGATCGCGCCACTGCACTCCAGCCTGGGTGACACAGCGCGAGACTCCGTCTCAAAAAAAAAAAAAAAAAACTTAGCCAGACATGGTGGTGCATACCTGTAATCCCAGCTACTCAGGAGGCTGAGGCACGAGAATCGCTTGAACCTGGGAGGTAGAGGTTGCAGTGAGCTGAGATCACTACTGCACTCCTGCCTGGGCGACAGAGCCAGACTGTGTCTCAAAAAAAAGGTTATGTGGTATATGATCCCATTTATATAACGTTCTTGAAATAAAATGATGGAGATGAGAGAAAACATTAGTGATTTCTACAGGTTAGGGTTGGGTTTGGACAGGTAAGGCTCTAAATGGCTAGCATGAGGGAGCCTTGTGATGGAACTGGTCTATATCTTGATAAAATGGCACAGAGCTATACATACTCACACACAAATGAATGTATGTAAAACTGGTGAAATCTGAATAAAGTCTGGATTCTATCAATGTCCGTTTCCTGGTATAGTTATCAAAGATGTGCCGGGCGTGGTGGCTCACACCTGTAATCCCAGCACATTGGAAGGCTGGGGCGGGCAGATCATGAAGTCAGGAGATCGCGACCATCCTGGCTAACATGGTGAAACCCCGTCTCTACTAAAAATACAAAAAGTTAACCAGGTGTGGTGGCGAGCGCCTGTAGTCCCAGCTACTTGGGAGGCTGAGGCAGAGGAATGGCATGAACCCGGGAGGCGGAGCTGGCAGTGAGCTGAGATCAAGCCACTACACTCCAGCTGGGACGACAGAGCGAGACTCATCTCAAAAAAAAAAAAAAAAAGAAAAACAAAGATGTTACTGTTGGAGGAAGCTGGGTGAAGGATACGGGGGATCTCCTGTACATTTTTGAAATTCACTATGAATTTATAATTATTTTAAACTAAAAAGTTAAAAAAATCAAAATATTCCTACTTTCCAGAAAGGTTGCTGTTTCTCTGAGTAAGCTGCTTACCAATTTATGTATTTGTCTGTTAAATATTGTTGGTGTACTGCTTTTGTTCTTTCACTGTCAGGAAAACCTCCTGATGAGAATTCACTTCCACATTGCTGATGAAACCAAAGAGGATATATGTACTGCCCAACACTGCATTTCCCATCAGAAATTTGCAATGACATTGTTTGAGCAGGTGAACTCTAGCTCCATCTTTTTTTTGACCTTTGTTCAAGAACACTTTATCCTGGGATGTGGGGTGTTAAATGGGTGCCAAAACAGTTCCTGACTATGGTTGCTTGGTTTTGCCTTTTTCTCTTTGGCCCAGTGTGTTTGTACTAGCTGTGGTGCCACTTCTGATCCGCTGCCTTTCATCCAGATGGTACATTATATCTCCACCACTTCCCTTTGGTGAGTCTTACAAGATTTTCTGTTGTGCCTTTAGGCATTCCTCTAGTTGATTGGACATTTTTTTTTTTTTTTTTTTTTTGGAGACAGAGTCTTACTCTGTCGCCCAGACTGGAGTGCAGTGGCGTAATCTCAGCTTACTGCAACCTCCGCCTCCCGGTTTCAAGTGATTCTCCTGCCTCCACCTCCCAAGTAGCTGAGACTTCCAGCTATTTCCACAAATAGTACACACCCCACTAATTTTTTTGTATTTTTAGTAGGATGGTGTTTCACCACGTTGGTCAGGCTTGGTCTTGAACTCCTGACCTCAAATAATCTACCTGCCTTGGCCTCCCAAAGTGCTGGGATTACAGGCGTGAGCCACGGTGCCTGGCCTATTGAACTTTAATTGAAGACATTCAAATAGTTTTATATCCTGGCTGGGCATGGTGGCTCATTCCTATAATCCTAGCACTTTGGGAGGCCCAGGTGGGCAGATCACTTGAGGCCAAGAGTTCGAGACCAGTCTGGCCAACATGACAAAACCCTGTCTCTACTAAAAATGTCAAAAATTAGCCAAGCGTGGTTGCATGTGCCTGTAATCCCAGCTATTCTGGAGGCTGAGGCATGAGAATTACTTGAACCCAGGAGGCAGAGGTTTCAGTGAGCTGAGATTGAGCCCCTGCACTCCAGCCTGGGTAACAGAGCGAGACCATGTCCCAAAAAAACCACCACCACCACCACTACCACCAAAAACACAAATAGTTTTATATCCTCATTGCTGAGTCTGTGCTATATTGTAGGAATGCAGAACAGTAATTTAAAAATAACTTTTGTTCTCCTTTCCTCTCCCATCCCTCCCCATTTCTTAGGCTCAGTACTGGCAAGCGAAGTGGGAGGAGGAGTGGGGATTCTATGAGTACCAGGTAGAGGTACTCACTGTGTTTATGGGACACTGAGCCTGGTCAGGGGCTTTGGTATAGTGGGCAGAGGAGGAAAGTCAAACGTGTGAGTTAGGAATTTACATTAATGTTTGATTTAGCAGTAACTAAGTACAAATCATCATTCCCCTTCTATTCCCCATCTCGAAGCAATCAGGCTATTTGTATGCTGGAAAGACGAGAGAAACCTTCACCAAGCATGTTTGGTGAGCTGCTGCAGAATGCCAGCACCATGGGGGATCTGCGGAACTGTCCAGTGAGTTAAATCAGGGGTGGGGCTTGGAGTGGGAAAGGGAACCGTCGATCAGTGGGATTGAGGCAAAGCCAGTGGGAAACATGTTGAACTAGCCTTGTATGTGTATTTCAGAGCAACTGTGGAGAGAGGATCAGGATTCGCCGTGTGTTGATGAATGCTCCACAGATTATCACGATTGGGCTGGTATGGGACTCAGACCACTCAGACTTAGCAGAAGATGTTATCCACAGCCTGGGAACCTGCCTTAAGCTGGGTGATGTGAGTGTTAGTTACCTTTATCTCTCACTTTGAGTTCTTGTGTCTTAGTATTGCTTAGGAGCAGTGAGCACTAAACAAACAGGTATGTCCTAGATGACAAGTATTATAATGTTTTGGACAGATAAACTTGTTTATTTGTGTACAGATACCCGTGCATGCAGGTATGTGCTCATATACCTCCTTTTATAGGTGGCAAAGGTTTTTTAAGAAGAAATGGGATGACTTGGCCTTGAAAGACAGGGTAGGCAGAGCTTAGCTACTGATAAAAATAAATCAGTAATTCAAAGAGTTATTGTATGTTCTATTTATTGTTAGTTTATATGAGTATAGAGTAGGGAAGGGTATTCAACCATGGGAGGCAGTAAGGTCCAAAGAGGGGCATTCCTGACTAGAACTGGTATAGTAGGTGAAGAAGTTAAAAGTTGGTGACCTGCGCCCAAAAATACGAAATTCACAGTGTGGAACCAATGTCTGGGATAATCTTGTGACTGAAGAGGGCCTTTGTTACTGTTTTTTAATGTCATTAAGCCATGATTGAGAATAAATGAACTTTCTGGGATCTTATTTTAGGTTTTCTTCCCAAGGAATCTTACTTGAGTAGGCTGTGCACAATAAAATCTCCATTTTTCACCAGCGCCTACCTGTAGACCTAGCTACTCAGGAGGTTGAGGTGGGGGGATTGCTTAAGGAGTTCAAGGCTTTAGTGTGCAATGATCCTGCCTGTGACTAGCCACTACATTCTAGCCCAGGCAGCATGTCAAGACCCTGTCTCTTAAAAACAAAAACAATCATTTCTTTTTTTTTTTTTTTTTGAGATAAAGTCTTGCTGTGTCGCCCAGACTAGAGTGCAGTGGCGCAATCTCCGCTCACTGCAAGCTCCGCCTCCCAGGTTCATGCCATTCTCCTGCCTCAGCCTGCCCAGTAGCTGGGACTACAGGTGCCCGCCACCACACCTGGCTAATTTTTTGTATTTTTAGTAGAGACGGGGTTACACTGTGTTAGCCAGGATGGTCTCGATCTCCTGACCTCATGATCTGCCCGCCTGAGCCTCCCAAAGTGCTGGGATTACAGGCGTGAGCCACCGCGCCTGGCATCAAAAACAATCATTTATTCTAAATTTCTGTGACCTACATATTCTGTACTGTTCTTTTTTTTTTTTTTTTAAACTTATCACTAACTTGAAGCTCAAGGTTTAATTTTCATGATTGTTTTTTCAACCAAATAGGTTCCTCAAGGCCAGAATCCTTTCTTTCAATTTTTTTTTTTTTTTTTTTAAAATATGTCTCTTAGCTCTTAGGACTGTGTTGGGCAGCTAGGAATTGAAATGCTGATAATGAGCATGGCTGTATTGCTCTACTTAGGTTATTAACAAGAAAATTTTATTTGTGGGATCAGCTGATAAAAAAAACTTTTGGAAGTAGGCAGGTAGATAGGGTTTTGCTTTGTTTTGTTTTGTTTGTTTGTTTTTTGAGAGGCAGTCTCGCTCTGTGCCAGGCTGGAGTGCAGTGGCACGATCTCGGCTCACTGCAACCTCCACCTCCCGGTTCAAGAGATTCTCCTACCTCAACCTTCTGAGTAGCTGGGACTACGGGTGTGCGCCACCACTCCCAGCTAATTTTTGTATTCTTAGTAGAGACGTGGTTTCACCATTTTGGCCAGGATGGTCTCGATCTCTTGACCTCGTGATCCTCCACCTCGGCCTCCCAAAGTGCTGGGATTACAGATGCGAACCACCATGCCCAGCCAGTTGTGTGGCCGTTTTTTTTTTTTTTTGAGATGGGAGTCTCGCTCTGTCGTGGGGCTGGAGTGCCGTGGCACGATCTTGGCTCACTGCAAGCTCCACCTCCTGGGTTCAAGCAATTCTCGTGCCTCAGCCTTCCGAGTAGCTGGGATTACAGGCGCCCGCCACCACGCCCGGCTAATTTTTTTGTATTTTTAGTAGAGGCGGGGTTTCCCCATGTTGGTCGGGCTGGTCTCAAACTCCTGACCTCAGGTGATCTGCCCACCTTGGCTTCCCAAAGTGCCAGGATTACAGGTGTGAGCCACTGCACCTGGCCGGTTGTTGTTTTTTTTTTTAATCCAACTTTCCTGGCTCCTCTTATGATAGGCCCTGATAAGAAAATTATTGAAAGATATGAAGAAAGATCATCACCATACCAGTTTACTGGCCACTATCTGTCTTGCTTTTCCTTTTTGTCTGTTTAGGTTAATTTTTTTCTTTCTTTCTTTTTCTTTTTTAGAGACAGGGTCTTGCTCTGTCATCCAGGCTGGAGTATAGTGGGACAAACAGCTCACTGTAGCACTGACTTCCTGGGCTCAAGTGATCCTCCTGCCTCAGCCTTCTGAGTAGCTGGGACTACAGGTGTGCACCACCATGCCCAGCTAATTTTTTATTTTTTTGTAGAGACAGGATCTGGCTTCATTCTCCAGGCTAATCTTGAACTGCTGGGCTCAAGTGATCCTCTTGGCTTGGCCTCCCAAAGTGCAGGGGTTACAGGCATGAGCCACCATGTCTGGTCAATTTTTTTTTTTTTTTTTAGTTAAAAGAATTATTTTTTTAGAGAGGTTTTTGATTTGCCACCCAGGTTAGAGTGGAGTATGGCACAATTATAGCTTACTGCAGCTTCAAACTCCTGGGCTCAAAGGATCCTGCCACCTCAGCCTCCTGAACAGCTAGCACTTAAGTGTGCACTTACCACACCTGGCTAATTAAAATTTTTTTTTGTAAAAATAGGGTGTTTTTGTTTAGTTTAGTTTTGTTTTATATGATGGAGTCTCACTCTGTTGCCCAGGCTGGAGTGCAGTGTCATGATCTCGGTTCCCTGCAATCTGCCTCCCGGGTTCAAGTGATTCTCCTGCCTCAGCGTCCCAAGTAGCTGGGATTATAGACGTGCACCACCACGCCCAGCTGATTTTTGTATTTTTAGTAGAGATGGGATTTCACTATGTTGGCCAGGCTGCCCTCAAGAGATCTGTTCGCCTCGGCCTCCTGAAGTGTAGGGATTACATGCGTGAGCCACCACGCTGGGCCTAAAGATAGGGTCTTGCTATCTAGTCTAGGCTGTTCTCGAACTCCTGTCCTCAAGTAATTCTCTTACTTTGGCCTCACAAAGTGCTAAAGTTAAGTTCTGATGATTAATCTAAACTAACAAAAATCTTAAACTGAAGGGAAGAGAAGCAAGTCAGTACCTTACTTAAGAAATGTCGATGGAGTCTGCTGAGAGATGATGTGGGAGGGTTGAATATATGACTGTACTTTCTTTTCTCTTCTTTCCCCCCAGCTGTTTTTCAGAGTGACAGATGACCGGGCCAAGCAATCTGAACTGTACTTAGTAGGAATGATCTGTTACTATGGCAAACATTATTCTACATTCTTTTTTCAAACAAAGATTCGCAAATGGATGTATTTTGATGATGCTCATGTTAAGGAGGTAGGAATAGTCAAGCCCTTTTTGAAGTGTTTGGTGACTACAAAAAAAAAAAGAATAATTATTTGTCTTTAGTGTTTCATTTTCATAATTTCGAATGGGACCTCCCCACATTTCCATACAACGTATTATATTTATATTTTTATTTTATTTATTTATTTATTTATTTATTTATTTATTTATTTATTTATTTTTGAGATGCAGTCTCACTCTGTCACCCAGGCTGGAGTGCAATAGCTTGGTCTCGGCTCACTGCAACCTCTGCCTCCTGGGTTCAAGCGATTCTCCTGCCTCAGCCTCCTGAGTAGCTGGGACTACATGTGCATGCTACCACACCTGGCTAATTTTTGTATTTTTAGTAGAGATAGAGTTTCACTATGTTTGCCAGGCTGGTCTCGAACTCCGGACCTTGTGATTCGCCTGCCTCAACCTCCCAAAGTGCTGGAATTATAGGCATGAACCACCGTGCCTGGAGTATTTTATATTTTTATATCTGTCTGCCTGTTGAATTTATGAAGGTATCATCTTGTCTTCCCCTGAAGATGGCTAGTTCTTCGAGGATAGGAACAGTGTATCTTCTATTATATCCTCTGAATCCCCTCACCAGGCATTCAGCAGTTTTGTATTTATAGGTGACAAAGTATTTTATTTTATTTTTTGAGATAGGGTCTTCTCACTCTATTACCCAGGCTGGAGTGCAGTGGCATGATAATGGCTCACTGCAGCCTTTATCTTCCAGGTTCAAGCAATCCTCTCACCTTAGTCTCCTGAGTAGTGGCAACTACAGGTGTGTGGTCACCACACTCAGCTAGTTAAAATTTTTTGTTTGTTTTAGAGATGTTACCCAGGCTGGTCTGGAACTCCTGGGCTCAAGTGATCCTCCCTCCTCAGCCTGCCAAAGTGTTGGGATTACAGGCGTGAGCCACAGTGGTTGGCCCAAAGTATTTTTTTGAAAGTATAATCTCCTTTTTTTTTTTTTTTTTTCCTAGAAAATAGTTTTTCTTCAGTCCTGAGGAGTCAGCTTCTTATGTGGGCTTTGGTGGAGTTCATGGGTCAGCATTCGAAGGTCTAAATCTGGGTGGGGATGTTAGCACCTTTTGGGCTTGAGGAGATTGATTACTGATTACCTTGCTATGAATGGCACAATTCACATAGTAATGTAGCTTTACATACAGCTTAGGAAGCATGTAGGCATCAAATAAATTTACTTCAGAAATGTCTTTTTTTTTTTTTTTTTTTTTTTTGAGACGGAGTCTCGCTCTGTCGCCCAGGCTGGATTGCAGTGGCCCGATCTCGGCTCACTGCAAGCTCCGCCTCCCGGGTTCACGCCATTCTCCTGCCTCAGCCTCCGGAGTAGCTGGGACTACAGGCGCCCGCCACCACGCCCGGCTAGTTTTTTTGTATCTTTTAGTAGAGACGGGGTTTCATCGTGTTAGCCAGGATGGTCTCGATCGCCTGACCTCGTGATCCGCCCGTCTCGGCCTCCCAAAGTGCTGGGATTACAGGCTTGAGCCACCGCGCCCGGCCCAGAAATGTCTTTGACAGCTGCAGCCTTTACTATGTTTTGAATGAGAAACTTTTTTTTTTTTTTAGACAGGGTCTTGCGCTGTCACCCAGGTTGGGGTGCAGGGGCATGATCTCGGCTCACTGCAACCTCTGCCTCCCCGGCTTAAGTGATTCTTGTGCCTCAGCCTCCCAAGTAGCTGGGCTTATGGGCGTGCACCATCACGCCTGGCTGATTTTTGTATTTTTAATAGAGAAGGAGTTTCTCCACGTTGGCCAGGCTGGTCTCTAACTCCTGACATTAAGTGATCCACCTGCCTCGGCCTCCCAAAGTGCTGGGATTACAGATGTGAGCCACCGTGCCTGGCCTTGAATGAGAAACTTCTTAATAGCCTTGTCCTTGGGCATGCATCCGGCACAGTTCATGCAGTGAATGGGCTGCACATAGCTGCAGCCCTTTTTTGGCATGCCATGTTCTTTCTTTTCTTTGTCTTCTTGGAAACTAGGACTCCAGAGAGGAATGGTTGTTTGTTGTTATTTGTTTTTTTAATGTGTGTGTTGATTGATTTGAGTAGGAACACTCTAATGCCTCAAATGAGGTTATAAGGTTAATACAAAGTCCAGAATTTCAGATCTTGGAGTTACCAGTGGGTACTACTTTGTGTCAGGGCTGCTGTAAATTATTCTTTGTTATCTTCCTGAAGTGCCCCATCACAGAGTAACATGTGTTTTGGGATAGTTATAAGTCATGTAGGGTTATAATGACAAAGCAGGAAAGTTGATACTGTCTAAACTACAGAGTTTGCGATTGAAGTGGCTTATGTGATCTGCATGAGTTAGGAAGCTGCTTGTGATAAGGTTAGCAGATAAGGAGATAAGGTGTGACTAATCTACACCAATCCACAGACTTTAAGCAGTGTCTTCCACAAATAGTAAAGTGTTTGTCAAATTCCCTTATTCTTTTCTTTGTCTCTTTTTGTATTATTGTAATTTGGGGCAATTTATATAAATTCTTTTAGATTTAGGGTTTTTATTTGAAAATACCCTTACAAAGTAGTAAATATGATTATATTAATATGTGAAGAGCATATAAATGTTTTAATTAAAATAATAACTCAGTTATAAGTTTACTGGACATCTATTATTAACATACCACTATGCTAGTTGTCCAACCCCAAGAGCGGCACATTATCTAAGAAATGTGACTGGTTCAAGCTTAAAATGGGGTGAGTTTGAGGACTGGGTTGAATTGATTCGGTGGCTGTTCTCTTACACTTTTCCACTGTGGTAACAGAGCTGAATCCAGCACAGGGCTAAGGCCGAGAGGTTCAGTTGTCTATTCTAAGCAGTTTGACATTTTATATCCTGCCATTTGCAGACTCTGAAACTGAATGTCATTTGTTCTAAGGCAGTCTGTGAGAGAGTTTCTGTCTGCTCTTCAGCTTCATGAAAGTGATTTTAATATTTGGGAGAAAACTAAGGAAATGCAGATTTCTAGTGAGGGCTTTAATCTGATGTCTGTGAAAAGAAATTGGTCACCAAGGCAGCTGAAGTTCCCTCACATAGCATATCCACCTTTGATAACTTTTATTCCTATTTTACAACTGAGTTGATGGTTCACAGAAATAAAAGTAATTTTATTCATTCTTTTATTCTTCTATAGGATTTTAGTGCTTTCTAAAAGGACTTAGCAAAGGAAAAAAAAAAAGATTTAATAAAAAAAGTGTTAGGTCTGAGATCTTTTTTGCTGCCTTTTTACCCAATTCTTGTCTTTTCATCTCTTTTATTTTCTTTAGGAATATAGAACAGGAAGATATGTTGTGAATTGTGGATATGAAGTATAATTGTCCTGTTCTTTTGGTTGTTTCTGGTTCAGATTGGGCCCAAATGGAAGGATGTGGTGACCAAATGCATCAAGGGGCATTATCAGCCCCTGCTGCTGCTTTATGCAGATCCCCAGGGTACCCCAGTATCCACCCAGGACCTGCCTCCCCAAGCTGAGTTCCATTCATACAGCAGGACATGCTACGACAGTGAAGATTCAGGTGAGCAGCCTGGCTCTTTACCTCTCTTCTCTTCTCACCCCATGTGATCAAACAGTTGGGACTCATACTTAATTATGTCCTTAGCACGTAACCTAGCTTGGAGAAAGAGGATCCATTAGAGGTAAGAAAGAAGTGCCAATCTGTGCTCAAGCCTAACTTGTGCCAGCCTTTATTTCCTTCAGTTGTCAAAAGAGTGTTGAGGATGGCTGATTTTTATAAGCAATTTAACAGTGACTTAATTGAGTTGTTTTATTTGAGCCACTGTAAGGCTAGTTATTTTGTTTGGCATGAGATATTTTTGTTTTAAAATTGCAAATGTGTAGCTGGGCAGGGTGATGCATGCCTGTTATCGTAGCTATTTGGGAGGCTGAGGTGGGAGGATCACTTGAACCTGGAGTTTGAGCCTAGCCTGGGCAAAATAGCAAGACTCTGTCTTGGCGGGGGGCGGGGGAGGAATTCCATGTCCAGTAGTGATATTTGTCTGCTTATGAATCACTTTTTCACTTCTAAGTTAATTGTTTAGAACTTAAGTAATGACTTTCTGTAAAAACAATTTTCAGCTTGATGGCTAAAGTTCTAGGATAGCCCACAGAATCTTATAATGTATTTGAGGTATAACCTAATAGTTTTGGCTTGATTTCTGAAAAGGAGGAAGAAATATTATTTTACTCTTCTAGATCTGATACTGGCCCTTAATATAATTTTGAAAGAGAAGATGCTTGACTTTGACATCTTTCTTTCTCCCCTTTGTACCTCCCTCCTGCTTGGTACCTGGTGCTTTCTTCCACCTCTCATACCCCACCCAGACCTGTTCTACCTCTTTTCCCTTCAATCAAATACCCATTTGTCCTATTATACTTATCTCAGCTATCTATTCAGAGGGAAGCAGTCTGATTGAACTAATTTATACTAATGTATTTCATATAAGTAACAGCCCTAATAATTTCTCAGAGACATTAAAAATGCATCTAATATCCATTCAGAAATTTTAAGTGACGTTCTTGGGAGTATAGGAGAAAGATTATGGGATAGGAGAACAACTGACTATGTATGACAGGTTGTCCTGGGACTTTCCATCTAAATATATCCTACTTTTCACAACTTTTTCATTACTTCAGTTTTTTCCCTGATAGACTTTGTAAAACCCTCACAGGTTTTCACAGTGGCAGGCAAAGTGAGGGCTTCAGCAAGGTAGGGAAAGGGATGGGAAGAATTTTACATGTGTCTGGGTGATCTGGAAGTTGGGTGTTGTGAAGAATGGCTCGATGGTATAGCATATCCTTCTCACACTTGTGTCTAGGAAGTTCTTGCCTTATGGAGCTTTGTTGTGTCCATCTCTTTTCCTTCTCTCTGTTACTGTTCTGTTTCCTCACTTTTTGCATATGTGTTTCCTCCTTCCCTCAGGGAGGGAGCCCTCCATCTCAAGTGACACTCGAACAGATTCCTCAACGGAGAGCTATCCCTACAAACATTCCCACCATGAGTCTGTGGTCAGTCACTTCTCTTCTGATTCTCAGGGGACAGTCATCTATAATGTGGAGAATGATTCCATGTCTCAGAGCAGTCGGGACACAGGTAGGGACTTACACAGAGGGTCCTGCTTGCCTGAATCAATTCCTGCATAGATCTCCTAAGAAAAAGAAACTGGGAGGCCGGGCGTGGTGGCTCACGCCTGTAATCCCAGCACTTTGGGAGGCCAAGGCGGGCGGATCACGAGGTAAGGAGATCGAGACCATCCTGGCTAACACAGAGTGAAACCCCGTCTCTGGCTGGGCACGGTGGCTCACGCCTGTAATCCCAGCACTTTGGGAGGCCGAGGCAGGCGGATCACGAGGTCAGGAGATCGAGACCATCCTGGCTAACATGGTGAAACCCCGTCTCTACTAAAAATACAAAAAAATTAGCCGGCCGTGGTGGTGGGCAACTGTAGTCCCAGCTACTCAGGAGGCTGAGGCAGGAGAATGGCGTGAACCTGGGAGGTGGAGCCTGCAGTGAGCGGAGATCACACCACTGCACTCCAGCCCGGGCGACAGAGCGAGACTCCCTGTCAAAAAAAAAAAAAAGAAAAAAAAAAAAGAAACCCCGTCTTTACTAAAAATACAGAAAAAAAATTAGTTGGGCATGGTGGCAAGCACCTGTAGTCCCAGCTACTCAGGAGGCTGAGGCAAGAGAATGGCGTGAACCCAGGAGGCGAAGCTTGCAGTGAGCTGGGATCACGCCACTGCACTCCAGGCTGGGCGACAGAGTGAGACTCAAAAAAGAAGAAAAAGAAACTGGGGCAAGTCAGAAATGTTTGTTATGCAAAGGCAGAATGGCACAGAATTTGGGCAATTGAATGGGATACAAAGAAGCAACACAGTTTTGAATGAACCATGATGCTCCATTGCACATACTCCTGTCAATAGCAGCATGTCAATAAAGATTGTAATGTGATTATTGACGTGATTATTCTCAAGTCTGCCTTTCTCCTCCTATCCTCTTGATTCCCATGGTATCCCATTAAGCCCCTGTGATCTTGCATATCATCATGTTCTCATGCCAGGCTTTGTCCTAAGTGAAGAGCTTTGATAGAAGGGGCCTATTTATGGGATTGGTGAGGGACAACTGCATGTCAGCTTGCTAAGCTTCCTGAAGGATAGAGAAGCAAAAGAATGAAAGATAATCTATTTGTTATTATGAGTTCCATGCGGAGAATATTCTTGCATTGTTTTGTTTATCTGTAGGAGAGTATACCCATGTCAGAGGAAGAAATCAATACAGGCAAGAACAGTGAATGACTGCTGAGATGAAAAGTTTATTCTGGGAGATAGAATACCTAAGGCATAGAACAGTATCCATATTCTTAGGGACTGTGGGAATTCGTGAGCTCATTGTTTGAGATTGGTGGTTTATAAGCTGGGGGGGCTTTTTTTTTTAATATCAAGAATTTCAAAGATATTCAAAGCTATATAGAATAGTGTACTGCCCATTCATGTACTCATCACTTAGTTTCAATAATTATAACTCACAGCCAATCTAGTTTTACCTGTACCTTTACCCACTCCTGGATTATTTTGAAGCACATCCCAGGCATTTTATCACATTTTCCATAAATATTTCTTATGTTTGCTGAAACATAAGAATCACTTTTTAAATGTAGCATTATAACACTTAAAAATAGTAATGATGGGCGGAGCTTGCAGTGAGCTGAGATGCGGCCACTGCACTCCAGCCTGGGCGACAGAGCAAGACTCCGTCTCAAAAAAAAAAAAAAAAAAAAACCAAAAATAGTAATGATAATTCCTTAAAACTGCTAGGTAACCAATGAGTGTTCAAATATCCACTTACAAGTATTATAATATTTTCATGGTTTATGTGTTTGACTCAGCATCTAAATGAGGTCTGTGTATTGTGATGAGTTGATAAGTCCTTTGCGTTTCTTTTAATATAATGTTTTTTCCTCTATTTTTTTCCTTGCAATTTATTGCTAGAACTAGGTATTTTGTCCTGTAGATTTCCCACATTCTGAATTTTGCTGATTTTATTCCTATGGTATACTTTAACATGTTTCTGTGTCCTATATTTCTTGTAAATTGGTAGTTGGACCTAGAGGTTTGGTCAGACTTGTGTTGGCTTTCTTTTGATGACTACTGCATTGATTGTGTCAGATGTGAGTTTTTTAGACCCACTTTTTGAATCTGTGAACCAGGGAGAAGCCAAGCCACAGGATAAACTAAGCGTATTTTCCAGTAGAGGCAGATTTGTGTTAATGGTTTAGGGGTTTTGGCAGGGAGGGTGTGAGGAATGGAGAACATGCCCATTGGTTTAACATTTGTAAGACTTAGTTGCGGCCAGGCGCAGTGGCTCACGCCTGTAATCCCAGCACTTTGGGAGGCTAAAGTGGGCGGATCACGAGGTCAGATAGAGACCATCCTGGCTAACATGGTGAAACCCCGTCTCTACTAAAAAAAATACAAAAAATTAGCTGGGCGTGGTGGCAGGCACCTATAGTCCCAGCTACTCAGGAGGCTGAGGCAGAAGAATGGCGTGAACTCGGAAGGCGGAGCTTGCAGTGAGCCAAGATCATTCCACTGCACTCCAGCCTGGGCGACAGAGCTAGACTCCATCTCAAAAAAAAAAAAAAAAAGACTTAGTTGCTCCAAGTCATTTCCTCCTCTCTTAAATCTTTCTTGTGGGCACAGAGGTAGAAAAGGACCAAATAAAAGCAATACAAGATTCCAAGGGGCAACTGATTGAAAATATTTATCCATATCACTACACTGGTGATACCTGAATATGTATAAGGATTTTCATATACTGTTATGTGAAAACAAATTTTTGTTAGCTTTCCGTGCATTTGACCTAAGGTTTTTTTTTTTTTTCCTAAGTGTATCTTCAAAATTATTTTACCTGCTTAATTCATCTCTGGCTTCCAGCACTTTAGTTGCTTATATCCTTTAGAATCTGACCTTTGCTGTCATCAAATCATGCTCATGTATTTGCATACTATGGGCATGAAGCTGGGCAAGTTACATAAAAGAGCCCAGCTCTCCTGGTTTTCCTAGTGATTAGTATTAAGGAACTGTGATGTGTAATCTCTGGATAGAGCCAAGTTTCGTGAAGCGTGGGTAGGGGATAGGAATGAGAATTAATCAAAGTTGAAGTGTTCTTTAAATGATCTACAATTAAGGGAAGCTTAGAACTGGGTCTTAAAGCCATATACAATCAGAGCTCTTGTGGGCAAAGTCTGGAGTATCCAGGATAATACCAGATGTACTGAAAATCAGACTTTATTTGATATGTGTTGCTAAATAAATAAAAGGAAAACTCTGTCTTCAATTTATGAGAGCGAAAGTATATGGCTACCTGACATTTTTATACCATCTTTAAAACTTTTGCCTTTAAAAAGTTACCTAGAAACATGTCGTTAGACCTTCTGGGTCACTGGGGAAGATTATCAGTGGGATTGAGATTGGTCAAGACATTGTAAATTTGGATGCTCCCAGCTTCTCTGCATTTATCCTTTTTTTTTTTTTTTTCTTTTTTTAGCAGAGTCTTGCTCTGTTGTCCAGGCTGGAGTGCAGTGGCATGATCTCAGCTCACCGCAACCTCTTGGGTTCAAGTGATTCTAATGCCTCAGCCTCTCAGTAGCTGGGACTACAGGCACATGCCACCATGCCCGACTAATTTTTGTATTTTTAGTAGAGACAGGGTTTTGCCATGTTGGCCAGGCTGGTCTCGAGCTCCTGGCCTCAAGTGATCTGCCCACCTTAGCCTCCCAAAGTGCTGGAATTATAGGTGTGAGTCACTGTACCCGGCCCTTCTCTGCATTTATCTACTGGGAGGTTCCTACACTGAAATCAGATAGCCTATGCCCTACAGCTTCTGTTCCATGGGCACTCTAAATTTGTGGCACTCCCAAAGGGAGATTAGGTAGGTTCTCAGGAGGATGGAGGTTAGTCTCAGATACCAGCTTACCCCAATTTCCTTGTTTTTTCAGGACACCTGACTGATAGTGAATGTAATCAGAAACACACATCCAAGAAAGGGTCACTGATAGAGCGCAAGAGGAGCTCTGGTCGGGTTAGGAAGAAAGGCGACGAGCCCCAGGCCTCAGGATACCACAGTGAAGGCAAGCCCCTCTGCACTGCTTCTCTTTCGCCTTCATTCACGCTATCAAACTTCTGTCATGCTCCAGACTGTTGGCTTCTCCTTTCTGCTCAAAGGGCTTTTCTTTGCTTTTTCGACACTGGGATCTAGTATCCATGATCACTTTAAACATCTATATTTCTTTCATTCTTTGTGTTTTTAGGAGAAACACTGAAAGAGAAGCAGGCTCCTAGAAATGCCTCCAAACCATCCAGCAGCACCAACAGGCTGAGGGATTTTAAAGAGACAGTCAGCAATATGATCCATAACAGACCATCCCTGGCTTCTCAGACCAATGTAGGCTCCCACTGTGGGGGCAGGGGAGGAGACCAGCCTGACAAAAAACCTCCTAAGACCCTACCTTTACACTCTCGTGACTGGGAAATAGAGAGTACCAGCAGTGAGTCAAAATCCAGTTCTTCCAGCAAGTATCGTCCAACATGGAGACCAAAACGAGAATCTCTGAATATTGACAGTATCTTTAGTAAGGACAAAAGGAAGCACTGTGGCTATACCCAGCTTAGCCCCTTTTCTGAGGATTCAGGTGAGGAGATAAGGGAAGAATGGGGGAAGAATTGGGCTTTTGAATAAAGTTGATTTGTGTCTTTTTAAAACCTGGGTTTTTTGGTACATCTGGCAAGGGGCATTTTTACTCTGATGTTGGGTGTTTTAAGGATATGAGTTCAGTGAGTAAGTAGCCAGAGGGAGGAGTTAGTTAGGTCTTGATTTTAGGCAAATGCTAAATCTACCTCGTTTTCCATACCTGTCTTTTGATTGGGACAGCTAAAGAATTTATACCAGATGAACCAAGCAAGCCACCTTCTTATGACATTAAATTTGGTGGACCAAGCCCCCAGTACAAGCGCTGGGGCCCAGCACGGCCAGGCTCTCACCTTTTAGAGCAGCACCCCCGACTAATCCAGCGAATGGAATCTGGCTATGAAAGCAGTGAGAGGAACAGCAGCAGCCCCGTCAGCCTGGATGCAGCCCTGCCTGAGAGCTCAAATGTCTACAGGTATTGTTTGACCTTTGAACAGTTGTGACACTGTCCCTTGCAGCAATGTGAGCCACCTACTTGGGGCTTTCAGGCAAGGTTTAGACAAGTGGAGGGAAGGCCTTTGCTACTATGTGCTCTATCAACTTCCTATAACAACAGCACCCTCTGCTGGAAGAACAAAGGCACTTGAGAAAGGAGAGAACTTTCTATGTACAGTTATCTTTGAAATACTTTGAAGTACAGTTATGTATAAAGTAATTTAAAAAAATTTAAGTTCAGGGTGTATATGTGCAGGTTTGTTATGATAAACTTGTGTCATAGGAGTTCGTTGTACAGATCATTTTGTTACCCACATATTAAGCTAGTACCCATTAATTGTTTTTCCTGATCCTCTCATTCCTCCCACCCTCCACCCTCTGATAGGCCCGTGTCTGTTGTTCCCCTCTGTGTGTCCATGTGTTCTCATCATGTAGCTGCCACTTATAAGTGACAATATGCCGTATTTGGTTTTCTGTACCTGTCTTAGTTTGCTAAGGATAATGAAATAATTGTTTAGTGCTTGCTTTGGTAGCACATATACTAAAATTGGAATGATACAGAGAAGATTAGCATGGCCCCTGCTCAAAGGTGACACAAAAATTTGTGAAGATTTCCATATTTTTCAGATATGTAGGATAAACAAGTCTAGGGATCTAATGTAAAACATGAGGACTACAATTAATAAAATTGCACTGCATATGAGATTCATGGTAAATGAGTAGATTTTAACTCCTCTTGCCACAAAAACAAAAAAAAAATGGGTGACTATATGAGATGATGGGTATGTTAATTTCCTTCAATTATAGTAACCATTTTACTGTCTCTCATAACATCTCATAACATCATGTTGTATACCTTAAATATATGCAGTAAAAAAATGTATTAAAGAGCGGATTAGGCCAGGCATGTTGGCTCACGCCTGTAATCCCAGCACTTTGGGAGGCCAAGGTGGGTGGATCATTTGAGGTCAGGAGTTTGAGACCAGCCTGGCCAATATGGTGAAACCCCGTCTCTACTAAAAAAACAAAAATTAGCCAGGCATGCTGGCAGGCGCCTGTAATCCCAGTTACTTGGGAGGCTGAGGCAGGAGAATCACTTGAATCCAGGAGATGGAGGTGGTAATGAGCCAAGCTCGTGCCATGGCAACTCCAGCCGAGGCGACAGAGCAAGACTCTATCTCAAAAAAAAAAAAGAAAAGAAAAGAATGGACTAGGCTGGCTGTGGTAGCTCACGCCTGTAATTCCAGCACTTTGGGAGGCTGAGGTGGGTGGATCAAGGTCAGGAACCCGAGACCAACCTGGCCAACATGAAACCCTTCTGCTCCATTAAAGATACAAAAAAAAAAAAAAAATTAGCCGGGCGGTGGTGGCCAGATCCCAGCCACCGGAGGCTGAGGCAGGAAAATTGCTTGAACCTGGGAGGTCTGGTTGCAGTGAGCCGAGATCGTGCCATTGCACTCCAGCCTGGGCAACGGAGTGAAACTACATCTAAAAAAAAAAAGAAGAATGGATTAGTAGGCCACCGCATGGTGGCTCATGCCTGTAATCCTAGCACTTTGGGAGGCTGAGGTGGGTGGATCACAAGGTCGGGAGATTGAGAACATCTTGGCCAACATGGTGAAACCCTGTCTCTACTAAAAATACAAAAATTAGCTGGGCACGATGGCGTGCACCTCTAGTCCCAGCTACTCTGGAGGCTGAGGCAGGAGAATCACTTGAACCCGGGAGGCAGAGTTTGCAGTGAGGCAAGATTGCACCACTGCACTCCAGCCTGGGTGACGAATGAAACTCCATCTCAAAAAGAATGGATTAGTGAATTAAAACTTATGTAATCCTAAAATCAGAGAAAAAACCCAAATGTTGTTTTGGGATAGTGTTTTGTTGTTGTCATTGCTTTTTTTTTTTTTTTTTTTTGGTATCGATGGGGTTTCATCATTTTGCCCAGGCTTATCTTTCACTCCTGGGCTCAAGTGATTTACCCACCTCAGCCTCCCAGAGTACTGGGATTATAGGTGTGAATCACCACACCCAGTGTGGTGGGATAGTTTTTGTTTTGATTTGTTTTTGGGTCACTGGGACTCTGTGTTTTATGATGCTAATAGTATTCATAATAATGATGACAGTTTATTAGCACTCATTGCACCCTGCCCGTAGGGCTCAGTTTTCTTTATAAATTTCAAATCTCCATACATTATTTTTACTGAGTTGCCACAGAGGCAATTTTTCTTTTTTCTTTCTTTTTTCTTTTGAGATGGAGTCTCTCGATGTGTCACCAGGCTGGAGTGCACTGCCGCGATCTTGGTTCACTGCAACCTCCTGGGTTCAAGCGATTCTCCTGCCTCAGCCTCCCTAGTAGCTGGGCCTACAGGCACGTGCCACCATGCCCAGCTAATTTTTGTGTTTTTAGTAGAGATGGGGTTTCACCATGTTGGCCAGGATGGTCTTGATCTCTTGACCTCATGATCTGCCCGCCTTGGCCTCCCAAAGTGCAGGGATTACAGGCGTGAGCCACTGCACCCAGCCAAGGCAATTTTTCTAATAGTAGAGCTGCTTTGAAAGGAATGAAAGGTGATAACCACATGTTCATACTCCCTCAATGTTCTTTCCTGTCCGCAGGATCCTGTTCAGTTTTACTTATGAGAAGATGGTACAAAGGTTTAGTAAGAAAGAAGGAAATAGATATGAAACCAATACGTTCATTAATACTTTCAACAGATTTTGAATACGTATTATGTACCAGATACTGTGCTAGATGCACAAGATGTGAATGAGGTGAGATGAGATTAGATAGGAGAATGAGTGGATATTTCAATTCTTTAGAAGTAATTTAGCAGAAGCTCTAATTATGTCAGTTTGATGTGTTTTTTTTTTTTTTTTTTTTTTTTTTTTTTGAGAGAGAGATTTAGTCCTAGGAATGTTACTGTAACCTGCTTTCATGCTTTCACTAGACTCTGGGTTCTCTTTTGAAGGGATCCAAGTGCTAAGAGATCAGCTGGGTTGGTTCCTTCCTGGCGTCATATCCCAAAGTCGCACAGTAGTAGCATCCTGGAGGTGGACTCCACAGCATCCATGGGTGGCTGGACAAAGAGTCAGCCTTTCTCAGGTAAGCAGAAGGACACTGGATTTGACCAGCAGTTTTGTCTGGGGACCAGACTTACTTGAGTATATTTGAAATTAGAGGACAGTTATAGGCCGGGTGCGGTGGCTCACACCTGTAATCCCAGCACTTTGGGAAGCCAAGGCAGGCAGATTGCCTGAGCTCATGAGTTCATGACGAGCCTGGGCAACATGGTGAAACGCCATCTCTACTAAAATACAAAAAATTAACCGGGCGTAGTGGTGTGCACCTGTAGTCCCAGCTGCTTGGGAGGCTGAGGCAGGAGAATTGCTTGAACCTGGGAGGTGGAGGTTGCAGTGAGCCGAGATCGTGCCACTGCACTCCAGCCTGGGCGACAGAGTGAGACTCCATTTAAAAAAAAAAAAGGACAGTTACAGTTTGAGTATTCCATCAGAATGTAAATGTAGAGTCATTTCAGTTGCTCCATCTTTGGATTTATCTATTTTTTGTTCTTCATCACAGCCTGCTTGAATATTTCTTTCTACTTGGAGGGAGCCCTTGTGGGAGCAAGAAGGGACAGAAATATGGTGAACAGTGTTAATAACATCCCCATTTTTTGGAAGAATAGATCCTAGGGCTTTCCTTGGATTAGTGACAGCCTCTTGGAAAATGGATTTCTTATTGTTTAGTATTATGAATTGACATACCAAAGGGGTACATATGTGCCTATTTTTAAAACTTGGAAATAAGCAATTCAAATTTATCCTTACCCGTGGCTAAATATCTTAGTCTTACTACCAATTCTCTTGATAGTTACTGACAATTCTTAGACGTAGCAGGAAGAAAGGCCTGCAGCAGCAGTAATAAAAAGGCATGAACCCTTTTAGGTATGTACACTAAAGGTTGCAGATATCTGGCAGAGCAGAACAATGTCTATAAAGGCAGACATCTCTGGAATCCTGTGCTCTAGTAAGTTACAGTTAAGAGACACGTGGAAGAAATTTGGGCTTCCCATTGTAATTATACATTTGGTTTATTCCCCATATTTTAATTTATTTCATGTTGAATAACATTGTTTTGAGAAACTTGTGAATCATGCATGAGACTATTCTCCCTTTTCTTCAGATAGCCAGGATTTTTTTTATTGCACTAAAGACTGAGTCTCATGATCTCCTGAATAGTCCTCAATTCTGGACTAGTTGGATAGAATTCACCAACAGCATTCTTCAATTGGTAAAAGATAATTAGCAAGGAGTTATGACAAGATTCTTCACACACCATATCACCCCACCATCCTCTTTGTATAACAAGCCCTATTTATGCCCCACAATTTGATCTAACCATTTTATTAAGACACAAAACAAACTTTCTTATATGGTAACTTTGCATACTCTTTTAAAAAACTACAGAGGTAAATCAAGTCCAGTAATTCAATAATCTGCCCTTTGCCTCCTGAAATTGAAGGAACCACTGTTACCATTGTAGTATATATCTTTCCGTCTTTTTCTATGCTTACACAAGTACATAGATAAGTTTATGTACATATATATAGGTAAGCACCATTTTTAAAAAGTAAGATGAAGTCATACTATACATGTTTTTCTCTCACTCAATTTTTCACTTAATTTTTTATGGACATCCTTCTAGATCTATTTAGATCCATCTAGAAAGGTTTATAAAATTGGACTTTTACTGCTGTGGACATTTTACAAATTCAAAGAGGTGGTGGAAATTAAGGGTGAGAAAATGACATGCTTGAAGCTCCCCAGTCAGTCAGTGACAACACTTAGTAGAAAGTGTTCTCTAATGATTAAAGCATGATTATGAATTTAACCTACTTGACTTTAATTTAGCTTCATTATTTCCCATTTGTTTTACCTTGGGCAAATTATTTATCCTCTTTGTGACTCAGTTTCCTCATTCCTAAAATGGGGGTAATAGTATCTACCTTGTAAGTTGTTGTTATGATTAAATGAAATAATACATGTAAACGTGCTTAAAACTATTTCTGGCACATAGTAAGCGCTGAGCAAATGTTCAGTGTAATACCATTGTTGTGAAGCACTCAATAAATGTTGTTGTTATTATTATTATTATTATTTTGAGACGAAGTCTTGGTCTTGTCCCCCAGACTGGAGTGTAATAGCATGATCTTGGCTCACTGTAACCTCCACCTCCCAGGTTCAAGTGATTCTCCTGCCTCAGCCTCCTGAGTAGCTGGGATTACAGGCACCTTCCACCAAGCCTAGCTAATTTTTGTATTTTTAGTAGAGACAGGGTTTCACCATGTTGGCCAGACTGGTCTCAAACTCCTGACCTCAGGTGATCCTCCCACCTTGGCGTCCCAAAGTGCTGGGATTACAGGCATGAGTCACTGTGCCTGGCCTGTTGTTATTATCATTATCATTATTATTATTATTATTATTATTATTATTATTATTCCTGGCCCAAGTGCCATCCTGAATCTGATTATGGGAAGCATTATCCAAAATAAAAGCTCCAAATTGGGCCTGGTGCAGTGGCTCACACCTGTATGTAATCCCAGCACTTTGGCAGGCCGAGGCAGGTGGATCATGAGGCCAGGAGTTTGAGACCAGACTGACCAACATGGTCAAACCCTGTCTCTACTAAAAATACAAAAATTAGCTGGGCTTGGTGGCACGTGCCTGTAGTCCCAGCTACTCAGGAAGCTGAGGCAGAAGAATCGCTTGAACCCAGGAAGCGGATGTTACAGTGAGCTGAGATGGCGCCATTGCACTCCAGCCTGCGCAACACAGACTCCATCTCAAAAAAATAAATAAATAGCCGGGCGCGGTGGCTCAAGCCTGTAATCCCAGCACTTTGGGAGGCCGAGACGGGCGGATCATGAGGTCAGGAGATCGAGACCATCCTGGCTAACCCGGTGAAACCCCGTCTCTACTAAAAAATACAAAAAACTAGCCGGGCGAGGTGGTGGGCGCCTGTAGTCCCAGCTACTCGGGAGGCTGAGGCCGGAGAATGGCGTAAACCCGGGAGGCGGAGCTTGCAGTGAGCCAAGATCGCGCCACTGCGCTCCAGCCTGGGCGACAGAGTGAGACTACGTCTCAAGAAAATAAAAAATAAAAATAAATAAATAAATAAATAAACTCCAAATTGAAAGCAAGAATTCCAAAGGGAAAGTATTGCAGTGGTTAAAAATTCATCAAGTACTTAGTCTTGGTAATGGAAATGTAGTGACTTCTCCCTTGCTTTTATTACAGGTGAGGAGATATCTTCTAAAAGTGAACTGGATGAATTGCAGGAAGAGGTGGCCAGGAGGGCGCAGGAACAGGAACTTCGAAGAAAACGGGAGAAAGAATTAGAGGCAGCGAAAGGGTTTAACCCTCATCCTAGCCGCTTCATGGATTTGGATGAACTGCAGAATCAGGGTAATTGTTGTGAGCATTAGGTTGTGGGTGATGGGGAAAGACAGAAAGGGTAGAAAAATACATCTAAGTTTGTAAGTTCCCTGTCTTCTCTTTAGCAAAATAATTTTTAAAATCTTAATTCACCCATTCCAGTGAGAACAAGTTAGAGTAGGATGTGACAAGACTATTAACTGGAGATAGGCCCTGATTTGGGGCACATCTATTAAATTTATTAGAGATAGTGTATTGTTCATGAATAATGTTTCCCATGAACATCTGTTGAAGGTGTAAATAAAACTAGCCTTGAGTCAGAAATAGCTGAAAATGGCAGTGAGCCACATTGACAGCGAGGGGAATTCTACTTGCTGGGAAGAAACATACCCATGAAATATTCCACCTGGAGCATCAGGGAAGTGGATCTGCCAAACAGGAGCAAGAACAAAGCCAGTTTACTTTTGATACCAAGACAATTGATTCTCTAACCTCAAACAATTTGCATGACTTGACTTCCACAACTGCCCCACGTTAGACTTTTTTTCTTCCTAGAATTTTTTTAGGATGTCACTTTGTACCAAAAGAGACTAACCTTCAAAATAGTTCAGCTGCGGAGCTTGCAGTGAGCCAAGATCATGCCACTGCACTCCAGCCTGGGTGACAGAGCAAGACTCCATCTCAAAAAAAAAAAAAAATAGTTCAGCCAAGCTGAGATATCTACCTTAAATAGGCCATGAAACCTATATCTTAGGTTTTTTTCCCCTATAAAATGACTTTATTATTTTTATAATTTGGAAACCCCACTTACAACAAATTGTGCTAAAGCAGTATAAAGGTCCAAGTTTGTAAGTGCAAGCTTTTAACTTTTTTGGCTGTTTTCTGTTGACCATGTTTCTCTTTTTATATACACTTAGAGAATCTTCTTGGGCCAAGTAATCCTGTTTGGGGGCAGCTTTTTTCCTTTAATACTACTCTCTTTTGATTCAAGGTAATTGTTGCCTCATATTTCCCAAGACATTGTATTCGTTTCCAAATTAGTTTTAAATCCTAATACTTAGCTGTCTCTATATTTGGATAGTCTTTTTTCCCTTTTTGACCTCAAGCTATAATCACATTGGTGTCCCAGGTTTATTTTGCTTCTGAATAAAGGGGTCTTGTCATTTCTCTCCTTTCCTTTTTTTCTCTCTCTGCCAGTTGGGCAACAGATTAAAGTTAGGAGGAGAGCCCACTGGCTATCTTTCATTGTCAATTTTCCATACACTGTGGTTCAGCATTTCCTGCATGAGCAAGGAATGGAATACTAAGATTCTGGAGGATAAGAATTAAAATTTAGTACAGTGATTGATCAACTGTAGCTTGTCTAGATCTCCGTAGAGAACTTAAAAAAAATGGCTCTAGGCACTACCTCTGATTATAAAGGTTGTATACATTTAGTTGATTACAAATATTATGAGAGAACTTCAGGTCTGGGAAGTAAGGGAAAGCACACCTCTAGAGATAGAGTGGATCCTGAGTGCCAAGTTCTTCAGAACCAACCTGCTGTTTCCATTGTCTTCCCATTGCTCTCAAAAAGTCATGATGAATTAGGAAGTGAATGTTAGGGATGTGGAAGAGCCTTTATTACCATGTCCAGCTGGAGGTAAGTGGAGGATGAGGGACATTATGGGAGAAGTAACTCAGACATTTTTTTTTCCCCCCTGCAACTTTGTGAAGGCTCACTGGCAATCCCATTTGTAGGTGAACTTATGTTACAGCTTGCTGCCAATTTATGATTATGAGCAAGTAGAGGGCAAGGGATACATAAACATGAGAGTTCTTTTACAAAAATTTCTCTGCCTGTACTTCCTAGCCTTTTCATCTGGTATTGTTTTTAGACTCTTCTGCTCCTGCTTTGGCACACATTCAATTTGAGAGAAGGATGGAATATTCCCTGCTCGCTGTATGGGAAGTTGACTTCTTTGCGGGTAGTTTTGGTGAGGAATAGCATGATGAAAGTAAATACTTAGCAATGCTTATGAAAAGTATGTATATGCAAACCAGGAACGAAGGCCGTTCAACTGCCCTGGCAGATACATTGGATTAGCAAGTGTAGACCATCTGTGACTAAGAGGTGTACTGATTTTCCAGTTTAGGGTGGTGCATAAAGGACTGTGATTTGGTGAAGTAAATAAGTGGTATGGATGGTTGTCCACAGAATAATGAAGCTACCTTTGCCATAACTTAGCAGTGAAGGTCTCAGTCGACATCAAGGGTGTTCTGACACTAGTTGGCAAGAATTGCACTGGGAAAGAGCAGTTCACTTCCAGGCATAAGAACCTACCCTTCTGCTATATGGAATACTTTGTTCTTTCCTTGAGGGACTTCCTAAGAGTCTTGGTGTTAGAATATGTGGCCATTAATGGCATGCCTCTCTTTCATGGCCTTGGTAACATCTCGGTTAAGGCAAAATGAATGTCCTGCTTGTTTCAGAGAATTCTTAATAGCAATGAACAGTTGGAATAAGGGTAGACCAGTGGCTCAGCAGCAAGGATCTCTGTGTACTGAAGGGAAACAACAGTACACAGGAAAAGTTGGAATGAATTGTAATGAAAATGAAAAGTGCTGGCCCTTTCAGGGAGGAGTGACGGCTTTGAGAGGTCCCTGCAAGAGGCAGAGTCAGTATTTGAAGAGTCACTGCATCTGGAACAGAAAGGAGACTGTGCTGCAGCTTTGGCTCTCTGTAATGAAGCTATCTGTAAGTAACTCTAACTGCTATGGCTATGGCACTTTTGACTAACTTCACAATAGGTATTATTAGTGTTGTCACTCAGACAACAGTTTTTGTGTCTCCTCACTCTTGCTCTCCCAAACTGAGGCCTGTTAGCTGTTTTTGCCCTTTAGATTTCTAAGTGTACCTGGCACTGGCACTGTGGCCTATGGATATTTACCAGAATAACCTCAGCAAGGAATCCATAGATGATTTCTCCAGTCATGCCTACCTTCTTATTCCAGGATAAAGTTAGACCTCAGATGTGAGATTAGTCTGCTTTTTTGCTAGTCACTGGCTAGTGAGTTGGAGCTTATAGAAGGAAAACTGAATAAATTGGCTATGACTTCCCAGGCCTGTGACTTTTTACTTCAATATTTGATTCTTTCTGATTCTCCCCTACCTTCATAGTATGCAGCACCATAAGCTTACAGCAAGAGACTAAGGCTTAGAATTGGTATCGGCTTCTTGTATGTGACCCACAAGAAGCTGTGGTCTATAAAGAGAGATACAGGTTTGGATCTTATTTCTGCTGTTGGCCATTGGGAAGAGAGGGGTGAGAGTAGAGTGTGGAGACCAGAGTCAGACAGGTCAGTTGGACAAGAGTGGCAATCTCTAAGATGGAGGCACCGGTTTATCTTATTGATTTATTTTAGTTTTGTTTTGTTTTTTAATTTGGATTAACCTGTTTGGCCTCCATGGCTTCCATCAATGTTCCTTATAGCCAGAGGCAGCTCTTTGCCCTGGACAGCATATGCATGGTCCGTGCCTTGCATTCCTGCTACATATTTTTGAGTTTTACTGCATATCTTTGCTCATTTTTGTTCAATTTTATTCTTTTTATTTTTGTTTGTGTTTTGTGTTCTGTTTCTGCTATATTTTCTTTTGCATTTTAGCTAAACTAAGACTTGCCCTGCATGGTGCCAGCTGTAGCACGCACAGCAGAGCCCTAGTCGATAAGAAGTTGCAAATCAGTATTCGAAAAGCACGGAGCCTGCAGGATCGCATGCAGCAGCAGCAATCACCACAGCAGCCGTCGCAGCCCTCAGCCTGCCTCCCGTCACAGGCGGGGACTCTCCCTCAGCCAACAAGGTAGTGCTTGGGAACCATGTTAGTTTATGAACGCCAGGGGAAGAAGTGACCATGAGTACTCTATAGCAAGAGCTCTCATTGTCTTGCCGACTGAAGGGGAGAGAGGAGTCCTCTGAAAAGATTTTCTTCTTTCAGGTCAGACATACAGTGAAAAACTCATTGTACTGCTGGTCCTTTCCTTAATAATTCCTAGGATGCAAAAGTACAGCATAATAAGACTATTTGTCCACATTTCCCATGGGTAACTTTAGCCCTGGACTTGTGTAATGCGATTATTATATTTGTATATATATATTATGTTCTTAGACATGGCAATCTAGGCTACATTTCATGTTGTAGTAGCTACCATGTGATTTATTTTGGGATTTCAATGCTTCCTATCCTTATGGAAGCCGAGAAAGCAGTCTTTCTTGCTCTGATTGCACCATAAAGAAGAGACACAATTATTCCCTTTGCTTTGCTTCTTTATGGTCAGGACTAGGAAAGAAGTTCCAGTAGTCATTGTTGTAGTTCTCTCATCTCAGCCCTTGAATTTGGCTTTTACTTAGAATAGATGAATTTAAATAAACATTAATTTGGACCATTAATAATTCTGAGTAGTTTTCAAAATATAAATTAATAAAAGCAGTTAACTTTTTTTTTTTTTTTGAGACAGGATCTTGCTTTTTCACCCAGGCTGGAGTGCAGTGGCATGATCATAGCTTACTGCAGCCTCAACCTCCTGGGCTCAATGTTCAAAAGGCAAATGTTCAAAAATAGTTAACTGCTAGGCATGGTAGCTCATGCCTGTAATCCTAGAATTTTGGGAGGCTGAGGAGGGCAGATTATTTGAGTCAAGGAGTTTGAGACCAGCCTGGGCAACATGGTAAAACCCTGTCTCTACAAAAAACAAAAAAAATTTAGCTGGGCATGGTGGTGCATACCTGTGGTCCCAGCTACTTGGGAGGCTGGGGTGGAAGAATTGGTTGAGCCCGGCAGGTCAAGGCTACAGTGAGCTGTGATGGTGCTGCCACACTCTAGCCTGGGTGACATTGAAAGACCTTGTCTCAAAAAAAAAAAAAAAAAAAAAAAAAAATGCAGGTCTATTTGATGCTAAAGCACATGTACTTAACCATTATGTATATTGCCTTTTATGATTAGGCTTCCCATATTAGTATATCTTACTCTCCATAATGTTATAAGGGTGACTGGGTGACTATACCCTCAAAAGTTTATAGTATATTTTCATTTGAATTTAGGGGCTTGTTTTGAATATAAGCAATTTAGATAGGTAAACCCTTTCCAGAAAACATATACTTCCTGGTGAGTGATTGAGGCTTTATTTAAGTCCTTGTAACATTAAGTTTTTAAAATCAGAAATACAAAACAATTAGTGAGAAACCAACTAAATACAGTTAATCCCTACTCCTACTCCTAAATCTCAAGAGAGTCATATTGCTTTGGGGAAACATCTCAGTGACTAATAGAACAAAATCCAGATTTTAAAAACATATTTGAAATGGTTGATTTCTGTGTATTCCCATGAGCCCAAATCACCGTGTATTTTGTAAATGTGGCCTCATGGTTCCTTTGGCTGGGCTGCCTCTCAGGACTCCAGGTAGGACTTGCCTCCCTGTATAGCATCCTGGATTTTTGCTGTTTGGTATGAGTGATTTTCAGGCTTTGCTTACCTTCCATGTCATCTGCATGTGAGACTAGCTGATTTTGTTTCCTAATTTGCAAGTAGAATGTGATTGGAATGTGACTTCACAGGTAGTGAAGAATATTGGCAAGGGGTCCACTTAATGTTACTGTGCACCTTTAGTGAGGGCATTTAATAAAGAGGATTAATGTTACCTATTTACCTTGGTGTGAGCTGACCATGTGCCTTTTCTTTTGTGATCCTCTGAACTACTGACTCTACTTGTGCTTGTCTTTCTGTTTATTTTTACCATTCCCTGTGTGAATAGCTAGAAATGGGAATGGAATGAACAGTTCTTTCTGTAAGTGTTCCTGTCAGTCAAGGCAGCTTATGACTAGCTGTCTCCATTTGTTTCAGTGAACAGCCTATCCCGCTCCAAGTATTGTTAAGCCAAGAGGCCCAACTGGAACCCGGCACGGATACAGAGTTTGGGGCCAGTTCTTTCTTCCATTCACCTGCTTCCTGCCATGAGTCACACTCATCACTATCTCCAGTGTCATCTGCCCCACAGCACAGCTCCCCCAGTAGATCTGCCTTGAAGCTTCTGACTTCGGTTGAAGTAGACAACATTGAACCCTCTGCATTCCACAGGCAAGGTTTACCTAAAACACCAGGATGGACTGAGAAGAATTCTCATCATAGTTGGGAGCCATTGGATGCCCCAGAGGGTAAGCTGCAAGGCTCTAGGTGTGACAACAGCAGTTGCAGCAAGCTACCTCCACAAGAAGGAAGAGGCATTGCTCAAGAACAGCTATTCCAAGAAAAGAGGGACCCTGCTAATAACCCCTCCCTGGTGATGCCTGGAATAGCCACCTCTGAGAGGGGAGATGAACATAGCCTAGGCTGTAGTCCTTCAAATTCATCAGCTCAGCCCAGCCTTCCCCTGTATAGAACCTGCCACCCCATACTGCCTGTTGCTTCTTCATCTGTGCTTCGCTGTCCTGATCCTGTGCAGAAAACTAACCAATGCCTCCAAGGCCAAAGCCTCAAAACTTCATTGACTTTAAAAGTGGACAGAGGCAGTGAGGAGCCCTACAGGCCAGAGTTTCCCAGCACGAAGGGGCTTGTCCGTTCTCTGGCTGAGCAGTTCCAGAGGATGCAGGGTGTCTCCATGAGAGATAGTACAGGTTTCAAGGAAATAAGTTTGTCAGGTAGTCTAAGGAAGAACTCTTCCCCTTCTGATTCTAAGCCTCCTTTCTCACAGGGTCAAGAGAAAGGCCACTGGCCATGGGCAAAGCAACAATCCTCTCTGGAGAGTGGGGACAAACCACTTTCCTGGGAAGAGTCCACTGAACATTCTTCTCTTGCCTTAAACTCTGGGCTGCCTAATGGTGAAACTTCTAGGGGAGGACAGCCCAGGTTGGCAGAGCCAGACATATACCAAGAGAAGCCGTTCCAAGTGAGAGATGCTAGGTCTAAGGGTCTGGGCAGCAGTGCTGACTTGGGGACTTCCTTGCCTTTGGATTCCTGGGTGAATGTCACAAGGTTCTGTGATTCTCAGCCTAAACATGCGGCCTCTAGGCCAGGAATGAAGTCCTCCCCTCATGATTCCCATATATGTGTAACCTATCCAGAGAGAAATCACATCCTTTTGCATCCACATTGGAACCAAGACACAGAGCAGGAGACCTCAGAATTGGAGTCTCTGTATCAGGCCAGTCTTCACGCTTCACAACTTGACTGTTCTGGATGGGGGCAGCAGGATACAGCCTGGCACCCACTTAGCCAAACAGGTAAGAATGCAAACAGGGGTTGGGGGGAGGAGGGAGGATCATATAAAAGCTGAAAGCAGGGAAAGATCAGAAGGGGGTATTCTATACAGATAGTATCCCCAGCTTAGTAGGAGGTAGTAGAACTTTCTACTTTACTCAGAAAGCCTCCATGACAAGAGCTAGACATTTTTCTGGCTAGAGTGGAGGAAGGGGCAGAATTATCACTCACAGGCAACTTCCCTCCTTCTAAAGTAAGAGATTACTAAGTATTTGCCCATGGCTTCTCCCGTATGCTGTGCTAAAGAATGGTTCAGGGCCGGGCGCGGTGGCTCACTCCTGTAATGCCAGCACTTTGGGAGGCCGAGGGCAGATCACTTGAGGTCAGGAGATCGAGACCACCCTGACCAACATGGTGAAACCCCGTCTCTACTAAAAATACAAAAATTAGCTGGACGTGGTGGCACATACCTGTAATCCCAGCTACTTGGGAGGCTGAGGCACAAGAATGGCTTGAATTGGTGACGTGGGGGTTGCAGTGAACTGAGATTGCGCCACTGCACTTCAGCCTGGGTGGCAGAGTGAGACCCTGTCTCAAAAAGAAAAAAAAAAAAAAAAAAGCGTTTTAACCAGAAACTCTGTACCCATTGGCAAATCACTCTTTATCTCCTCCTTCTCTTCCCCCAACCCCAGGCAACTCATCTATTTTCTGTCTCTAGAGATTTGCCTGTTCTGGACATTTCATATAAATGGAATCATACAGTATGTGGTCTTTTGTGACCAGATTTTGACATAATTGTAGTTCCTAAAGTGTTATATAAACACTGCTCTTGACCTATATTCTGAATTTCATCGTACTTTGAACTTGAGCAGACACCATCTTATAGATATCTAAAAAATAAGAAATTACCTTTTGTTATGGGAAATTTCAAATATATTCAAAAGTAAAGAATAAGAGTAGGCCGGGCACAGTGACTCACACCGTAATCCCAGCACTTTGGGAGGCCAAAGCGGATGGATCACCTAAGGTCAGGAGTTGGAGACCAGCCTGGCCAACATGGCTCTACTGAAAATACAAAAAATTAGCTGGGCGTGGTGGTGGTGGACGCCTGTAATCCTAGCTACTCAGGAGGCTGAGGCAGGAGAATTGCTTGAACCCGGGAGACGGAGGTTGCAGTGAGCTGAGATTACACCATTGCACTACAACCTAGGCAACAAGAGCAAAACTCCATCTCAAAAAAAAAAACAAAATAAATGTTATGATAACCCTCCAGGTACTTATAACCACCTTCCATAGTGATTATCTTGCAGTTATCAACATATGGCAGTTATTTTATTTTATTTTATTTTATTATTTATTTTTTAGACGAGGTCTTGTTCTACCTCCCAGGCTGGAGTGCAGTGGCGCGATCTCGGCTCACTGCAACCTCTGCCTCCTGAGTTCAAGTGATTCTCCTGCCTCAGCCTCCCAAGTAGCTGGGACTACAGGTGTGCACCACCACGCCTGGCTAATTTTTGTATTTTTAGTAGAGATGGGGTTTCACCATATTATCCAGGATGGTCTCCATCTCATGACCTCGTCATCCGCCCACCTTGGCCTTCCAAAATGCTGGGATTACAGGAGTGAGCCACTGCGCATATGGCCAGTTTTGATTTAGCTATACCTCCACCACTTTCCTTTCCCCTCTACATTATTTTATTTTATTTTATTTTATTTTTTGAGACAAGGTCTTGCTTTGTTGCCCAGGCTGGAATGCAGTGATGCCATCAGGGCCACTTCTGAGGTCCTCCCACCGCAGCCTCCTGAGTATCTGGGACCACAGGCACACACCACCACATCTGGCTAATTTTTTTGTGTGGTTTGGAGAGACAGGGTTTTGCCATGTTGCCCAGATGGTCTCTACCTCCTGAGCTCAAGTAGTCCACCTGCCTCAGCCTCCCAAAGTGCTAGGATTACAGGCATGAGCTACCATGCCCAGCCTCCTCTAGATTATTTTAAAACAAATCTCTGAATCTCTGACATTATATTATTTCATTCATAAATAATTTAGCATGTATCTCTCAGAAATAAACATTCTTTTTTTTTTTTTTTAATGAGATGGAGTCTCGCTCTGTCACCCAGGCTGGAATGCAGTGGCACGATCTCGACTCACTGCAGCCTCTGCCTCCTGACTTCAGGTGATCCACCTGCCTTGGTCTCCCAAAGTGCTAGGATTACAAGCATGAGCTACCGCACCCAGCCAGATTCTTTTTTAAGAGACAAACCTGTAATATTATTATACCTAAAAAATTAACAATAATTTATTAATATAATACCTAGCCAATATTCCAGTTTTCTCAGTGGTCCCATAAATGTCTTTTTACAGTTGTTTTATTTCAAGTCAGGATTCAAACAAGACACACACATTGCTTTTTGATGGTAAGGCTCGTAAGTCTTTTTTTTGTTGTTGTTGTTTTTGGTTTTGGGTTTTTTTGCCAGTATGATACCCTCTGTTTTTTCCCCTTCCATTTATTTGTTGAAGAAATTTGGTCATTGTCTTTTAACATTTCACACATTGTAGATTTTGCTGATTATAGTTTTAAGTCTTTAAGAAAAAAAAACTTGTTGTGGCCGGGTGCAGTGGCTCACGCCTGTAATCCCAGCACTTTGGGAGGCCAAGGCAGGCAAATCACGAGGTCAGTTCAAGACCGGCCTGGCCAACACGGTGAAACCCTGTCTCCACTAAAAATATAAAAATTAGTCGGGCATGGTGGCACGCACCTGTAGTCCCAGCTACTCGGGAGGCTGAGGCAGGAGAATCACTTGAACCAGGGAGGCGGAGGTTGTGGTGAGCTGAGATCAGGCCACTACACTCCAGCCTGGGCAACAGAGGGAGACTCTGTCCCAAAAAAACCACCATGTTCTTCTAGCCCTCATTTTTCCTGCAGCTTAGTACTTAGAGCTAGAGGCTCAATTAAAATCAGATACAAATTTTAAAAGCAATAATATTTAATAGGAAGTTCTTTGTATTTCTTATGCCATATCAGCAAATACATAATGTCTGGTAGTCTTTCTTTTGTTATGATTGATCAGTGAGTAGACATCATCTTAACCCTATTTTTTATTTATTCTAGAAATTCCCTTACAAATGGCCACCTCTACCTCTGCTTAAATTTTTTTTTTTTTCCTGATGGATTCTCGCTCTATCACCTAGTCTGGAGTGCAGCAGTGCGATCTCAGCTCATTGCAACCTCTGCCTCCGAGTGATTCTCCTGCCTCAGCCTCCCGAGTAGCTGGGACTACAGGTGCACACCACTGCACCCGGCTAATTTCTGTATTTTTAGTAGAGACCGGTTTCGCCATGTTGGCCAGGCTGCTCTTGAACTCCTGACCTCAGGTTATCCACCTGCCTCAGCCTCCCAAAGTGCTGGGATTACAGGTGTAAGCCATCACACCCTGCCTTCTTTTAAAGGAATCAGATTCTACTCCCTTCAGGAGATTCCAGTGGCTACCTTCTTGTCTAGGAGTCACACTTGGCTTGATTAGAGGAACAGCCAATTCTAAACATTACTCTGTAATTCTTTTCTCTTTTTTTTGAGACAAAGTCTTACTCTGTCACCCAGGCTGGAGTACAGTGGCACGATCATGGCTCACTCCAGCTTCCACTTTCCAGGTTCAAATGATCCTCCTGCCTCAGGCTTCCAAATACAGATGTGCACCACCATACCTGGCTAATTTTTTAATGCTTTTTTTTCTTTCTTTTTTTAGAGATGGGGGTCTCACTATGCTGCCTAGGCTGGTCTTGAATTCCTAGGCTCAAGTGATCCTACTGCCTCAGCCTTCCAAAGTGCTGGGATTACAGGCATGAGCTACCACAGCCGGCGATAGCTGTAATTTTTTTTTTTTTTTTTTTTTTTTGCGATGGAGTGAGTCTCTGTTGCCCAGGCTGGAGTGCAGTGGCGCGAAGTCGACTCACTGCAGCCTCTGCCTCTTGGGTTCAAGTGATTATCCTGCCTCAGCCTCCTGAGTAACTGGGATTACAGGCGCCCACCACCACGCCTGGCTAGTTTTTGTATTTTTGTTAGAGATGGGGTTTTCACCATGTTGGTCAGGCTGGTCTCGAACTCCTGACCTCGTTATCCGCCTGCCTTGGCCTCCCAAAGTGCTGGGACTACAGGCATGAGCCATTGCGCCTGGCCTTAGCTGTAATCCTTAAACCTGGCTACCTATAGTCATCTGAGGAGTGGCTCAGAAAACCCAAAAAACACATGAATAATTTTATAGAAATAAGAACATAACACACATGGTGTTTTTATTATACACAATTTTCCTGTCTCTTCTCTCACAGCCATCCCTCCTTCCCCAGGTAATTATGTAGTGTGCATACATTGTATTTTTCTGTTCATACAATCCTATGTAGACCTACATATACAGAAAGTGTTTTTTTTTTTTTGCTTGTATATCATTTTACATATTTTTTCCTTTTAATGCAACATTTCATTAAAATTCCTTCAAATCATCTCGTTTAACTCAGTTCATTCTTTTTAAGTGACTGAACAATATTTAGTATTAAACCATAATGTATTTAGCTATTCTTCTATAGATGGGCATTACTTTATTTCTAGTTCTTGGCTACTATAAATTATGTCAGTAGAAAATATTCTTACACATATGTTGTTATGAACTGGTATTTTTTTCTTCTTCTTCTCAGGATTAGAATTGTTGGGCAACAGGATAAATATATTTTTTATTTTACTGGCGATTACCAGGTTGCTTTTTAGGAAGACTGTAACATTTCACATTTCCCCCAATAATGTTCAAGGAGATATATATATATATATATTTTGTGTGTGTGTGTGTGTGTGTGAGATGGAGTCTTGTTCTGTCACCCAGGCTGGAGTACAGTGGCATGATCTTGGCTCACTGCAAGCTCTGCCTCCCGAGTTCATACCATTCTCCTGCCTCAGCCTCCCGAGTAGCTGGGACTACAGGCGCCCACCACCACGCTCAGCTAATTTTTTGTATTTTTAGTGGAGATGGGGTTTCACCGTGTTAGCCAGGATGGTCTTGATCTCCTGACCTCGCGATCCGCCCGCCTCAACCTCCCAAAGTGCTGGGATTACAGGTGTACACCACCATGCCCGGCCAAGGATATTTTCTTGGACTTTTTAGGAACCTTTCAAAAATGAAAATTCCCAGGCACCAACCACAAACCTTCTGATTCAGGTCTGTGGTAACATCCAGAAAGCTATATTTTTAAAAGTTCCCAGATGAATCTGAGGTGGTATTGAAAGCACTGCATTTAAGTACCCAGGAATACTGAAAATAACTGGTCTTACAGTACTTACATGAATAATATCAGCTTCAGCCACATATAGATATATTAGAATCACATCATCAAATCAAGACATGAATTGGCCATGGACATATGTATCAAATGTAGGTCAAGGGCATATACAGTTTCAGAATGGAAAACTTAATTAGCTGGATTGGGGTTAGCCCCTTGGGAGTCACCAATCCAGTTTAGAGCAACTCTGAACAATCTAGAAAGGTTTTGAAGAGAGGTAAGCATTTAGTGGTTATTTAGAATTTAAATGATTTGAGAGAAGCTAAGGGGAAAAGAGCATTACATGTGTAAAACATTCCTGAGGTGCTCCTGCTCAGAGTACAAGAGGTCACCAGGTGAGATGATAAGAGTACTGTGCTGAAAATCAAGAGAGTTTTAATCCTGGTTAAACTACTAAACTGTCAGACCCTGGAACTCATTTTCCTGTTATATAAAATGAGGAGGTTTGATAGATGATTATTTTGATCATTTCAATTCTGAACTAGACTGGAGATAATTTCTTTTGTCACCACAGATACTTCAGAAAATCACTGTGTTAGATTTTTCCTCTGTCTGTAAGTCTTGAGCCCAAGTCTGACAGAAGCTGATTATGTTTACAAAAATGAAATGAAGCAAGATGGGGACATTCAGTAAACTATCCATATTCTAAAATTCTTGTTTCTTTCTTTTTTTTTTTTCTTGAGACGGACTCTCACTCTGTCGCCCAGGCTGGAGTGCAGTGGCACGATCTTGGCTCACTGCAAGCTCCACCTCCTGGGTTCACGCCATTCTCCTGCCTCAGCCTCCCGAGTAGCTGGGACTACAGGTGCCCACCACCATGCCCGGCTAAGTTTTTGTATTTTTAGTAGAGACGGGGTTTCACTGTGTTAGCCATGATGTTCTCGATCTCCTGGCCTGTGATCCACCCGCCTCGGCCTCTCAAAGTGCTGGGATTATAGGCGTGAGCCACCACGTCTGGCCCCTCTTGTTTCTAAATTTCAGGAGCATGTCCCCCCGTTGAATTCAGGAATGCATATTTATTATTTAGTGAAACAACAACTCCTGAGTTTGTGCTGCTAGGCTTAGAGGTTAGGCCCTAGCAGAAGAAACAGCCTCAACTTGTATTTATGTTTTCCTCTTCAGGCTCTGCAGATGGCATGGGGAGGAGGTTGCACTCAGCCCCTGATCCTGGTCTCTCAAAGACTCCAACAGCAGAAATGGAGCAGAGTCTCCATGAAGCCAGAACAGTGTGTACTTCTCAGGTAGCAGCCTCAGGTGCTAAGGTGCTGGGCCTGGGGTGGTGTGTTGGGGAAGGAATTATGGAAAGATATGTCTGGTAGGGATGATGATAAGGCAGAGGCATGGTGATATGGGGCTATCAGAAGAAAATAAGGTCTATGATTGGGCTTCTTTTGAATTAGAGGAGATTTTTACATGGCCACTATCTTACCAATACATGTAATTCAGGTATCTATTACTACTGAGTCTTCCCCTATTCTTTCCCATACCCTGAGGATAGTGTCTGTGGGAAAACCATAAGTCTGGTATTATGTGTCTGCCTGTATGTGTCTGTGTGTTTGAAGGCTACACCTTGCCGAGGCCTCAGCAGGGAGTGTGGGGAGGATGAGCAGTACAGTGCAGAGAACTTACGTCGCATCTCACGCAGTCTCAGTGGCACCGTTGTCTCAGAGAGGGAGGAAGCTCCAGTTTCTTCCCACAGTTTTGTAAGTAGAATCAGGGTCCATCTATTCAGAGCACCTTCCTCCTTGCTAAGCAAAAATACAGTGCAGGTGAAGAAGCAGGGAGAAAGTGAAGGTTGTAGTGTGAGGAAAAGCCCTGTGTACTCAGCAAAAATAAGGACACGCAGTCATTATTTTATTTACAAACATTCAGTTGGAGCCCGGAGGAATGTCTATTCCCTGTAGCAGTTCTGAAAGGCTGTGTGTGTTGTAGGGTTTCCTAGGGTGAGAAGAGTCATAATGGCCTTGAGAGGAATCTGAGAAGCAAAGGCTGCTGATTAGGTCAGAAGCCACTGCACTAATCAAAGGAAGAAGGAAAGAAATGGGATGCGGTATTGGTTTGCTTTTTCCCCTCACCCCCAGTATGTGATTGAATAGAATTCAGTGTGTTTTCAATCTAAAGTGAAGCATGTGCATCAGCAAGAAAAAGAAAAAAGCCTTGCGAATTTTCATATGGTACTAATGCAGTAATGTGTAGGCAGAAGGGGCAGGAAAGCCCAAGCCATTAGAGATCAACAGACTTAAATAATATCAGTGGCTAGGTCTGTAGGTAATCATACCTTTGGAGAATTTCACTTCCTTGCCCAAGTTGAGTTTTCATTACAGTAGAGGTCAGGGTACAAAGTACCAGTGCACTGAAGGTTGTCCACTAGGTCAGTTCAGGAAAAATGTAAAAACAGGTTTTAAATACATGGTACAAAAATAAAAAGGTATAAAAGCATATATGGTGAAAACCAAGTCTGTCTTCTACCAGCTCTTCAGATTCAGTTTCCCTCCTAAGAGGTACTCATTTTTCTAATTTTTAAAAATCAGCCGAGGCCAGACGTGGTGGCTCATGCCTATAATCCCAGCACTTTGGGAGGCCGAGGATGGTGGATCACCTGAGGTCAGGAATTCGAGACCAGCCTGGCCAACATGGCGAAAATATAAAAATTAGCTGGACATGGTGGGAGGGGGTGCCTGTACTCCTAGCTACTCAGTAGGCTGAGGCAGGAGAATCGCTTGAATCTGGGTGGCAGACATTGCAGTGAGCTGAGATTGAGCCACTGCACTCCAGCCTGGGCGACAGAGCAAGACTCTGTCTCAAAAACAAAACAAAACAAACAGAAAAACTCAGCTGAATTTATAATAAGATTCATTCAATTTATGGTTCATAAATTCCTAAACAATTCTGATCAGTCTGCCATTCTTTTTTGGAAAAGGT
Organism: Papio anubis; assembly: GCF_008728515.1. Classification (NCBI taxonomy): domain Eukaryota; kingdom Metazoa; phylum Chordata; class Mammalia; order Primates; family Cercopithecidae; genus Papio; species Papio anubis. The sequence continues at coordinate 70,063,536 of NC_044986.1, read as the reverse complement.
GGACTCTCCTGCCTAGCATTTGTTCTCATGTACTTTCAATTCATTTAATGGCAAATTGTTATTTTCCAAGGAGAATTGGCTTCCTTTCTTCTGACTTCTGTATCATTCATTGATTCATTCTTTTAAATAAATACTTATTGATTCTGTCACAAGATTCCTAACACAAAAATAAACACATAAATAAGTGCTTATTGAGTGTGTTCTAGGTATTGTGCTAGGTGCTGGAGATACAATGGTGAATTAGATGTAGTCCCTGCTTTTATGGAGCTTACAGTCTACAGTGAAGGACAGATAAATAAACAATTATAATGTATTAAGAATTTGATCCTATGGGAACATAATAGAAGGGACATTTAAATCAGGCTTGAGGTATCATGGAAGGCTTCCTGGAGGAAGCAAAAAGAATATAGCAGGTAAAAGGGACCTGAGCAAATATTAACTGAATTAAAATAAGCTTATTTAGTATGGCAGGATTAGAAAGTCTGGCGAGGGGAGATGATGGAGAGTGTTGACGAGAGGATACAAAGAATATTATGGACCGCAGACAGCCCTGTATGTCACAGTAAGTAGTTTGGAAGGATAGAGATAAGTCGACGTATTTGAGACCCAGTTAGGAAGTAAACATCAGTGGGAGTTGGTGCCTGCCTGGATGTTGGGAGAGGGGGTAAAGGATGATACTCAAGTTTTATGGTTAGATAATGATATATTTGAGGGAAGATATGTATTCAGTTTTGCATATATTAAGCTTGAGTGGAGATATCTGGCAGGCTTTTGGAATGAGATATATAAGCTGGAAATTGAAATTTGGGAATCATACCCATTGAAAAGAGGAAAAGACTTGCAGAAAGAGAAGAGGAGCCAGGACATATCCCTAAAGAGCATTAGATTTAAGGTGGTTCTTCTTTTGAAGAACCCTAAAAGGAGACTGAGAAAAAAAGACTAGAGAGACTGAAGGGAAACCAGGGATGTGTGGTACCATAGGCACCAAGGGGAGAATGTTTCAAGAAGAAAGGAGTAATTAGCTATGTCACATGCTGAGAGGAGTGGCACCTGGTCCTTAGGCAGTATGATAAATGCTTATTTTGTGCCATGTTGTGGTAGGTGCTGTGAGCATACACTGATGAAACAACACAAATTCTGCCCTTGAGTAGCTTGCAGTCTCGTAAAGGAAATTAGACATACTGGCATATAGATTATTTTATTTAACGTATTATTACTAAGTGCCCACATTGTTCTAGGCACTGTTCAAGGTGCTAGGGATACTGAAGTAAAAAGAAATAGGGGAGAAAGACAATAAACAAATAAATGATACAATGCCAGACAATGATAAGTATGATAAAGAATAATAAAATAAGGCAAGAGAATAAGGAGTAAAGAGGTAATAGTGGGCCGGGCGCGGTGGCTCAAGCCTGTAATCCCAGCACTTTGGGAGGCCGAGACGGGCGGATCACGAGGTCAGGAGATCGAGACCATCCTGGCTAACACGGTGAAACCCCGTCTCTATTAAGAAATACAAAAAACTAGCCGGGCGAGGTGGCGGGCGCCTGTAGTCCCAGCTACTCGGGAGGCTGAGGCCGGAGAATGGCGTGAACCCGGGAGGCAGAAGCTTGCAGTGAGCTGAGATCTGGCCACTGCACTCCAGCCTGGGCGACAGAGCGAGACTCCGTCTCAAAAAAAAAAAAAAGAGGTAATAGTGTTTTTTTTGAGGGCTATTCCTGATAGTAGGGTAGTGAGGGAAATCAGCTCTAAGGAAGTAACTTTTGATTAGAGACCTCAGTGATATGAAGGTGTGAGCCATCAGAAGAATATTCTTGGTAACAGAAACAGTAAGTAGAAAGACTCTGAGGTAGCAATGAGCTTGGTGTGTTTGAGGAACATTAAAATTAGAGTGTAAAAGCTCCAAGAATGATAGGAAATAAAGTGAGGAGCAGTAGGGCCATATCACATAGGACCTTGTAGACCATGGTAAGGAGTGGATAGGAGATAGGAAGAGCAGATTGAAGGCTGTTGCAGTAGTCCAGGTGAATTTAAATATAAACCCCATAGGTAGAAATGATAGTCCTTGGCAAGTAATGGAACTGTGGATGCGAAGTAGGAAATCAAGGTCATTGCCAATGTTTGAATATGGGTGATTTAGGAAAATGAGGTACCAGGAGGAGGAGTTTGGAAGGATTTTGGTTCAATTTTGGATATGCTACTGTTTCAGATATTAAAGGGGAATATTTCTGGGTATTTATCATAAAAGTAGATAATTAATAGGGAATAGAGCAGGACATAAGCATCAGTAAATACAAACTTGACAGGCAAAAGAGGAAGCTGTGGAATGTATAGCAGTGACAGGAGAGAAGATGGGGTAGAGTTCTTGATTCTACATTTAAACATATATAGTTTTATTCCCAGTACTTAGAATAAGGATTTTTTTTTCTTATTCTCTCAGGCTTTCTGAATTTCTCATATTTTGTTTTTATTTTTAAATTTCTATCTCAATCTCTCTAATTCTACTGTTAGCATTAAGGAGTTTGCTAAAGACCTGAATGGTAGGGTTGGGAAGGTGAGGGATATGAGGAGGACTGGTTAAGGGATAAGGATCTGAAGTTTGCAGTTTCTTAGAGGGCTGGCAGGGAGAGTGACTGAATAAATTGGGTCCTACTGCAGAACAAGGCATGTAGGCATGTTTGTGCTCTGGTTCCCTCCATTTCCCTTTGCTTGCCTCACTGTGTTTACCCAACTACATCCTGCTTTGTGTTAATCCTCATCTCTATGTTTTTTTGTCTTGTCTCATTATAAGGATTCATCAAACGTGAGGAAGCCTTTGGAAACCGGGCACCGTTGTTCCAGCTCCTCTTCCCTCCCTGTCATCCATGACCCTTCTGTGTTTCTCCTCGGTCCCCAACTCTACCCTCCCCAACCACAGTTCCTGTCCCCAGATGTCCTGATGCCCAGCATGGCAGGGGAGCCCCATAGACTCCCAGGTAACTCCCCCAAATCTAATATTATATGCCAGAATTTGGTACCTTTTCAGGGGCCTCATAGGGTCAAATCAGTATACCTATGGGGAGGGGGGTATCCCAAGGTGGAGTGGTGTGAGGGTATGAATTACTGCTTCAAAGTCGTGCATTGATCCAGATAAATATTAAATCATTTGTTGGGCACCATGATTCTTAGACCAAGGGTCTAGACCAGCACCCCTAGAGTCTGTCTACTTATGAGAATGAACTGCTTCAGTCATGATAGAATAAGCTTTTAACTGACAAAGGGGAGTTAATACCCAGTCTTTGGGACACCCCCAGAACAGAAATGGTCATCTCTATCAGCTAGTTTTCTCTCCTTCTGTTCTCTGAGTCTCAGCTGAGGGATGGTCTAGGAAGACAAGGAATGAGTGGGAGAATTGGAAAGACCCTATACATGGAGTACCCACACCATGTGTACAGACCCAGACAATTGTGGGGAAGGTGGGCAACATCATTTTGGCTTTCTTTGACCTTCCAAGTGAGATGTTCTCTTTTTTCCCCTCATGCGCTGGATGTCCAAGCTTGAGGCAGTGGTTCTCAGCGGATAAAGGGGATGTACTACCGGTATCTAGTGGGTAGAGGCCAGGGATGCTGCTAAATGTCACACAATGCACAGGGCAGTCTCTTCCCAACCCCAACAAAGAATTATCAGCCCAAGATATTAACAGTGCCAAAGTTGAATAAATGTATAAGAAAAGGCATTCCACATTAGATCTCAGAGATCAAACGAAGGCAGCTTAACTGAAGTGAAGATAACATTTTAAGAAAAGTTGGAAAAAACAAAAAAAAGTCAGGCACAGTGTCTCACACCTGTAATCCCAGCACTTTGGAGGCCAAGATGGGAGGATTGCTTAAGCCCAGGAGTTCGAGACCAGCCTGTGCAACATAGTGAGATCCCATCTCTATTTTTTTAAAAAAGAAAAGCTGAGTGAGGTTTTGGTATGGTGGTTCTAGAAGTATAGCCATCACAAACGGAGTATACGTTTGCTATATATTGCTGTATATTAGGGAGCCCTCCTTTTGTATGCGTGTGTATAGTGGATAAGAGATTATAGTGGAGGGAGGTAGAGGTATGGCAACATCCATGAGACTGTTTCATTTGCCCAGGTTGGAAGTATGATATTTGATTTTGATGTATATTACGAATTTTAAAAAATGGAATCAAAAGCACAGCTTGGTTCCTTCTTTCCCTTGTGTGTATGCTCTTGGTAGGGAATTGGGCTAAACAGCTAGGCATGGCTCTTTGGGAAGAATGGTATTCTGAAGATGCTCAGTCTTTGGGTTTCTTTTCTTTCCCCAGGAACTTCGAGGAGTGTCCAGCAGTTTCTGGCTATGTGTGACAGGGGTGAAACTTCCCAAGGGGCCAAGTACACAGGAAGGACTTTGAATTACCAGAGCCTCCCCCATCGTTCCAGAACAGACACCTCCTGGGCACCCTGGTCAGAGACCAACCAGCATATTGGGACCAGATTCCTGACTACTCCAGGGTGCAATCCTCAGCTAACCTACACTGCCACACTACCAGAAAGAAGCAAGGGCCTTCAGGTTCCTCACGCTCAGTCCTGGGGTGATCTTTCCCATTCACCCTCCCACCCTCCCATTGTTCATCCTGTGTACCCACCATCTAGCAGTCTTCATGTACCCCGGAGGTCAGATTGGAATTCAGATCCTGTTCCAGGGTCCCGAACCCCTGGTCCTCGAAGAGTAGATATGCCCCCAGATGACGACTGGAGGCAAAGCAGTTATGCCTCCCGCTCTGGACACAGGAGGACAGTGGGAGAAGGGTTTCTGTCTGTTCTATCAGATGCCTCCAGAAGAGAGCAGATCAGGGCTAGAGTCCTGCAGCACAGTCGATGGTAAAGGTTACTCCTTTCCTTTCCTGGAGCTACACCTTTCTATGTAAAACTGTACTGTGGGCCAGGCGCGGTGGCTCACAAGGTAATCCCAGCACTCTGGGAGGCTGAGGCGGGTGGATCACAAGGTCAGGAGATTGAGACCATCCTGGCCAACATGGTGAAACCCCGTCTCTACCAAAATACAAAAAATTAGCCAGGCGTGATGGTGCATGCCTGTAGTCCCAACTACTCGGGAGGCTGAGGCAGGAGAATTGCTTAAACCCGGGAGGCAGAGGTTGCAGTGAGCTGAGATCGCACCACTGCACTCCAGCTTGGCAACAGAGTGAGACTCCGTCTCGGAAAACAAAACAAAACAAAAAAACTGTACTGTGGCAGCGTTGGTACCCTGCATCACTGCCATGGTTGTGCTATTCTTATCTCAACATAGAATTGGTGGGTTCTCCTAAGGGTGTCAGGAACCTCTAAAAAGACCTGATTCTTTGGGAGGGGATATTTGAAATTCCAACTTCCATTCCCCCTAGCAAAAGGAAGCAGCTGCTGTTTAAGGGTTTTATCTGAGCCACTTTAAAGATGAATCCATGGTATTACTCTGGATACTACCCATTCCTTAGGATCTTAAGGTCACATTTTATTCCTGGATGCTTTATGTCCCCACCTCCACCTGAGCCCTCGTCCTCTGTTCCCTACTATATTCCCAACTTCTACTCTTTGTTTTATCCACCTATCCCTATTACCTGACCCTTTGTCTTCCCTATCTCCCATCCTTGGGGGGACATGTAGCCCTGTGGTCATGGTTCTGATTACATCATCAGGGCAGCCCCCTGCCCAGGTATTATGGCCTGTCAGCATTCCTTGTGCCCTCCAAACCTTAGGCCTAGAATGCGGAGCTGCCAACATAACATTCACCCTTTTGAACAGATGGAGTGAGGCACACTAACACAGCCTTCTGTCCTCAGCACAGCCATTATTACCACTTGCTCAGTTGTTGTTGTGAACCCTCAGAATCAGCTGAACTATTTTAGGCCAAACATACTGTTTTTGTAAAGTATTTTTCATTAATAAATCTATAAGATAGTTCTATTTAATTCCTTGTCATTCTTCCCTTTGTATGCTCTTGCTTTTTTTGTACTGGGGCGGGGAGGCCTAGATAAATATATGAAGTGGCTTTTGACTGAGTGGAAGTGAGGAGCCAGAGAGTTGTTGAAGGATATACAATCAAGGTGGGAATCAATGGGTCCTAAAATAGGGTGCCTGTCCTTTTTACTATTGCTGCTAGGATGTTTCCTATCCCTTTCCTGATACAGCATTCAGTACTCAGTACATTATACACTTCCTTCCTTCCTCCCCTCCTTAGGGAGATTTTCTGGGGATTCAAGCTCTTCTTACAAACTCACTCCTGATCGATGTACTCTGGGTGCCTTTCCTCTATCTTATAAGTTTGTGACATGCCTCCTGTTCCTTCCTCTCCTTCCATGGGGGCCTCTCCCTTTCCCTTCCCCTGTAGTGTTATGGCCCTTCCATGCCAGAAAAATCCATTTTCACCCGTGCCTCACTCCTGAGACTTCCCTCTAAATAATAGCTTGTGGGTTCCCTTTTTGGAAAATACCCATTGTTGGTCTTTCCCTTCATCTTTCACCTTGGGTCTCAGGATTGAAACTGACACAAAGAAGAGGTGGAAAGGTACTCTTTGAGACCTTCGGGCTACTACTTACTTATCACCATCCATTATGAACAGATTCTGAGCACATGTATTATTGAACAGGACGATGGGCAGGAATTTGTTGTTCCATCCCACTTGGATCCTGCACCATCAAGATATATACAGCTTAGTGGACATGCTGGTCCCTGTCCATGATTCAACATATCTCCTGGTGTCGTGGATGCACTCGTCTAATAATTTTTGATAAACAGTCAATTCTTTTCCCTCTACCTCCTTTCCCATGAATGTCAGTCACCTTGATCTCTATAAAGGGTCCATAATCACCTGGGCCCAGGTTCTGTGCATGCACAGAAATAAGGAATTAATTTCCAATTCCCTATTTACTCCTCTGCCTTCCAGGAGGAGGCTGTGTCCTTTTCAGGTGAATTCTTCAGATTCTTTGTACATCTCTTGGTGTCATCTTCTTTCTTCCCCTTACCTGTTTTGACAAACTGTGGCGCTGAAATTGCTCTAGCTGCATTCTTATTCTGTGCCTTCAGACTCTTGACAATTCCAGACTCTAAACACAAAGGCCAGAATTCTCTTTCAAACTGCATTTTGGATGGTCCTTTCTCCACTCTAGAACCTACAATGCTTCCTCTATTCTGTGGTCCCCTGCCAACCCTTTAGTATTCAGATCTGGTAACTAAATCGTTATACATTTGTTTCTCTATTAGTAGGAGATCCTGAGGTTTAATCACGTCTCCTCAGTTTAATGGGAATGCCATGAGAGCGGGTGTGTTTCCTCGCAGTCGTTCATCGCAGCACCTAGCTACAGACTTGCCCCATCTCCTCATTCTTGATTCCGCATGCAAAGAATTTTAACCTGATCCCTTGGCCTCGTCCTGTTTCTCTCCTAGCCTCAGTAATTTTGCCCAAGTCCCTAGAGCCTGCCCCGCCCCCACCCCCGCACGCGCAGTGCATGCCGGTCTTAGCCCCTCTGTAGGGAAAGAGGGTCCGCCATGTTCCCCGGCGGCGCCGCCGCTTGGCTCTGGTAGCCGCCGCCCCCGCCCCCAACCCCGCCCGGCCCAGAGCCTAGCCGAGCCCCGGGCCCAGCATGGCCGCCCCGGAGCCGGCCCGGGCTGCACCGCCCCCGCCCCCGCCCCCGCCGCCCCCTCCCGGGGCTGACCGCGTCGTCAAAGGTGAGAGGTGGACGAAGCCCTGGGGGCCTGGCCTGAGGAGCTAGCTGTGTGTGAGAGCGGGCGGGAGACCGTCCCCTCGGGAGTGGGCCCGGAAGGGCGGGCGAGTGAGTGGCTGCCTCCCTTGGGGAGTGGCCCCTGGGCGGGCCCCTGCTGGGCAGGACTGAGTCGGTGGCAGTGGCTCCGCGGTCTACCGGTTGCTTTCAGGCCGGGGCGGAGGTTTTGCTCCCGTGGCTTTCTAGCCCAAGGGTTGAGGCTGTTAGCTGCAGTGAGCCTCTTTTCTCCCCACTCGGCCTGTCAAAGCGGCGCAGGGGCCGCGATTAGTTTCCTGCCCCTCGACAGCTGCACTTCTGGCTTGCCGGGGCGAACTGAGGGGCTCGGAGACCTTCAGCCACGCGAGGCCCGCCGGTGAGCAGTCAGAAATCACCTCGGCTTTGGCTCACGCTTGCTCCCCAGTGACAGTCGTCCGCCCTATCCGCGTCTAGCTAGCGACAACCGCAGGGGTTCACTTTTGGCCGTCAGGTGCCACCCGGAGCAGAAACTGGGGGAACCTTGTGGGATGGGACCTTGGTGAAGGGTTGGGTAAGGAATTGGGAGGCCAGCCTTTATAGTGCAGAAAGGGAGAGAAAGCAGCATAAACAACAACAAAATTGTGGATAGGAAGTATTTACTTAGAAAACCGTCAACACTTTGGTCAAAATGGGTTACCCCTCCCCTACAAACACACACCCACACACTCATCCTAGACGAAAAAGTTAAATGTTTCTCAGCCAGGGCAGAATTTATGGATGTTTACCCACAACAGGTCAGCAGATTAATTTAAAATAGAGAAATTGAGAGCTAATTGAGAGTTGCTTAAGATTCCAAGCTTCCTGGGAGAGCCTACCAACCTCAAACACTGCTGTGGAGGTGAAAAATAATTGAAATGATTCTCTTTACCATGTATCTTGATTGATAAATTGAAATCGTAGAATAAACTTTTCCTTATTTGTATTGTATTTATTTTTAAAACATAGGTACTTTTGTTTTCATTCAGCTTCTCAAATACACTGGCACAGTATTTAAACACTGTTAGCCTACTTTTGGAAATCTGACTCATATGTTTCCATTAAAATATTTAAAAACGGCTGGGCTTGGTGGCTCACGCCTGTAATCCCAGCACTTTGGGAGGCCGAGGTGGGCGGATCACGAGGTCAGAAGATCGAGACCATCCTGGCTAACACGGCGAAACCCCGTCTCTACTAAAAACACAAAAAATTAGCCGGGCGTGGTGGTGGGCGCCTGTAGTCCCAGCTACTTGGGAGGCCGAGGCAGGGGAATGGCGTGAACCCGGGAGGCGGAGCTTGCAGTGAGCCGAGATCATGCCACTGCATTCCAGCCTGGGCAACAGAGCAAGACCTCGTTTCAAAAAAAAAAAAAAAAATCAAGGAAACCTTTTTTCTTTTTTTTTTTTTTAATTAAAAATTTTAAACGTGAACCTTCTTTGGTTCTTAAAAGAGTAATACTAATTTGGCCCGGTGTGATGGCTCACACCTGTAATCCCAGCACTTTGGGATGCTGATGAGGCAGGCGGATCGCTTGAACTCAGGAGTTGGAGACCAGCCTGGGCAACATGGCAAAACCTTGTCTCTACCAAAAATACAAAAAATAAAAATTAGCCGGGCATGGTGGCGCTCCCCTGTAGTCCCAGCTGCTCGGGAGGCTGAGGCACGAGAGTCGCTGGAGCCTGAGAGGCGGAGGTTGCAGTGAGCCGAGATTTGCGCTAGTGTGCTCCAGCCTGGACGACAGAGCCCGACCCTGTCTCCAAAAACAAAAACAAAACACTGATTTGCACCTAGAAGTAAGTTACTGGTATATCCAGTTGGGCCAGGCATTGGAATGAGCTGAATAAAGAATTTATGGAATCCTTATACAGATAAATCTTAAAAAAAAAAAAAAAAAAAAGTGATGCAGGCATTCGTTCTGTCAAGAAATCCTGGAGTTTTGTGGGGGTGGGAACGGGATATTGGCTACAGTCATTTTCTGACTGTATTTCTGTGTTGTGTGTTCATTTCCCTGGGCACTTTTCACCAGACTGTTAGATGGGGTAACCAATCACATTCCTGAACAATGAGTTTATGCTATCCTTATGCTTGTGAATCTTCTTATTCCTTGTCATATATGTGGTAATGTTTTTTTCTGTACTGCTTTAATGCAGTGAAAATAAGATTCCAAACATAAGGCAGATTCCTTAGGGGTGAGTTGTGAGTCCAAGGCAGTCATATTTGCAGATTATTGGTGTGGAATAAAAGCCATTTGATTTAGATAAATAGGAAAGGAGCTTGTTAATATAGAAAATTATAGTTAAATAAAGCTCATGGTTATCATATTTCTTGTGCTTCATTGAGCCCTCTTCATAGAGACTACTTTCATTTTTTTATGGAATTTGTTAACCAGTTGGAATGCTGTATGGATTATGTGTTTAAAGATGGTGTGTAACAGACTACTTTGCACTGCTCATGGAGTCTCCTGCATTTACTGGGAAATTCACCTTTCTTACAGATCCAGAAATCCACTTTTAAATTTCATTTTCAGGATTCTTCCTTGTCTTTTATTCAGTAATTATTCTATAATGTGATACCTGATGGTACAGAATACTGGTTGCCTAAGATAAATGATGACTTGTGTGTGAGTTCAGCTTAAGTTTAACTTGTTAAAATCCAAATTTCTTTTAAGTCCACAATGTGGTGGTAGTTTTGTATCCATACATTTTCTTAGTAGTAATATTATGGAGACCATCTGTTGGCATTAAATGCAAGTAGTCTTTTTCTCCCTGGAACTTCTTTTATTTTTTTGAGACAGAGTTTCGCTCTTGTTGCCCAAGTGGAGTGCAATGGCGCAATCTCCCTCATTGCAACCTCCGCCTCCTGGGTTCAAGCGATTCTCCTGCCTCAGCCTCCCAAGTAGCTGGGATTACAGGTGTGTGCCACTATGCCCGGCTAATTTTTTGTATTTTTCAGCAGAGGCAGGGTTTCACCCTGTTGGCCAGGCTAGTCTCAAACTCTTGACCTCATGATCCTCCCATCTTGGCCTCCCAAAGTGTTGGGATTACAGGCGTGAGCCACCGCGCCTGGCTTGCCTCCCTGCAACTTCTTAGTGTCAAAATTTTATACTCTATGTTTCTAGTCATAAGGCCTACATTTTATGGTCATGTAGGTTTTTAAGGGTGTATAAGTCTTTCTGTGTTTAAGATCAGATACCTGAAATTCACTTTTTGTGAAATTTGGGAGCTTGGAATACTGTAGGTGATTCATATGTAAATGTGATTAGCTTGTCACTAAAATTATTAGTGGTAATTCCATGTCATTGATTATGGGTGATTAGGTTTTTGGTTGATTAAATTCAGTCTGAGCCTACTCCAACTGCTGGCTCAAGTCAAATTCTTCCTCTGTTTGAAAGTTGATCTAACCCACCTTATTAAGTGAGATGGTATATACCCTTTTAATTATGTTCTATTAAGCATTCTTTAGCTATGTAGGAAATAAGAAAATGGAAAAAAATTAGGAAAAATATCTAACCGTATCTGCATGTGTGCTTTCTTACCACATCAGCAAAGCTGGTATAGGTAATTAAAGCACAAAACCCTGAATTGATAAATATTGCTTTCTCTCCTCCCCACAAAGTTTACTTGACCTGGATTGCCCAGATACCTCCTTTTTTCCCCAGATACTTAAAAAATGTACTTTTTGCTTTGTATACCAGATTCTAGATTTGTAAAGCTGGATTGTCTCTTGAGAGTATCAAGACTGTTAGTATTAATAGAAAAATTCACCTTTTTACTTAGAGAGCATTGTCAATATTGGGTATATGTTCATTTTAGCACCTATAACGTGAGTCATTTTCTTAACATTATTTGCTGGGTTATATTAACCTCAAATTATGAGACTTTCAGATTGAACCTAAATGCTGAATTTATGTGTTTTAATTTTTTTTAAGCTAAAATATTTCTGATTGGCAACCTTAGAATTCATTTACATGCTGTTGCCAGTTGCCTTGCTTATAAATCTGAAGTCATTTGACTGAAGTGTTTTCTAGTACTTTTGCTTTAGGAGGATTACTTATTATTTGTTTGTTTGTTTGTTTATTTATTTTTTGAGACGGAGTTTCGCTCTTCTTGCCCAGGCTGAAGTGCAATGACATGATCTTGGCTCACTGCAACCTCCACCTCCTGGCTTCAAACAATTCTTCTGTCTCAACCTCCTGAGTAGCTGGGATTAGAGGCATGCGCCACCACACACGGCAAATTTTGTATTTTTAGTGGAGACGGGGTTTCTCCATGTTGGTCAGGCTGGTCTCAAACTCCTGACCTCACGTGAGCCGCCCACCCTGGCCTCTGAAAATGTTGGGATTATAGGCGTGAGCCACCACACCCAGCCAGATAACTTATTTTCAGATAATCCATATAGCCTTGGCGTGACATAGCTACTTCAGTGTTTCTTGCTAGTTCTATTTCATTATATTTTAAAGCAGCTTGAATTTTAATTTTTGTTTACAAAGTCTATTTTGTGGACTTACCTATGTAAAAAGATAACTCCTGGAAATTTTTTTTTTTTTTTACTTTCCACTCCCATTACTGTTAACCATACTAAAATAAATCTTTAGGCCAGACGCAGTGGTTCATGCCTGTAATCCCAGCACTTTGGGAGGCCGAGGCAGGAGGATCCCTTGAGGTCAGGAGTTTGAGACTAGCCTGGCCAACATGGTGAAACCCCATCTCTACTGAAAATACAAAAATTTGGCCGGACACAGTGGCTCATGCCTGTAATTCCAGCACTTTGGGAGGCGAAGGCGGACGTATCACCTGAGGTCAGGAGTTCGAGACCAGCCTGACCAACATGGTGAAACCCCGCCTCTACTAAAAATACAAAAATTAGCCAGGTGTGGTGGCACATGCCTGTAGCCCTAGCTACTCAGGAGGCTGAGGCAGGAGAATCGCTTGAACTGGGAGGCGGCGGTTACAGTGAACCAAGATCATACCACTGCACCCCAGCCTGGGTGACAGCACGAGACTCTGTCTCAAAAATACAAAAAACAAAAAACACCAACCGAACAAACAACAGTTAGCGGCAGGGCGTGGTGGCAAGCACCTGTAATCCTAGCTACTCGGGAGGCTGAGGCAGGAGAATCACTTGAACCCGAGAAGTGGAGGCTGCAGTGAGCCAAGATGGTGCCACTGCACCCCTGCCTGGGTGACAGAGCGATATTCTGTCTCAAATAAATAAATAAAAATAAATAAAATAAATCTTCAGTACCATGTGTCCTAGTGAAAGCAAAGGAACAGAAAGAGAGAGAAAAAGAGACTGTGAGGGGATGGAGTGAGAGGGAAAGGGAAGGGGAACACTATGGTAACAAGTTACCTTAAAAGGAAAATGCCAAGTTGGATATACAGCTGCTCAGTAGTGAGGCAAAAGCTTCAGGTTCCAGAGCTATTGAATGAATTGGCAAGAGTTGTAAGGAAAAGTTTGGTAAAAAAACCTTGATTTATTAAACAAAGTATGCCAATCATATGACTTCATTTCACCATAAAAAATGTTTTTTATACCCAGAGATGAAATAAGCTGAAGCTAATTGGGCATCATCTGTGTATGGTATGTAAAATTTATTTTGGAACATGACAGTTGTGAAATAGCAAATATTTATTAAATGTCTGCTGTATCACAAAACTGTAGGAGAACAACAAAAGTATAAAATATAAAATATAGTCTTGATTCATGAATAAATATTCTTGAAAAATTATCAATATATGTCATAAGGACAGGTATAGTTAATAATTGCCAGGTAAGTTGCTGAGCCAGCAAGTTGTCTGAGTTCAAAGGAGGTAGTGATGACTTTGGACTGGAATGGTCTAGGAATGGCTTGTATAGAAGCAAAGTGGCCTTGATGGATGGTTAGAATTAAAATAGAGGATTGGGACCATTTATTTGTGCAATGATTATTGAGTACCAGCTTTGTACCAGGCATTGTGCTAGGCATTGATGATACAGACGTGAATAGAATATTAAGTAAGATAGATTTTCTTGTAGTGCTGGCATTCTAGTGGGGAACATACTATTATAAATAAATAATATAATGAATTTGGTACAAAGCGCTACTGGAGCTGTAAAGAAGGGACTGGCTATCTTTCTTTGAGGGAAAGCATCACTGAGAGGATAATGTTTCTAGGTAGTCCTTGAAGGATGAGTAGAATTTCGCCAGACAGAAAGTGGGGCTAGAGTAGGGAAAACAAGCAGAAAGGCATGGAATTTGAAAAAAGTATGAAATGTATGGCAGAAGTATGTAAAGTGCTTGGCAAGGAGTGACAGGAATGAAGTTAGAAAGGATCTTTTGTATTACAAGTTGAGGAGCTGAAACTTAAGCTGTTAAGCAATATAGCAGTATATAGTACCTGGATAATTAAAAACACAAGCTCTGGAGTCAGACTGCCTGGGTTTGAATCCTGGCTCTACCACCTAATAACCTTTTTGCCATGGACAAGATACTTAACATCCCCAAGCCTTAATTTTCTTATCTGTAAAGTAGAACTAATAAAATCTTATTATAGGGTTGTTGGAGAATTAATAGAGACTGTGCACGTCAAGTAGGTACCACAGTGCCTGGCCTGGCACATGGTAAGTACTCAACCAGTCGTAGCCATCACTATTATTATTATTATTATTGAAGGTTTAAAGTAGAATAGTGACCTAGTATTCTGTTTTTTGATGGCTAATTCTGGTCATGTTGTGTGCAACAAATTATTGGTAGGGGAGAAGGTTGTCTAGTTAGGAGATTAATGGAGTAGTTCAAGTGGGGGATGACCAAGGCATGAAAAACTAGATATGACACAAATTCCTACTAATAGTAGAAGGTGAGTATATTGGATGAGTGATTGAGTATGGAAGTGAAATAGGTGAGCAACAGTTTTTTAGGAAACAGTAATCAGAATAATTTTGCTTTAGGGCTAGATTAAATTGGGCAATTGTAGTTAGATGCAAAGATTGGAATGATATTTAAAAGACTGAGAATGGTTAAATTGAGAAGAATCTTGAATATAAGATTCAAGGTTTTCTTTTTCTTTTTTCTTTAGTCATTAAGAAACTACCCCAAGTTTTTGAGTAGGTTAATTTACTACTTTGTTCGGTCAAAGAGGAAGAAAATATTTTTCTAGTAAATGATAAGAACTTGAACTAATACTGCAACAATGGAAATTTAAGAAAATTGAATTTGAAGAATCAATAGGACTTAGAGTTCAGAAAGAGAACAATGACATTAAGTGTGAGTGATAGAGAATGGTGATACCTTAACAGGGGTAAGCCAGGAACGGGAGCCAATTTTGAGGGAAAGATATATTTAAAGAACCACCACGAACTAAAAGAGACCCAATGGATACCTTGAAATTTTGAAGACAATGCTGTTGGATTTATTGAATCTTAAAGCATGTGGCCAAACCATACTTCTTTTTTGAGACGGAGTCTTGCTCTTGTCGCCCAGGCTGGAGGCAGCATCTCGCTCACTGCAAGCTCCGGCCCTGGTTCACTTCCCTGCCTCTCAGCCTCCGAGTAGCTGGGACTACAGGCTACCAACACTGCGCTCGGCTAATTTTTCTATTTTAGTAGAGACGGGGTTTCACCATGGTCTCGATCTCCTGACCTTGTGATCCGCCCGCCTCGGCCTCCCAAAGTGCTGGGATTACAGGCGTGAGCCACCGCGCCCGGCCGGCCAAACCATACTTCTACTCCTGGCAAGCAAATGGTTATATCATTCTTCATGATGAGGCCTTTTTTTTTTTTTTTTTTTTTAACCTCAAGACAGGATCTTGCTCTGTCACCCAGGCTGGAGTGCAGTGGCATGATCATAGCTCACTGCAGGTTCAAACTTCTGGGCTCAAGCGATCCCCTAGCTCAGCCTCCTAAGTAGCTGGGACTACAGGCACACGTCACCATGCCTGGCTAATTTTGTTTATTTTTTATGGAGACAGGAGTCTCACTATGTTGCCCAGATTGGTCTCAATTTCCTGGGCTCCAGTGATTGTTCTGCCTTGGCCTCCCAAAGTGCTGGGGTTACAGGTGTGAGCCACCATGCCCAGCCATGATCAGCCTTTTGATGTCTCCTTTTGTCAAAAGAAAATTGTCATTATGTTGGTATAAAGACAGATGATACAGGAGCAGCATTCTGAAGACTTCAGTTTCAACTATGGCTCTACTTCTTACTAGTGAAACCCCTTGAGAAACAACTTAATGTCTCTGAACCTGTTATCTATCGTTTGTGAAATGGAGATAAAACTTGCCTGACCCTAACCCCAGCACTGGGAGGTAGAGGCAGGCAGATCACTTGAGGTCATATGTTCAAGACCAGCCTGGCCAATATGGCGAAACCCCGTCTCTATTAAAAATATACTAATTAGCCCGGTGTGATGGATGCCTGTAATCCTAGCTACTCGGGAGGCTGAGGTAGGGAGAATTGCTTGAACCTGGGAGGTGGAGGTTGCCATGAGCTGAGATCTCACCATTGCATTCCAGCTGGGGCAACAGAGCGAGACTGTGTCGGAAAAAAAAACAAAAAACAAAAATGTGCCTGACCAAACTCACAGGATGTGCCTCGGAATCACGTGGAATTATTATTATTATTATTATTTTTTTTTTTTTTTGAGACGGAGTCTCGCTGTGTCGCCCAGGCTGGAGTGCGGTGGCGCGATCTCGGCTCACTGCAAGCTCCGCCTCCCAGGTTCACGCCATTCTCCTGCCTCAGCCTCCAAGTAGCTGGGACTACAGGCGCCCGCCACCACACCCGGCTAGTTTTTTTGTATTTTTAGTAGAGACGGGGTTTCACCAGGTTAGCCAGGATGGTCTCGATCTCCTGATCTCGTGATCCACCCGCCTCGGCCTCCCAAAGTGCTGGGATTACAGGCTTGAGCCACCGCGCCCGGCCAATCACGTGGAATTATGTATGTGAAAGTACTTGGTCAACTATGAATAAAACACTATAAATATATTGTCATTGCTACATAAATTAGTGTCATTAAACAAGTATTTTGGAAACTATAATCATTAATTCTGTAAACATTTCTTAATACCTGTGTTTTTCCTGTTTTTTTTTTTTGTTTTTTTTGTTTTTTTTGGTTTTTTTTTTTGGTGAGATGGAATCTCATTCTGTTGCCCCAGCTGGAGTGCAGTGGCGTGATCTCGGCTCAGTGCAACCTCTGCCTCCCAGGTTCAAGCAACTCTCCTGCCTCAGCCTCCCAAGTAGCTGGAATTACAGGCATCTACCACCACGCCCTGCTAATTTTTGTATTTTTAGTAGAGACGGGATTTCGCCATGTTGACCAGGCTATTATTCTCAAACTCCTGACCTCAAGCGATTCACCCGCCTTGGCCTCCCAGAGTACTGGGATTGCAGGCATGAGCCACTGCGCCTGGCCAGTTCTTAAGTTTTAGATAGGTTATCACATAGACCTTGATGATGGTGGAACTTAGAATGGATAAGACTTGTGGGCCAGAAACTTGAGCTTTTGATGACTAGTTTTTTTTTTTTTTGAGAGAAAGTCTCACTGTCTCACTCTCGCCCAGGCTGTAGTACAGTGGTGCAATCCTGGCTTACTGCAACCTCCACCTCCCAGGTTCAAGCAATTCTCGTGCCTCAGCACCCGCCCAGTAGTTAGGATTATAGGTGCCCACCACCATGCCTGGCTAATTTTTGTATTTTTAGTACAGACGGATTTCACCATGTTGGCTAGGCTGGTCTGAAACTCCTGATCTCAGGTGATCCACCCGCCTCAGCCTCCTATAATCGCTAGTTTAATAGATAGCTGGGATAAGGGTAAACTAGCCAGAGGCATGAATCTCAAAGGAGGAGGCATCTTTTTTTCCTTAGTGGAGCAATGATGTTGGAAGTGCTAATGGAGAGCTAAGAGAATGCTGAAGTCTCCGCTGGGATTAGTGGAATGTGGAAAAATGAGCACCATCCACTTTGAAAAAAGAATTTGAGAAGTATCCTTCAGGAGACCCAAGATTAATTAAACTAGAGAGACAAGACACTACAAATATTCTGTGTAGAGCTAAAGAACAGAGAGGCCGGGCGCGGTGGCTCACGCCTGTAATCCCAGCACTTTGTGAGGCTGAGGTGGGTGGATCACCTGAGGTCAGGAGTTCAAGACCAGCCTGACCAACATGGGGAAACCCCAGCTCTACTAAAAATACAGAATTAGCTGGGCGTGGTGGTGCATGCCTGTAATCCCAACTATTTGGGAGGCTGAGACAGGAGAATCGCTTGAACCTGGGAGGCGGAGGTTGCAGTGAGCTGAGATTGCGCCATCGCACTCCAGCGTGGGCAACAAGAGCAAAACTCCGTCTCAAAAAAAAAAACAACAAAAAAACAACAACAAAAAAATCCAGTCTGGCCAACATAGTGAAACCCCGTCTCTACTAAAAATACAAACAATTGGCTGGGCACGGTGGCTCACACCTGTAATCCCAGCACTTTGGAAGGCTGAGACATGGGGATCATGAGGTCAGGGGTTCGAGTCCAGCCTGGCCAACATGGTGAAACCCCGTCTCTACTGAAAATACAAAAATTAGTCAGTCATGGTGGTGCATGCCTGTAATCCCAGCTGCTCAGGAGAATCGCTTGAACCTGCGAGGCAGAGGTTGCAGTGAGCCCAGATTGCGCCATTGCACTCCAGTCTGGGCAACAGAGCTAGACTCCATCTAATATATATATATATATATACACACACACACACACACACACACACAAAATTAGCTGGGTGTGGTGGTGTGCACCTGTAGTCTCAGCTATTTGGGAGGCTGAGGCAGGAGAATTGCTTGAACCTGGGAGGTGGAGGTTGCAGTGAGCTGAGATCGTGCCTCTGCATTCTAGCCCAGGCGACAATGCGAGACTCCGCCAAAAAAAAAAAAAAAAAAAAAAGATTGTGTGTAGGGATTGTGGGATAGATTAAAACAAAATCTTATAATAGGAATTCTGAAGGCCCCAGTGAAAAGGATGGAGGGAGAACAGCAAGAAGGAAATGGTATGAGGGAAAGAAATACAGACAAAAATTTAGAAGTATAGATGTAGAGACTGTATTTTGGATAGTTGCCAAGGATAGCAGTGATGGGAAGCACGATGGGATTAACTGACCTTAGGCATCTGAATGATACTTTGGAGTCAAGTTATTCACTTGGCACAGGCTGTACCCCCGTTGAAGTTAGAGGCCTCATAGGGCTAAGAGGGCAGCCCTTGCTTAGAATTGGGGAACAGGATCAGTTAATTCTCAGGTTTCTTTGCCCAGTGGTAGAAACATTAAGAAGATGTCTGTACCATCATCCCCTCTTTCCCAATTCCTGATCAGTCTGTGTTCTTGGTTTATTTTTCCAACTTCCTAAATTAAAATGTTTTTCAGTCCTATTTTTTTAGCCACTATACATTAAATGTGAGTGAAAATACCTTGCAAATATTATTGGTTACTATATAGATATGCCCTTCATGTCAAAATTTGGATAAAAGGAAGATTTTCAACAGAACAGTTTGGTCAAAATGAATGTTACCAAATCAAGATTTTTAGGTTTTGAGGGGATTTTGTAGCTCTTGTTTGTTTTTGTTTTTTTTTTTTTTTTTGAGACACAGTTTTGCTATTGTCACCCAGGCTGGAGTGCAGTGGCATGATCTCGGCTCACTGCAACCTCCGCCCCTCCAGGTTCAAGTGATTCTCCTGCCTCAGCCTCCTGAGTAGCTGGGGTTACAGGCGCACGCCACTATGCCCAGCTAATTTTTGGGTTTTTAGTAGAGACAGGGTTTCTCCACGTTAGTCAGGCTGGTCTCGACCTCCTGACTTCAGGTGATTCACCTGCCTCAACCTCCCAAAGTGCTGGGATTACAGGCGTGAGCCACCATGCCTGGCCGATTTTGTAGCTCTTTAGATTGTTCCAACACATTCTCTATTATTAGCCATTTCAGTTGTTGACTATTTGTATTGCATGTATATACATTTATTTTCTGGTTTTTCCCTATCACAAATATAGAAAAGTGAGGAAACATAGTCTGAAAATTAGGAGAAAAAAGTATATATGGAGGGGGGAAAATAAACTCTGGAAAAGCAGAAATACTTGGCTGAAGATGAATTAGAAATAAAAAAGAAAAACCTTTAAAAAGCCTGAAAACTATATGGAAGTGCTTTAAAATGCTTTAGGAGTTGCAAAACAAAGTGGTAGTTGAGAATTAATTGTTTTTTTTTTTTTGAGATAGAGTCTCTATCGCCCCAGCTGGAGTTCAGTGGCACGATCTCGGCTCACTACAACCTCCGCCCCCTCCAGCTTCAAGCGATTCTTCTGCCTCAGCCTCCCAAGTATCTGGGACTACAGGTGTGACACCATGCCTGGCTAATTTTTGTATTTTCAGTAGCGATGGGGTTTCACCATGTTGGCCAGGCTGGTCTTGAACTCCTGACCACAAGTGATCTACCTGCCTTGGCCTCCCAAAGTGCTGGGACTGCAGGCATGAACCACCCCACCTGGCCAGAGAATTAATTTTTGATGAAAAAAAATTTTGACTCTCTATTGAGCAACTTATTTTAGGCCAAATTCTATTTCGACAGTTATCTTTTGCCCCGTCAGGTCTCCTGCTGAAGCTCCTTTCTCCACTTGCGAAACAATACTATACATGCCTTTTTTCTCTTATTTGCTGATAAATTAAAATTTATTTTATTTTTGTTTTTTATTTTTAGACGGAGTCTCACTCTGTCGCCCAGGCTGGAATGCACTGGCACGATCTCAGCCCACTGCAACCTCCACCTCCCCAATTCAAGCGATTCTCCTCTCTCAGCCTCCTGAGTAGCTGGGACGACAGGCGTGCGGCCACCCCGCCTGGCTAATTTTTTGTGTTTTTAGTGGAGATGGGGTTTCACCATGTTGGCCAGGCTGGTTTTGAATTCCTGACCTCAAGTGATCCACCCGCCTCAGCCTCCCAAAGTGCTGGGATTACAGGCATGAGCCTCTGCGCCCAGCCAAAACATACTCATTTGAAACTGCCAATTTTTATTTTCTGTGTTATGTTAACATTGATTCCCTATACCTTTCATCTACCTTTACTCATGAGTAGGTGACGTTTTTCTACCAGTCAACCTGTACACATTTTTAAAAGCTGTCCTAGCTGGTTTTGAAATGTAGAAGTGCCTTGAGTTGAAAAATAAATAGGAAATACAGGTCTTTAGATAACTAACTGTGGCATGGAGTCAGTTTATACTTTCTTTTTCAGGTGAATACATTATAATTCTTCAGTGTGACTTGAAGTAGAGCATTCACAGTGTGCTTGAAAACATGCAGTACCACTTGTGTCTGGCTAAGGGGGAAGTAGGGAGTGGTCTCATAGGTGGATTTTTGGGAAGTTCTATGTTTTGAACTGAATTGAGCAATTAGTGGAATTATGTTGTTGATTGTTAGGAAGTATATATCATCTAGGCCAGGTGCAGTGGCTGATGCCCGTAATCCCAACACTTTGGGAGGCCGAGGCAGGCGGATCACCTGAGGTTAGGAGTTTGAGACCAGCCTGGGCAACACGGTGAAACCCTGTCTCTACTATAAATATGAAGATTAGCTGGGCGTGGTAGCGGGCGCCTGTAATCTGAGCTACTTGGGAGGCTGAGGCAGGAGAATCGCTTGAACCCAGGAGGTGGAGGTTGTAGTGAGCTGAAATCTCGCCACTGCATTCCAGCCTGGGCGACAAGAGTGAGACTCTGTCTCAAAATAAATAAATAAATAGGAAATATTCATCATGTAGAACACAGCTTTTTTTTCTTTTCCTTTTTTTTTTTTTTTTTTGAGACTGAGTCTCGATCTGTCTCCAGGCTGGAGTGCAGTGGCACGATCTTGGCTCACTGCAACACCTGCCTCCTGGGTTCAAGTGATTCTCCTGCCTCAGCCTCCCAAGTGGCTAGGACTACAGGTGTGCACCACCACACCCAGCTAATTTTTGTATTTTTAGTAGAGACGAGGTTTTACCATGATGGCCAGGGTGGTCTCAAAACCTTGACCTTGTGATCTGCCTGCCTTGGCCTTCCAAAGTGCGAGGATTACAGGCGTGAGCCACCGCACCCGGCCAGATCACAGCATCTTAAATAGTGTTTCTTTTCCCAAGTAGAGTGCTAAAAAAAAAAAAAAAAAAAAAATTTCTCTGACCTGATGAAAAAACTGTGATTCTATCTTGATCTCAGAAATTTGTGTTTATTAGTAAGAAATATTTAACCTTCTCATTTTTATAATGTCCCAAAAGTAACACTTGATTTATTTAGTAATCAGTTCATTAAAAATGTTTATTTTTTTAAACAATTACTCTACCATGAGGGCAAATTTGGTTATAGCATATATAATGGTTTGTTTAATCTTTGGTTGGTAAAAACATACTTTGAGGCTTTTATTTTATTAGAATCTTGACATGCTATATTTGGGGGTAAAATATATTTTAATGCCTTACTCTAGATGAGTAAAAAGTAATGATAATACATGTTTCTTGTGAAGGGAAAATAAAGTCCAGTTTTATTTTACTATATATCAAATAGTAATAAAAAAAAAGATTAGTGATTTCAGTCTTTCAGAAATGGTTGGCATCCCTCTGCCTTAGTTCTTATCTCATTTGTAAAGGATTGAGTTCTTCCTTAATGTTTTCTCCTGATATGAGAATGTGGTTATATTCTTTCTTAGGTAATTGATATGAATCTAACCCAGTTTTTTTTTTTGTTTGGTTTTTTTTTGGTTACTTTAAGTTGAAATGTAAAGGAGCAGTTGGTCCTGTACATTTACAGGCTTCTCTGTGATAATTGATAATCACAATCATGACCCTAAAGCATCAGGAAAATACTGTATACCATATGCTCAGATATATATATATATCTCTCAGATAGAGATAGAGACAGAGTCTCACTCTGTTGCCTAGGCTGGAGTGCAGTGGCGTAGTCTGGGCTCACTGCAACCTCCGCCTCCCCAGGTTTAAGTGATTCTCTTGCCTCACCCTCCCGAGTAGCTGGGACTACAGGCATGCGCCCCCACACCCAGCTAATTTTTGTGTTTTTAGTAGAGATAGGGTTTCACCATGTTGGCCGGGCTGGTCTTGAACTCCTGACTTCAAGTGATCCACTGGCCTTGGCCTCCCAAAGTCTGGGATTTCAGGCGTGAGCCACTGCACCCAGCCTACTTAAAAAAAATTTTTTTTTCAGAAAAGAGGGAGCTGCCTTACATTTCAGTCTATATTTATTACACTCCTAATGTACATTTCTCTCTCACTTTCTTTATTTTGCAAAGCAAAGTACTATTCAGTAAAGAGCCTGAAACTGCTTCAGTCCAAGCTGATTTTGAATGCATAAAGATTTACTTGTTGGATTCAGTAAAAAAGGAATAAGAAAAACTTACTAGATAGTAATTTTTCCTAGGTATATGACCTCAAAATTGTGCTTAGATGCCATTGAAATAAACATTCATGTTTTCCATTCCACTCAACAAATATCACTTAAAAACAGTACAGTTGGTGATTTCTTATGGAAATCATAAATATGTACTGCAGAGTGAAAAAACCAACTACTTAACTATGATGAAATGGGAACTTTTGGTTAAATTTGTAGGGATAGGCCAGGTGCAGTGGCTCATGCCTGTAATCTCAGAACTTTGGGAAGCCAAGGTGGGCAGATCACCTGAGATCAGGAGTTTGACACCAGCCTGGCCAACATGGTGAAACCCAGTCTCTACTAAAAATACAAAAATTAGCTTTGCATAATGGCGGATGCCTGTAATCTCAGCTACTCGGGAGGCTGAGGCAGGAGAATCCCTTGAACCCAGGAGGCGAAGGTTGCAGTGAGCCAAGTTCGTGCCACTGCATTCCAGCCTGGGCAACAGAACAAGACTCCATCTCAAAAAAAAAAAAAAAAATTACAGGGATAAATTTGCAGTGATAACATTTTACACATATGCAAAAAGTGCTGTATCTCAAACAGTTTAGATGGAAATGAAGATGATTTGCTTTCAGAATGTGTGTTAGATGACTCAAAAAGTGACTCCAATGATAAGGAATGCACTGGTTTCGAATTTATGCATAAAGATTTTGAATGAAAGTGTTTTGTGAAACATTAAGGTAGGAGAAAAATCAATATTTTGATATTATGGTTTATTATTTTAAGCCTACTAAATTAATTTACATTTCAGAAGTAAACATCTGGTGTTTGGTCTATATCTCTAGAAGTGTATAGTCAAGTTGGTCAGAAAACACTGTTTTTATGTTCTTGTTAGAAAGGGATAAGGTAAATCACCTTGTATTTGGAATTTCTTTCTATTTAGGCTTATTTGGTATTAAAGTGTTGTGGGGTTTTTTTGAGATGGTGTCTCGATGTGTTGCCCCAGCTGGTCTCCAATTTCTGGCCTCAAGAGATCCTCCTGCCCCAGCCTCCCAAGTAGTTGTGATTACAGACATGCTTCACTACTCCCAGCATTAAATTGTATTTTTTGTACTTCATTTAAGGTAAAGAATATCTAATACTGTAATACAATATTTTGAGAGTTCTGCCTAAAAATGTTTTGGCTTAAACAAAAAAGCTTGGTTATCCTGAAAGAACTTAATTTTGTGAGACAACTCAGTTCTCTAATAATTCTCAACAAAGAACATGTTAATATAAATAGCTTTAAAAGTGGTATAATTTGCTTACTATTTAGAAAAACACTTCTACCCAATAAATGAAGAAGAAAGAAAAATCTCTGCTTTACAATTTTTATTCTTATCTAGATCCAATTATTAGTTTTTAAGTTAATATATTTTTGGTGACTTATTTTTTATTAATTAAAAAAATTTGCAGCTGTCCCTTTCCCCCCAACACATCGCTTGACATCTGAAGAAGTATTTGATCTGGATGGGATACCCAGGGTTGATGTTCTGAAGAATCACTTGGTAAAAGAAGGTCGAGTAGATGAAGAAATTGCGCTTAGAATTATCAACGAAGGTGCTGCCATCCTTCGGAGAGAGAAAACCATGATAGAAGTAGAAGCTCCAATCACAGGTAAGCTTATTCATGTTTTGGGTATTATTTTTATTATGTCGTTGTTTAGTTGCGTGGATTTAAAACTTACTGTTTTCAATGATACTGTATGCTAAATCAATATTACTTGGACATTATCTTGAATTTCCAAATTATTTTCCATACTTAAAAAAGATTGCCTGTTTTCAGTGAATAGACATGATTCTAAATAATCTGAGTGTAGAAGTTAGTCTATTATGCTTTCGTTAAGGTTTCATCAATTGTATTGACCATACTTCAATTTGATTCAATACTTAACTTTGCTTTCAATTGTTAGGGTCAAATACCTTGATATCATATCAGATACCAAAAGTGACCATTTAGAGAGCAACAGAAAGTATTGAGTTAGAATGGATATTTTAACTGCCACCATTGTAATTTTGTCATCTTGAAACTTAAAACACATCCTTGGAGTCCTAGAGACGATCTTTATAAATGTAGATGACAGTTTGTCACTGACCACAAATTTCATTATTTCTGTTACATCTTTTTCTAGATCTTGAGCACATGAACACTTGGTTACACATCATCCTAATCATGACTCTTCACAGACTACTTCCTTCTCAGACATTTCTTGATAGCATTTATACTGTCTTTTGTAAAATACGTTTTAACTTAACTAAAATTTGTTATTTTAGAGATTTTTTTCCCTTGTCTAATAATCTTCTTGTTTCAGTGTGTGGTGACATCCATGGCCAATTTTTTGATCTGATGAAACTTTTTGAAGTAGGAGGATCACCTGCTAATACACGATACCTTTTTCTTGGCGATTATGTGGACAGAGGTTATTTTAGTATAGAGGTAATAATCATAAACTGTCATTTGATTTGCTGTTAAGTGTTAACAGAGATGCTTTCCGTTAATCCTAGTTTTCACAAGTACCTGTGTTAGGTTTTTTTTTAAATAACTCTGCATATTCTGAAGTTTTTATGAAAAGCTACTGTTTATTCCTGTTCTGTCTTTCAAACAATTCAAATAAATTTGTTTGGATAACTCTGTTTATATAATTATAATTGCCATTTTTTCCCCAGTGGAATTTTTGAGCAGACTGAGGGGTCTTTATTGCCCTGTTAACTAGTGGCCTTAAAAAGTTAGTGCTATTTATCTCTCTTGCCCCTAAAGGCATTAAACCATGTGAAAAAAGATTACTTGAATTCTCTCTGATTAAATAAAGTATATTGTGATTTTTTTATTGCTTGAGCCCTAGTGCTTCTGTTTCTCCTTATGTAGCTATTAAGACTCAAGTATATCATATGGAATCTTTGTGTATTTGGAAGGTATTAATTTGTTTTTAAAAACTTGAGGCATTAAAATGACCTTTTGATTATCACTTAACAGTAGATGGTTCCTTTTGCTCCTTTTTCTTTTTTCTTTTTCTTCTCTTTTTCTTTTTTTTTTTTTTTTTTTGAGACAGTGTCTTACTCTGTGGCCCATGCTGGAGTACAGTGGCACCAGCATGGCTCAATGTAGCCTTGAGCTCTTGAGCTCAAGGGATCATTCTGTCCCAGTCTCTCAAATAGCTGGGACCACAGGTGCACACCACCATGCCCAGACTAATTTTTAATTTTTTTGTAGCAATTGAGTCTCTTATGTTGCCCAGGCTGGTCTTGAACTCCTGGGCTCAAGTGATCCTCCCGCCTTGGTCTCCCAAAGTATTGAGATTACAGATGTGAGCCTTGTTGCCCTGCCAGCTTTTTAAATTGTATAAATAAAATTCTGTAACTGTAGAACAATATGTATTTTCCAATATATACATTTTCTTTCTTTTTTTTAATGAAAAGGGGATCATATTATAATATTGTCTGTAACTTGCTTTTTCATACATCCCTACACCGAATGTCTTTCCAAGTCAGTAAATATAAACTTGTAGCATCATTTCAATAGCTACATTGTTTTCCACCTAATAACAAACTATAATTAATTAATTCCTTGTGGTTAAACACTGAAGATGTTCCCAGTTTTTTGCCTTTACAAATGATGCTTCAATGAGTCATATTATTCATGCATCTTTATATACTTGCCCGATTATTTTTGTATGACAAATTCCTAGAGGTAGAATTATGGGGTCAAATTTCTACCAATAGATACCTGTGTTGCACATTTAATATGTTGTAAGCATGTTCTAGGCACTGAACACATGTTGATTAATCCTTACAATAATATTAATGAGGTAAGTACTGTTGTTTTTTTCATTTTATAGATGAGGAACCTGAGGCTTAGAGAGGTTAAGTAACTTGCCTAAGGTTGTATTATTAGTAAACAGCATAGCCAGGCAATGTGACTCCAAGCATGTGCTTTTAACCACCTTTCCTAGATATTGAAACCTTACCTGGTGAATTTACGTTGGTTACTGTTGTTTATATCCCCTTCTCCAGTGTTTCCAATATACCTTTTTTTCTGAGGTGTGCTAGGATTCTCAAGAGTGGAAGGAAGTTCTAGACTCCGTCAGTCCTGCTTCCCTTAGGAATTTTACTATCCTGAGTTCTTCTACCTCCTGCTGATAGTTGATTATTAGCCTCGTCAGCTTTTCCCAAATTATCACAAGGCTTCAGGCAAATCAGAAAATGGCCCATCCTAACAAAAAAATTTCAGGCATTTGACAAAAGCAATAAAATAAACAGTTTTATGACGCTTATTTGGTAACTAAGTTGGTGTGCATATCCTTGTATAAGATTGTTTTGTAGCTGACTCTTTTTTTTTTTTTTTGAGACTCTCACTCTGTTGCCCAGCCTGGAGTGCAATGGTGTGATCTCGGCTCACTGCAACCTCTGCCTCCCAGGTTCAAGCGATTCTCCTGCCTCAGCCTCCCGAGTAGTTGGAATTACAGGTGCCCACCAACACTCCCGGCTAGTTTTTGTATTTTTAGTAGAGACAGGGTTTCACCATGTTGGTCAAGCTGGTCTCGAACTCCTGACCTCAGGTGATCTGCCTGCCTCGGCCTCCCAAAGTGCTGGGATTACAGGCGTGAGCCACCGTGCCTGGATGTAGCTGATTCTTTTAATACTTTTTGTTGTTATAAAAGGAAAATAACAAAGACTCAAAACAAGCAATGAGAACAGATTATTTCCCTGATTTTATTACTTTTTTCCCTTTTGAATAAAATGAAGGTGTGAATAGTTACACGTTTAAATATACCTTAATTTATTAACAATAAAGTTTGGTTGGGTGTGGTGGCTCACATCTGTAATCCCAGCACAGGTTGGCCAAGTCAGGCAGATTGCTTGAACCTAAGAGTTCGAGACCAGCCGGGGAAGCATGGTGAAACCCTGGCTCCACAAAAAAATACAGAAACTTAGCTGGGCCTTGTGGCATGTGCCTGTAAGTCCCAGCTGCTCAAGAGACTGAGGTAGGAGGATTGCTTGAGCCCAGAAGGTTGAGGCTGCAGTGAGCAGTAATTGTGCCACTCCAACCTGGGTTACAGTGAGACTTTGTCTCTAAAAATAAAAAAGTTTGTTTTTTCTTTTTGCATGTGATTATATACCATGCTTATTTCCATATGAAATAGTTCTTCCTTTTTTAAGCAAATAAATAGTGAGTCTCTTATGTTAAACCTATTTAGAGAACAGCATCTGCTATAATGTTTAATAATATTTTTATGTAAAAAATTACATTTGCATTGAATTAGTTCAGATAATAAGCACTTACCATATGTAAGGCAATATTCATAATCAACTAAACAAACATAAAACATGGACCTTCCCTTCATTAGGTAGCATGGCAATAATGCTTAAGATCAGAGGATCAGAATCCTGTCTCCATCACTTAGAAGTTTTGTGGTTTTGGACAAGTTACTTAAGATCTTTGCTTCAGTTTCTGATTTGTAAAATAAAGATGATATTACATACTTCATAGTGTTGTTTAAGGAATAAATTAGGAGAATTAATTATATAGTGCTTCACACATTGTAAGTACTCAGTAAATGTTAGCTGCTGTTATTTTGACATTATTATTTTATTTACTAATAGGCGTCTGTAGACCAATGTGCTAATTGTTTTTATATTGGGCAGTCTGTAAATCAAAAGTAATTAAATAGATTGTTTGACTCATTCATTCAACAAATATTTATTGCTCTTCTCCTATTTGCTAGCTACTTTTCTAGGAGTAGAGAATCAAAAGTGAGTAAGATGACAAAATCTGTGATTTTGTGGTGCTTATGTTTTAGTAAGGGACAAGGAAAGATAATAGGGGATGGTAAGGTTAATAGAGGAAAAGGAGCAAAGATCAAGCAGCTTCATTAAACAAAAATACAAGATAAATTCACTAGAAAAATTTTCTTTTGCAGTGTGTCTTATATTTATGGGTTCTGAAGATTCTATACCCAAGCACATTATTTCTTCTGAGAGGCAACCATGAATGCAGACACCTTACTGAATATTTTACCTTTAAGCAGGAATGTGAGTACTGCCAGGAGAAATGTTTTCACTTCCTCAGTATTCTTTTGGACTTATGTGTGTAGTAGGAGTTTTGAGGACTTTACAGTGCAACATGTAAGGATAGATTTCATGTCTACACGTAAAGCTTTGAGGAAAGTTGTCGAGCACTCTTTGGTATTTAATGGTGTTTAATTGAGAAGTTTTTGGTGGGGCATGGTGGTTCACGCCTGTAATCCCAGCACTTTGGGAGGCCCAGGCAGGCAGATTGCCTGAGCTCAGGAGTTGGAGACCAGCCTGGCCAACATGGTGAAACACCGTCTCCACCAAAAGTACAAAAAAAAAAAAAAATTAACTGAGTGTGGCAGTGTACTCCTATAGTCCCAGCTACTCAGGAGGCTGAGGTGGGAGGATCACTTGAGCCTGGGAATCAGAGGTTGTAGTGAGCTGAGATCGTCCCACTGCATTCCAAACTGGGCTATAGAGTCAGTTCCTGTCTCAAAAAAAAAAAATTTTTTCATTTCAGAATTTCCTATTATGTTTAACTTTTACAAACACACTTAGTAGTTTAGAGTTTTATATATAAGTTTTAATGTTAAAATTAATTTTTCTAAGCCGGGCATGGTGGCTCACACCTGTAATCCCAGCACTTTGGGAAGCCGAGGCCGGTGGATCACCTGAGGTCAGGAGTTTGAGACCAGCCTGGCCAACACGGCGAAACACCATGTCTACTAAAAATACAAAAATTAGCCAGATGTGGTTATATGTGCCTGTAATCCCAGGTACTCAGGAGGCTGAGGCAGGAGAATCATTTGAACCTGGGAGGTGGAGGGTGCAGTGAGCCGAGATTGTGCCATTGTACTTCCAGCCTGGGCAACAAGAGCGAAACTCTGTCTCATATATATATATATATATATATATATTTCTAACAGGAAAAAATAAAAACCAAAAGAAAAAAATGTTTTTTTGCATTGGAGATTTTTGTCCTTCAATCTTGAGGCATTCCTGTGAGGGATCCTAACAAATTGTTTATCCTGTTATCATTGTAGATCATTTCAATCATGCTTTTAATGATTGAAACTCTTTAAAAAAAATTTTTTTTTTTTTTTTGTATCATAGTTTTAAGACTAGTCAGGTACAGTGGTTGGTGAAATTCTTAACCTACAATGTTTATCCCTTTTCTCTCTCAAATTATTACCGCAATGGTAATCTAATACCTGTAAGCGTGTTACAGAACAAGGTTAGGCCTTTTTCACACATCAAACCTTTGTGCTTTTTAATTATTTTAATTATTTTTATTTTTTTTTGAGACAGTCTCGCTCTGTCGCCCTGGCTGGAGTGCAGTGGTGCGATCTCGGCTCACAGCAACCTCCTCCTCCCGGGTTCAAGTGTTCTCCTCCCTCAGCTTCCCCAGTAACTGGAATTACAGGCACGCGCCACCACACCCTGCTAATTGTGTTTTTAGTAGAGGCGGGGTTTCACCATGTTGGCCAGGCTGGTCTCTAACTCCTGACCTCAAGTGATCCGCCTGCGTCGTCCTTCCAAAGTCCTGGGATTACAGGTGTGAGCCATTGTGCCTGGCCTGACTTTGTGCTTTTTAAATTAATATTCATGACTGTATTAAGTAGAGTTAAATTCTAAAAACAGAAATAATTTCAACGTTTTGAGACTCAAAACATGATCCATTAAAGATCATATTAAGTAGAGACTTGCAGTAAAAGGAGAAAAATACAGTGATGGGTAGTGGCAGAAGTGGCATACTCTTACACCGTCAAGGATCAGGCAGTTAACCTAAATGAGTAAGATAAGTCCTGGAAAGTGCATGCTTGACCTAAAAGCAGTCAAATTAGAATTTTTATTAAACCACAGTGCTAGAAAACAGGTTCATTAGCACACTACCAGTTTAGAACCTCTGGTACTGGATATATATATAGTTTTTAAAAATATTTGAATATTATAGTATTAAAACAGGAAGTAGGAACTAAGTTCTTTTTCTTTGCTTAGATAAATAACAAACCACCTACCAAAATCTCATCAAAACCAAAATACTCAGGAATTTAAAGTTATAAAGGAGCAAAGGAAAGTGCATGACATCTCTCTAAAAGTAAATGATAGTTTGATTTGGTAGAGTTTTGTCTTTCTTTTGTTTCTATATTGGCTTCGTGCTTCACTGCCCATTTTTAAGTATTCATTGTAGACAAGAGGAACCCCTCAGCTTTTCTGACATACGAGTATGCTGTTACTTTTATTTTTCAGAAAAAATAGATGAACTTTGAATTTTGTTGTGATGATGTAGTCGTCTTGCCTGTAATAACAATAGTCATTGACGGCCGGGCGCGGTGGCTCAAGCCTGTAATCCCAGCACTTTGGGAGGTGTCGAGACGGAGCGGATTGCGGTCAGGCATCAAGACCATTCCTGGCTTAACACGTGAGTCCCCGCCTCTACTAAAAATGGCTGGAAAAACTAGCTGGCGAGGTGGCTGGAGCCAGTCCCAGCCGGGAGGCTGAGGCAGGAGAATGGCGTGAACCCGGGAGGCATGGAAGCAGTGAGTTGAGATCCGGTTACAGACTCCAGCCTGGGCGACTGAGCGAGACTCCGCCCCCAAAAACCACAGCTGACTTAGAGTAAAATAAAGCAAGTATTAAAATGATTTTAACCTCAACTGTACTCATTTTGCCTTATTTGGCTGATAAAGGTGAAGGGTTGAGCTGTTTTTAAGAGATTTCTTTTTTTTTTTTTTTTGAGATGGAGTCTCACTCTGTCACCCAGGCTGGAGTGCAAGTGGCGTGATCTCGGCTCACTACCACCTCCACCTCCTGGGTTCAGGTGATTCTCGTGCCTCAGCCATTGAGTCTCTGGGATTACAGGCACACACCACCATGCCTGGCTAATTTTTGTATATTTTTAGTAGAGATGGTGTTCTGCCGTGTTGACCAGGCTGGTCTCGAACTCCTGACCTCAAGTGATCTGCCCGCTTTGGCCTGTCTAAATTTGCTGGGATTACAGGTGTGAGCCACTGTGCCTTGCCTGTTTTTAGAGATTTGACTTACTTATTTTTAATAATACTTGATGACATTTTTGCTGAATAATCCAAAATAATTTTAGAGAGCAAATATTTTGCTTCATAAGACATATCATCCAGAATAATTTTAGAGAGAGCAAATATTTTGTCTTTATAAGACTGATAACATTGCGTATTTTTGTTGATTCTTATAGGGGAAGATGCTTTCCTTAAAAAATATTGTGTGCAGTAAAATTTATTCTCTGTGGTATTTACTTCTGTGACTTTTGACACTTCATAGAGTTGCCCACTACCACTATCATGATACAGAAAAGTTTTATCATGCCATAAATTCTCTCTTGCTACCTTTTTATAGTCACCCCTTCACTCACTCTGAAACCCTGGCCACCACTTTGCTGTTTACTGTCTCTATAGTTTTCTTGCAATCTGTCTGTCTGTCTGTCTGTCTATCTGGGCTATTACCTTTTACAATGGAAACTGTAACTATCTCAATTTCATTATAAATAGCTAAAAGATATAAAGGAGGGGAGAGAACAAGAAATAAAAATCTAATATATATGTTTTTAAAATGGTCAACCAGTAATGTAATTTTCAATTAATTTTTTGTTTTCCTAGGTAAAATTAAGTATTCGGAAAGAGTCTATGAAGCTTGTATGGAAGCTTTTGATAGTTTGCCTCTTGCTGCACTTTTAAACCAACAGTTTCTTTGTGTTCATGGTGGACTTTCACCAGAAATACACACACTGGATGATATTAGGAGAGTAAGTATATATTTTACTTCCAAGATTGATTTCTATTTATAGTACATTGTTGAGTAGAGTAGAAGTTTCACACTTCTTTTCACTGCCAAGATTAGGTAATGGTAAAAATTAATATACTGATATCTTGAGGAAATAGCTTCTGTTTATTCACAATAATATACTATGAGCTGTATTCAAAGTTAGTATATTTTCCTATGCACATTTTGTCCTTACTTTGTGATGAGTTACTTCTGTTCTTTCTTTTCTTTCTTTCACAGTTAGATAGATTCAAAGAGCCACCTGCATTTGGACCAATGTGTGACTTGTTATGGTCCGATCCTTCTGAAGATTTTGGAAATGAAAAATCACAGGAACATTTTAGTCACAATACAGTTCGAGGATGTTCTTATTTTTATAAGTAAGGAAAAATATCCAAGATTAATCACATTTTAGTTGTTAACAAAGCATATGCTTCATACAAAAAAACCATTATTTTACTTAATTTACTCTTTTTCCCCCACAGCTATCCAGCAGTGTGTGAATTTTTGCAAAACAATAATTTGTTATCGATTATTAGAGCTCATGAAGCTCAAGATGCAGGGTAAGAATTCTGTTTCCCTGACCCAAATTAACACCTAAAATATAAATCAAACTTAGTAACCATGATTGATGCTTTACGATGCATATTAAGCTATTTGTTTTGCAGCTATAGAATGTACAGAAAAAGTCAAACTACAGGGTTCCCTTCATTAATAACAATTTTTTCGGCACCTAATTACTTAGATGTCTACAATAATAAAGGTAAGATGTTGTTGATAAAAATTGTTAAACAACTTAGTATTTTAATAGACTTTTAATATAATAAAAAAAGGGTGTTGTTTGAAACTATTAGTATCCACATTCTTTATAAATAACTGTAAGATATAAGGGAGGGGAGAGAACAATAAATAAAAATCCAAAATGTGAAACTAAGTAATACGTAACCCCATTCCACAACTTGTCTCGAAAAAAACGTTTTGTAAAATGTGCTCTGAGTTAAGTGCATCAAGCAAAACCAAACATGATTTTCTCAAACTCCCCTTTCTTAAATCTTTTCCCTTATTGAGGATGTTTTCTTGTTTGTATAAAGCTGCTGCTGCTTTGATGATTTTATTTGCACTGTCTGCTTGTTTAGTTTATCATGTTTCTTGTTTTATGTTCACTGATCTAGGTTCTCTTTCCCTTTCTTATCTCCTTCTTTTACCTCCACAGTCTTATCACTGCCCCATGAAGCTTTGTATTTGAGCTTTTTTAAAAAAATTAATCCAGCTTCATCTCATTTGAGGGATACATTCTTCTCTTTCTTTTTACTGCTTTTTTCTTTGCCTTCTGTTCCAGTGATTTTCATTTTCCCACCTTCCCTGAAAATTTGACCTGTCTATAGTAATTGGATTTCATTTTATTTTGAATACAATTTATTAACAGAAAGTGCCAAAGGGTCTTAATCTAGTTAAGTGTGTGCCAAGGACATTGAAGATGAGATTGGGTATGTTTATGTAGTTTACATCTTTGGAAGATGAAATTAAGAGGCCAGCTTCTCTTCTGTCTTGACATGTCTGGAATTCAGTTGACTATGCCATGGCTTCAGGATCAGACTGGAGTGGATGTGCCAAGAGGAAAGAACAGAAGGTTAAAGACTTTAAAAAGGGCATTTAGAGAGAGAATGAGGTCATTGCTAAATAAGAGTCATGGTGTAAGTTCAAAAGAGGAACAGAGGAAGAGTTTTTTTGGATGATGAGAGGTGATGGTGAAAAGATTAAAACATTTGCCTGAGACCAAACAGTAGCATGCTGGATAAATTTGGTACAGAATATGCTACAAGAACTTATACTATAGATGTCTTATGAAATATGACTGCATTTTTTTTTTTTTTTTTTTTTTTGAGGCGGGGGCTTTTTCTTTTGCCCCCGGCTGGGGGGCAGTGGGGGATTTCGGGCCCCTTCCAGCTCCGCCCCCCCCCGGGTTCACGCCATTCTCCTGCCTCAGCCTCCCGAGTAGCTGGGACTACAGGCGCCCGCCACCTCGCCCGGCTAATTTTCTTGTATTTTTAGTAGAGATGGGGTTTCACCGTGTTAGCCAGGATGGTCTCGATCTGCTGACCTCGTGATCCGCCCATCTCGGCCTCCGAAAGTGCTGGGATTACAGGCTTGAGCCACCGCGTCCGGCGGCCATATGACTTCATTTTTTAAAAGAAACATCTAAGTTTTGATTCCATTCTCTCTTTCTCTTTTGAGACAGGGTCTCGCTCTGTTGCCCAGGTGGAATGCAGTAGTGCAGTCTCGGCTGACTACTACATCTGCGTCCTGGGTTCAAGTGGTTCTCTTGCTTCAGCCCTCCCTAATAGCTGGGATTATAGGCACCTGCCACCTCGCCCAGCTAATTTTTGTATTTTTATAGAATGAGGTTTCACCATGTTCACCAAGCTTGTCTTGAACTTCTGAGTTCAAGTGATCTGCCTGCTTCGGCCTCCCAAAGTGCTGGGATTATAGGCCTGAGCCAGTGCACTCCTGCCCTGATTCCATTCTCAAAAACAGAACCAAGTGTTAAATTTAACTTTCTATCAGTGCTCTAATTCCTCAGCTGTGATTTCCCCTTGTTAGTATTAAGGGAGCTAGTGTTCAGTGTCCAGTTGAGTACTGCCTTACTGATTGTCCGTTGTTTGTTTGACTCAGGAAGTTAAGGGATGGATTTTTTTTTTAGTACTTATAAAAGAAACTCAAACCATTGACTGTCTTGTCAAAAATCAAATGTCTCTTTGTAGTTCTGAGTCTGTACATAAATAGTGTTAATGGTTTGAGTGTTTACATTGTATGGGTATGTTTGTAATTTTTCATTCTATCCATAAGGCAATTTTCTAGATTTTTCTCTTTTCTCCCCTACAAAAGATCTGAAAGCTTGGTATCAGCTCATAATTTTTGAGGCTAATTTAAAATGCTTTATTTTCCCACTTTGAACTGATTGTCAAAACATATAATTTAAAATACTTTTATTTCAGATGGAAATTTCATATGGGAAACAAACATAATACTTATTAAGTTAGTAAACAGTAACGTGTAGCAGGATTACTTTTGATTCTTTATTAGCCAAAATCACAAATCTTGGAATTTAACATCTGCATTCCAGTGCTTGTCATTAAAGTGAAAAAGTAACCATAAAATATTATCTACAAGACATTATACTTTTGTGTATTTTCATGTGAAATGCATTGTCTGATCTTAAACCTCTGTGGTAAAGCAGTGTAGACATATTATTCCTGTTTTATAAATGAGAAACACATTAGTTGAATAATTTACCAAGCCTTGCACAGCTAATATGCGCTATAGTTTAGATGAGAATCCAGCCCTTCTAACCCAGTGTTCTATCAGTAATATAACCAGTAATTGAAATCTATGTAGGTCATTTAAGATTTTAATTATATCAACATATTGAAACATTAAATACCTGCATTTGAGATGAATATGTTATCTTTGGATTATTTGGTTATAATATTCTCTTTTCGTGTTTTAGTGGGATTTTTTTTCTAAACAAAGTAAAATATTTATTTTTAGTAGTTTTGCCTGATTTTCCATATTAAATGAAACAAATACATTCATACATTTATAAGTAAAATGTTCCAAATGGATGGGATTTTTTTGTTTGCTTTATTACCATTCAGCTATACTTTTCAGGTTGCCTGAAGCTAGAAAGATCTTAAATTCTCAATTTGTATGAACTTTAAAAACCTAGAAAATTGCTCATTGCCATTATCTGTTTCTTCTAAAAACTGAGTTTTCACAATTTTGGATTTAGTAAAAGTGCATGTTCATCATTGGATTATAAAGTAAAACAAACATTCTGGAAAGAATCTGGAAATTTCATTAGTAATATGAAGACCTGACTATAGTTAGAGTTCTACATGACAGTGTTAAAAACAAAACGTGTGTTATTATTAAAAATTCGTTCCTTCCTCCCTCTACCAGCCCTGATTCCACTCACCCCGATCTCCCTTCCTCTTAATATTTTTCTGCTTTTATGTATTTTATATTTTTAAGGCTAATTACAAATAGTTACATCTATGTTCAACTTATCTTGCAGCTGCTGTATTAAAGTATGAAAATAATGTGATGAATATTCGACAGTTTAACTGTTCTCCACATCCTTACTGGTTGCCCAATTTTATGGATGTCTTCACATGGTCTTTACCGTTTGTTGGAGAAAAAGGTATAATTTTTATTTTTTTTTAATTGTTTTATTACTGTTACATTTACTCCAGTTTACTATCATAGGCACATACTTGCTAAAGGAAACTGAAGTCTAGTTTCACTGTGGTTACAGCTCTACTTGTGTCAGTGGGTGTGGACATAAGAGTCTCAAAGATATTTTAGTTAGCTGTTTACAGCCCCCATGTGAGGCTGTCTGGGGGACTGGGAGAAGACTTATAAATAGCCCAATGTCTTCAGCTGTTGGGTTTTCTTTCTTTTTTTTTTTTCTTTAGCTTAAATCTTTTATGAAGGGGTGGAGAAATTGCTTTGAAATGGGTCCTTCTGCATATCTTAACACCATTTTGGGACATTCCACTGAAATTCATGGGAAAATCTAGTAGCCTTCATTTTAGCAATATTAGTCATTTTAATAGCAGTTCTGTACTTTAAGAGAAATCATAAAGAGAAATTCAGATTGTAACCCAATATTCCTTCTCTTATATAAAAAATGTATATAAAATTTTAGTAGCGATGCCTTTCTGATAATTTAGAGGAACACTTGTTAGTACATAATAGGCTTTTTGAGAGAAAATAAATGCTATTTAAGAAATTCTGTTTCTGTGTTTCATTTGTAGTTCTATAGAATTCTTAGGATTTTGTTACCTATCATGTTCTTCTTTTCTATTTTAAGTTAATTTTTTTATAAGAAAATGCCTCAGTTTCCATATGTGGAAAATGACAGTATGAGAGTACAGACATGATTATAAAACATTTTGTTCAGTATCCCCCTCTATTTTTTCTCACCTCTTCCATATTACAAAATGTTCCTTTCTGTATGAGATATGCCACTTCTGCCAAGGCAACTTGTAGTTCTGAAATTCAGAATTAATACTTAAACTGTGTATGTTAAACAGGTTTTCTACAGATTGCCTTTGGTGTTCTTCATTTACTAAGTAGGTCCAGTGTTAATATGGAGATAGAATTACCCTTTAGCATTTGAGAAGGGGGCCAGTTAAGGGCTTAGGTGCAAGGGATGCATTACACTTACAACCTTCTATCTTTGGTGTATGAGAAATAGTTCAGTCATAGCATCATCAGACTAAAGGGAATTAAATAATTCATCCTGCTCACTCTCCTGCCTTCAGGCTAGACTGGAGCTCAACTATTTTAATGTAATATGGGAAGGATGGAGGGGCCAGGAAGATAAGGTAGGAGGAAAATGCACATTTCATAGATTCTAATTTGATTCTCTGATGGTCCCACATAAGGAAATATTTCATTATATCTAATCTAAATGTTTATGCTATGAGTATTTAAACAAGGAAAGAAATAGAGATAACAGGTTTTTCTCAACTAATGCACCTATCAAAAACCAGGGCATCATAGGGTTTTTAGAGCTCATAAGTGGATTTAACAATCATTTAGCCCAACTCCTTTTGAGAGATGAGATAATTTAAGATGAATTCTGTGGATCCCTTATAAGTGAAGATGGAGAACAGTAGGCTTTTATCAGTGTTCCTACATTTGAGGTCTGCTACTAAGTGATCTTTAGTTTTTCTGTTGCCACTCTAAATCATCTTTTATAAACAAAGAGATATTCAAACTTTTTGACCATTTTTGTTGTTTTTCTTTAGATCTTCTCTAAATTATTCACATCTCTCTAAAAGTGTAAAGCTCAGCTTTTAACATTACGTGCAAATAGAATTCTAGCCAGTGTTGAGCACAGTAAGAAAATCTTCTCAAACTCTTTGCATATTTTGCTATTTTAATACATGAAGGCTGTTTAGATAGCCTGACTACTTCTTGATTCTAATGAACATTTTCTTGTGTGAAAAGCAGCAAGTGACATTTGTTTTACTTCCAAGAAGCCAGTTGGACTCTGGGTCTAGTTCCTGAGAAGCAATTAACCTAAGCCAGAGGCTTCCTGAGAGGCTGATTTAATCCCAAAATTAGGTGAAAGCAGTGTTTCTCTACCCTTTTGGGGGCTAAGAACTCCCACTATTTTTTTTATAGAGACAGAGTCTCACTCTGTCACCCAGACTGGCATGCAGTGGTGCCATCATAGCCCACAGCAGCCTTGAACTCCTGGGCTTATGTAATCCTCCTGCCTTGGCCTTTTAAAGCACTGAGATTATAGCTGTGAGCCACTGCACCTAGCCAAGAACCCCTTTTCTATTTCACTAAAAATATTCCTACATTGGCCTATAGTCCCAGCTGCTAGGGAGTCTAAGGCAGGAGGATCACTTGAGCCCAGGAGTTTGAGAATACAGTGTACAATAATCACACATCTGAATAGCCACTGCACCCCAGCCTAGACAATATAGCAAAACCCAGTCTCTGAAGAAGTAAAATAACTTACATTGGGAAATTCTCAACATACACCAAGGTAGAGTGAATAATATGAATATCCTATGTACCAATTATTCATCTTCAACAATTATCCAATCATAGCCAATCTTGTATCATTTATGTCCCCATCCAGTACTCCCCACCTCATACGTCAATTATTTTAAAACAAATCTCAACTCTTTTCTATCTATAAATACTTTAGAATATATTTCTAAAAAATAAAGACTCACATTTTAAAAGTATGCATAAAAACATTTATTAATTTTTTTTTTTTTTTTGAGGCGGAGTCTCGCTGTGTCGCCCAGGCTGGAGTGCAGTGGCGCCATCTCAGCTCACTGCAAACTCCGCCTCCCGGGTTCACGCCGTTCTCCTGCCTCAGCCCCCCGAGTAGCTGGGACTACAGGTGGCCGCCACCGCGCCCGACTAGTTTATCGTATTTTTAGTAGAGACAGGGTTTCACTGTGTTAGCCAGGATGGTCTCGATCTCCTGACCTCGTGATCCACCCACCTCGGCCTCCCAAAGTGCTGGGATTACAGGCTTGAGCCACTGCGCCCAGCCAATTTTTTTTTTTTTTTGAGACACAGTTTCATTCAGTTGCCCAGGCTAAAATGCAGTCTCATTCTGTTGCCCAGGCACAATCTCAGCTCACTGCAATGTCCATCTCCAGGGTTTAAATGATTCTCATGCCTCAGCCTCCTGAGTAGTTGGGATTACAGGCATGCTGTACCACACCTGGCTAATTTTTTTATATTTAG
This sequence comes from Papio anubis, assembly GCF_008728515.1. Classification (NCBI taxonomy): domain Eukaryota; kingdom Metazoa; phylum Chordata; class Mammalia; order Primates; family Cercopithecidae; genus Papio; species Papio anubis. The sequence continues at coordinate 70,023,314 of NC_044986.1, read as the reverse complement.
TAGAGACAGGGTTTCACTATGTTGGCCAGGCTGGTCTCAAACTCCTGGCCTCAAGAGCTCTGTTTGCCTCAGCCTCCTAAAGTGCTGGGATTACAGGTGTGAGCCACCACCAAAAGCATTAATTTCTTAATATAGAACCCCTTTGAGAATCTGATAAAAATTATGGACTTTTGCTTCAGAAAAATTCACGCATAAACGTGTGTACTCACAACATTTTCAGGATGGTCGTAGTTCTGAAATGAATTTGCAGTCTTCACACTTATTGACCCTCCTTTAGAACCTCTGTTCTAGAGGATCTAATGTTATATGATCTTCCATAGAAGGTCATACATGGAAGATTTGTTTATTTACTAGATTTTTTTTAAGTGTTTTATTCAAGGTACCAAGGAAATACAGATACAAGTAAGATGGGTCTTTGCAGGTTAATATGGGATCTGTGATATATAAATAATGATAATAAGATGTAATATGGTAAGTGTTCCAAGACAAGCCTAGTTTTATAGGAATTGAGATGGGCTGGGCGTGGTGACTCGGGGGCGGGGCACGGTGGCTCATGCCTGTAATCCCAGCACTTTGGGAGGCTGAGGTGGGTGGATCACGAGGTTAGGAGTTCAAGACCAGCGTGGCCAAGATGGTGAAACCCTGTCTCTACTAAAAATGCAAAAATTAGCTGAGTGTGATGGCGGGCAGCTGTCATCCCAGCTACTTGGGAGGCTGAGGCAGAGAATTGCTTGAACCTGGGAGGCGGAGGTTGCAGTGAGCTAATATTGTGCCACTGCACTCCAGACTGGGCAACAGACCGAGACTCTGTCTCAAAAAAAGAGGAGAGGCCGGGCGCGGTGGCTCACACCTGTAATCCCAGCACTTTGAGAGGCCGAGGCAGGTGCATCATGAGGTCAGGAGATAGACCATCCTGGTTAACACAGTGAAACCCCGTCTCGACTAAAAATACAAAAAATTAGCTGGGCGTGGTGGCAGGTGCCTGTAGTCCCAGCTACGTGGGAGGCTGAGGCAGGAGAATGGCCTGAACCTGGGAAGTGGAGGTTGCAGTGAGCCGAGATCATGTCACTGCACTCCAACCTGGGCAACAGAGCAAGACTCTGTCTCAAAAAAAAAAAAAAAGAGAAAGGAGGTTATTTCTGTCAGAGGGATTAAAGTAGCTTTTGAACAGAGGCTTGAAGAATGGTGGAATGGTGCTGGTTTGTTATGAGCAACAGAATTCTAGATAAGAGAACTTCCCGAGCCTGAGTCTGAAAGCAAGAAATCATAGGTCTCTTTGAGGGTTTAATTTGATGAGTGAGTAGGATATATGAAGGACAGTAGTGGAAAAGGAATTAAAGGTTAGGGCTAGATCATGATGATACTGATCACCACACAGAGAAGTTGGAACTTTGATAAATGGTGGGCAAGCCACTGAGATGGAATTTGACTGTAGTCGTCATTTAGAAAAATTAACTGTGGTGAAGTGGACTGGAAGGAAGACTTGAGGTTGGGAGACCTGTTACACCAGAAGTCAGGTAAAGACATAATGAAGGCCTGGTAGCATTAGGAACAGAGAGTGGGGAGAACCGAAAGAATAGTGGAAGTAGAATCAGTGAGACTTAACAAGATTACATATTTAAGGCTAGGGAATGGTTGAAGATGACTTGGATATTTTGAGTCTGGTGAAGATAGTACCATTAACACACTCCGATGAGAAAACTCTTGTTACAACAACCCTTTACTCAGGTTATTGCTGTTCTTCATGTTCATTGGAATCTCTAGGCTTTTCAGTATGTCATTTTCTTTCTTTCTTTTTTTTCTTTTTTCTTGAGACAGAGTCTCGCTCTGTTGCCCAGGCTGGAGTACAGTGGTATGATCTCAGCTCATTGCAATCTCCATTTCCCAGGTTCAAGCAGTTCTCATGCTTCAGCCTTCCAAGTCTGGGATTACAAGTGCGTGCCACCACACCCAGCTAATTTTTGTGTTTGTCGCAGAGACAGGGTTTCGCCATGTTGGGCAGGCTGGTCTTGAACCCCTGACCTCAAGTGATCTGCCCTCCTTAACCTCCCAAAGTGCTGGGATTGCCGGTGTGAGCCACTGTACCCAGCCCAAGTCATTTTCTTACTAGTCAAATCACTTTTTACCTCTCCCTTCTTAACATACCCTCAAACTCCTTTCTCTTCTGTTTTTCTACTTCATTTATCCTATACATCTTAGGTCTAGTCAAATCCAGCCATCTATTTTCTCCATTCCTATAGCCACAGTATAGAGTGCTGCTGGAGATTTTTACAGACTTATGAATTGGCACCACCCCTTGATTTTTAACATTAGCCGAGCTCTCAGTAGAACCCTAATACCGTTTATATCCTTAGTCTGTTTTTTTCTCCCATTTTGCTTAGGATAGAGTCTAAATTTTCATTTTTTAAAAAATTTTATAAAGAAAAGAGGGCCAGGCGCAGTGGCACATGTCTGTAATCCCAGCACTTTGGGAGGCTGAGGTGAAAGGATCACTTGCGCCTAGGAGTTCAAGGCTGCAGTTTGCTGATCACTCCACTCCACTGCACTCCAGCCTGGGTGACAGAATGGGACTTTATCTCAAAAAAAAAAAAAAAAAAAAAAGGAGTTTAATTGGCTCATGGTTCTGCAGGCTGTACAAGCATAGCACTGGCATCTCCTTGGCTTTTGGGGAGGCCTCAGGGAACTTCTCATGGTGGAAGGTAAAGTGGGAGCAGGCACTTCACGTGGTGAGAGCAGGAGCAAGAGAGCAAGGGGGAAGATGCCAGATACTTACAAAACAGCCAGATCTCACAAGAGTTTACTCACTATGGTGAGGACAGTACCAAAGGGATGGTGCTAAACTATTCATGAGAAATCCACCCCCATGATACAGTCACCTTTCACCAGGCTCTACCTTCAACACGAGATTACAATTCAGCATGAAATTTACAGCATCCAAACTATATCATTCTGGCCCTGGTCTCTATAATATCATATCCTTCTGATATATCAGAATACAATCATCCCCTGCCAATGGTTCCCCAAAGTCTTAACTCATTCTAGCATTTAACTGAAAAGTGCGAACTCCAAAGTCTCATCTGAGACTCAAGCGAAATTCCTTCTACCTATGAACCTGTAAAATCAAAGACAAATTATTTATTTCCAAGATATAATGAGGATACAGGCATTGGATAAAATAAACATTCCTGTTACAAAAGGGAGAAATCGGCTAAAAGAAAAGGGGTTCGTTCAGGCCCTATGCAAGTCTGAAACCCAGCAGGCAGTCATTAATTTTTTTTTTTCTTTTTGAGACAGAATCTTGCTCTGTCGCGCCCAGGCTGGAGTGCAGTGGTGCGATCTTCACTCACTGTACCCTCTGCCTCCTGGGTTAAAGTGATTACCCTGCCTCAGCTCCCCAAGTAGCTGGGACTACAGGCGTGTCCCACCATGCCTGGCTAATTTTTGTATTTTTAGTAGAGACAGGGTTTCACCATGTTGGCCAGGTTGGTCTCGTACACCTGAGCTCAAGTGATCCATGCACCTCGACCTCTGAAAGTGCTGGGATTAAGGTGTGAGCCATCGCGCCAGTCATTAAATCTTAAAGCTACAGAATAATCATTGACTCCATGTCCTACATCCTGGGCACACTGCTTCGCTGAGTGGGCAGTTGTGTCCCTGTGGTTTTTCCACACTGAGGTTGCAAGCTGCCGGTGGCTCTACCATTCTGGAGGGCAGCAGCCCTTTCTCACAGCTCCACTAGGCAGTGCCTCAGTGGGGAGTTTGTGTGGGGCATCCAGCACTACATTTTCCCTTGGCACTGTCCTAGTAGTGTCTCTTTGTGAGGGCTCTGCCCCTGCTCTGCCTGGGCACCTAGGCTTTCTCATAAACCTGAATCTTCCCTTGTTGAAGAAGTGACCCTTCCATTCAAGCCAGTCTAACTTGTCTCTAGATTCTATTACCATTCTGCTTTTTAGGAAACTTGCTTTATCATTTATATCTTCCATATCTTCACATTCTCCGTACTAGTTCTATTATAAATTATTCAAATCTATCTGATCTTTAAATAAAAAACAAATAACATTTCTCTCATCTGATGTCTTTTTCTAACTACTGTGCTATGACTTTTTTTTTTTTTTTTTGCGCTATTACTTTCTTGCCTTTCTTTCAGAAGCCAAGTTTCTGGATGAAAATACATACTTTAAAGCTACTATTTAGTATATGTTAAATGGCTCCATGTAGCTTTCAAGAAAAACCTTAACCTGTCACACAAAATCCTCGGACCTTCCCTACTTTTCTCTTCAGCCTCATTTCCTGCCTTTCTCTTTCACATTATCTGCGTTATAGCCATAACACAGCAAAGCCAGTTTTCTGAACGTGCTATGCTCTTTAAGTTTTATACCCTCATACTTTTCTTTATTTTTTATAACAGCTTTATTGACCTGTAATTCACATACCATACAGTTGACCTATTTGAATTATATAATTCCATGTTTTATATATACTAGAATTGTGTAACCATTACCACAATTTTGGAACATTTTCATCATCCCCTCCAGAGAAACCCTGTGCCCATTAGCAGTCACTGTTCATTTTCCCCTAACCCCCCCTTGCTAACCCTAGGTAACCACCAATCTGCTGTCCCCATAGATTCACCTATTCTGGACAGTTCATATAAATGGAATCACACAGTGTGTGCTCTTTTGTGACTGACTTCTTTCCATATTTTCAAGGTTTATCTGTGGTGTAGCATGAATCAGTATAACATTCCTTTTTATGATGGAATAGTATTCTATTGTATGGATATAGCACATTTCGTTCGCTTTATTCATCAGCTGACAGACATTTATTTCCACTTTTGGACTCTTATTAATAATGCTGCAAATAATATGCATGTGCAAGTTTTGTTTTCATTTTCTTTTTTCTTTTTTTTCGAGACGGAGTCTCACTCTGTCGCCCAGGCTGAAGTGCAGTGGCGCAATCTCCGCTCACTGCAACCTCCGTCTCCCAGGTTCATGCCATTCTCCTGCCTCAGCCTCCTGAGTAGCTGGAATACAGGCGCCCGCCACCACACCTGGCTAATTTTTGTATTTTTAGTCGAGATGGTGTTTCACCGAGTTAGCCAGGATGATCTCGATCTGACCTTGTGATGCACCCGCCTTGGCCTCCCAAAGTGCTGGGATTACAGGTGTGAGCCACTGTTCCTGGCCTATGTTTTCATTTTCTTGAGTATAGATCTGGGAGTGAAATTGCTGGATCATATCGTAACTCTATGATAAACCTTTTAAGGATCTTCCCAAAACAGCTATACCATTTTGTTGTTGTTGTTGTTGTTGTTGTTGTTGTTTTTGAGATGGAGTTTTGCTCTTGTCGCCCATGCTGGAGTGCAATGGCGCCATCTGGGCTCACCGCAACCTCTGCCTCCCGGGTTCAAGTGATTCTCCTGCCTCAGCCTCCTGAGTAGCTGGGATTATAGGCATGCACCACCACGGCCAGCTAATTTTGTATTTTTTAGTAGAGACGGGTTTCTCCACGTTGGTCAGGCTGGTCTCGAACTCCTGACCTCAGGTGATTGTCCCACTTGAGCCTCCCAAAGTGCTGGGATTACAGGCGTGAGCCACTGTGTCCGGCCTTAGCTGTACCATTTTACAGTTTCATCAGCAGTGTGAAAAAAATATATATTTTTAAAATAAATATACATTTTAATATATAAAAATATTTTAAATATGTAAAATACATTTTAATATATAAAATATATATAAATTTTAATATAGAGATGAGGTTTTGCCATGTTGCCCAAGCAGTCTACCCACCTTGGCCTCCCAGGGTGCTAGGGTGACAGGCATGAGCCACCACACCCAGCTGAGGATGAATATATTTTCAAATCCTTTGCTTATTTTATAATTGGAATATTTGTCTTAAAGTTTTCTTTATTAAAGAAATTCTTTTGCCGGGCGCGGTGGCTCACGCCTGTAATCCCAGCACTTTGGGAGGCCAAAGCAGGCGGATCATGAGGTTAGGAGTTCAAGACCAGCCTGACCAACATGGTGAAACCCTGTCTCTACTAAAAATACAAAAATTAACTGGGTGTGGTGATGCACGCTTGTAATCCCAGCTACTCAGGAGGCTGAGGCAGGAGAATTGCTTGAACCTGGGAGACAGAGGTTGCAGTGAGCCAAGTTCACACCACTCAACAGAGTGAGACTCCGTCTCTAAAAAATAAAACATTTTTTTGTTGTCTATATAAATTTATGAAGTATAAGTGTAATTTTGTTACATGTATATATTGCATAGTGGTGAAGTCAAGGCTTTTAGTGTATCTATCGCCAGACTAGCATACATTGTACTTATGAAGTAATTTCATCTTCCATACCTCTCCCACCTCTCCACCCTTCCAAGTCTCCATTGTCTATCATTCCACACTCTACCTCCATGTATATATATTATTTAGCTTCCACTTAGGAGAAGATGCAGTATTTTTCTGTATCTCAGTTGTTTCACACAAGATAATTGTTGTTGAGTTGTGTTTTATATAATATATATATATATATTTTTTTTTTTTTGAGACAGTCTCGCTCTGTTGCCCAGGCTGGAGTGCAGTGGCGCGATCCCTGCTCACTGCAAGCTCCACCGCCTCCTGGGTTCATGCCATTCTCCTGCCTCAGCCTCCCGAGAAGCTGGGACTACAGGCGGCCCGCCACCACGCCCGGCTAATTTTTTTGTGTTTTTAGTAGAGACAGGGTTTCACTGTGTTTGCCAGGATGGTCTCAATCTCCTGACCTCGTGATCTGCCCGCCTTGGCCTCCCAAAGTGCTGGGATTACAGGCGGGAGCCACTGCGCCCGGCCGTTTTTTATATATTCCATATGCAAGTCCCTTATCATATATGATTTACAAATAATTTTCTCCCACTTTCACTTTCTTTCTTTCTTTTTTTTGAGACAGGGTCTCACTGTGTCTCCCAGACTGGAGTGCAGTGGTACCATCTTGGCTCACTGCAACCTCCACCTCCCAGGTTCAAGCGATTCTCCTGCTTCACCCTCCCAAGTAGCTGGGATTACAGGCTTGTGCCACCATGCCCGGCTAATTTTTGTATTTTTAGTAGAGACGGGGTTTCACCATGTTGGTAAGGCTGATCTCAAACTTCTGGTCTCAAGTGATCCGCCTGCTCAGCCTCCTAAAGTGCTGGGATTACAGGCATGAGCCCCCCCGCCTGGCTGACTTTCACTTTCTTAATAGTGTCCTTTAGGCTTTTACTCTGTCACCTCAGCTAGAATGTTGGAGTGCAGTCGTAACTCACTGCAACAATCTCAAACTCCTGGACTCGGGCAATCTTACCACACAGCCTTCCAAGTAGGTAGACTACAGGCATGTCCCACCATGACTAGCTATTTTTTTTTCTTTTTTTAGAGATGGGATCTTTTTGTTGCCTAGGCTGGTCTCAAATTCCTAGGCTCAAGTGATCCTCCTCCTTCATTCTCCCAGGTAGCTGGGATTACAGGCACATGTTTCTGTGCCCGATTTTTTTGTCCTTTGAAGCACAGAACTTTTCAATTTTTTTAAAAAAATACATTTTATTGTGTATATTTTAGGTATACAGCATAACAGCTTTATTGAAATATAATTTATATACTATGCAATTCATCTATTTAAAGTATATTTCAGAGTTGTGTAACCATCAGAAAGACTAATCTTTCTGTCTCTGTAGATTTGCCTTTGCTAGACATTTTATGTAAATAAGGTTATATGGTATATGGTCTTTTGTGACTGGCTTCTTTCAAAAATTTTTTAATTTTGGCAAAGTCATATTTATCTATTTTTTCCTTTGTTGCTTGTGTTTTTGTTGTTATACCTAAGAAATCATTGCCTAATCCGAGCTCATAAAGATTTACCCCTGTTTTTTTTTAAGAGTTTTAGTTCTTACATTAGGTGTTTGATCCATTTTGAGTTAATTTTTGCATGTGGTGTGCAGTAGAGGGAGTGCAGTTTATTCTTTCGCATGTGACCATTTGCAGCTTTATTCTTTTGTAGTTGACCATTGTTGAAATGACTGTTCTTTAGCCACTGAATTGTTTTGGCACCCTTGTCAAAAATCAATTGACCTTAAATATCAGGTTTTCTTTCTGGACTCTCAATTCTATTCTGTTGTGATAAATGACTACTACATCATTTTTCTAACTTCTGTTTAGAATGCCTTTTCTGCCCTCTCCACTTGGCAAACTCCTAGTTTATGATTCCTCTCAAATGTCATCTATCAAAAGCCTTGCCTTCCCTAGCAGGTCTTTTGTGTATCTTTGAATACTTATAGCATGTTTTTCATCAGTCTTTTGCGGTTGATATTTAATATCTCCTTTGGTAGTTAGTAAGTTTTTTGAAGGTAGAGATTGTGCCTTTCATACCTGAATCCTAGAGCTTTAGTGTCATACTTGACATGTGGGGTGCTTTTAGTATATTTATAGCAGGAAAAATTGGTTTGTAGAAGTATTGAATTTTGTTTTGGATATGTTCATTTCTAGGTGCCTTCAGGACATCTAACTGCTAATATTCAGTAGACATTTTTCTTTATTAATTGAAATTTGCTTTTATTTTTCTTATTTTGTGTACTTATTTGTTATTAATTGAGTACCTGTCATGTGCCAGGGCACAGTGCCAGGCTCTGAAGTTATAATAGTGAATTAAACAACATCCTACACTCATGAAGTTTTCATTCTAGTAGGGGAAACATACAGTATACAAATGGTTTAAGACAGTTGACAATAAAACCAGCAAGGAAATCTGGAGCCTGAAGGAGAGGTTAACACTGGAGATACAGACTTTGGAAGCATCTTCAACGAGGTGATAATTCAAACTGTAAATATGATAATAGACAGAAATTCCAAGTGATTGAACATATAGGAGGATTAATACTGCAGAGAGAATCTTGAGGATATCCAAAGTTTTGCGGAAAAATGATCCAATCATGAGAAAACCAGAAGAGTAGAATCTTGAGAACCAAGGGAGAAGAGAAGGAAAAAAACATATAGAATAGTGAAAGAGGATTAAGTCTATAAAACTGCCAAGGGTTCAGATTGTTAGTCATTAGTAATCTTTAGAAATAAATTTCAAGGGAGTTGCTGAGCCAGTTTTTAAAAGATCAGGCCTGGCCCAGTGGCTGACGCCTGTAATCCCAGCACTTTGGGAGGTCGAGGTGGGCGGATCATAAGGTTAGGAGTTCAAGACCAGCCTGACCAACATGGTAAAACCCCATCTCTCGTTAAAAAAAAAAAAAAAATTATAAAAATTAGCTGGGCGTGGTGGTGCATGCCTGTAATCCCAGCTCCTTGGGAGGCTGAGGCAGGAGAATCGCTTGAACCTGTGAGGCAGAGGTTGCAGTAAGCCAAGATCACACCACTGCACTCCAGCCTGGGCAACAGAGCAAGACTCTGTCTCAAAAACAATTAAATCCTGAGACTTTTTGGAACCAGTAAAACTCTGCCATGATTTTTTTTCTTATTATGCTATATCCATGAATGAAGATTTGAAATGTATACATTCAGTTGTTATTCATCTCTGTTCTTATCTCTGTGGGGCTTAATTTTTTTTTTTTTTGAGAGGCCTGAAAATTTGTTCCATAAAGAATCTCTTTCAGAGTTGTTATCCACTGAATTTCTTTCCTTTTGAAAGCCTTTGCATTTTTTATTTCCATCGTTCTTGCTGTAAGAATGTGTTTGCTTTCTTGGGCTAAACATTATTTGACCATTTGTAGAAATAGTTGCTATGTATATGTAAAGACAGTTATATATGGTCAGCTAACATGTAACTTTTTTTTCCAAATAGTGACAGAAATGTTGGTAAATGTTCTGAGTATTTGCTCTGATGATGAACTAATGACTGAAGGTGAAGACCAGTTTGATGGTATGATTATTCATCTTACTATTTTTTTATTGTGAAATGATATTTCTTTACTGCCTAGCCTCAGTACACACTATTTTGCAAATAATAGTCATTGCTTTCAGCATATGCTATTTGATAAGTAACAAGCTACTTTTTTTGGATATTAAGATTTGAAAATAATTTTAGTGATTTCTTTTTTTATGGTAATATTGGAAAGAAGATGAACTTTGGGAAAGGAGAAATTTGGAAGAAAGAACATAAGGAAAGGAAAACTGAAGTATTAAAAGGATGTAGTTCTTGATGAATATGGACACTGGTTAGAGAAAAGAGGATAAAAATACTATTTGTTTTATTAGAACAATATTCTTAATGTATCAAAAGCATACCTGAACTCCCAATTTTGCTTTTCCTTCCTTTTAGACACGAAAATAGACTGTTTCTAAATTAGTGTGGCTGTGTTCTAAAAGACTACTTGCTAATTTAGTTTGAGATTCTGAAAGCATTTTTTCCACAGAAACAAAGTTATATACATGGTTGTTACGTAAGCCAACAAGCCTATGTACCTAATGCATGTTTATAGTAAAAAGTAGTACTATAGAAAAAAAATTCATTTTATTTTGTTTTGAAATTTTTATTTAAAACTTTATTTAAATATTTAATTAAAACCCAAGTACATAAAAAGGTAAACAATTTATAAACCGAAAATGATTCCCTTCCATATTCCCCTCACATCTTTGTTTTAGTATACTTTTTATAGTTGTAATCAATATTTCAATGTTTCCATATTTTGAACATGGTCTATATATTGGTAAGATTTAATAGCTACATATTTCTAAGTCCATTGATAAACTATAATGTTTGGCCAGATGTGGTGGCTCACGCCTGTAATCCCACCACTTTGGGAGGCCAAGGCAGGAGGATCCCTTGAGCCCAGGAGTTGGAGACCAGCCTGGGCAATATGGAAAGATTTCCTTGTCTCTATTAAAAAAAAATACACACACACGATAATTTAATTTTCATAGTTAATCTCACATTGTTTGGCAACTGGGTTCCAAATTATCCTTATGAATAGCAGTAAAATAAACATATTTGTATTATAGCTTTTATTTTCCTTCTTGGAATAAATTTATTGAAGAGAATTATAGAGTTACAGAATTAACTCTGTAACTCTTTTAGCTTCATTGTTTTAGCTGTGAACTACCACATTGCTTTGCAGAAGGATTGGACCACTATGAAGTGCCTCCAGCAAGGAATCCATAGACATATTTCTCCACAGGACTACCTCATTGGATTTTGGTCATTTTTACTTATTTTCTTCATGGCTATATAGTAGTAAATTATAGTTGCTTAAGTTTACATTTCTTTGATTTCTAATGATGCTAAGAAGAAAATTACTGTTTTTCCAACTGTGTAAAACTATCCGTTTCATTTGATCACTTTTTGAGTAAAATCTGAATGAAACCTATTTAGAAATTTCTCTACTTACAAACAGGTTTGATTCTTAAACACTTGAAAGCTCATTTGTTGAAAGTACAAAGTAACTGTGTACAAGTGCTACCATTGCCATCTGTTGGTGGTAGGCAGAGATGCGCTTTTATTCTTACACATTTGTTAATAACTGACATAGTATATTTATATCAGTTATTTTTTAGTTTGGATAGTAAACTTTAGTGAATAATACTTTTCCTTATTTTAATTCTTTCCTTTTTTTTTTTTTTTTTTGAGACAGAGTCTTGCTCTGTCACCCAGGCTAGAGTGCAGTAGTGCAATCTTGGCTCACTGCAACCTCCATCTCCCTGGTTCAAGTGATTCTCCTGCCTCAGCTTCCCAAGTAGCTGGGATTACAGATGCCCACAACCACGCCCAGCTAATTTTTGTATTTTTAGTAGAGACGGGGTTTCACCATCTTGGCCAAACTGGTCTCGAACTCCTGACCTCAGATGATCCGCCCACCTCAATCCACCTGCCTTGGCTTCCCAAAGTGTTGGGATTACAGGTGTGAGCCACCATGCCCAGCCATTGAATAGTTTCAAATATATATTTTGTTTCCCTGTTCTGCTGTCACTTTTGTTGTAAGAATAGACCTGGGCTTAGATTCTAGTTCCTTATAATGACTCTGTGGCATCAGGCAACTTACTTAACCTTTCTGAGTCTCAGTTTCTCTCATCTTTAAAGAAGTGACAGTAATACCTACTTCATAATGTTGTAGGTATTGAGATAATTAATAATTGAAGTAATTATTGGCACATAGCCTAATTTTTAAAGAAAGTTTTCTGTTTTTCAAATTCTGTGAAATATTTAGTGAGAGTTTTAATTGATATTATGTTAATTCTATATCTGAATCTAGGGAAGTTTTTTTAATTTTTTTTTTTTTTTTAAGAGATGAGGTTTCCCTATGTTGCCAAGGCTGGTCTTGAACTCCTGGCCTCAAGCAGTCCTCCCACCTCAGCCTCTCAAAAAGTGCTGGGATTTCCCCTTCCTTCCTTCCTTCCCTTCCTTCCTTCCTTCCTTCCTTCCTTCCTTCCTTCCTTCCTTCTTTCTCTCTCTCTCTCTCTTTCTCTCTCTCTCTCTTTCTCTCTTTCTCTTTCTTTCTTTCTTTCTTTTTTAAAATAAATAGTATTTAGTTTTCCAAACTAAGACCAAGAACTCTTGCTCTATATAATTACTTTATTTACTATAATTACTTCATTTAATACATAATTCCTCTATTTAAGATTATATAGTTTTTCTTTGAAAAAATTTTGTCATTGTCAAGTTAATACATCTGTATTGGCCGGGCGCGGTGGCTCAAGCCTGTAATCCCAGCACTTTGGGAGGCCAAGGCGGGCGGATCACGAGGTCAGGAGATCGAGACCATCCTGGCTAACATGGTGAAACCCCGTCTCTACTAAAAATACAAAAAACTAGCCAGGCGTGGTGGCGGGCGCCTGTAGTCCCAGCTACTCGGAGGCTGAGGCAGGAGAATGGCCTGAACCTGGGAGGCGGAGCTTGCAGTGAGCCGAGATCGCGCCACTGCACTCCAGCCTGGGTGACACAGCGCGAGACTCTGTCTCAAAAAAAAAAAAAAAAAAATACATCTGTATTTTATGTTCTTATTACTATTACAACTGGTGTCTCTTTTTTTCTATCTGTATAAAAGAATATATATTTGTGGGTTTATCTTATATCTAACAAACTTGAGTCAGCAGAATTATTTTCTATGATAATTTTTAATTTGTTTTCTATTACTTTTAAAAATATGTTATTTATAGGGGATTGATATTACTTCTATTCTGTATTTTTACCTTTCTTTTATGCTTTAAAAGTTATTATCAGTACGGCCAATAGTATGTTAAATAGGAATGATGGTAGATAATGCTTTAGTCCTCTTCTTATAATAATAAGAAAAAAAGGTTACTTGTTAGTCTAATTATAGTACTTGGTTTTAGGTACCTATGATTTATATGAATAAAGATACCAAGTCATGTTTTGATATTGAACCAGAAATAAATATAAAATTTTATTATATTCTAATGAGAAGATTTTATATATCATCAGTATTTTTCCTATTAGTATGATAATTTATCCCCTTGTTATATCATTCTTGCATTCCAGGGTTGAATTGAATTTGATCATTAAAGAGGCAGTGTAGTTTAATGAAAAGGATCAGTGGTTTAGGTGTCTTGTCACTACCGTTCACTAGCTGTGTAATCTTAGAAAAGGCACCTAATTTCTCAAGTTTTCTTATTCAGAAACTGAGGGAATAGAGAGGATGAAAATTCTTTCCCACTCTTAAATAATTTTAAAAATTGTTAAGCACCATTTATGACAATGTTTCAATGGGAAAATACACTGAGTTCCAGCTTTTAATATTAGAAATAGATCTCCCTTTACTGCCAACAGGGCAGGTACAATTACTCCTCATTTTTTTCACTCTTCCACTACCAAGTATTAGGAGTAGAGACTCTAAGAAAGTTTTAGGAATATGAGTCTGGGAGTTTGCATGGAGAAATGGGAATGGTTTGGAAGATAAAGAATGTTGAGGAAATGGAGGATAGAGGAGGAGATTCGGATAGATACTAAGGTTTAAAGTGGGGTGGGGAAAGAGCTGCTGGAACTAGGTTTATTTCCCTTCCTTATTTGTACTCCCTAATTTCTTCCCTCTTACTCCGTCCATCTTTTCTCCTTTCCTTTCACCATAATGGCTTGCATTCTGTTCTCTCCTTCTTCTTTTCTTACACAATGGTGGAACCATCCTATGGAATTGGTCTGGGGAGAAATCTGGCTTTAGAAAGAAAACTTGATGGGATGGCTGTGGAATCAGAATAAGGGTTTAGCTTTTCTTTGGGGAAAGAGAGAGCAGGATTGGAGATTTCTGAGTGTCAGGAAAGAACTAATTTTTGTATATTTAAAGCTAAGATGGCCGGGCGTGGTGGCTCACGCCTGTAATCCTAGCACTTTGGGAGGCCAAGGTGGGTGGATCACCTGAGGTCAGGAGTTTGAGACCAACCTGGCCAACATGGCAAAACCTGTCTTTACTAAAAAAGTACAAAAATTAGCTGGGCGTGGTGGTGAGTGCCCATAGTCCCAGCTACTTGGAAGGCTGAGGCAGGAGAATCGCTTAAACTCAGGAGGCAGAGGTTGCAGTGAGCCGAAATCATGCCTTTGCACTCCAGCCTGGTTGACAGAGCGAGACTCGGTCTCAAGAAAAAAAAGCTAAGATTAGGTAAAGGCATAAGACTATTGTTAAGTGGTAAATCTTTGGTGCTCTGTATTGTTTAATGTATGTGTGGGGTCATTTTTAAGACAAAAATTTGCATTAACACTAAATGTATAAATGCACATAGCATCCCTTTTAGAAGTGTTAATCATAAAAGAGAATTTTCGAGCATTGATTTCTGTGATATTTAGGTTGCATGCAATTTTTTCCAGATATTTATCTTTTGTCTTCAGTTTGGTAAAGGGAAGTACATAATCCATATGTGTTGCAGTTTCACTAAAATAAGTACATTTCCTATAATGGAATAATTTATCTCAGCATTTGAATGGAAGATAGGGAAAGCTCAAATGAAACCACCCCAGCTGCCTACTCTTAGAACTATTACTTGATTTGAAACAATCTGTTGCTATTTTTGCAAAAAGATGTCCCCCAAATTCCCAGATTGGACTGGGGACAGAAAGCACATACTGTTGCTCCTAAGTATATGCAAAAGTTCTGCAATTCAGATTCAGGAAATCATGTGCTCTTGTTAGGGAGTATGGGAGGTTTAGCTTTTCCTTCGTTGGGAGGGGGTGAGGTTTTCTACTGAGGCAGTTTATGAAGTTACCTACATTTCTCTGACTGTACTACACATTTTGCAGATGTTGGTGTCCTTGAAGAACCACATGAGTTTGTATTTCATTTGTGTCATTACCTTTTACTTAACATACTTCCACAGGTGACACATTTCCTTAGGGGTATGACTATAAATGTGCAATTGTTGTTAGCAGTCTTTTATCAGTCTTATGTGTTTTCACATGTTTTTTTCTGTCCCTAATTATGTCTGCTTTCATCAGATATGATAGTCATTCTGTCCATAATTTCTTCCGTGCACATATCTTTTAAGAAATCTTTAGAGTTCTACCTAGTGGCATCCCTCTTTATTCACCAGATTCTACAGTACTACATTTTTCAAGTTTCCAAATATGAGGGCCTTCATTTTTCTCCCTTTCTTTCTACATTCATTCTTCAGTACCACTGCCAAGTTAAATCTCTATCTTTTTATTTGTCTCAACCACCTTTTCTCCATCATTCACTTCCTTTTTTCTGGACTCTCCATCTGAAGAACGGCTCATATATGGCAATAAAAAAGGTACAGACCAGACAGAGTAACATTGTTTTGAAATATGACTTCATAAGTTATCCTCATGTCCATGTAAGTTAGCACATTCATTGAGTAATGTCTATGCAGAGTCCTCTTGGGCCTTGTGCAAATTTAATTTAAGTTTTATCTGAGTTAGTATTTGGTATTTTTAGAAGTCATATTCCAAGATATCTGTCTTTCTGTGCATGGAAATATTTTTCCCTCCTTTTCATTCCTGTTTTAAAATTTCATTCTTTTGCTTATTTGTAATGTTTTGTACTTTTCCCTGCATGATTAGGGTTGTTTGATTGTCTGTATTATTTCCCAAAGAAATGTTACTGTGGACATTTACTTTAATATGATGCATGATGTGTTTGTAGACTGATTTAAAATCCTGATTTGTACAGTGTTTTTATATTCCTGTGATTTTTTCATTTGATATCAGTATAGTTTACATGTCATTTGGTTTTATAGATACAGAAATTAAGACTGAAAATATGAATGTACTTATTACAGCCATCCTCCCCAACCTCCTTCTGCTTATCCCCAGTGTAGCTACTTACAAATTCTGTCAATTTTAAAACAAAATGTTTATAATAATTTATTAGAAGAGAACC
This sequence comes from Papio anubis, assembly GCF_008728515.1. Classification (NCBI taxonomy): domain Eukaryota; kingdom Metazoa; phylum Chordata; class Mammalia; order Primates; family Cercopithecidae; genus Papio; species Papio anubis. The sequence continues at coordinate 70,007,027 of NC_044986.1, read as the reverse complement.
AGACTTACCTTCTATCCTTGAACAAGTCAGTTAATAACCTCAGTTTCTTTGTCTATAAAATGAGGAGATTGCACTTTATAGTATCTCCAATGTCTCCAAATTCTAATATTCTATGATTCTTAGAATTTTTAGTTTTTGGGTTGTTTTTTTTTTTTTTTTTTTTTTTTTTTTGGTATTTTAAAAATACCTGTTTAGAGTGCCATGGTACCCAGGTACCCACACAGTTTTGGACTTGTAAAAGCTGTAGCTTCAGTGCTTGTAATATTTACCCTTTAGAAGATCATAAACATGTCATGGAGCCTATTTTTTTCCCCCTAAAATATGTCTTTTGTTTCTATCTTTGAAGTTGGATTTCTTTTTCTCTTTTCTTGCAGTCAGGTCCAGTCATTATCTTAGTTTTTAATTATATGTAATTGTGGACTGCTTGAATTTTAAATGAGATGTTCTCTCCCAGAAGACTTACAGTTGTTCAGACCTCTGTATACCTAAGGCCCCTTTTAAACTAGTGTCTTTAGCCTTTCCTTAACCTTCTCCTCAACCATGGTGCTTCCATGTGTGTTTTCATTGTGTTGAATGAAGCACAGCTCTAAGGAACCACACTTTTGGGTCCAGAGTGATTCTAGTTGCTATATATGAAATAACAGGACTGAGATTGATGTTGTTCTTTCTGGAGGCCAAGGGAAGGAAGATAAAACCTTTGAGTCATTCTTCAGCCAAGGATTTAGTTGTTTTGGTTTATTCTCTTCTACATCAGTCATAGATAGCACAGCTAACCCTTTAGAGATGAAGCAGTAGTGATCCTTTAGCCATGTTTTTCTCATTGCTTATGTCATACTCACCTAGAGATGTAAAAGATTGTATATATTTGCATGACCTTAGGAATACCTGGTACATTAAGTTAAGATGTGCATTGTTGAAATGCTGGTATGGCCCTTAGTTCAGGATTACCTGCACAGTAGCTCCTTCATGCCATTAATTTTAGACCAACTCAAACCAAAGAAGCTTACTCTGTCATAGTCTGATGGGATATTGTCAGCCTGCATGTCAAATACTTTGTGATAGTTAAATAAGACTACAGGACTGTTACAAATTCTTAGTCTGTTAGTCTGCATGCCGTAGGCTGTCATGAAAATTAAACAGAGACTATAAGATTATTATCAGTTTTTGCCCTCTGGTTTGTAATACAAGTTGGGCTCAAGTTTGCTTTTTTTTTTTTTTTTTTTGCCCCAATTGCTGTTTTACTGATTAGCCAGTCTAGTGAAATATTAAAGTTTGTGGATTACTTTTTATTTCTACATTGATCAGACCCCAGTATTAGACCAATGCTGAGCTAAATATTGAGAGAGCAAGACATTTTTTAGCATGAGTTCATCTAGTCTCCTCCATGTAAGCTGGTGGCAGGGGCCTTGGTATTGGTTTAGATGAGTGTGGAACAGGCTAATAGCATATTGTAAGCATGCATGCCCTAAACTTGAGCCTTTCTCTCTATTTATTCCATTGAAAGTAGGTTCAGCTGCAGCCCGGAAAGAAATCATAAGAAACAAAATTCGAGCAATTGGCAAGATGGCAAGAGTCTTCTCTGTTCTCAGGTAATGATGTCTTTTCTTGATTATTTGTTTTGCAGAAATTATGTTTATTGTACCTTGTTACAAGCATTGTCCTGCATCTAAAAGCAACATGGGGCCGGGTGTGGTGGCACACTCCTGTAATCTCAGCATTTTGGGATGCCAAGGCGGGCAGATCACCTGAGGTCAGGAGTTTGAGACCAGCCTGGCCAACATGGCGAATCCCCATCTCTACTGAAAATACAAAAATTAACCGGGCGTGGTGGCATGCGCCTGTAATCCCAGCTACTCGGGAAGTTGAGGCACGAGAATTGCTTGAACCCGGGAGGCAGAGGTTGTGGTGAGCCGAGATTGCGCCACTGCACACCAGCCTGGGAGACAGAGCAAGACTCTGTCTCAAAAAAAAAAAAAAAGCAACAGAGTATCATTCTTCCTATATAGAAGTTACTTAGGCCTGGCCAGGCACGGTGGCTCACGCCTGTAATCCCAGCACTTTGGGAGGCCAAGGGAGGTGGATCGCGAGGTCAAGAGACTGAGACTATCCTGGCCAACATGGTGAAACCCCGTCTCTACTAAAAATACAAAAATTAGCTGGGCGTGGTGGTGCATGCCTGTAGTCCCAGCTACTCGGAGGCTGAGGCAGGAGACTTGCTTGAACTTGGGAGGTGGAGGTTGCAGTGAGCTGAGATCACACCACTGCACTCCAGCCTGGGTGACAGAGAGACTCTGTCTCAGAAAAAAAAAAAAAAGTTACTTAGGCGCTTAGGCCGGGTGCAGTGGCTCATGCCTGTAATCCCAGCACTTTGGGAGGCCGAAGTGGGCAGATGCTTGAGCTTAGGAGTTCACGACCAGGCTAGGAAACATGGCAAAACCCCATCTCTACAAAAAAGAATACAAAAATTAGCCGGGCCTGGTGGCGTGCACCTGTGGTCCCAGGTACTCGGAAGGCCGAGATGGGAGGATCGCCTGAGCCCCAGGAAGTTGTCAGCAGTGAGCTGTGATTGCACTACTGCACTCCAGCCTGGGTGACGGAGTGAGACCTTGTCTCAAAAAGAAAAAGAAGTTAATTATATATTTGTATATTGAAGATGGGAACGCAAGTCCCTTTGAAGCTAAGATTTTTGACTCTGGTGATTATTATTGCTCATCTTTGGTATCTCTTTTCCTTTTGTGATAACACTAAATTTACACCTTGAAAATTAGAGCAGTATAAGAAAGAGGGGATGCTTTTTAGAGTATTCTTGATGAACTTGTTCTTCCATATAGGAAGTCCCTTGTGCTGGAGCCATAAATTGCCTTCCCTGAGGTTAATTCAGGAAGACCAGGTTTAAGGGTACAAATGAATACATCAGTCTTTAAAAATTTGTTAGCAAAACTGACTACATCAGACATTTGAACTTCAGAGCATATGAAATACCATATTTTCTCAATAGTATGATGCCCCTTGATGAATCTTAACACATACTTAATAAAGTTTTTCAGGAAAAATAATACATGCCTCAATTGTAAGGCACACCCTCATACCTGAAATGTCTCAAAATTGAGGAAAATATGGTAATAGCAATGAATGTCATAAATTTTATATATGGCCTATATCTAGACCCTATGTCTTCTTTTAAATTAAGTACTTGTTGGAAGTATCTGATATTTGTTATATCTCTCTGCTATAGGGAGGAGAGTGAAAGTGTGCTGACACTCAAGGGCCTGACTCCCACAGGGATGTTGCCTAGTGGAGTGTTAGCTGGAGGACGGCAGACCCTGCAAAGTGGTAATGATGTTATGCAACTTGCTGTGCCTCAGATGGACTGGGGCACACCTCACTCTTTTGCTAACAATTCACATAATGCATGCAGGGAATTCCTTCTGTTTTTTAGTTCCTGTCTCAGCAGCTGACCTAGACAGGGTACTGTATTAGCTAGTGTCTCATTAATACCTGATCAGGGCAGAAAACTGATAGAGTGGGTATTCCTTTCAATTGAAAATAATGGTCAGTTCCTCAGCTTTTCATGAAATGATATGGGAGCAGCTCATATCATAATGTCTGAAATATTTATTTATTCATTTGTCTAACTCACCCTTTTCTTTTAAAAGCCCCAGTTTCAGAATGTGAATCAGGGATATTCCTGTTACTAAAATGGAAATGTAATTCCAAGTTTCTTATTTTTAATTTTTTAAATTTATGTCATTGTATTAGACTATGCTTATATTTAAAACTACTTAATTTAGAGCTAACTACCTGCTTAGGCCCCAGAACATTATTTATGCACTTCAGTTACCAAAAGATTTGTGCAAGGTTTTGTACCCTGGTAAATGATGCCAAAGTTTGTTTTCTGTGGTGTTTGTCAAATGTTCTATGTATAATTAACTGTCTGTAACATGCTGTTTCCTTCCTCTGCAGATGTAGCTGCTTTCCTAAATCTGTCTGTCTTTCTTTAGGTTAGCTGTATGTCTGTAAAAGTATGTTCAATTAAATTACTCCATCAGACACTTGTCTGTCTGTCAATGTAGAAGCAGCTTTGTAGCACCTTGTTTCGAGGTTTGCTGCATTTGTTGCTGCACTTTGTGCATTCTGAACATGAATGTAACATTAGATATTAAGTCATTGTTATAAGGGGTTGAATTTAAATCCTGTAAGTCAAAATTGAAAGGGTGTTATTAAGTGTGCCTTTATTTTGCATGAAAATAAAAAGAATTATACGTAAAGCATTCCTGTAATCTGGCTCATTGAATATTTTATACTTAAAAAAACTTTTTTTTTGGCGTAAATATTTGTGTAAATACTGGGTTAACTTTTTTAAAGCCCATTACAGATTAAATAGAAGAGAGTGATGTGAGTATTAGTGACCATACACAGTAATTCAGTCTAGATTTCTTTTCCTGTGGTTGGAAAGCAAAAATACGTGATGTGGAAAAGCCTGAATTTCTTGTAGCCACTTTTGACAGCCCTCTAAGGGTCATTGTCTATTAAAATAGCAACAGATCTGATGTTTTCCTTAGTCGTAATTAAGTTTCTTTTTGGTGTTGTAATTCGTGACTTTTTTAGAGAGAAAAAGATAGGCAATTTTAACATTTTGAATGAATTTACATTTGACTTCACAATTTCATTTCCTTTGGTTCCATAATAAGTGCTCTCTCCTCTCCTCTCCTCTCTTCTTTCTCTCTCTCTTTTTTTTGTGCATGTGTACGTGTGTGTGTGAGAGAGAGACAGGGTCTGGTTTCTTGCTCTGTCACCCAGACTGGAGTGCAATGCAGCCTCAACTTCCTGGACTCAAGCAATCCTTCCATTTCAGCCTCCTGAGTAGCTGAGACCATAGGCACACGCCACCACAGCCAGCTAATTTTTTGTATTTTTTGTATTTTTTATTTTTTTATATTTTTGTATTGCCCAGGCTGGTCTCAAACTCCTGGGCTCAAGCAGTCTTCTGACCTCAGCCTCCCAAAGTGCTGGGATTATAGGCGTGAGCCACTATGCCTGGCCAATGATTGCTTTTTAGCAAAAAAAAAAAATTCTCCTGTAAACAATTTTTACTTGTAGCCTATACATGTTCTATTTTAAATGTCATTGTATTGTTCACTACCACCACTGGTATATCTGAAAAGTACACTGTGTTTTGAAATTATAGTTATAACTTTTCATTCTGAATGAGGTTTCTTTTTTGATTTTCTTTTTAAAAAAAACCTGCTTTGATTTGCTTTACATTCCTTGCCCTCCATTTTTCTTATTATATTATAAACAGTAGAAAAATGAACTAAAAAGAATTTTATGAATGTACATTAAAACAAGAAGATCTTAAACATTTGATAAAACTAGTAAAAATGTTAATATAAAAGGATGAACTTTAATAGCTTCAAAAATATTATATTCTTCTTCGTTCAGAAAAGAAAAATAAAACCAAAAGGGTATCATACTTAAATCAATCTACACTATAGTCATCTCTCAATTATCCTTGGATATAACATTACTTTTATATTGTATCCACAGCAAACCTTGCTTTCAGATTTCACATTTAGCACCTGCTAATTACATGCTTTGTTGACAGCTCAGCACTTCTGTTTATTCTTAATTTGCTCACGGCTTGAAGCTCATTCCTTCAACTTTGAAACCACCCTCTACTGCAGGGGAGGTTTGAAAGACAGCTTTGCTGGAGGAACTCTCTATTCTCAGCATGGACTAAATTACTGGAAGGAATTGAGTTTAAGGGGTCTAATTTGGGACCCCTTAAACTAAATAGCTTCTAGTTTTGCTAGCTCTTGATAGTGTGGTTTGGGCATTTGGTCGAAATTATTTTCCTAGGATAAGATAAATCTGCTTTGAAACAAATAACAAAAGTCATACAAAAGCTGCATTTTTGTGATTATTTTTTAAAAAGTTATCCTACATGTTAAATTTTAGTAGGTACGTTCCCTGATGTTAGTGTGTATAACTGAGAGGTATTGCAAAAGGAAAAAAATTTAATTCTAAGACCACCTGCCTGTCAGAAAATAAAAATTGTGTTTTCAAAAACTTTAAAAGTTAATTTACATGACGTTACTTGAGTGTTTTTACAAACTGCACAACTCTATTGGAGGTGGATTTTCTGTTCATATTTATTTTATGTATGTTTTCTTTCTGGGAAATTTGATTGGGAGCTAGCACTGTAATGCTACCTTCACCAGGATCTATATGGGAAATATATGTGGCCAATTCTATTTTAGTAATACCAAATTCCTCTTGGTCGTTTATCTAAACTGTGTAGTACTGAGGAACACAGTTTGAGATAGCACTATGCTCAAACTTATTAAGGCCATGTCAAGATGCCCTATATAACTGAAAGCAAATAGTGGAGAAATAGTGCCTTTCAGATAGAGTTTTGCAATTAGCAGATCTGGGCTCAAGCGATCTTCCTGCTTCAGCTTCCGGAGTAGCTGGGACTATATATGCACACCACCATTCCCGGCTAATTTTTAAAACTTTTTGTGGGGAGAGATGAGCTCTCTTTATGTGTTGCCCAGGCTGGGCTCAAATGCTCAAGGGATCCTTCTGCCTCGGCCATCCAGAGTGCTGGGATTATAGGCATGATCCTCCATGCCCTGCCCGATTTGTAATGTAGTTTAACAGTTAAGGAAAATTAACTCTTCCTGTATTCAGTGTTCGTCCTAATTCTTTTGGATCCCCAATTCACTTTACTGTCTGGTTAAGATCAACATTTTCTAACTTAGTACACTTTAATACCTTAGATTCATCAGTTTCTTGTACATTAATAATTGCTTTGGATAAAATTATTTCTAAATCATGTTAATTGCTAAAAGATCACTTCAGGAATAATTATTCTAATTGGCCTTATTGCAGAAGAAGCAAAATAGAAGAGATAAGGGCATTACTTTTACAAATATTCTGAGTAATAGGGGGAATGGACAATATTGTAAGCCAGTATTGTTGTCTGCTATCTTAGGTCCTGGTCCTCAGTGTGAGCTCTTTATACAGTTCAAACCCAGAAATGAGCGAAAAAAAGAATCTTTGACCATAAAATATTTGACTAATTATGTTGAAATTCTCTAAATGAACCAGTGACACACTATACCAAGAATATGTTTCTTATTTATAATATGACCTATGTGTCTATATCATGAAATAATTAGAATTTATGCCTGTAAGACCTCACTTCCACTCCTTAATGTCTCTTTAATGGGTAGATGAGTTTGAAAAGATGCTCAGTAGTCTTCCTGAGACAAATTTGAGTTCATGATAAACTGTGTCAGTATAAATGGAATTTTTTAAGGCTATAGATGTTAGTATCTGTAGGTATTTGGAACATCAGTACTAGAATAGAAAGGAAGTTCCTGGTAGACAGGAGAAGCCCTTTCAGGTCCCCGACAAAGAACAGAGCCACAGAACTGGAACTGTTCTACTTAGAGTAATTCACCAAGTTTACTGCCCTTAAATTTCACTGTAGTCATATCAGCCCTTGCAGCTTATGTTTTGCCTTATAAATTAGAAGTGACAGGTAAAGCACTGCTGACCCCTTCTAGTTTATGTCTTAGGGAACCAACTGGTAATGAGTATTTTTCTCATTGACATGAAAGAAAAGACTTTTCTGTTTGCTTTTCTGCTATAATTCTATTATAATTTCACTCTAGAGCATTTTTCTGTGATTGTGATGGATGGGATATAATAAACATTATGGAAAATTCTAAGGCCATCAAATTACTGATTCAAGATGGGTAATTAATACTGGAGTGTATTTGCATGGGTGCTGAGGTGTCTGTTTACAGTAGGTTTATGTGTTCTGTGCTCTGAGTGATGTTGTCATAGTGCTGTATGTAAACTGTGCTGTGTCAGGAATTGGGGGTTTGGATGGGGCTCTCTAATTTGGGTACTATTTATGTTAAATTGTAAATGATGATGTAGTGTGGGATACTGTGATATTTTAAGTGATCATTGCCTTTTCTGCTGTACAATATGACCCTTCTCATCTCTCTCATTCATTTTGCATGCCTCTGCTCACTTCTGTACAGCCACAGTTGAGGCTATTGAGGCTGAAAAAGGTATGATCAGAGTCCTTGTGCTGGGCAGAGATCTGTGGTGTGTGGGTGGGCATCAGAGAATGTCCTGTGGGTGTGTTTTACTCCTAGTTTTTACAGCCCAAGATGAATCAGACTCACTGATTCATCAAGTTTAGAAGCCTTGCAGCCCTCTTTTTTTTATTTTTCATTTTTAAATCAGAAGGGCTGATGTCTATGGTGACAGTCTTTTTCTTTTTTCCAGTGTAATATGCAATCAGAATGTAATGTTTCTGATTTATTTAGAGTATAGCATATTATGCTATACAGTATAGCTTTATAAAGTTGCCTGTTTTAATGGAAATTGCCAAACTGACCTGCAAATAGAGATCTGTTCCATATTTTGCATGATTCTATGCTACTCAGATTTTTTTCCTTAAGTGAAACCTCCTCTAGATATAGGTGTGAGTTTTTTACTCATATCCAGTAGTGTGCCTGGCTGAGAATACAGGAACTGTCACTATAATGATTTTCTTTTCTTTTTTTTTTTTTTTTTTTGGCTGCAGTTTGGGCTATAGTTTATGGATAAGATTATGTTCATACATATCATGTGTTGGCTTGGTATTTCACATTCCTCAGTGTTTGTAGCCCCAGCCATTTGTTTGGTTCATGTGCCAGACTAAGTCCTAGGGATTGCAGATATTAAGCAACCAGATTATAACTAGTGGTTTGAAAATATTTCCTGTGAACATGTTAATAATGGAAGATGCATCATTCTAGATGAAGTGAATGAGAAACCATACATTTGGTGGAGAATTGCCATTTATTTTGATTTGAGTTCCCAAAGATTGTGCAGTATGGCCAGTGAATTAAGGAAAACATCTCCTAAAATAAGAGATTATAAATACTTTTTTGCTATCAGCCATACACAGATCTAACTCTTGGAGGCACTTCCCACCTTTTTAATGTTATATTGGTGGTGATGGGCTGATCTTGACCTCCAAGATAGTTCTGATTTACTATATTTTAACCTTTCTTTACCTCTTTCTCCTCCCAAGCTCTTGGTACAGATTTGTATATTGAGGATTAACCTTGTTTAGCCTCCTCACTTGCCCCTACTCTCGTTGCTGCCTTACTGTTATAGTCACCGGTGATCTTAGGGACTAACGTAGGAGATAATTGGTATAGTAGAAGTCAGACAGACCCTGAGACCATTGCCTGGAGGTTGGTTTTGGGGGCAGGAGAGGGTTAACATTTTTTTGGATTTTTATTTTTTGGAAGGCTTTGCTAACACTTGTCACCTGTGAAGCTATCATGTTTATATTTAGGTTTAAACATTTCACATTTTAAGGGAAGACTGAAATGAGGATAGGATTCAGTTAAAGTAAGATTTAAGTGTTGCTACTTACAGCTACTAATTTCTTTCTTCTTAAAAATCATTAATTATGTTTTGAAATCTCAGAAATGTTTTTCAATTACTGACTTATCAAATTTGCATTTTGTTAAGCAATACGAGGATTCTCTCCACCACATAGAATCTGCAGTTTTGAAGAGGCAAAGGGTTTGGATAGGATCAATGAGAGAATGCCACCTCGGAAAGATGCTGTACAGCAAGATGGTTTCAATTCTCTGAACACCGCACATGCCACTGACAACCACGGGACGGGCAACCATACTGCCCAGTGACCCACGACTTCCCAGGGACTCTCACATCTCGGGCCCCAAATGGACAGATCACCCGAGGAGCTGGAGGGGTCGGCCAAGCTGACTGTAAATGTCACAGTCCCTCTGAAGAAACCATTGTGCTTCTGAGACCCCAGCCCCCTTCCTGGATGGAGGCTTGAGGGCCCTGGGACATGTGCTATCTGATAAGATTGGGTCATCGCTGCCAAGGTGGAGAGCAGTGAGCAAGGGGCTTGGGGCAATTTCCAGTGGAGGGCATCCACACCTCCATTTTATGCTTGTGGTTCACACATTTAAGTTTACAAATCAGATTTCTTTTCCCCTTCAGTAGAATTAGATTTTGTTTTTCAATCAGGATTTCAAATGCAATCCTAAGAGCTAATGTGGACTTTTCTTTTTCCATGAAATGTCTTTAAAGGATGAATTAGCATGGTCTTAAAATACATTTCTGAGGTTACTAGCTGTATTTTGAATTGTGAGCAAAATGCCGAGAAACCCAGTTGGCATTTATACAAAATGTTGACCTCAGGTCTATAGTTCTTAAATGTGGCTAATTCTGTAACATAGTCTTGGTATTTTTTAATTATGAATGCATATCCTATTTCTAGGCAGGCTCTCTTACTTGAACACAAATCCAAAAACTAATTTAGAATCTTTTTTGCCCAGATCTTTTAAGATTTACACCCCAGATATTTAAGAAGAAAACCTCTAAATTTCAAAATTATGAAGAATTACAGAATTACTCATTTAAGGTACTTTAAAAGAAGTTTGTACATTGTCAAAGTAAATTTTAATTCAAATCATGTCTGTAAAACTTGACGTATTTTGTGTATGCATGTTTTCATTTTGCAAATATTTAATATATAGACCTATGATGTACAGGTACGACATGTATAGGTTACCTAGATGTTATGAGAAATTTTAGTTTATTGTGAGTACTCAAGTTGCTTAAATAGCCACCAGGGTGATTTGCTGCTGGCTTTCTATCATTTTTATGTTTTAATGCAAAGGAAATTTTAAAATGTTCTGGAAGTGTTTTTGATTAAGCAATGCAGCCTAGAAGCAATGGTTCTGTTCAATCATTCAGATGTTAGTGGAAGCATAAAAGTCAAGACTGCATGTTGAAACTTTTCTTTTGATAGTTACTGAACTGCTTGGTTAAACTAAATGGAACCATGTGCTAATTTTTCACAATTATTGACCTGTATTGATTGCCACTGTAGTTTGGTATTTCCCTTTACTTTGGTGGCCTGCTTCCCTCATGCCCTGGAATACAACTCAGAGCTCCAGGCAGCGGAACCATCTGTTGTTTTGTTTGCCAGAAAGTGCACCCTGTATGGTCTCCTGTCTAAGTTGGAAATATTATGCATGTGCAGGACTATTCGAGTATTTTATAAACAGTAGCACACAATAAATTCCATGCATGGGCCGCTGCTCCTATCTCTGTGTTGGGTTTTATTTGGAAGATGCAGTCTGATTTGGCCTTTTGATGCAAATCAGAGAATCCTGTTACTAGAGCTGGGATATCCTCCGGAGATTATCTCGTGGATAGTTCATGGTGATTTGATTAATTAAATTCTTTATAAATTTTGCCTTAAAAAAAAACTTTTGTTATATACTTGTTTTACATGAGCATTAGTAACTGAGTATTAGAGGACTTTATATGCCTACTATAGGCCTCCTAAATCTAATATTTAAGATCACTGTTTATTATCTTTTAATTGAAAGAAAATATGTTATTATCTAGAATTTTGTTATAGTGGTGTTGCGAATTTACTGGGTATTCTAACAACAAGAAAAAATATTAGTGATAATTGCATTTTCCTATCTTATTCCTTTCTTCTTTGTCATAATCAAAGTAAGTATAGGATTTTGCACATTGAGGGATATTAGGATATTGCTCAAAATTATATAATAATATAATACAATAACTTGAATTACAGTCTCAACAATAATTACAATGAGATACATTATAAAACGTTAAGTCAAAATACAGGCACGGCACAGTGGCTCATGCCTGTAATCCAAACACTTTGGGAGGCTGAGACAGAGGATTGCTTGAGCCTAGAAGCTCATGGTTGCAAGCTGTGTGTTGAGCTATGATTGTACCACTGTACTCCAGCATGGGTGACAGAGTGAGACCCCATCCCTTAAAAAAATAAACAAAATATATACATGTAAATATATTAGGCAAGTGTGCATGCACACACACATACACGTACTTGCCTAATTCCAGGTAACACAGAACTTCTCAAATAGTTTTCTTTTGTCTTTTTCTTTTTTTTTTTTTTTTTTTTTTTTTTTTTGAGACGGAGTCTCGCTCTGTCACCCAGGCTGGAATGCAGTGGCATGATCTCAACTCACTGCAACCTCCACCTCGTGGGTTCAAGTGATTCTTCTGCCTTGGCCTCCCGAGTACCTGGGACTACAGGCGCCCACCACCACGCCCAGCTAATTTTTGTATTTTTAGTAGAGACAGGGTTTCACCATGTTGGCCAGGCTGGTCTCAAACTCCTGACCTCGTGATCCACCCGCCTCAGCCTCCCAAAGTGCTGGGATTACAGGCATGAGCCACCATGCCTGGCCACAAATTGTTAATTATTATAACTCTCTGCTTGCCATAATGTTAACTTACAAAGCAGTCCATGAGTTTGCTCTAAGGTTATGCATTGCATACCTTAAAGATTGTTGTTGATGTTGTTTTATGAAAGCTATTCGGTAAAGAGTTTATCTGGCTAACACAGACCCAATAGAAAAATTAAAAAGTAAATAAAGTGGCCAGGCGCGGTGGCTCAAGCCTGTAATCCCAGCACTTTGGGAGGCCGAGACGGGTGGATCACGAGGTCAGGAGATCGAGACCATCCTGGCTAACATGGTGAAACCCCGTCTCTACTAAAAAAATACAAAAAAAAAAAAAACTAGCCGGGCGAGGTGGCGGGCGCCTGTAGTCCCAGCTACTTGGGAGGCTGAGGCAGGAGAATGGCGTGAACCCGGGAGGCGGAGCTTGCAGTGAGCTGAGATCTGGCCACTGCACTCCAGCCTGGGCGACAGAGCGAGACTCCGTCTCAAAAAAAAAAAAAAAGTAAATAAAGTAAGAGTTTAACTAGTATATCAGGTGCCAGGAACTTCCTTAGCCCTTAGATGCATAACTAGCATTATATAGTGTTTGTGGGAATCATGGGTGAGCATTAAGTACTATCAGCAAAAAAACTATGGATTGATGGTAAAAAGAGGAAAATAAGAGAATGGAACCACACTCAGGAAAAGCAATATACCTGAAGACTGATAAAGTATCACACAGTGGCTCACAGACCACTTACTACATGTTGAATAGGAACCTCTTTCTAGTCTTTCTTCATAATTCGTTTCACAACATACCATTTATTAAGATTTTTAAAATACAACTAATGATGAATACAAATTGTGAAAAGTTCAGACTTTTTAAATTGTAACTTTAAATGTCTACCAGAGCAAGTCAGTGATGGTAAAATATAAGTATTCAACATCAAAGTTTTTCTATATTACCATTCTCCTTTATATTCATTGACAACTTCTGAATTAGAAAAGTCAATCTCTGATGTCTTGTATCTTCTGCAGTTCAGCCATTATTAACAGAACTAACATTTGAGGTTCTCAGCTAAATTTTGAAGCCCGTTAAATTTGAAGTTGGCCTAAACTTTTGCTCAAAGTGAATTACCCCTATTTTATTTAGGGTTTTTGCCTATTGCAACTGATTTTCCTTTATCCACAGCTGTTCTACATAATGTTATGCAGTGTTTGGTTGAATCCTTAACACTTTTCTTGCACCTTGCCTGCGTGTAGTTTGTACTTTCTGCAGTTTGGGGTTCCTGTGTGGATTTGATTTGCCACATTCCGGGACCTCATTGCAAGTGATTCTGTTCCACAGTTTGATGATGTTCACAGAAGCAGGTAAGTGAGAGCTGGGGCCAGATATAAGCAGAAAGTCAGAACTTTTTTATTTAAAAATAAAAATAAAAAAAATTTTTGGAGGGGGTAAGAAAGTCATATCTTGCAGTCTTTTAGGACCACTGCCCTAACAACATCAGATAGGATATCTGTAAGTAGAAAGAAGCTAGGAATGTGGAATTGAATTTCCTGCATCAGCTGCGATTACAAGGAGGATAAGAGAATGGTTGAGCTGATTCTTTTCTATTTTCTTTTCCTGGAAATAGTGTGTATTTTTAGTCATTAACTAATATTTTGGTTTTGTTTATTTTTTTTTATTATTTTTTTTATTTTTTTTTGTTTTTGAGACGGAGTCTCGCTCTGTCGCCCAGGCTGGAGTGCAGTGGCGCAATCTCGGCTCACTGCAAGCTCCGCCTCCCGGGTTCACGCCATTCTCCTGCCTCAGCCTCCCGAGTAGCTGGGACTACAGGCGCCCACAACCGCGCCCGGCTAATTTTTTGTATTTTTAGTAGAGACGGGGTTTCACCGTGGTCTCGATCTCCTGACCTTGTGATCCGCCCGCCTCGGCCTCCCAAAGTGCTGGGATTACAGGCGTGAGCCACCGCGCCCGGCCTTGGTTTTGTTTAATATCCCAGAAGCATTTATTCCTCTCTTAAACAGGTAAAGTGCTCCTGATGACACTCACTCGGAGAGTTTACCTTACCCTTCTTTCAGGGAAAGTGAATTTTATAAGTTAATTCTGCATGTTTCCCCTACAACTGATTTCATTCTGTATCATTAAATGGCTATTTATTTTCTCCCTTCTACTTAGTCCAAGATTGGACATTGTTGAGTTTTGTTTGAACAGTGTTTGTTATGCTAAAAAAGGACACTGGGCCTGGGGGAACTCATCCTGTGTCTAGATCAACAAATAGAACTCCGGAGGATTCCTGATCCTCTGGTTCCTCCCATGTGGTTTGAAAGGTGCTTACCCTTTCCAATCAAATATTGACTTCTGCACTAATCCAAAGGGTTTTTTTTCTGAAGCTGTAAACTGAAAACAGAAATATTGCCTTGAGTGAGAGAAATCTAGGAAGCAGTAGGTTTCATTTTTTGTCAGCCTGCCTGGCCTTTACTTGGCTAACACTTGGGAGTGTTGACAGTCCTGAGCCCTCTTGGCAGAGAACAAAGGTTAGAAAGAGAGAAGCCCTCAGGCAGGGGGACAGATCTCTCTTTGCCTCATTAGGGAGAATTCAGCCTTGTCTGTCTGGTTGGCAGGGCACACTTAATCACTGAGACTCAGCATTTCAGCAGTTTGCAAAGGAAAGTGATATGAAGGGACAGCTGCAAGTAAGTCACAGCCTAGATCTGAAGAGATCAAGCACTCACTTCACTTGGAGGAAAGAGAGAAGGAAGGAAGCTGAGGACTTAGCAGGGTAAGTTTTTTCCGTCAACCTGTCTGCTTGCTTAGTTTATAATTGAGTAAAGTATTTATCACCCCAGGCAGTGTTAATCACTGATTAAACAGCTGAATGTGGCCGTAATTACAGTGTCCTTAATGCATTTCTCCTTTTCTTTTCCTGCCACCTTATAAGGATCTCCAATGACCAGTTTCACTCTCCCTTCTCCCTACCTTCCCAAAGATGTTTTGCATTTTTTGGTGACTTACAGAAAATTAGATGAGCACTCCTTATCTGCAGATAGTGAAAATATGACTGTAGTTTAGGTGAAGCTTGGGACTCTTGGTGGTAAAGCAGAAGATGGGAAACCTAGGTCTAGGAATAGATTAATATTTTGACTTGTAATTTGGACATGAAGGATAAAAGTTTTTCTAGGCAATCAAGATCGTGTCTCCTCTCCTCTCCTCTCCAGTTCTTGGTGTTGGTGTTCTCTCTCTTATACTGGGACTAAATTAGAGCCTAAGTCACTGGGGATGGCTAGAAAAAAATGAAAGGGATTCCCTTTCTAAGTGGAGAACATTCTGGACTCTGGAAAGTTCAAAGAGCTTATTGCAGTTCTTTCCAGCTTCTCCCGTGTGTCCCCTGTTTTTTCCTTTGTTTCTCTCAGTTTATAACCCATAAACAGGGAGGAGCCTGGGGCTCTTTGCAGGAAAATTAGAACCAGGGAAGCTGTGTCTGGGCCTGGGGTATACAAACTCAAACATGAACCTGATGATATATATAGATGCAGATCAAAGACCTGGTTTCTCACCCACCTTCTTACTTTTCTGCCAGAAAGCTAACTCATTTGTATCACGAACATTGTGCTCTAGACACAGAGGAGACTGTGACATTAGGGATTTTTTACCACCACTCCTCTTCCCCAAACTGTGTGATACTTCTGCTTTCTAACCAGTTCAACCAACTCCCAGATTGCCAAGAGCTAATCTTCCATTAGAGGAAGACCTCTCCTTGGAAATGCAGATAAATAAAGCAGTACCTTCCTGACTTTAAGTGACTTGCTTCCATTGCAGCAAAAAGGCTTATGTTTTAACTTCAGGGAGATATCTATTATAAATTCTGGGACTTAAGACCCTAGAGTTGTCTTAAATCACACTTCTCCTTCCATACCTATTTAAAAAAAAAAAAAAAAAAAAAAGTCCATTCTTCCAAGGTTTAAGAAAGTGTTATCTTGGCCGGGTGCTGTGGCTCATGCCTGTAATCCCAGCACTTTGGGAAGTTGAGGCAGGCGGATCACGAGATCAGGAGTTCGAGACCAGCCTGACCAATGTGGTGAAACCCCGTCTCTACTAAAAATACAAAAATTAGCCAGGCGTGGTGGTGCAAACCTGTAATCTCAGCTACTCAGGAGACTGAGGCAGGAGAATCACTGGAACCCGGGAGGTGGAGGTTGCAGTGAGCCAAGATCGCACCACTGCACTCCAGCCTGGGTGACAGAGTGAGACTCCGTCTCAAAAAAAAAAAAAAAGAAAAAGAAAGTCTTATCTTGCCTGAGGCGGGTGGGTAGAGTAGATAAATGCTTTTTCTAGAATGGCAGTGATTCTGAAAATGCAATGAGAATGTGAGGTGATTAAAAGTAGAGGAGAGAATGAGGTTAGTTGTTGGAAATGGGGTCCTAAAGTGTGAAGGGCAATTCCATCTACTCTTTTACTAAAAGGACATGACCCTTAAACCGTAAGATAATCTAATATCATTAGGTCCAATTTCTTCTTCATTGAAGGTAATATATAGGATATGGTATACAGGTGAGCTTGGCTATTTCTGTTCTGTGGACTCTGAAACCATCCATTCACCCTTGGGATAAGGGGAGATATTTTTTTTTTTTTTTTTTTTTTTTTTTTTTGAGACGGAGTCTCGCTCTGCCGCCCAGGCTGGAGTGCAGTGGCCATATCTCAGCTCACTGCAAGCTCCGCCTCCCGGGTTCACGCCATTCTCCTGCCTCAGCCTCCCGAGTAGCTGGGACTACAGGCGCCCGCCATCTCGCCCGGCTAGTTTTTTTGTATTTTTTTTTAGTAGAGACGGGGTTTCACCGTGTTCGCCAGGATGGTCTTGATCTCCTAACCTCGTGATCCACCCGTCTCGGCCTCCCAAAGTGCTGGGATTACAGGCTTGAGCCACCGCGCCCGGCCAAGGGGAGATATTAAGAGGGTAGATGGAAACGTAAGGATGAGGAGAAAGAAAGTACAAAGGAAAATACAAATTTATTCCTCCATTAACCTGAGGATGGGTTTTTAAGAGTCATGTTGTAAGATATGGATATGAGCTAGATAATTCTGGGAGCTTTTTGTTTGTTTTTGCCACCTGCATACACCTCAGCTGCATGATGATTCTGAGGTTTTTCCTAACAGATCTGATCTAGAAGGATCAAATGTCAGATCATTTTTGTAACAAAACATGATCCCTGGTTTGAACTTTAACAGTTACCTCATTCATATGGCCAGCATTTTTAATCCTCTGTCATTTCTCTGTACCTGAAGACAGTTAATCTGGGGATTAATAACTTTTTAGGCTCTCAGTTTCTATGAATACCTTCCTTTCTTTTTTAATTGAAGTGAAAATCATATAACATAAAATTAGTAATTTTAAAGTGAGCAATTAAATGGCATTTAGTATATTCACAGTATTGCGCAACCACCATTTTTGTCTTGTTTCAAAACATTTTTATCACCCCAAAAGAAGACCCCATAACCATTAAGCAGTTACTCCTCATTTTTCCTTCCACCCAACCCTTAGCAACTACCAATCTGCCTTATGTGTCTGGGTTTACCTGTTTACATATTTCATAGAAACGGCATCATACAACATGTATATAACCTTTTGTGTCTGGCTTTCTTCACTTAGCATAATGTTTTTTGAAGTTCATCTACATTGTAGCATGTATCAGTATTTCATTTCTTTTTATAGCTGAATAATATACATCTTCATATGTATATTTATATCCTAATTTGTTTATCCATTTATCCATTGATGGACCTTTTTGGGTTGTTTCTACCTTTTAGCTGTTGTGAATAGTGCTGCTATGAACATTCACTTATAAATATTGGTTTGAGTATCTGTTTTTAAATATTTTGGGCACATACCTAAGAATGAAATTTCTGGTTATATAGTAATATTATGTTAACTTTTTGGGGAACTGCCATACTGTTTTCTACAGTGGTGGCACTATTTTACATTCTTACCTGTAGTGTATGAGGGTTCAAATTACTCCATATCCTCATCAACACTTGTTATTTTCTGTTTTTTTGATAATAGCCATACTAGTGGGTATGAAGTGATATCTCACTGTTGCTCTGATTTGCATTTTCCTAATGACTATTGACCTTATTTTCTTGTGTTTATTGTCCATTTGCATATATTCTTTGGGAAAATGTCTATTCACATATTTTGCCCAATTTTTTAGTTGGGTTGTTTGGTGGTTTTTTTGTTTGTTCTTTGTTATTGAGTTGTGGGAATTCTTTATATATTCTGGATACTAACACCTTACCAGATATATGGCGTGCAAATATTTTCTTCCATTCTTTGGGGTATCATTTGACTCTGCTGTTAGCATCTTTTGATGCACAAAAGTTTTCAGTTTTGCTGTCCAATTTATCTATTTTGCTGGTGGTGGTGTTGCCTGTGCTTTTGGTGTCATATCCTAGAAATTATTGCCAAAACCTATGTCATGAACCTTTCCCCCATAGACTTTTATAGACTTTTTACTTCTAAAGTTTAGGTCTTTATACTTTAAACGTTCAAACTCAAGTCATTCTGTTTCATTAATTTGCAGAATGTTTCTATCCATATTTCTGTGTTTATTCTCTCCTCTGTGCTTAGAATTTTTTCCCTATTTCCAAGTATTCAAAGTATTCCCATCTTTCAAGGTCTATTCCAACTGCTACCCGCTTCATGAAGAAAGCCACTGAAGAAATTCTCACCGACTGGAGAGATTTCTTTTTCTGATCTCCCATTAGTGCTTTAGTTGCACTTTTCTGGTTGGATTTATATAGTACCTTATAGTCTATATCTAATTTCCCTACAAGACTTTTAGATGAGATATATATTTTTCATTTTTGCTTCTATATAGAGTGTTTTGCAGATGATTTCATCTGTTTATCAGTAAATACATATTACATGAATGGACATTTTAATTTTTCTCATATGGTCCTTCCTGTTTCCTTAGCTCTTATGGAAGGCATGGGAGAAGATGAGACAGGGAAGGAGGACAGCACAGAGTCACAGCCAGATAGTGACTGAGTGTAGGCTTATTTCTACCTCAAAACTTACCACTGTAGGAAATTTTTCTGACTTGCTTGACTACATAACTCTTAGTGCACGTTTTGTATTACATTTAATTTTTACTTGGCAAATTGCTTATAAATGTGATAATAGGTGTTTCAAAATGTTTTCTCTCTCTAACTAGATTAAATTGTCTAAGTCTCCAATTGGATGATTGCTTTGGACAACTAAAACTTCTATTGCTTTTTCCTCTTTTAAATTGAGTTTTAAAATACACTAAAGATATATTAACATTTTCTCCTGATAAAAAAAGTCAAACATTACAGATAAGTATACAGTCGTGTTCGATCAGCCCAGTTCCTATTTAACTGGCTTCTTACCCTACTCAGAGTTAATCACTGTTACCAGTTTTCTTTTTTTTTTTTTTTTTGAGACGGAGTTTTGCTCTCGTTGCCCAGGCTGGAGTGCAATACTGTGATGTCGGCTCACTACAACCTCCACTTCCTGGGTTCAAGCAATTCTCCTGCCTCAGCCTCCCAGGTAGCTGGGATTACAGGCACCCACCACCACACCCACCTAAGTTTTTGTATTTTTAGTAGAGACAGGGTTTCACCATGTTGGCCAGGCTGGTCTTGAACTCCTGACCTCAGGTGATCTGCCTGCCTTGGCCTCCCAAAGTACTGGGATTACAGGTGTGAGCCACCATGCCTGGCTGTTACCAGTTTTCTATGGGCCCTGTCAAATTTTTTTAATGCATTTATTTACATATATATACACACACACACACACATATATATACACATATACATATGTATATACATACATATATATATATATATATAAAATGGGACTTAATATGTATAAATTATATTCATATAAAATTGTTTCTTCTTGGCTGGGCGCAGTGGCTCAAGCCTGTAATCCTAGCACTTTGGGAGGCCAAGGTGGGTGGATCACCTGAGGTCAGGAGTTTGAGACCAGCCTCACCAACATGGTGAAACCTCATCTCTACTAAAAAGTACAAAAATTAGCCAGGTATGGTGGCGCCTGCCCATAGTCCCAGCTACACTGGAGGCTGGGTGGAGGAGTGAGCTGAGATTGCTCTGCTGCACTCCAGCCTGGGCGACAGAGCGAGACTCTATCTCAAAAAACAACAACAAACTCTTTTTTCTCTATTTTTCACAACTGCCTATGGTGATCAATAACCAGTAAATACTGAATAAATCTTACTGATAATCTGGGTGTGAGAGACTTGAATGAGAAGTGAAAGGTCAAGCATATGAAAACACTTCACATGTGTCCAGCTTGTAAAATTCTATTCCATGTCTGTTCTGCATATAGTCTCCACATATCACTGGACAGGCCATGGCTCCACGGTCCCGGCGACGAAGGCACAGGAAACCTCCCTCATCAGTGGCTCCCATCATTATGACCCCAACCACAATTGTGACCCCTATGCCTCTGACCCCCTCAAAACCGGGCCCTAGCATTGACACACTTGGCTTCTTCTCCTTGGATGATAATGTTCCTGGCCTATCGCAGCTGATCCTTCAAAAGCTGAACATGAAAAGCTATGAAGAATACAAGTGAGTGACCAGCTCTATGGAAGAGGGATATATTGTCTCTGGTAGAAGTAAATTTCAGAAGGTGGAGAGGGAGTACAGTTTGGGGAATATGAAGTATTTGCAATAAGCTATTTTCTCATCCTGACTTTTGCCAGTTACTATATTACTATAAAAGAAGAAATATTCACTTAAGTGAAAAATGATGGCAGTGAGAGACGTAGGAGTAAGTGGAAATGTGTAGGAGACAAGATGAGGGGCATGAGAGATTTTGGAGATACTCCTTTGCCCACTGCCATTCCTTCTCCATGCTGTCTCTGCAGGTTGGTGGTAGATGGGGGTACCCCTGTATCAGGCTTTGGATTTCGATGTCCTCAAGAAATGTTCCAGAGGATGGAAGACACATTTCGATTCTGTGCTCACTGTAGAGTACTCCCTAGTGGCCTTTCAGACTCCAAGGTTCTCCGGCACTGTAAGAGGTGACTTGTGGGGGTGCTAATCGAGAGACATTCAGAAATGATCCTGTACTAGCCGGACATGATGACTCATGCCTGTAATCCCAGCACTTTGGGAGGCCAAGGCAGGTAGATCACATGAGGCCAGCCTGGCCAACATGGCAAAACCCTGTCTCTACTAAAAATACAAAAATTAGCCCGGTGTGGGGGCACACACCTGTAGTCTCAGCTACTCGAAAGGCTGAGGTGGGAGAATTGCTTGAACCCAGGAGGCAGAGGTTCCTGTACTACGACCTCATTCCAAGAGGAAAGATCTGAAAGTTTTCAAAATAACCTAAGGCTTAGGTCCTCATTTTTTGTCATCCAGGTTACAGAGATTAGAACAATGTTCTAACCCTGCTTATTTTTGGTGTTACTGGGAAGTGAGACAAGAAACCACAATACAGTCCTCTCTATCTCTCTCTCAAGTACTCAAGGAGTAAGACTACATTTGTTCTGGGGAGGTGGGGGTTGAACCATACCTGTTATGAGAGGACAGCTGCAAACTCGTGGTGTTTTTTCTAATAGTGATATAAAAAGTTCCAGATAGAGAGTAAGGTATCACTCTGTCTGGCAGAATAATTATATTCCCAATCCCTCCTGCCTTGTCTGCCAAATGTAGTCCCCAAAATTGGTGCATCAGCTGTCATTCCTCTCCCTACCTTCCTTACTTATTCACCATCCTAGGTGCAGGAATATCAGTTCCTTTCCTCAGATAACCCCAATCACATTTATAGTATAAGAATTATTTCTCTCTCATTGTCTCAGGTGCAGAAATGTCTATTACTGTGGTCCGGAGTGCCAGAGGTCAGACTGGCCTGCACACAGGAGGGTTTGTCAAGAGCTTCGTCTTGTGGCTGTGGACCGTCTCATGGAATGGCTTCTGGTCACAGGTGGAGTGGTGGTGTTGAGGAACTCTGCTGTAATGGTCATAGTTGATTGTATTTAAAGGAAGATACAAAATCATATTGTTACGAAAAAATGAGGAAGTGGGGCAAAGGTTGGGGCACCCCTGCTCACAGGTTGGCAGAGTGAACATGGAGGGAATATTGATCATTAGTGAGGGGCAAATTTTGAAGCCAGGAAAGCATTAGGTTACTTCTTATTTCTTCTTTCCTACAGGTGATTTTGTCCTACCCTCAGGACCTTGGCCATGGCCCCCTGAAGCTGTACAGGACTGGGACTCCTGGTTTTCTATGAAGGGGTTACACCTAGATGCTACACTGGATGCTGTGCTAGTCAGTCATGCCGTGACCACTTTATGGGCCAGTGTAGGACGGCCAAGGCCAGACCCAGATGTCCTGCAGGGATCTTTGAAGCGGCTGCTGACAGATGTCCTGTCACGGCCCTTGACTCTGGGCCTAGGACTTAGGGCCTTGGAGATAGATGTTAGGAGAATTGGGGGAAGCACAGTGCATGTGGTTGGTGCTTCCCATGTGGAGACATTTCTTACTCGCCCTGGGGACTATGATGAACTTGGCCACATGTTTCCTGGGCACCTTGGACTCCGTGTGGTCATGGTGGGTGTAGACGTGGCTAATGGCTTTTCACAGAGCACCTCAACTTCACCCCTGGAACCTGGCACAATTCAGCTTAGTGCCCACAGGGGCCTCTATCATGACTTCTGGGAGGAGCAAGTAGAGACTGGGCAGACAGACCATCCAGATTTGGTGGCAGCATTCCATCCAGGTAAGACTCATTGGTTCAGGGGAATAGAGGGTGGCTTCCCTGAGAATTTTCCATCCTGAATCTTGTATCTTCTGTCTTTGGAATCCCATTCGTTTGGTCTCATTAAACACAATATGATGACAACTTTTCTTGATGATTTGCAATATGTACTACACTTGGGTTCAGAATTTTTCATCGAAGAACTTGGAGTGGATGATGATGATGATGATGATAATGATGATAATGATTGGGGATAAGCAAGGTGAGGAGTGGGGTGCTCACAGTCAAAGAAATATCTTGCTCTTAGGGTCTGCTTTAGTCTTTCCCTATTCCCATTTTCATTTTTGTTCCACAGGTTTCCATTCCTCCCCAGACTTGATGGAGGCTTGGCTGCCCACCCTGCTGCTACTTCGTGACTATAAGATTCCTACATTGATTACTGTTTACAGGTTTTAACCTATTCCTATTTGTGATACTTCCCTGACTTTACATCTCTCTTTATATAGATGAGCTCATTTTGCCCCCTCTTGCTCATCTACCTTCTGGTGAGGATGTTCTTTTCCACATATGACTTTTTCATCCCCTTGGAACAGTCCTTTGCTAGTTAATTGAGTATCTAATGAGACATTTGGGAGGGAAGGATAGCCCTTGCCTAGTCCAGCCTTAGGCAATTTGGGGGATTGGTGATTACAGAAATGTCAGGCTCTTGGGCAATTTTTTCTTTATCTCTGTCACAATCAGTAATTTTTCTTCTCTCTTCTACAGTCATCAGGAGTTGGTATCCTCTTTGCAGATTCTGGTGGAACTGGATACACACATCACTGCCTATGGGGCTAATCCTTTCATGTCCCTCAAACCTGAACAGGTCTATTCCAACCCCAACAAGCAGCCAGTATACTGCAGTGCATATTATATCATGTTTCTTGGAAGCTCCTGTCAGCTGGATAATAGTCAATTAGAAGAGAAAGTGGATGGTGGGATTTAAATAGATCATGACTGGACATCTGGAAAATGGGGAGGTTGTGATGAAATTACCCTGCTAATGCCAAATTCTTGCAAACTTTGAAAAACACTATATTCTAAACCTCATTCACTGTTTGGGTAAAAATTCTAAGCTGAATGAGAGTTTTTGTATAACGTAATTAGTTTCTTTCTTTTTTTGAGATGGAGTCTTGTTCTGTTGCCTAGGCTAGAGTGCAGTGGCGCGATCTCGGCTCACTGCAGCCTCCACCTCCTGGGTTCAAGTGGTTCTCCTGCCTCAGCCTCCCTAGTAGCTGGGATTACAGGTGCGCACCACCACACCTGGCTAATTTTTGTATTTTCAGTACAGACAGAGTTTCGCCGTGTTGACCAGGCTCGTATCAAACCCTTGACCTCAGGTGATCTGCCTGCCTTGACCTCCCAAAGTTCTGGAATTACAGGCATGAGCCACCATGCCCAGCCAATGTAACTGGTTTCTAAGAGTTTAGCCACAGTACCTTTTAGAGATAGGAAATTAGATTGAGTGGGTGAGAAGAGGCCCTGATGTTAGTCTTTCCAGAGCTTATAGTTCCTAACACTTTCCTTTGTAAGGAAGTTTACCTTTTGACTGGAACCAGATGGCACTGAGGAGAAGAATGAGAACCACCTTATTCTTCTGAAAAAGACTTTCTTCTCATCCAGTAATTTGGGCTAAAAAATGGAAAGATGTTGATGACTTGAAGTGGTACAAGAATGGACAAGTCAGGGAAGTCACTAGGAACATGGATGAGGTTGTAAGCATTGGTATACTGTCCTGTTTCCTGGCTTTTTTGAGAGAAATGTCTAATTTTCCTGTTTTCTCTTGGGGACTTTTGACCCTAGAGTAGCCCTGGTGTTGTATTTGAGATATCCCAAGCTATATCAGACTTTACCTGAATATACTGGAGTTACTTTTTATCCCCCATTCTATAGCCCAATAAACTCAGTTTGGGGCTTCTCAAGTCACTTGTTTTATTTCCCGTTCACTGGCAAGTATTACTCATCTGCACATAACACCTCAAGACTGGAAGTTTCTCTCTTGCTAACAGAGTAATTAGCATCAGTTCTCTGGGTCTGCCACTCTGTCACACATTTGCCTCATGTCATCCTTTTCTTTTTTACTTTTTTTTTTTTTTTTTTTTGAGACGGAGTCTCGCTGTGTCACCCAGGCTGGAGTGCAGTGGCGCAATCTCAGCTCACTGCAAGCTCCGCCTCTCGGATTCACGCCATTCTCCCGCCTCAGCCTCCGAGTAGCTGGGACTACAGGCGCCCGCCACCACGCCCGGCTAGTTTTTTGTATTTTTAGTAGAGACGGGGTTTCACCATGTTAGCCAGGATGGTCTCGATCTCCTGACCTTGTGATCGACCCGCCTCGGCCTCCCAAAGTGCTGGGATTACAGGCTTGAGCCACTGCGCCCAGCCTTTTTTTCCTTTTTTTTTCTGGAGACAGTCTTGCTCTGTCACCAAGGCTGGAGTGCAGTGGCATTATCATAGCTCATTGCAGCCTCAGACTCCTGGGTTCAAGTGATCCTTCCATTTCATTCTCTCAAGTAGTTGGGACTTACAGGTGCATACCACCATGCCCAGCTAACTTTTTGTTTTTTCTAAAGACAGGGCCTCCTTGTGTTGCCCAGGCTGGTCTTAAACTCCTGGGCTCAAGCAGTCCTCCCACCTCAGACTCCCAGAGTGTTAGGATTACAGGCATGAGACACCGTGCCCAGCCAGTATCATCCTCTTCTTATCACACTCTCAGGATTAGGACATTTCCTAGGTATTCATTCCTACAATCTTGCCATGACTGTCTCTCGCACACATACAGCCCATCACCCCAACACACACATACATACTCTGTTGCCCACTCTAATAGGGATAATTTTAGAATTTCATATGTTCATTCAAAACAGTACCTGTCATGCTACAGGTACTGTGTTTTGGCTTTGGGGAGATTGAAAGGTGAATGAGACATGGTGTTTATTCTTAGGAAGGGAAATAATATTTATGTATATGGAGATACCTTTATTGCAAGGTATAATATGGAGTAAGAAACATGAGAGAGGCTTCTGGTGCTAAGGAAATAGAGTGAAAAGAGATCATTTTGTTAAATGATACTGAAAATATTCTGAGTGGGAATTTTATGAAACAGCACAGGGCACTCAAGATGGAAGGAGCAACAGGACGGGAAGTTTGGAGGCAGAAAAGCCTATGGGATATTTGAAGGTACCTTTGGGGATTAGTATAAATTAAATCTGGAAGGTAGACTGAGATAAGATTATAGGATTATTGTGGATTTTTGTAGATTTGAGTATGAATCCTGGGGCAGCCATCAAATTTTGTATCGCTGGGGAAGCTAAACTTCTCTAAGCCTTAGTTTCTTCATCTGTAAAATGGAGATAATACCAAGTACCCCAAATTAATATTGAAGTTAAACGAAAATGTTTGCAAAGTTGGAGAACTCACACATCCCAATTTCTTTCTTTCTTTTTTTTTTTTTTTTTTTTTTGAGACAGAGTCTCGCTGTTGCCCAGACTGGAATGCAGTGGTCCTATCCTGATTCACTGCGACCTTTGCCCCCGCCCACCCACCCGGCTCAAGTGATCCTCCCACCTCAGCCTCCCTAGTAGCTGGGACCACAAGTGCAAGCCACCACGCCCAGCCAATTTTTGTATTTTTTGTAGAGACAGGATTTTGTCATGTTGCCCAGGCTGTTTTTGAACTCCTGAGCTCAAGAGATCCACCCTCCTCAGCCTCCCAAAGTGCTGGGATTACAGACATGAGCCACTGTGCCCAGCCCCCAGTTCCAAAACCTATAATCATTATATACTTACCAGTTCAATATCCCTAATCTGAAAACCCAAAATGCTCCCGTGAGCATTTCCTTTGAGTGCTATGTCGGCACTCCAAAAGTTTCAGGTTTTGGAACATTTTGGATCTCGGTACTCAAAAAGCTTTAGATTTTGGAGTATTTTGAATTTCGGATTTTTGGATTAGGGATGTTTAACCTGTACAAAATAGTAGTAGTCAAGACAATGTGATACTGGCATAGAATAGACATATAGGTCAGTGCAATAGAATTGAGAATTGTCTTAGTCTGCTTGGGCTGCTGTAACAAAATACTGTAAACTGTGTGGCTTGTAAACATCAAATTTATTTTCCACATTTCTGGAAGCTGGAAAGTCCAAGATCAAGGCACTAGCAGATTTTCTGTCTGGGAAGGGCATGTTGTTACTGTGGAAGGGGTGACTGAGCTAACTCTTTCCTCTTTTACAAGGACCCTAATCCCACTCATGAGGGCTCTGCTCTCATGACCTAATCATTTCCCAAAGATCCAACCTCCTAAAGCCAGAGGTTAGGATTTCAACATGTAAATCTGTATATGTGTGTGTGTGTGTGTGGTGTATGTATGTGTATGTGTTGAGGTGGAGGAGGGTCACAAAACATTCAGACTGTAACAAGAATAGCAGGGCATAGTGGTTCATGCCTGTAGTCCCAGCACTTTGGGAGGTGGAGGCAAGCAGATTGTTTGAGCTCAGGAGCTTGAGACCAGTGTGGGCAACATCCTGAAACCCTGTCTCTAAAAAAAATACAAAAAAAAATTAGCTGGGCATGGTAACACATACCTGTAGTCCTAGCTACTTGAGGGGCTGAGGTGTGAGGATCGCTTAAGCCCAGGAGGTTGAGGCTGCAGTGAGCCAAGATTGCGCCACTGCACTCCAGCCTGGGTGAAAAGTGAGAACCTGTCTCAAAAAGAAAAGAAAAGAAAAAAAACCTTAACATTTATGGTCAATTGCTTCTTGACAAGGGTACATAAGCAATTAATTGGGAAAAGAACAGACTTTTCAACAAATAGTGCTCGGACAACTGGATATCCATGTGCAGAAGAATAAAATTACACCCTCACCTCACACGATATACAAAGATTAACTCAAAATGGTTCAAATACCTAAAACAAACTCTTCAAAGAAAATAAAGGGTAAAATCTTCATGAACTTACATTGGGCAATGTTTTCTTAGATGTGACACCAAAAGCACAAGCAACCAAAATAAAAATAAATAAATTAGACTATCAAAATTTAAAATTTTGGGCCAGATGTGGTGGCTCACACCTGAAATCCCAACATTTTAGGAGGCAAAGACGGGAGGACTGCTTAAGCCCAGAAGTTCAAGATGAGCCTAAGCAACATAGACCTATCTCTACAAAAAAGAAAAAATTAGCTGGGCATGGTGGCGCACGCCTGTAGTCACAGTACTTGGGAGGCTGAGATGGAAAGATCACTTGAGCCCAGGAGGCTGCAGTGAGCCATGATCACACTCCGGCCTGGGTGACAGAGCGAGATCCTGTCCCCCCCCCCCAAAAAAAAGTGTAAAGAATGAGAGAAAATATTCACAAATTGTATGTCTGATAAGGGACCTACAACTTAAAAGGACAGATAACCCAATTAAAAAATGGGCAAAGGATCTGAACATACATTTCCCCAAAAAAGATGTACAAATGGCTAATAAGTACATAAAAAGATGCTCAACATCATCAATCATTAAGGAATACAAATTAAAATTACAATGAGATACCACTTCCTACCCACTACGGTGGCTATGATTAAAAAAAAAAAAGAGGTAGTAACAAGTGTTGATGAGGATCTGAAGAAATTGTAACCTTCATAACAGTGCTGGTGGGAATGTATGATGCAGCCAATTTGGAAAACAACAGTCTGGCAGTTCCTCAAACAGTTAAACATTGAGGGCCAGGTAATGATGACTCACGCCTGTAATCCCAGCACTTTGGGAGGCTGAGCTAGGAGTATTGCTTAAAGCCAGGAGTTTGAGACCAGCCTGGGCAATGAGTCAAGACCCTGCCCCTTAAAAATAAATAAATAAATAAATAAAAGTTAAAAATTGACTTACCATTTGACCCAGCAGTTTTGCTCATAGGTTTGTACCCATGAGAAATGAAATCATATGTATATAAATATTCATAGCAGCGTTATTCATGATAGCCAAAAGATGAAAACAACCAAAATATCCATCAGCTTATGAATGGATAAGCAAAATGTGGTAAATCCTTACAAGGAAATAGTATTTGACCATAAAAGTAATGAAATACTGATTCATGCTACAATATGAAAGCCAGTTACAAAAGACTACATTCTGTACAAGTGCATTTATGTGAAATGTTCAGAATAGACAAGTCTATGGAGACAAAGTAGATTAGTGGCTGCATGTGGAGGGGGAGTATAGGGGTATTGGGGGTGATGGGTAAAGGGTATGGGATATAACCATTCTAAAATTGATTGTGGTGATAGATGCACAACTCTGAATGTACTAAGAATCATTGAATTGTACACATATGGGTGAATTATATTTCAGTAAAGCTGTTACCAAATTTTTTTAATCTTAGAGAATGTAAAAAATAAGGATATTTAAATCCTTAACACAGTACCTAGCAAATAGTATGTCCTTAGTAGCTATTATTTGATAAATACCATTTTGAATTTTGCTCAGTAACATAGATTGAACTAGCAGTAGTGTGTAAGATGGTTTGGTAATGGAAAATCCAGTTAGGACACTACTGTCATGGTTCAGACAAGAGATAATGTAGGTGTCAGCTAAGATTATATCAGTAGGTATAGAGAGCAAGAGGTAATTTTTAACTACAAGTAAAGTAAATAAGTAGTGACATTTTGCAGGTAGAACATGAAAGTAAAATCTATAGGATTTGTTTGCTGATTGTGATGGATGAAGGGTGATGTATCTGTCAGCCAGAATATAATTAGAAACTACACAGTAACAGGTGGCACAAAAACATCCAATTTAGTAGAATGGTGGTGATAGTACATAAAAGTCCAAATGCCTAGCTTATTGTCAAATGCTGATTCTAAGATGGCTTCTGCCCTTAATAGGAGACTGACAAAAGCAAGGACAATATAATGGAGTTATATTTTCTAAAGTCAGCATATGAAATGAAAAAAATATTTTCAAAACTACCTTTGAAAATCCTTTAGGGTAACACATGGGTTCTCTCAGTAGATCTATCAGAGCCAGTTTTTTCCAGTGTTGGAAATAAATCTATATTTGGCTGATCACCAGATGAAGTAGTTGGCTTGGGTTTTGGAGACCCTATTGTAGTCAATCAGACAATTATTTATCAAACACTCACTACTAGGCTCTAAAGATATCCCTGTTCTCAAGGAGCTTACATTCTAGTTGGGGACAAAAACAATAAACACAGAATTTCAGATGCTTTTAAGTGGTATAAGGAAAATTAAATAATGAGCATAGCTGGTAGTGGTGGTTGTGCTGGTGGCAGCTACTAATGTTCAGGAAGTACCTCTCTGAGGAGATGACATTTTTTGTTGGTTTGACACAGGGTCGGGCTCTGTCACCCAGGCTGGAGTGTAGTAGTGAGATCTTGGCTTACTATAGCCTCTGCCTCCTGGGTTCAAGTGATTCTCCCCTGTGAGCCTCCTACATAGATGGGATTACAAGTGCACACTACTATGCCTAATTTTTATATTTTTTGTAGAGATGGGGTCTCACCATGTTGCCCAGGCTGGTCTCCAACTCCTGGGTTTAAGTGATCTGACTGCCTTGGGACTCCCAAAGTGCTAGGATTACAGGCATGAGCCACTTCGTCCAGCCAGGAGACATTTGAGATGACACCATGGAGAACATTCCCAGTAGAAGCAATAGCAAGTGCAAAGGTCCTGAGAATCTCTGTTGCATTTGGTCACAAGCTTGGTATGTTTGGACCAAAGACCACTGTGTTCAGAAGTTAGTAATTAAGGAAAGTGAAGGCCAGGCATGGTGGCTCACGCCTGTAATCCCAGCACTTTGGGAGGCCGAGGCGGGTGGATCACAAGGTCAGGAGATCGAGACCATCCTGGCTAACACGGTGAAACCCCGTCTCTACTAAAAATACAAAAAATTAGCCGGGCGTGGTGGCAGATGCCTGTAGTCCCAGCTACTGGGGAGGCTGAGGCAGGAGAATGGTGTTAACCTGGGAGGCGGAGCTTGCAGTAAACTGAGATTGTGCCACTGTACTCCTTCCAGCCTAGGCGACAGAGCAAGACTCTGTCTCAAAAAAAAAAAAAAAATTAGCCCAGCGTGGTGGTGGACGCCTGTAATCCCGGCTACTTGGGAGGCTGAGGCAGGAGAATTGCTTGAACCTGGGAGGCAGAGGTTGCTATGAGGTGAGATCGTGCCATTGTACTCCAGCCTGGGCAACAGAATGAGACTCTGTCTCAAAAAACCGAAAACAAACAAACAAAAAACCAGACTGACACAGTGGGATGTTCACATTAGAAGCATGATGCCTCTTATTTCACATGAACTCTGGGACATACAATGGCCTTCAGAGATGTTGACCCAGGCATGGTGGCTCATGCCTGTAATACACCCAGCACTTTGGGAGACTGAGGCAGGTGGATCGCTTGAGGCCAGGAGTTTGAGACCAGCCTGGCCAACATGGCGAAACCCCATCTGTACTAAAAATACAAAAAATTAGCTGGGCGTGGTGACATGCCTACCAGCTACACGGGAGGCTGAGGCATGAGAATTGCTTGAACCCAGGAGGCAGAGGTTGCGGTAAGCCTAGATCGCACCACAGCACTCCAGCCTGGGTGACAGAGCAAGACACTGTCTCCAAAAAATTAAAAAATTTAAAAAGGTCCAGTTGACTCCAAAAAAGATCAGGAAGAGTTTATTGGAGCAAGAGGGAGATGAGCAACCTTGGAAACAAGTCTAATTAGATGAATAATTGTTAAAAGCTGAGCAGTGCTTTCTTTTTTTTTTTTTCTTTTTTTTTTTTTTTTTGAGACGGAGTCTCGCTCTGTAGCCCAGGCTAGAGTGCAGTGGCCGGATCTCAGCTCACTGCAAGCTCCGCCTCCCGGGTTCACGCCATTCTCCGGCCTCAGCCTCCCGAGTAGCTGGGACTACAGGCGTCCGCCACCTCGCCCGGCTAGTTTTTTGTATTTCTTAGTAGAGACGGGGTATCACCGTGTTAGCCAGGATGGTCTCGATCTCCTGACCTCGTGATCCACCCGTCTCGGCCTCCCAAAGTGCTGGGATTACAGGCTTGAGCCACCGCGCCCGGCCGAGCAGTGCTTTCTAAGCAGAGGTTGCAGGAGGGAAGGGTCTCCGATCCTGGAACGCCTTTTATGCTAGGAAGAAAGGATGAATTGAAAGGATGAAATGGCAAATGTCATGGTAGACTATTGGACTATTCCTGCAGCTCAGGAAAGTGGACTAGAAATAACAGGTTTGGCAAATACCCTGTTATTGTGGTAATTAAGGCAGAGGGAGGGTTTGGAATGAGCTCACAAAGGGAACTCTGTAGAATGAACAGAGTAGGCTTCTCAGGCAATGCTTAAATCCTGGAGGTCTCTGGGGTAGGTAGGACAGAAAGTCCTGTTATTTTCCAGGTAGACAGACTTGGGCGCCAGGGAATTAATGCTGGTCACCCAGAGAGTTGTGCAGTTTTGTCTACCATTGTTAAATCAGGCAGTGACCTTCCTCAAATACTTTTCACTCCACACACTTATTTGGAAGCCATGTATATTTTGCTTGCTCTTCCCATTTAAAATCGTAGTCCACTCTATTCCACCCCCATGAGGAAGCTTTTGGGTAGAAAAGTGTATAGAGGAATAAGTTGATGTGCATCAGATGTGCAAACTTTAGTGTGCATCAAAACCACCTGGAGGACTTGTTAAAACAGATTGCTGGGCACCATCCCGGGAGTTTGATTCAGTAGATCTAAGGTGGAGTTCAATAATCTGCATTACTAACACGTTTCCAGTATTATGATGATGCTGTTCCAGGGACCACACCCAGAAACTACCTTTTACCACTCTAAAAGGTAGCTGATTGGTTTTTGCTCTGTAATATAAATTCCTTAACGAGTTTAAAATATTGATCTGAGCCCTTGTAATTGCCTCGAATGTTTAATGCTAATGTGTGTTTAATGCTCAAGCCCACGAGGGGAGCCTACAACCACCTAACAACTCCCTTCGGGAGTGATTTTGATTAGTTCATCTACAGTTCCAACTAAGATTTCCCACAAATATTACTTTCACAGGAGGCTGACAAAAAACGCTGTGTTTGTCCCCAGAAAATACCTGGAGAACGGCATTTCAAAGGCGGAGAGGCTGCACCAGCCTCCCTGTCTCAGCCCTTCTCTACTGCCCACCACTGAAGGGGCCCCGGATACCCCCAGGACTGCTGCAACTTCCTAGGTGACTTGAGGCAGCCTTAAAAGGGATTGGCTCAGGGTCCTTGCGACAGATAAATGTGATTAAAAATCCACTGGGCCACACGAAGGGAGAGTCTTTCTCTCAGGTGGAGCCTAGGGGCGGGACTCAGGGACAGCCCGCTCCCTGCACCGCCCCCTCCGGCTTCGGGGGCGTTCCCGGCTGCAGCAGCGATCCTAACGGGCTCGCGAGACGCCCCGCCTTCCCTGGGCCCGCCCCCGGCTCCATCTTGCGGGCGACCGCGTTGGGCTGTGACGCTGCTGCCGGGGTCAGGTGAGGAGCGGCGCCCCCTCCCCTTCCCACCTTGTCCGCCTCGGTGGTCTTGCCCTCGGCCTGCTCTGGGCGCCGCTGTCCCGGAGCTGGTGGGGCGCGTCTGAAGGGCCGTGTGGGCCTCCCGGGTGGCGGCGACCCGGTGTGCGCCTCTCGGAGCCGGGCTGCCGGCCAGGGTGTGTTGGGGTGGCGTGGGTGAGGCGGCCGGCGCGGCTTACGGGAAGCCCTTCGGTCCGTTTGGAAATCCCAGGGACCAGTGGCGCCCCGCCCTCGGTCAGGTGGAGGGGCTGAGGCCGGAGCGTGGCCCAGCCGCCTTGCGGGAGGCTGAGTAGGGAAACGCACGGGCAGTGCTGAAAGCCATCTGGCTGGTGGTGGCTGTACTTTCCGGTGACACAGCGAATTTAGGGAAACTTGGGAAATTTTTACTGTGCTTAGTGAAGCGTAGGACAGAATGCGCCAGGCCAAGGTTTTACACTGGTTCTCGTTTACAGTTCTTGGAAGCTCTTCTAGGATAGCAGTCCATATTTAATTCCTGTTCCCCGACCAGCAGCAAATGTGTGTTGAAATTAGCTCGTCCTGGCCGGGCGCGGTGGCTCAAGCCTGTAATCCCAGCACTTTGGGAGGCCGAGACGGGCAGATCACGAGGTCAGGAGATCAAGACCATCCGGGCTAACACGGTGAAACCCCGTCTCTACTAAAAATACAAAAAATTAGCCGGGCGTGGTGGCGGGCGCCTGTAGTCCCAGCTACTCGGGAGGCTGAGGCAGGAGAATGGCGTAAACCCGGGAGGCGGAGCTTGCAGTGAGCTGAGATCCGGCCACTGTACTCCAGCCTGGGTGACAGAGCGAGACTCCGTCTCAAAAAAAAAAAAAAAAAAAAAAAAAGAAATTAGCTCGTCCTGTGCAAAAACTGCCCAAGGAAACCAAGGTGCAGAGGTAGATGGCTGATGTCCACCCTAAAGTGACAGACATGACGCTGTTATCTTCCGGCTGCCGTAAATGCCATAATTTTTGCCAGCTGATAGCCAGCTAATCTGCTAAATGTGTCCGAATTAGATGATGTGAGTGTAATGAGTTACCTTCCAGGCAAGGAAAGAGTTTCAAGCCCTAAATAGGTAGAAGAGATAATTTTGGACACTGCAAACTTTCAGTCCTCACTGATGGGTGACTACCTACCTGTCCGTGCAGAGGACTAGCCATGCCTCCACGTTCTTTCTCCAAATCGCTGACTGATTTAAATGATCCTACCAGACCTAGAGGCCGGTTTTGCAAAATTGTATTCGCTGTTGCGCGTTATCTTCAGTCACCCTTCCTGTTTCGTGTATTTTTTCCCCCCATAAATTTGCAACAGCTGCCTCTTGGTTTCCTGGGCTTCATGCCATCTGTGAGAAACGGTGAGACCCAGCCCTCTTACTGACTGACTCACTGGGTGGAGATGGTTTGGAAAACCAAAAATGATTTTCTAGCCTTTTAAAAGTGGTTGCTAACAGCAGAGAATGTTTAAAAAAAAAAAAAAAAAAAAAAAAAAAAAAAAAAAAAGGCCGAGTGCGATGGCTCATGCCTGTAATCCCAGCACTTTGGGAGTCCGAGGCGGGAGGATCACGAGGTCAGGAGGAGTTCGAGACCAGCTTGACCAACACGGTGAAACCCTGTCTCTACTTAAAAATACAAAAATTAGCTGGGCGTGGTGGTGCGCGCCTGTAATGGCAGCCACTCTGGAGGCTGAGGCAGGAGAGTCACTTGAACCCCGGAGGCGGAGGTTGCAATGAGCTGAGATCGCCACTGCACTGCAGCCTGATCGGCAGAGAGACTGTCCCCCCCCAAAAAAAAACAAAAAACAAGGCCGGGCGCAGTGGCTCACGCCTGTAATTCCAGCACTTTGGGAGGCCGAGGCGGGTGGATCACGAGGTCAGGATATCAAGACCATCCCGGTTAACAGGGGGAAATCCCGTCTCTACTAAAAATACAAAAAATTTGCCGGGCGTGGTGGTAGGCGCCTGTAGTCCCAGCTACTCAGGAGGCTGAGGGAGGAGAATGGCATGAACCCGGGAGGCGGAAGTTGCAGTAAGCCGTGATTGTGCCACTGCATACCAACCTGGGCGACAGAGTGAGACTCCCTCTCAAAAAAACAAAAAACAAAAACTCTGTTCATTTGGGCAAAGTTGAGAACTTTTTTGAGTCACTCTGGGCGTTATTTAGCTTTTTACAAAAACGTTTAAAATCTGCCTCTTGAATAAATGATATATGAACAATTCTAAGGGCTAAAGTACATTGAAAAGTCAGTCTTTGCCGGTGCAGTGACTGACGCCTGTAATCTCAGCACTTTGGGAGGCCGAGGCAGGCAGATCAGGAGATCAGGAGATCGAGACCATCCTGGCTAACACGGTGCTAGCCCGTCTCTACTAAAAATACAAAAATTAGCCGGGCTTGGTGGCACGCGCCTGTAGTCCCAGCTACTCAGGAGGCTGAGGCAGAAGAATCTCTTGAACCCAGGAGGTGGAGGTTGCAGTGAACTGAGATCGCACCACTGCACTCCAGCCTGGCAACAGAGTGAGACTCCATTTCAAAAAAAAAAAAAAAAAAGAGTGAAAGAGAAAAGTAAATAGTCTTCTCCATTGTGTCCCAGTTCTTCATGCAGGAGACAGTCACTGTTTTCTACTTCCTTGAGTGTCCTTTCAGGGATATTCTATAGGTCCAAATCAGTACATTTTTTACACATATGGCTGCACACTATGCAGTTTTTCCCTTTGCCTTTTTTTTTTTCATTGATATGTGTTACAGATGGTTTCATATATGGGTAAAAAAAACAAAAAAGCTGCCTCATTTTTAATAACCACATAACACCTCCTTGTATGGCTATCCATAATCTGTTTCACCTGTCCCTCCTTTTTAAAAATTTCAGCAGTGGCCCGGCACAGTGACTCACGCCTGTAATTCCAGCATTTTGGGAAGCCGAGGTGGGTGGATCACCTGAGGTCAGGAGTTCGAGACCAACCTGGCCAACAGGGTGAAACCGTGTCTCTACTAAAAATACAAAATTTAGCCGGGTGTGGTGGCACGTGCTTGTAATCCCAGCTACTTGGGAAGCCGAGACAGGAGAATCGCTTGAACCTGGGAGGTGGAGGTTGCATTGAATGGAGATCACACCACTGCACTCCAGCCTGGATGATAGAGCAAGACTCCATCTCCAAAAAAAATAAAAGATAAAATTTCAGCAGCTTTTGGAGTACAAGTGGTGTTTTGTTACATGGATGAATTATATGGTGGTGAATTCTGAGATTTTAGTCACCCAAGTAATGTACATTGTACCTAATGTGTAGTTTTTATTCCTAGCCCCCTTTCACCCACCCCTTTCTGAGTCTCTAAAGTCCATTATAACACTTCATACCTATGCCTTTGCATACTCATAGCTTAACTTCCACCTATAATGTGAGAACATACGGCTTTTGGTTTTCCACCCCTGTGTTACTTCACCTAGAAAAATTGCCTCCAGCTTAATCCAAGCTGCTGCAAAAGACATTATTTTGTTCCTTTTAATGGCTGAGTAGTATTCCATGGTTTATGTATACCACATTTTCTTTATCCACTCAGTTGATGGGCACTTAGGTTGATTCCACATCTTTGCAGTTGTGAATTGTGCCGCTATAAATATACATGTGCAAAAGTCTTTTTCATATAATGACTTCCTTTCCTTTGGGTAGATACCCAGCAATGGAATTTCTGGGTGAAAAGGTAGATCTATTTTTAGCTCTTTAAGGAGTCTCCATACTGTTTTCTGTAGAGGCTGTATAGCAGTGTAATAAGTGGTCCCTTTTCCCCACATCCACACCAACATCTATTGTGTTTTGACTTTTTTTTTTTTTTTTTGAGACTGAGTCTTGCTCTTATTGCCCAGGCTGGAGTGCAGTGGTGCCATCTCGGCTCACCCCAACCTTTGCCTCCCGGATTCAAGCAATTCTTCTAACTCATCCTCCTGAGTAGCTGGGATTACAGGCATGTGCCACCATGCCCAGCTAATTTTGTATTTTTAGTAGAGACAGGTTTCTCCATGCCGTTCAGGCTAGTCTTAAACTCCTGACCTCTTCAGGTGATCTGCCCACCTCGGCCTCACAAAGTGCTGGGATTACACATGTGGACTACCGCGCCAGGCCCTTTTTTTGGCTTTTTAATAATGACCATTCCTGTAGAAGCAAGGTGGTATCTCATTGTGGTTAATTTGCATTTCCCTGATGATTAATGATGTTGAACATTTATTTCATGTTTGTTGGCCGTTTGTATATCTTCTTTTGAGAAATGTCTATTCATGTCCTTTGCTCAGTTTTTAATGCAATTGTTTTTTTTCTTTTGATTTCAGTTCCTTGTAGATTCTGGATACTAGTCCTTTGTTGGATGCATAATTTACAAATATTTTCTCCCATTCTGTTGGTGGTCTGTTTACTCTGTTTATTTCTTTTGCTGTGCAGAAGCTTTTTAGTTTAATTAGGTCCCATCTATTTATTTTTGTTTTTGCTGCATTTGCTTTTGGGGTCTTAGTCATGAATTCTTTGCCTAGGCCAGT
Organism: Papio anubis; assembly: GCF_008728515.1. Classification (NCBI taxonomy): domain Eukaryota; kingdom Metazoa; phylum Chordata; class Mammalia; order Primates; family Cercopithecidae; genus Papio; species Papio anubis. The sequence goes on along the minus strand of NC_044986.1, from coordinate 69,968,926 downwards.
GTTTAGAAGACTGTTTCCAATGTTCTAGAATTTTTATAGTTTCAGGTCTTATATTTAAATCTTTTATCAACTTGAGTTGATTTTTGTATAGGGTGATAGATAGGGATCCAGTTTCATCTTCATGTGGCTTGCCAGTTTTCCCAGCATCATTTATTAAATAGGGTGTCCATTCCCCAACTTTTGTTTTTGTGTGCTTTGTCAAAGAGCAGTTGGCTGTATGTATTTGGCTTTATTTCTGGGTTCTCTATTTTGTTCCATTGGTCTATGTGCCTACTTTTATACCAGTACCATGCTGTTCTGGTAGCTATAGGCTTGTAGTGTATTTGAAGTCTGGTAATGTGAGGTCTCCAAATTTGTCTTTTTGCTTGGGATTGCTTTGGCTATTCAGGCTCGTTTTCGTTCCATATAAATGCTAGGATTGTTTTTTCTACTTCTGTGAAAAATGATCTTGGTATTTTGATGGGAATTGCATTGAATCTGTAGATTGCTTTGGGCAGTATAGTCATTTTCACAATATTGATTCTTCCAATCCGTGAGCACGGGATGAGTTTCCATTTGTTTGTGTCATCTATGATTTCTTTCAGCAGTATTTTGTAGTTCTCCTTGTAGAGATCTGTCATCTCCTTGGTTAAGCATATTCCTAGGTATTCTATTTATATTTTATTTTTGCAGCTGTTGTAAAAGGGATTGAGTTCTTGATTTGATTCTCAGCTTGGACGTTTTTGGTATCTAGCAGTGTTACTGATTTGTGTACATTGATTTTGTAACCTGAGACTTTACTGATTTCATTTATCAAATCTAAGAGTCTGTTGGAGTCTTTAGGATTTCCTTGGTATATAGTCATAACATCTGCAAACAGTGATAGTTTGATTTCCTCTTTTCCAATTTGGATGCACTTTATTGCTTTCTCTTGCTTTCCCTCTAATAGGAGTGGTGAAAGTGGACGTCCTTGTCTTGTTCCTGTTCTTAGGGGGAATGCTTTCAACTTTTCCCCATTCAGTATGATGTTGGCTTTGTCATTGTATATGGCTTTTATTATTTTGAGTTAGGTCCTTTCTATACCTCGTTTGTTGAGAGTTTTTTTATTGTAAAGGGGTGCTGGATTTTGTTGAATGCTTTTTCTGCATCTATTGAGATGATCATATGGTTTTTGTTTTTAATTATGTTTATGTGATACATCGCATTTATTGACTTGTATATGTTAAATCATTCCTGCATCCCTGGGATGACACCTGTCCCTTGTTGATGGACGTTCAGGTGGTTTTTAACCTTTTCCTATTACAAAAATACTGCAATGAATAGCCTTGTACGTATATAATTTTGTCCTTGTGCAAGTATTTCTATAAGGTACATTCCTGGAAATGGAATTGCATTCTAGTCTTTTATATAATTGTTTTTCAAAATGTACCAAAATTCACTTTCTTAAAATTGCTTTAATTTTTATTATATACAGATAATCTTTGCCTTATTTTCATTTTTGTTGACATAATTCCTTCAGGCTCTCAAAGGTAAGATTTAGGATAGTAGCTAAAGAATTTAGATATAGGTTTTGTCACTGGAACAATTTCTTGAGACTTAGAAATTTAAATTGCTTATGAAGTCTTTGGTACTATAACTGCTTATTGCCTTTCAGATTACTATTAATTTATCTCATAAATTAATTTCAGATTTTTTTTCCTTTATTTTGACCCTGACCCTTTTGTCCTTTGTCTATCTACTTTTCTTTTCTTTTTCTTTTTCCTTGTTTTGTCTTGTCCTTTCCTTTCCCTTACCTTTCCCCTTCCCCCTTCCCTCCCCTCCCAGAGTTTTGGGATTATAGGTGTGAGCCACTGTGCCCAGCCTATCTGACCATTCTTTTTTTTTTTTTTTTTTTTTTTGAGACAGAGTCTCGCTCTGGGGCCCGGGCTGGAGTGCAGTGGCCGGATCTCAGCTCACTGCAAGCTCCGCCTCCCGGGTTTACGCCATTCTCCTGCCTCAGCCTCCCAAGTAACTGGGACTACAGGCGCCCGCCATCTCGCCCGGCTAGTTTTTTGTATTTTTTAGTAGAGACGGGGTTTCACCGTGTTCGCCAGGATGGTCTCGATCTCCTGACCTCGTGATCCACCCGTCTCGGCCTCCCAAAGTGCTGGGATTACAGGCTTGAGCCACTGCGCCCAGCCTATCTGACCATTCTTTAGAGCTTTTGCCTCTCCTTTACTCTTTATACAAACCAGGCTTAGAAAAGAAAAAAGCAAAAAACAATTAGCCTGTCCCTGTTTTTATATCCAGCCCTTTGGGATCCCAAATGACAATTTAGAATTGACTGGGTCAGTTTTTGTATCATTTTATGTTTCTTATTGACTTACAGCCTTGATTCAATCTATGTCCATTTATTCTCAATTCAGCACATTTTTAGCTTCTATCCTGTGTTCCTGTCATAAGAGACACTATATTATCTCATTTTCCTATACTGTGTACTCAAAAGGCTGAATACTTATTCTCAATCTTTCTATCAGCACCTAGGACAGTGCTTATTACACAGTGGACGTTCATAAACGTTGACTTGAGTTGGGTTTATTTGGCATCTTGGTATAAAAGAAATATGAATCATTTATAGCTATATTGATGAGAAGTGCCAAAACATATATTTACAAATTGAGAAAATTAGGTGTAGATCCAGAAATCCCGAAGTATTCTGGTATCAGAGTGTGAATCACAGACCTGCAGAAGCCATATCACCTGAAAGCTTTAGAAATGCAGAATCTCAGGCCCCATCCTGGAGCTACGGAATTAAAGTCTCTATTTTAACAAGATCCCTAGGGATTCATATATACATTAAAGTTTGAGGCCAGGCGCGGTAGCTCACGCCTGTAATCCCAGCACTTTGGGAGGCTGACGCAGGCAGATCACTTGCGGTCAGGAGTTTGTGACCAGCCTGGCCAACATAGTGAAACCCTGTCTCCACTAAAAATACAAAAATTAAGCAGGTGTGGTGGTGTGCACCTGTAGTCTCAGTTACTTGGGATGCTGAAGGAGGAGAATCGCTTGAACCCAGGAGGCGAGGCTGCAGTGATCCGAGATTGTGCCACTGCATTCCAGCCTGGGCAATAGAACAAAACTGTCTCAAAAAGAAAACATTGGGAAACACTATTTTAGTCAACCTCGTTGTTCAAAGAAGGAAGAGAGAAGACTTGAGCTAGATAGGAGGGGTGAGTAAGCCCAGGGTTGAGGGCCAAGTCCGTTAATGATAAGAATGGCTTAAGCAAAGGAATGCTGGGAATAGTTCAAGTGTTAGAGATTTTGCATTGACACGGGTTAGGTGTTGGTAAGAAATGAATTAAATAGATAAATAGAGGCTGGATGCGGTGGCTCATGCCTGTAATCCTAGCACTTTGGGAGGCTGAGGCGGGTGGATCTCTTGAACCCAGGAGTTCAAGATCAGCCTGGGCAGCATGGTGAAACCCCGTCTTTACTAAAAATACAAAAAATTAGCCAGGTATGGTGATGTGCACCTGTAGTCTCAGCTCTTTGGAAGACTGAGATAAGAGGATCATCTGAGTCCAGGAAATCAAGGCTGCAGTGAGCTAATGTCGCGCTACTATACTCCAGCCTGGGCAATAGAGCAAGAAACCATCTCAAAAATATATATATAATAGGCTGGGCGCGGTGGCTCAAGCCTGTAATCCCAGCACTTTGGGAGGCCGAGACGGGCGGATCACAAGGTCACGAGATCGAGACCATCCTGGCTAACCCGGTGAAACCCCGTCTCTACTAAAAAATACAAAAAACTAGCCGGGCGAGGTGGCGGGCGCCTGTAGTCCCAGCTACTCGGGAGGCTGAGGCAGGAGAATGGCGTGAACCCGAAAGGCGGAGCTTGCAGTGAGCTGAGATCCGGCCACTGCACTCCAGCCTGGGTGACAGAGTGAGACTCCGTCTCAAAAAAAAAAAAAAAAAAAAATATATATATATATATATATATAAAAATATATATATATATAAATAATTGGAGCCAATACTAAGGAGACCTGAATATCAGGCCAATTAATTTTCATCTGATACTCTAGCAGTAGTCATTGATGATTTTTGAGCTGAAGAGCAGTTTGCTGAAAGAGTAGCATTTTAGGAAAGTGTAGTGACAGTGTCTGAGAAAATTGGGAGGGTGAGAGAGTATAAGCAAGAATATAAACAGAGAAGGAGTTTTAGTAAGATAGGCATCAAGTGATGAAACTTGGTCTAAGTATGTGACCATGAGAACAGAAATTACAAGAGAGGCATTTCAAAGGATGGATAGAAAAATGCTGGGTTTTGGCCAGGCATGGTGGCTTATGCCTGTGATCCCAGCTCTTTGGGAGGCCGAGGTGGGCAGATCACCTGAGGTCAGGAGTTCGAGACCAGCCTGGCCAACATGGAGAAACCCCCTCTCTACTGAAATACAATAAGCCAGTGTGGTGGTGGGTGCCTGTAATCCCAGTTACTCAGGAGGCTGAGGCAGGAGAATCGCTTGAACCCAGAAGGTGGAGGTTGCAGTGAGCTGAGATCACACCACTGCACTCCAGCCGGGGCAACTAGAGCGAAACTCTGTCTCAAAAAAAAAAAAAAAAAAAAAGAAGATAAAAATACTGGGTTTCTTACTATACTGGAGTATTAGGTAATTTAAGCAGTGGTGCTATTGACAGATAAAGGATGTTAAGAGTGGTGTGGTGGAGAATGATGAGTATTTTATTCTACACATACGGAAGTCCTCCTAACTGACTTCTGTCTTAATCTGCTCCTTAGTCTATTTTGGTGATCCTCCACCTCACAGTTACATCCCACCTTTTGCCTTGCAAATAACATTGTTCTACTTTCTTGCCTATCTGTGTCTAGCACCTTTAAAAACCTAGTTTAAACCTTTGATCATTCACTCTCCACTTGTAGCAATGTTTTCTTGTAGATGCCAAAAAAGTGATTACTGACTTTATATAGATATATTTGCCAGGTATATTATATCTGATCACTAATAGTATTTTAGATTTTTTTGTTGTTGTTGAAACAGAGTTTTGCCCTATCGTCCAGGCTAGAGTGCAGTGGCGTGATCTCGGCTCAAGCAATTCTCCTGCCTCAGCCTCCTGAATAGCTGGGATTACAGGCACATGCCACCATGCCTGGCTAATTTTTGTATTTTTAGTAGAGACAGCGTTTTACCATGTTGGCCAGGCTGATCTCGAACTCCCGACCTCAGGTGATCCACCTGCCTCAGCCTCCCAAAGTGCTGGGATTACGGGCGTGAGCCACCGCGCCCAGCCTTTTCTTTTTTCTTTTTTCTTTTTTTTTTTGAGACAGAAGTTTGCTCTGTGGCCCAGGCTGGAGTGCAATGGTGCAATCTTGGCTCACTGCAACCTCCGCCTCCCGGGTTCAAGTGATTCTCCTGCCTCAGCCTTCCAAGTAGCTGGGACTACAGGTGGGTGCCACCACACCCGGCTAATTTTTTGTATTTTTTGTAGAGACGGGGTTTCATTGTGTTAGCCTGGATGGCCTCAGTCTCCTGACCTTGTGATCCTCCTCAGCCTCCCAAAGTGTTGGGATTACAGGCGTGAGCCACCGTGCCCAGCCCCAATTTTTGTATTTTTAATAGAGACAGGGTTTCACCATGTTGGTCAGGCTGGTCTCTGACCTCAAGTGATCCACCGGCATTGGCCTCCCAAGGTGCTGAGATTACAGACGTGAGCTACTGTGCCTGACCGTATTTTAGATTTGATCAGGCTAAGAGGGTATTCTTTTGAATGTTTGTTTTTTCTCTGTTTATTTGCATTTGCTTTAGGTTAATAGTGTTTTCTTCAAATGCAGAAGATACATGTATATATATAGGGATATTTGTTTTTAACCACACTAGCTCCATTTATTTTACATGAGCCGTCTTTTCAAAAATGGACAGGAGAGTGTAATGAATCCCATGTACTCATCACCCAGCGTGAACAGTTATCAACTCCTGATTGCTTATTATGTCTAAATTCCTGCACTATATTATATATAATATTCCTGCATATTATTTTGACACAATCCCTGACATATCATTTTGTCTGTAAATATTTAGTGTATATCTCTAAAAGATCAGAATACTTGATGAAAATCATAATACCATTATCACACCTAAAAAAATAGTAATGTCTTAACATCACTTGATGTGCAGGTTATTGTTTACTTTTCCAAATGGAAATGAGTACCTTTTGAAGAACGTAACTTTCAAACTTTCTGGTACAGACTGCAGTTTTTAAAAGATATTTCCAGTGTTATGTTTGCTGATCAGAAGACTATCAACTTTTGATCACCATTATTATCACAGAATAGATAATATATGAATGCCTCCTTAATCTCAGACTAACCACACTCTACCACCCTACTTTCTTTTTCCATCAGAAAGCATTTTAATTTTAAAATTAGTCTAAGTCTAATAAAATTGAGAAGGTAAATATACTGAAAGTGTTATAATGAATGAATAAAAGCCAAACTTTGTGCTAATTATTTTTTAATATTCTTGTGTTATATATCACAGTTCTCTGTGATCATAGCAGTTAACATTTATTGAGGACTTAATTTATTCCAAGCACTGCTAAATGCTTTGCCTATATTCTTTTACTTAATTCTTACAACAACATCCTTAAGTAGGTATGTTCACATCCCATTTTATAGGTGAAGAAATAAGGCCTAAAAAGGCTAAGTAACTTCCTTTGAGAAGCTAAGTAACTTGCCCATATTCACACAGCTAGAAATCCAGGATGTTAGATGGAAAATTCTGTTGGCAGTGCTGGTGAAAATGCAAATTGGTACAACCCCTGTGGAGGGGAATTGGGCAGTATCACATTCACCTTTACCGCTTGTCTCAGCAATGCCATTTCTAGGAATCTTCCCCAAAGATAATATTGGCAAAATATACAGAGAGGTACCTGTACACGGCTGTTCGTTGCAAGACTAATAGTTAAAAGAGTAGAAATAACTCAGATGTCTGCCATTAAATAAGCCATGATGTAGCCACACACTGAAGTACTATGTAGTTGTGTTTTTTGTTTGTTTTTTTTAAGGTACACGGTGTCACTCTGTTGCCCAGGCTGGAGTGCAGTGGTGCGATCCTAGCTCACTACAGCCTTGAAGTCTTGGGCTCAAGTGATCTTCCTGTCCAGGCTTCTGAATAACTGGCACTACAGGTGCACACCACCATGCCTGGCTAATTATTTTACTTTTTGTAGAGATGAGGTCTCTCTTTGTTGCCCAGGCTGATCTCAAACTCCTGGCCGCAAGAGATTCTACTGCCTCAGCCTTCCAAAGTGCTGGGATTTACAGGCATGAGCCACTGTGCCTGGCCTATGTTGTTGTTTTTAAAAAGGATTGAAGACTATGGATGATAGCCATAATAGGAGAAAAAAGCCAGTAAAGAAACAGAGTATGGGCCAAGAGCAGTGGCTCATGCCTGTAATCCTAGCACTTTGGGAGGCCGAGGCAGGTGGATCACCAGGTTAGTAGTTCAAGACCAGCCTGGCCAAGATGGTGAAACCCCATCTCTACTAAAAATACAAAAAGTAGCTGGGCGCGGTGGCAGTCACCTGTAATCCCAGCTACTTGGGAGGCTGAGGCAGGAGAATCACTTGAACCCAAGGGATGGAGGTTGCAATGAGTTGAGATCATGCCACTGTACTCCAGCCTGGGCGACAGAGTGAGTCTCAAAAAAAAAAAAAAAAAAAAAAAAAAAAAAAACAGCATGTTTTATGTAAGAATGGAATGGGGATACAAATATAGACATATCAGCTTATGTACTTAAAGATAGGTAGATAAACTGTAAAAGTAATCATATGTAGGAGATAGTAAGGGACAGGGTTAGAAGTTAACAGGTTTCTGAACATATCTTGTTTTGTAGATTTGACTTTAGAATCCAGAAAATGTTTTATATAATTATAAAACTAAATCAAAAAATTTTAAAACCTTAAAAGTCAAAAGCAAAATGAAACAAATGGATCTAATATGTGTCAAATTGATAGCATAACTACACAGGAATAATTTTCAAAGTGTCATTAAAACAGTAATTTCGGGCTGGGCTCTGTGGCTTATGCCTGTAATCCCAGCACTTTGAGAGGATGAGGCAGGCAGATCACTTGAGTTCAAGACCAGCCTGGGCAATATGGTGAAACCCCATCTCTACAAAAAAATACAAAAATTCACCAGTCATGGTGGTACGCACCTGTGGTCCCAGCTACAGCAGGGGGTGTTGAGGTGGGAGGATCACTTGAGCCCAGGAGGTCGAGGCTGCAGCGAGCTGTAATTGCACCGCTATACCCCAGCCTGGGTGACAGAGCAACACCTTGTCTCAAAAATAAAAAGTTTAAAAAAAGAAAGCTAGAGTTTAATCCACGTATATGTGACTCCAGAATGTTAACTCCTAACCATTGTACCGTTGTTTCCCATAATGTGGTTATATCACCATATGAGGGGATTTCTGTGGCACCTAGAAAGGACTTTTTATTGTAATAGCTAAGTATTTATTTTAATATTACCTTCTGTTTGTAGTAAGAAAACTACTGAAGTTTTCCATTTAGAAGTTTTCCATTTAAAAGTATGGTGATATTTAAAAGTGTGCTGATAATAAGCATACTTTAAAAATAAACGGAAGTAAAAAATTGGCTTAAAGAAAAATAGATTGGCTGGGTGTGGTTCTGGAGGCTGGGAAGTCCAAGATCGAGGTGCTGGCATCTGGTGAGGACTGCTTTCTGCTTCCAAAGTGAAGCCTTGGCCGGGTGAGGTGGTTCATGCCTGTAATCCCAGCACTTTGGGAGTCCGAGGTGGGCGGATCACCTGAGGTTAGGCATTCAAGACCAGCCTGGCCAACATGGTGAAACCCGTCTCTACTAAAAATACAAAAAAATAGCCGAGCATGGTGGCAGACGCCTGTAATCCCAGCTACTCGGGAGGGTGAGGCAGGAGAATCACTTGGACCCCAGAGGCAGAGGTTGCAGTGAGCTGAGATGACGCCACTACACTCCAGCCTGGGCAACAGGGCAAGACTCCATCTCCAAAAAAAAAAGGAGAAAAGAAGAATAGTTCATAAATAATAGTAGTGGTAGAATTGAGATGTGACAAAAATTGTATGTCATGACAAAGTTGGAAACTTTACTAGGCTGTACTGATTCCATTGGTGTGAATGATGAAATAAGCATTTAATAAGCTTTACTTATATCCCTAATATCCACACTTTAATTTTATGCCAGACTCTTTTGAAAAGAGAAATATTTTGCATAAAACCCTGTGTGTGTGTGTGGGGTGTGTGTGTGTGTATATCTATATGTTTTCAAAGGCCTTAACCATTATAAGAAATTACGGGCCGGGCACAGTGGCTCACACCTGTAATCCAAGCACTTTGGGAGGCCGAGGCAGGTGGATCACCAGGTCAAGGGATTGAGACCATCCTGGCCAACATGGTGAAACGCCATCTGTACTAAAAATACAAAAATTAGCTGGACATGGTGGTGTGCACCTGTAGTCCCAGCTACTTGGGAGGCTGAGGTAGGAGAATCGCTTGAACCTGGGAGGCAGAGGTTGCAGTGAGCCGAGATCATGCCACTGCACTCCAGCCTGGTGACAGAGCAAGACACCGTCTCGAAAAAAAAAAAAAAACTTACAGAGGACCTTTTTTATTGTTCTTACAGAATGTCATACCCAGGCTATCCCCCAACAGGCTACCCACCTTTCCCTGGATATCCTGTAAGTATTGCCACTTAATACCTCACATCCTTAAAACAGGTGGTGTTTGGGACTGGCCATGTCAGATCTTACCGATATGCTAGAGCAGGGGTCGTAAATTCAGATGCTCACAGGTACTGAGTAGAACAAGTGAGCGAAGGCGGTTGTGTGGGGAACTAGAGAGGTCTTGCTTTGTCTATTGAAAGCTGGCAGGTGCTTAGCACCAGCCCTGTGTAGCCATGGTGGGAGGCACACTTATCTTTGCTAGATACTCCAGCCTTTCAAGTAAAGCCAGAAACTTGGGTTCTATATGAAATTGTCCAAAGTTTCAAAATTTAGGAGTTAGTTTTTAAAAATGTTAACTGCTGTATGAGCCAATAAAACACAGATGTAAGCAAAATCCATCCCATGAATCACTGGTTCTTTTTTTTTTTTTTTTTAATACGCTTGAGTCATAGTATCACTGCGTCTTAACCTTTGTGTTAGAATGTTTAAAATAATTAATGGCTTGGCTTGACCCAGAGATAAATTGCAGTGGATTTATAGTTCTTAGACTTGGAGTACGTTTTATAAATGTGCTACTAAGTTCCACCTTGTTGATAGCTATACTACTCTGAGGACTAAGAATTGTGCATTTCAGGTTTTTTTTGTTTCGTTTTATTTTTTGTCTTTGAGACAGAGTCTCGCTCTGCGCCCAAGCTGGAGTGCAGTGGTGTGATCTCAGCTCACTGCAACTTATGCCTACTGGGTTCAAGTGATTCTCCTGCCTCAGCCTCCCGAGTAGCTGGGATTACAGGTGCCACCACCATGGCCAGCTGATTTTTGTATTTTTAGTAGAGAAGGGGTTTCACCATGTTGGCCAGGCTGGTCTCAAACTCCTGACCTCAAATGATCTGCCCACCTTGGCCTCCCAAAGTGCTGGGATTATAGGCGTGAGCCATTACGCCCGGCCACATTTCAGTTTTTTGTTTTTCTTTTTTTTGAGACGGAGTCTTGCTCTGTCACCAGGCTGGAGTGCAGTGGTGCGATCTCAACGCACTGCAACCTCTGCCTCCCGGGATTCAAGCGATTCTCCTGCCTCAGCCTCCCGAGTAGCTGGGATTACAGGTACATGCCACCATGCCCAGCTAGTTTTTGTATTTTTAGTAGAGATGGGGTTTCACCATGTTGGCCAGGATGGCCTCGATTTCCTGACCTCATGATCCACCCACCTTGGCCTTCCAAAGTGCTGGGATTACAGGCATGAGCCACTTAGCCCTGTCCACATTTCAGTTTTATACTCATAACTGTGGGGCTGCTATCTAACCCTGGGAGAATAGCAAGAGGGGTCTATACAAGTTTGTGATATGTTTATCTTTATGCAAAGTGATTATATAGCTCTTGTGAATTTATCACAGGAGAGATGAGAATTATGGATATGTTCCCAAGTCCCTATGTATCAAACAGGACTTTAGTAACTATTTCAGTCAGCATAGGCTAATTGCTAAAACAGACAACTCCCGAATCTCAGTGACTTAACACAATGAAAAAAAAATGTATTTCTTTCTTCAGTCTCCTGGAAGTCAGTAGTGGATAGGGGGTGGGTGGGACGAGGCTTTGTTTCATGCAGTGTTTTGGGTTTCCAGGCTCCTTCCTTATTCTGATCCTACCATCCTCTAGCACTTTGAAGTCCTCTGCTGGATCCTCTGCTTATGGGTGGCAGATGAAGGAAGAGAGAGAACATGGAGGATTTGCCAGAGGTTTTTAGGGGACAGATTTAGAAAGTGGTATATGTCACTTCTGTCTATGTTCATTCACTGATATTCATTCATGTGGTCCGACCTAACTGCAAGGGGGTCTGGGAAATGTAGTCTGTATAGCTTTGTGGCCTGGGGAGAAATAGTTCAGTGAACATGCGACAATCTCTGCCTCTCTACGTATTACTGCACTGAACTGTGAGGTCCAAAATGTCACATCCTGTGTGTGATGTGATATACAGGTTACCTTTTTCATGTTTAAATATTATGTAACAGATCCAGATGTGTTGCAAAAGAGCCTCAAATTCCTCTGTTTAGGGTATAGAGGAGGATTTTTCTTATATTTGTAGATGCTGGGAAAATGAAGGAACTAATGAGGTTTTTTATTTTTTTTTTTCTTAAAACCTTGAGGTTTGTAAAGAACCCTGTTCTGACTCCCAAATAGAGAAGCAGACCCCTCTTGCCTGACTCAAGTAGAATTAAATTTAACTGAATTCTGACAAACAAGTGTCCTTACAAACTGGTATACTGATAAACTAGTATAAGATTCCAGGATTTCTAATGAGACTTTTAAAAAGTGAAAGAATGAGCTAGACCTTAATAATAACCTCTGTTTGTTCCTTATTTTTAGATGGGTCATAGTTCTTTATGATCGCATTTGTTTAAAAATTATTCTGATTTTTCAGCCTGCAGGTCAGGAGTCATCTTTTCCCCCTTCTGGTCAGTATCCTTATCCTAGTGGCTTTCCTCCAATGGGGGGAGGTGCCTACCCACAAGTGCCAAGTAGTGGCTACCCAGGAGCTGGAGGCTACCCTGCGCCTGGAGGTTATCCAGCCCCTGGAGGCTATCCTGGTGCCCCACAGCCAGGGGGAGCGCCATCCTATCCCGGAGGTGAGTTATGGGTTGCGGAATTAGTAATGATTGGGATTGCTGTAGCACTTTTTCCTTCTCCGTTTATCCTCTTCATTCCTGCTTGTCTTGTGTGAGGTCAAGTCGCTCTGACCTAGCTGGCAAGATGGAGGGATGAAGATTCTCTGGGGGCATGAAAGCTGGGAGCAGTTTCAAAAATTCCACTGTGAAGGGACTTGGAATAAATTTCATGGCAATAAAGGATCAATATGTAACACTTTGCTTGTTTGTAGTCTTAAGACCTGATTAAGACATTTCAATTAGCAAGACTGTGACCTTTAGGTCAGCTTTATTCAAAGGTAAAAAAGACCCCTGAAAAACAACAACAAAAAAACCTTAGAATTTTTGTATTTTAAGTTAGTAAGGAAAAGTAATAAAGTAAAATTTTGGCTGGGTGCGGTGGCTCACACCTGTAATCCCAACACTTTGGGAGGCTGAGGTGGTTGGATCACTTGAAACCAGGAGTTTGAGACCAGCTTGGCCAACATGGTGAAACCCGTCTGACTAAAAATATGAAAATTAGCTGGGTGTGGTGGCGCATGCCTGTAATCCCAGGTACCTGGGAGGCTGAGGCAGGAAAATCACTTGAACCTGGTAGGTAGAGTTTGCAGTGAGCCGGTATTGCACCACTGAACTCCAGCCTGGGCAACAGAGTGAGACTCTGTCTCAAAAAAAAAATAAATAAATAAGATAAAAATTTAAAACTTGTTTTTTACTGGATAATTTGAAGTTTTGAATCTAGATGAAAAGGGACTGCTATTATAGCATTAATAGCATATTTTTTCCACTTTTAACAATAGACATTTTTCTAAGGTTTTTCCTGCAATCATGAGAACTGTACTATAGTTTATTGACCTGTTCTTTAGTTCCTCCAGGCCAAGGATTTGGAGTCCCACCAGGTGGAGCAGGCTTTTCTGGCTACCCACAGCCACCTTCACAATCTTATGGAGGTGGTCCAGCACAGGTCCCACTACCTGGTAGGTACCAGCTGTCCAGACAAAAATGGTATCATGATATTTTGAATTTTAAAATCGCCATTGAGAGAACTTAGTTTTTATTTGAGATAATCTGCAATAAATGTTTAGATATTTCCATAAATAATTTTAAACATAATGGTTTTATGAAATGTATTACATTGATGGAAAAGTTTAATCAGTAAAATAGAGATAAAGTCACACTTTTTCTATTAAAAAAATCTGTCCCAAAGCCAAAAAGGAAGCCTTCAGGAACTTCTCTGCCCACTCCTGTACCACTAGTGAAACCACCCCCAGAACTATATTATGATAACCATTCCAGATGGAATCAGAATTTAATCTGGTTCAAGTGTGAAAAAAGTGTTATTTGTGAGGATCTTTTGTAGAACGTGGAATATTTAAAAGGTTCTTATGACCAAAGTTGGTTTTAGATTCAGTAAATTATATTTTTAAAAAATTATCCTCATGAATATCATAGTGTAAATGTTCTTGTATGTTTCCATATTCATAGTCGTCAATGCTGTTTTGAAAAATTAAAACATATAAGACCTGTTGCTGTATTATTATTCTTTTTAACATATAGGTGGCTTTCCTGGAGGACAGATGCCTTCTCAGTATCCTGGAGGACAACCTACTTACCCTAGTCAGGTATTTTGTTCCTACCTTTTAAGCTCAGTCTAGGTAGTTAGATAAAGAAGGAACCTTCCCTTTGCTGAGGTTTCCATGGGTCAGAAGAAATGGCCCATTATTGTAATGGAAGACTAAAGTCTTTGCTTCTAATAGACTCCATACTTTCTTTGGTCCATCTGCATTAATAGTGTCCTGATGACTTTGAGAAGACAAGCATAGGTCCAATCTCATAGGTAATGATTCTCACAATTTTATCCTAGAAATTCACCTGGGCTCTTGGTTTTAGTTCTTTTTCCTTTTCCCTGCCCTTACGAGCAGTTATACCTATGAATTTGGGTGGCTGGAGATTGGTATTTCTGACAGTGATTTATGTAGGGTGGTTTTGTTTCCCATTTTTACCTTTATAACTTTTCACTCTTTTTTCAGATCAATACAGAATCTTTTCCTTCCTATCCTGTTTTCTCTCCTGTTTCTTTGGATTATAGCAGTGAAGTGAGTAAGGTTTTCTAATGTTCACTAATCACTAGGTCCTTTATATGTGTGCCTTTGTTTCTGATTCTCATGTACTTGTCTCTCATTACTTCCTTAAGGGCTCAACTGTATCTATTTTATCTTTATGTTCCTGTAATGGTTGGTAGGGCTTTAGACATGGTAGCCAGTTAGTCTGTTGAATGGATTTTCTCAGTAGCTGCAGAGTTTCCCATATATTAAATATTTGCCCTACTATGTATGGCTGCTGCTTATTTATTTATTTATTTATTTATTTTTGAGATGGAGTTTCACTCTTGTCACCCAGGCTGGAGTGCAGTGGCACGACCTCAGCTCACTGCAGCCTCCACCTCCCAGGTTCAAGTGATTTTCCTGCCTCAGCCTCTGGAGTAACTGGGATTACAGGTGCACGCCACCACACCTGGCACATTTTTTGTATTTTTAATAGAGACGAGGTTTCACCATGTTGGCCAGGCTGGTCTCGAACTCTTGACCTCAGGTGATCCACCTGCCTCGGCCTCCCACAAGTGCTGGGATTGCAGGCATGGGCCACTGCGCATGGCCTGGCTTCTTATTTTAATCCCAAATTTTATTCTTAAATTGCCTTGTTAATTTTTTTATAGCCTATGCAAGTTACTAGGAACATAATAAGCAGCATACTTTTATGCTTACTTTTATTTTGATTTTCTTATTAATTTCTATATTGGATATTCGTGGATATCTAGCATTTTCAAGCTTGTTTTAGGCTAGGGTAGGAGAAGGATTCTAGTATTGGAAGAGGAACACCTTAGTGATTTTTTTAGCTCACTTTGAGGTATGTGAGCTCCAGAGAGGTTGAGAAACTTGTCTAGGGCCACAAAACTAGTGAAGGACAAAGCTGAGAAGATTCTAGTCTATATCTTCTGCCTTCTAGACCAGTGGTCTCTCTCTTATACAAAGGTGCTTTGCTGATACAGTCATGTAAGTTGCTTTCAGTCCTTTTTTTCATTGTTGAAGTTGTTTGCCAATCATGTTATAAACCTGTAATCACTTTTGTTATGAAAATTTTGATTGTAGTTTAAGCATGCTTATATTTTTAGGGAAATCATTTTATGACTGAATGTGAATGATTTTTAAACATAAAACACTAAAAGTAAAGCACATGTATGTATGCAATTTTTTTTTATTGTTATTATACTTTAAGTTCTAGGGTACATGTGCACAACGTGCAGGTTTGTTACATATGTATACGTGTGCCATGTTGGTGTGCTGCACCCATTAACTCATCATTTACATTAGGTTTGTCTCCTAATGCTATCCCTCCCCCTTCCCCCCACCCCACGACAGTCCCTGGTGTGTGATATTCCCCAATTCTGTGTCCAAGTGTTCTCATTGTTCAATTCCCACCTATGAGTGAGACCATGCAGTGTTTGGTTTTTTTGACCTTGTGATAGTTTGCTCAGAATGATGGTTTCCAACTTCATCCATGCCCCTACAAAAGACATGAACTCATCCTTTTTTATGGCTGCATAGTATTCCATGGTGTATATGTGCCACATTTTCTTTTTTTTTTTTTTTTTTTTTTTTTTGAGATGGAGTCTCGCTCTGTCACCCAGGCTGGAGTGCAGTGGCACGATCTCAGCTCACTGCAAGCTCTGCCTCCCGGGTTTACGCCATTCTCCTGCCTCAGCCTCCCAAGTAGCTGGGACTACAGGCGCCGCCACCTCGCCCGGCTAGTTTTTTGTATTTTTGTAGAGACGGGGTTTCACCGTGTTAGCCAGGATGGTCTCGATCTCCTGACCTCGTGATCCGCCCGTCTCGGCCTCCCAAAGTGCTGGGATTACAGGCTTGAGCCACCACGCCCGGCCTATGTGCCACATTTTCTTAATCCAGTCTATCATTGATAGACATTTGGGTTGGTTCCAAGTCTTTGCTATTGTGAATAGTGCCGCAGTAAACATACATGTGCATGTGTCTTTATAGCAGCATGATTTATAATCCTTTGGGTATATAGCCGGTAATGGGATTGCTGGGTCAAATGGTGTTTCTAGTTCTAGATCCTTGAGGAATCACCACACTGTCTTCTACAATGGTTGAACTAGTTTACAGTCCCACCAACAGTGTAAAAGTGTTCCTATTTCTCCACATCCTTTCCAGCACCTGTTGTTTCCTGACTTTAATGACTACCATTCTAACTGGTGTAAGATGGTATCTCATTGTGGTTTTGATTTGCATTTCTCTGATGGCCAGTGATGATAAGCATTTTTTCATGTGTCTGTTGGCTCCATAAATGTCTTCTTTTGAGAAATGTCTGTTCATATCCTTTGCCCACTTTTTGATGGGGTTGTTTGATTTTTTTCTTGTAAATTTGTTTAAGTTCTTTGTAGATTCTGGATATTAGCCCTTTGTGAGATGAGTAGATTGCAAAAATTTTCTCCCATTCTATAGGTTGTCTGTTCACTCTGATGGCAGTTTATTTTGCTGTGCAGAAGCTCTTTAGTTTAATTAGATACCATTTCTCAATTTTGGCTTTTGTTGCCATTGCTTTTGGTGTTTTAGACATGAAGTCCTTGCCCATGCCTATGTCCTGAATGATACTGCCTAGGTATTCTTCTAGGGTTTTTATGGTTTTAGGTCTGACATTTAAGTCTTTAATCCATCTTGAATTAATTTTTGTCTAAGGTGTAAGGAAGGGATCCAGTTTCAGCTTTCCACATATGGCTAGCCAGTTTTCCCAGCACCATTTATTAAATAGGGAATCCTTTCCCCATTTCTTGTTTTTGTCAGGTTTGTCAAAGATCAGACAGTTGTAGATGTTTGGTATTATTTCTGAGGACTCTGTTCTGTTCCATTGGTCTATATCTCTGTTTTGGTACCAGTACCATGCTGTTTTGGTTACTGTAGCCTTGGAGTAGCCTTTAAAGTCAGGTAATGTGATGTCTCCAGCTTTGTTCTTTTGGCTTAGGATTATCTTGGCCATGCAGGCTCTTTTTTGGTTCCATATGAACTTTAAAGTAGTTTTTTCCAATTTTGTGAAGAAAGTAATTGGTAGCTTGATGGGGATGGCATTGAATCTATAAATTACCTTGGGCAGTATGGCCATTTTCACGATACTGATTCTTCCTATCCATGAGCGTGGAATGTTCTTCCATTTGTTTGTGTCCTCTTTTATTTCGTTGAGCAGTGGTTTGTAATTCTTCTTGAAGAGGTCCTTCACGTCCCTTGTAAGTTGGATTCCTAGGTATTTTATTCTCTTTAAAGCAATTGTGAATGGGAGTTCACTCATATTTGGCTCTCTGTTTGTCTGTTATTGGTGGATAAGAATGCTTGTGATTTTTGCACATGGATTTTGTATCCTGAGACTTTTGCTGAAGTTGCTTATCAGCTTAAGGAGATTTTGGGCTGAGACGATGGGGTATTCTAAATATACAATCATGTCATCTGCAAACAGGGACAATTTGACTTCCTCTTTTCCTAATTGAATACCCTTTATTTCTTTCTCCTGCCTGATTGCCCTAGCCAGAACTTCCAACACTGTGTTGAATAGGAGTGGTAAGAGAGGGCGTCCCTGTCTTGTGCCAGTTTTCAAAGGGAATGCTTCCAGTTTTTGCCCATTCAGTATGATATTGACTGTGGGTTTGTCATAAATAGCTCTTACTATTTTGAGATACGTCCCATCAATACCTAATTTATTGAGAATTTTTAGCATGAAGGGCTGTTGAATTTTGTCGAAGGCCTTTTCTGCATCTATTGAGATAATCATGTGGTTTTTGTCTTTGGTTCTGTTTATGTGATGGATTACATTTATTGATTTACGTATGTTTAACCAGTCTTGTGTCCCAGGGATGAAGCCCACTCGATCGTGGTGGATAAGCTTTTGATGTGCTGCTGGATTTGGTTTGCCAGTATTTTATTGAGGATTTTTGCATCGATGTTCATCAGGGATATTGGTCTAAAATTCTCTTTTTTAGTTGTGTGTCTGCCAGGCTTTGGTATCAGGATGATGCTGGCCTCATAAAATGAGTTAGGGAGGATTCCCTCTTTTTCTATTGACTGGAATAGTTTCAGAAGGAATGATAGCAGCTCCTCTTTGTACCTCTGTTAGAATTTGGCTGTGAATCCATCTGGTCCTGGACTTTTTTTGGTTGGTAGGCTCTTAATTATTGCCTGAATTTCAGAGCCTGCTATTGGTCTATTCAGGGATTCAGCTTCTTCTTGGTATAGCCTTGGGAGAGTGTATGTGTCTAGGAATTTATCCATTTCTTCTAGATTTTCTAGTTTATTTGCATAGAGATGTTTATAGTATTCTCTGATGGTAGTTTGTATCTCTGTGGGATCAGTGGTGATATCCCCTTTATCGTTTTTTATTGCATCTATTTGATTCTTCTCTCTTTTCTTCGTTAGTCTCGTATGCAACTTATTTTATGTAACAATTGCCACCTTAAGCTGGAACTAAAACCAGTAGGTAGAAGTTAACAGAATGTAGAGTGTTCGATTTTGGAAGAACTTTAAGATGGAAGTGAAATAGGCTACCCTGTGAGGGGTGAGCTTCTTGTCACTGAAAGTCCACAGGCAGATTTTGGTTGATGTGAGTATGGATGTGTCTGTGTGTATCAAGGAAGGTGCAAAAAAATTTTTTGTCTTAGATGGGAAGTTGGGCCACTTTATCCCTCCTGATTGATCCAGTTCTCTAATTCTGTGATAGTCTTGTTGTTGATTGTTGTTGTTTCATTTGTTTGTTCATTTTTGAGATGGGGCCTCTGCTGCTCAGGTCAGGCTAGAGTACAGTGACATGATCAAAGCTCACTGCAGCCTCGAAATGCTGGGCTCAAGTGATCCTCCTCCTTCAGCCTCCTGAGTAACTGGGACTACAGTTGTGCACCAGCATGCCCACCTAATTTTTTAATTTTTGGTAGAGATGAAGGTTTTGCTGTGTTGCCCAGGCTGGTCTTGAACTCCTGGACTCAAGTGATCCTCCTGCCTCAGCCTCCCAAAATGGCTGGAGTTGCAGGTGTGAGCCACTGTACCCAGCTCTATGATAGTTTTTCAGCAAGAAGGTTGGAATCAAATGGGCATTAAAAAAGAATGGCAAATGTTGGAACTTCTGGTAATGGATTGTGCTGAGAATTCTCCCCTAGAGTTTTAACCTCAAGAACACAGATCCTGATTTCTCTTTTTTTTTGAGACAGAGTCTTGCTCTGTTGCCAGGCTGGAGTGCAGCGGCGCCATCTTGAGTCACTGCAACCTCCGCCTCCTGGGTTCAAGTGATTCTCCTGCCTCAGCCTCCTGAGTAGCTGGGACTACAGGTGTGCACCACCACGCCCAGCTAATTTTTGTATTTTTAGTAGAGACGGGGTTTCACCATGTTGGCCAGAATGGTCTCAATCTCTTGACTTTGTGATCCACCTGCCTCGACCTCCCTAAGTGCTGGGATTACAGGCATGAGCCACTGCACCCAGCCCAGATCCTGATTTCTTTTCTTTGAATTCAGTTTAATGCCTGGAAGATGACAGTATTCTTGAAAATTGACTTCCAACTTAGACTTTCAACAGAGAATACATCAAAAAAATTTTCCCCCACAGATGAAATATGAAATCAATATATGTGTGTGTGTGTGTGTGTGTATATATATATTTTTTTTTTTTTTTTTTACAGAAGAGAATCACAGAAAATGAGAATCATCAGACGATACGCAGTGAGCGTTAGTTTATCTAGTCCAGTGTATTAGAAACAATGGCTTCTGTCCTGTTTAGGATTTTAGTGACAGTGGTTACATCAAAGGAAACTTAATTTCTTGAGACATGAAGGCTCATAAAAATTCTTTATACTTGAATATTTGCTACAAGTAGAATAATTTTAGCTTTCTATTAAAACCACTATAGGTATATTTGTTAGTTCTCTGCTTACAGCCCTAGCTTGGAAACTAGTAGAGGATGGATGTTAAGGCTTACTAGTAGAAGAAAATGTTGGAGTAAAAATATATGTGAGTGGGAGGAGCTATTGACCCATAAAAGTGTTATCTTGAAAAGCTGCTGAAAGATGGGGCTTGTTCTCATCTCCTCAGTTGTTTGCCCCTACAAGTGCTGGCGTACTGCTGTATTCAATGTGTATAACTTTAAAAACCGTTTCAGTTGTCTAAAAAGCAGTTGAATCACCTTTTATTTTGAAATGGTATTGATTGCATGTTTAAATGATAATATTTTGGAGATACTGAATTAATTGTGTGTGTGTGTGTGTGTGTGTTTTCTGTGGTGAAAACACTTATTTTACAACAGTAATCTTTATTTTAGGTCAACATTCAGACATACAAGAAATGTGTTGTTACAATTAAAATTTTTTTAAAAAGTAGTGGAGCCTCATCTTCATCCCATTCCTCTTAAGCCCTGACTTGAATACCCAAAGAAACTTCTTGAATTGTTCTGGGCTGGGCACATACCTGTAATTCCAGCACTTTGGGAGGCCAAGGCAGGGGGATCACTTGAGGCCAGGAATTCGATACCAGCCTGGGCAACATAGCAAGACACCCGTCTCTACAAAAGTAAGAAATTAGCTGGGCACACGCATGTAGTGCTAGCTACTCAGGAGCCTGAGACAGGAGGATTGCTTGAGCTCAGGAATTCAAGGTTACTGCGAGCTATGTTTGTGCCACTGCACTCCAACCTGAACAGTGCACTCCAACCTGAACAACAGAGTGAGACCCTATCTGTAAAAAATAAAAAATAGGGAAAAACTATTGAGTTATTTCATAGCTTTGTATTTTAAATTGTTTTATCTTTTAATTTTGACATAATTTTAGGCTTGCAAATAGTACAAATAATTCGTATATACCCTGTACTCACATTCTCCAAATGTTAACTTCCTACATAAACACAATAGAACGATCAAAATCAGCAAATAACATTGATATAGTACTGGTACCCAACCTATGGACCTTATTTCATTTTCACCAGTTGTGTCAATGATGTCCTTTTTCTGGTTCAGGATCAAATCCAGAACGCAGTGTTGTATTTATTGTCATGTCTCTTAAGTCTCCTTTAATCTGAAATAGTTCCTCAGTCTTTGTTGTTCATGCCCTTGATGCTTTTGAAGAACACTGTCAGTTATTTTGTAAAATATTTCTTAATTTGGGTTTGTCTGATATTTTCTCATGGTTAAATCCAGGTCATGCCTTTTTGGCAAGAGTACCACAGAAATGATTTTGTGCCCCCAGTGCATCATATCAGGAGATACTTATTGTTGACTTATTCCATTACTGGTGATAATTAATTTTGATCATTTAAGTTGGTGTCTGCAAGGTTTCTCTGCTGTAATGTTATAAGCTATGCAAATATCCTGTTTCTTTATACTTTTGCCACCTAATTTTAGCACCCATTGGTGATTCTTGCCTGAAACAGTTACTACCATAGTATTTACCAAATTGCAATTTTTTATTTTCATATAGACTTATTTCATGTGTTATAATCAGGGTCCATATAGGAAATTAAGAGATATTACTAAAATTATATTGCTGGTTTGAAATCTCACTGGGCATGCATGTTCTACTTCACTAAAGCCATTTTATATTCTTCTGTTTTTAAATCAAACATTGTTGCTCATCTCACACTATTCAGGGATCAATCTCCTTTTTTCTTCCTATTCTACCAAAAAGGAAACCATAAGAAGATTGTGACTTTAATTTCACAAGTTTGGCCACCTTGTCTCCTGGAAGTTTGGTGTCTGGCTATCTGTTGGCAGGAGAAAAATCTGTCCTGAAGGGGGATAGGTCTTTCCTGTCTGTTCCAGAATGAGCCCTGGTAATAAAATGCTCATATCCTTGCCCTAGAACCCAAACACTGGCCTTCTTACTTAAGATTGATGTCTGGGGAAGTCTTTAAGTTTCCTCATTAGAAATTTTCTGGAAATGCTGACTCAGATTTTATGTCTTTTATTTTCAGCCTGCTGCAATGACTCAGGGCACTCAAGGAACTATCCGACCAGCTGCCAACTTTGATGCTATGAGAGATGCAGAAATTCTTCGTAAGGCAATGAAGGGTTTTGGTAAGGAAAACAAATTTTTCTCTTTGTTAATAAGTTAAAGTGATCAATTCTAAAGTAAAAATAAACCTTATCTCATAAACCAAGTTTATGTGTCAGCCTGGGTGCACGTACCTGAATTTAATCTGATGTCTAGTTCCTTGTAAGCATTCTCAGAGATGACCTCAGGCTGGGTGTGGTGGCTCACACCAATAGTCCCAGCACTTTAGGAGGCTGAGGTGGACGGATCACCTGTGTTCAAGACCAGCCTGGCCAACGTGGCGAAACTCCATCTGTACTAAAAATAAAAAATAAAATAGATGGGTGTGGTGGTGCATGCCTGTAATACCAGCTTCACGGGAAGCTGAGGTAGGAGAATTGCTTGAACCTGGGAGGTGGAGATTGCAGTCAGCCTAGATCGCACCATTGCACTCCAGTTTGGGTGACAAACTGTGTCTCAAAAAAAAAAAACAAAAAAACGATGACCTCAAGCAGCTCCTAGCACATACTTTGTCCTTATTTAAACATGTGTGGTTCTTCCAGGGACAGACGAGCAGGCAATTGTGGATGTGGTGGCCAACCGTTCCAATGATCAGAGGCAAAAAATTAAAGCAGCATTTAAGACCTCTTATGGCAAGGTATGTTTTTCTTTCCTGGAGTAAGCACCAGCAGTGGCCGGTAGACTCTGCATTCATGTCAGATTGGATACTATATTTTGATTAGTACCTGGTGTGCAAAAAAGGGACAACTAGACTTCAGAGACCTCAAGAGTACTGTATTCCCTATATATTTCTCTGTTTTTTTTTTTGAGATGAAGTCTCACTGCAGTGTCCAGGCTGGAGTGCAATGGTGCGATCTCAGCTCACTGCAATCTTTGCTTCCCAAGTTCAAGCAATTCTCCTGCGTCAGCCTCCCAAGTAGCTGGGACTACAGGTGCACGCCACCATGCCTGGCTAATTTTTGTATTTTTAGTAGAGACAGAGTTTCACCATGTTGGCCTGGCTGCTCTCAAACTCCTGACCTCAAGTGATGTGCCTGCCTAGGCCTCCCAAAGTGCTGGGTTTATAGCACTTTGTGCCCTGCCTATTTCTCTTAAAAGGCTTTTTCATTCTAGAGTAGTTCTTGATCTCATAATTATACCTTACTCCGGTCACACATGTGATAGATATTCAGTAGAAAGTAGATCACGACTACAATCATGATCAAGAGGATGGTTCTCAATCTTCTGCCTGTTACAGTGGGATTCAAGGCTTATTACATAGCCCTTGTTTATTCTTCGTCTTGTGCTTCTCTCCCTTTCTCTAAACATGTCCTATATTAAAATTATATGGGCTGAGCATGGTGGCTTATGCCTGTAATCCCAGCACTTTGGGAGACCAAGGCAGGAGAATTTCTTGAGGCCAGCTGTTCGAGACCAGCCTGGGCAACATAGGGAGACTTCATTTCCAACAACAATGACACCAAATTATATTAGCTGGGTGTGATGGTGTATGTCTGTAGTCCCAGCTGCTTGGGAGGCTGAGGTGGAAAGATTGCGCTTGAGCCCAGGAAGTCAGGCTGTAGTGAGCTGTGATTGTGTTACTGCACTGTAGCCTGCGTCACAGAACAAGACCCTATATCAAAAAAATAATAATATGGAAATGTTTGCCATTCTGTGTACACACCATGATCTTTTATGCTTCTGTGTTGTGTACATGCCATTCTTCTGGCCTTGAATACCTTTTCTTTTTTTCATGGCCAACTTCTTTAAGATTTGGCTTACATATCAGCTACGCTGTGAAGTTTCTTTCATTAGTCTGGACAGAATTTAGCTTCTTCTTAATACTGTAGTATTAAGTACACAGCACTTTGTAAAACCTCTGTTATAACTAATCTCATGGCCCACCCCCAAAAACTGAGCTCCCATAGGACAAACCATGGTCATAGTCATCTTTGTATTACAGTACCAAGTGTATAATGGCAACAGCCACTTAATATTTGTTGAATGGATTATCAGTTTCTAAATCCAACAAGATTCTATGGCTAAAAAATGACACTATTCCTCAGATATAATGGGAAAACATGGATAGCACACTGCTTTGCATTATTGATTTATTTATTTTATTTTATTTTATTTTTTACTTTTTTTGAGACAGAGTCTCAAAAGGCTGGAGTGCAGTGGCACAATCTCCGGTCACTGCAGCCTCCACTTCCCAGGCAAAAGCAATTTTCGTGCCTCAGCCTCTCAAGTAGCTGGAATTATAAGTGTCTGCCACCACGCCCAGCTAATTTTTGTACTTTTAGTAGAGACGGGATTTCACCGTGTTGGCAAGTGTGGTCTCAAACTCCTGGCCTCATGTGATCTGCCCGCCTTGGCCTCCCAAAGTGCTGGGATTACAGGCCTGCACCACCACGCCCGACCTGCTTTGTCATTTAAATAGGAATCCTAAAAATGTCCTAATGTTCTCTGCATCTAGTTTATGTTTTTCAGAATGGTGTAGTGGTCCATTGATTAGTCCCACCTTGCTTATTCTATTCTGCCTTTCCCTGTCTGCCCAGCCCAGTGACTGTTTATGCAACATAAACCCTAGATTTCCTTAAGCTTCAACATCAGACTCACTTTTCTCACAAAGATATTTGCCATGTTATGAATGTTTTATCTAGGCTGTACAATGCTATCTCGAGTTTTCTTATATATTGCTTTAGAGTTAAAACTAACAATCTGATTTCCGTACCACTAGCCACCTCTTAACTTCCTAATTAGTAAAATACTGTTCTAGCCTGCTATAGAGTCATCTTTGATTCCATGTTTTTCTTTATCAGTCAGAGTGTTCTGTATGCTTTGTCCTAGCAATTGGTTATTTACTAGTTTTTATTGATCTAATCTATAAAGTGGCCCTTTAAAATGTTTCTTTTGTCTACTTTGTTTCTTCTCATTTCCACTGTTATCACTCAAGTCCAAGACTTTATTACCTCTTAACTAAATATTCCAGTAGCCTAAATGTTTTCATCTATAGCTTCTTTGTCACCGTCATCCATTCTGAATATTATTGCTACATCAGTGCCATTTTCTTGCATGAAAAGTTTCCAGTGGTTCCTCCCAGCAAACAGAATCAAGTCCACATTCTTTAGCTTGGCATTCAATGTAGTAATCCAAGATTTAGTTACAACTTTGTTTTAACTCATCTATTATGAAAACCTTCCTCTGTAACAAAAACAGTTGTCTTATTGTTCCATTGAACAAGCTTTGCTCATTCTTGCCTCTATATGTGTGATTCTCAACCTTAACTGAACATCGTAATTTCCTTTAAAACTTAAAAATACACAGAGTCTCTGAGTCTTAGTCCTGGACGTCAGTGGTTTGTTTTGTTTTGTTTTGTTTTGTTTAAAGCTCCACAAATGAATGTAATGAAGAGTCAAGGCTGGGAACCGCTTCTGTGTTCCTTGGTGGTATTCCTTCTTACCTGAAATACCTTTCTCCTTCCTCTTTGCGTGCTAATTTTTACATTCTTCTCTGAGCTCTCTAGCTGACTTTGAACTTTTTCTGTTTCAACTTTCTCTGTTACTTATTTCTATGCTACTTACCCAGTGCTAGAGTACAGGTTACCTTATTATTATTATTATTATTTTAGATGTGTATCTTTCCAAATAAGAACAAGATTGGCTGGGCACAGTGGCTCATGCATGTAATTCCAGCACTTCGGGAGGCCAAGGCAGGTGGATCAATTGGGGTCAGGCGTTCAAGACCAGCCTGGCCAACGTGGTGAAACCCCATCTCCACTAAAAATACAAAAATTAGCCGGGCGTGGCAGGATGCGCCTGTAGTCCCAGCTACTCAGGGGGCTGAGGCAGGAGAATCGCTTGAACCCAGGAGGCGGAGGTTGCAGTGAGCCGAGATCACACCACTGCATTGCTGCCTGGGTGACAGAGCAAGACTCTGTCTCAAAAAAAATAACAACAACAAAAAACAAATAAGAACAAGATCATAAAGGTTTCTACTTCCTCATAGAACCAAGAACAGTTTCTTTTACTAAGTAAATATCTGTTTATCATTTTGTTAGTTTGAATAATTCTTTGTTTCATATATCCCTTGTTTTTGTACCTCGTAGAGTGGAATAAGAATTTATTAAATGTTCATTGATAGAATGAATAAAATAGATCTGCTTGTACATACATTACACTCAAGTGACAAAATTTGGAGAACACATATACTTAGCTTGTATTTGTAATTAAATAGGATTTAATCAAAGATCTCAAATCAGAGTTAAGTGGAAATATGGAAGAACTGATTCTGGCCCTCTTCATGCCTCCTACGTATTACGATGCCTGGAGCTTACGGAAAGCAATGCAGGTACTGTATGTCATTTGTTGTGAGTATTTTGTCCTATTTCATATGTAAGACCGTACAAATTATGGCAGTTCTGAATTTACAGTGGTAATTAAAGCAATTCTTTATTTCCCGTCATCCATCTGAATATATAGTTTTTAGTTCTAGAGAACAAAGTAATATTTGATGAAGCAGTTAAGATTTAATTACTTGCAGAAATTTCATTTTTATTTGTATAATCCTCCCTTCATTTCATGTAGGGAGCAGGAACTCAGGAACGTGTATTGATTGAGATTTTGTGCACAAGAACAAATCAGGAAATCCGAGAAATTGTCAGATGTTATCAGTCAGAATTTGGACGAGACCTTGAAAAGGACATTAGGTCAGATACATCAGGACATTTTGAGCGTTTACTTGTGTCCATGTGCCAGGTAAGTACAGTATGAATGCTTGTGCGTTGATAGAGGGAACATACTTTAAAAGTCTTTTGCCAGTGAGCATTCTTTACTCCTTTTAATATTTAGCCACCTTGCAATATTGTCATCTTTCAGAAGGACAACACAGAAACCAGTGTACAGATTTCTTTGTAGTTACTGTTGAGATTTATTCCTGTAAATCTGGCTTTTGTAAGGAATTAAAGATTTAACCTCTAAGGTTGTATGGAATCAGAAACCAATACGAGGCTCTGTGGCTGGGATGGGGATGAAAGTATACACTTGAGCTTATCACTATCATGCCCCATTATGCCATACCATCAAGTGAAGACGTGTAGGACTGCCATAGAGGTGCTACAGGAAGTGAGGACTCTGTGAGGAGACCCAGAAATGCAGAAAAATGTTTTAGGGTTCCCAGTAATAACTGTGATTAGCACCTTCCTTATTTTGATTCCCCAGATATGCTGGAGAATTGACAGAAAATACTCCAACGTATTTGGAATGGCATTAGAAACACACTTAGGGCCAGACATGGTGCCTCACGCCTGTAATTCCAGCACTTTTGGAGGCCAAGGCAGGAGGATTGCTTGAGGCCAGGAGTTTGAGGCCAGCTTGGGCACCATGGCAAGAAACCATCTCTACAAAAAACATTTTTAAAAATTAGCCAAGCATGGTGGTATGTGCCTGTAGTGCCAGCTATTCAGGAAGCTGAGTGGGAGGATCACTTGAGCCCAGGAGATTGAGGCTGCAGTGAACTGTGATCGCACCACTGCATTCCAGCCTGGGCAATAGAGTGAGATCCTGCCCTCAAAAAAGAAAAAAGAAAAGAAGCACACTTAGAATGAGATATGATGAAGGTGTATTTGAAAGAGATTATGTAAATGACTAGCATGCTAATTCAATATCAAGAGTTACTGGCTATTGTGCTAGTGCACAAGATTGGACCATCTGGAGGGATCTAAAGGAGAGGAGGGGCTCTAAAGAGCCAAGGGAGGGGCTGGGTGTGGTGGCTAACGCCTGTAATCCCAGCACTTTGGGAGGCTGAGGCGGGTGGATCGCCTGAGGTCAGGAGTTTGAGACCAGCCTGCCCCATATGGTGAAACTCTATCTCTACTAAATACAAAAAGTTAGCCAGGAGTGGCGGCATGCACCTGTAATCCCAGCTACCTGGGAGGCTGAGGCAGGAGAATCGCTTGAACCCAGGAGGTGAAGGTTGCAGTGAGCTGAGATTCTGCCATTGCACTCCAGCCTGGGTAACAAGAGCAAAACTCCATCTAAAAAAATAAAAAGGGAGGTAGGTGTGGAAAGGATAGTGTGTAACAGTGAGTGGACATGGAAATGAGAAAGCAAAGTAAATGGGTTGAAGGAAATTGAATTTACCTACATCAGAGTAACAGAGAAGGGAAGTAGGTTAGGATTTAAAAGAAACAAGAAGGAAAACAGACAATACTAAAAAACGAGTATTAAGATTTTACATGAGGTGCTGAGTCTCTATGCAGAGTTCAAGGCCCAGCCCTACCTTTTCCAGGGCATGAGTAGAGGAGTAACTTCCTAGGAAAGTGTGTGTGAATCCAAAGGCAATAATCGGGGAAATTTTTCGTGAGTACTTTTTCCTGTGTTATATTCAGTCGCCCATGTAGAATGTGCCTCTACATATTCCTTGTGCCAGGTGCTCAGAAGACAGTTCTTCAGCTGCAAGGAGCATCTTTCCATCTTGTTCCTAAGATGGTCCCTGAGACTTTAAAAGGCAACCTTTTCTTGTTTGGGTTTGTCTTTCTGTTTTTGAGAGAAACCAACTGCCTATCTAAGCTTAAACACTTCCTTCCTCCTTCCTTTTCTCCTATTCCAGGGAAGAGTTGGTATACAAATAGGCACAGTCTAGCAGAAAGTGAGTTATTTGTAGCTTCTTCTGTAAAGCTAATGTGTCCTTTTTATGCATGTATTTATAGTAAATACCTATATATTAAGATTAGATGGCTGAGTGTGGTGGTGTGAGCTTATATTCCCAGCTACTCTGGAGGCTGAGGTAGGAGGATCACTTGAACCCAGGAGTTTGAGGCTATGATCATGCCTGCAAATAGCCATTGCACCCCAGCCTGGGCAACATAGTGAAATCGTGTCTCTTAAAATATACTCAGATGAAGAAAAGAAAGTTTATGAAGCCTCCATATTACACCCTCCCTCCCTTCTGCCCTAGAGTTACATTTCTTGAGGGCAGAGACCCTGTCTCTCCTGTGTCCCTACCACCTAACATAGTGCCTGACACAAAGAAAGTGCTTAATATCTCTTAGTTGCGTGAATGAATACAAAGTAGAACTCAGTACAGTGCATATTGATTTTTTTTTTTTTTTTTTTGAGACGGAGTCTCGCTCTGTCGCCCAGGCTGGAGTGCAGTGGCCGGATCTCAGCTCACTGCAAGCTCCGCCTCCCGGGTTCCCGCCATTCTCCTGCCTCAGCCTCCTGAGTAGCTGGGACTACAGGCGCCCGCCACCTCGCCCGGCTAGTTTTTTGTATTTTTTAGTAGAGACGGGGTTTCCCCGTGTTAGCCAGGATGGTCTCGATCTCCTGACCTCGTGATCCGCCCGTCTCGGCCTCCCAAAGTGCTGGGATTACAGGCTTGAGCCACCGCGCCCGGCCGCATATTGATCTTAAATTCCAGCTAAGAGAACTGTTTCTTCATTTGAGTGGTAGTTTATATTTCCTAGTAGAGATATTTTTGTTTAAACATTTGGGTTTAATTTAGCTCCCAAAAGCCCTTGTTTTTAACATAACCTCATTAAACCATGATCTTATATTATAAAATCCAGTTGACAGTATAATAAATTACTAGTTGTATTTCCATGCATAGAAATGAAGGATATGCATGACAGACATTATGGATTAATCTTTAATAAATTATCTCTTTAGGCCAGGCCCATTGGCTTACATCTATAATCCCAGCACTTTAGAAGGCTAAGGCGGGAGGATCACTTAATCCCAGGAGTTAGAGAACAGCACCTGGGCAACAGTGAGACACCCTGCCTCTACAAAAAATAAAAAAATTAGCCAGGCATGGTCGTTTGTGCCTGTAGTTCCAGCTGCCCGGGAGGCTGAGGTGGAAGGATCACTTAAGCCTAGGAGGTCGATACTGCACTGAGCCGTGATTGTGCCACTGCACTCCAGCCTGAGTGACGAGCAAGACCCTATCTCAAAAAACAAAAACAAAAAAATGAAATAAAATAAATTGTCTCTCTAAATCCAAAAATGAATTAGATTGGAAAAAAGTGTTTAAGTGGAACTTTTATTTATTTCTTCCAATTTCTGCCTTTCTCTTTTGCAGGGAAATCGTGATGAGAACCAGAGTGTAAACCACCAAATGGCTCAGGAAGATGCTCAGCGTCTCTATCAAGCTGGTGAGGGGAGACTAGGGACCGATGAATCTTGCTTTAACATGATCCTTGCCACAAGAAGCTTTCCTCAGCTGAGAGCTACCATGGAGGCTTATTCCAGAGTATGAACTTTTCTTCTGAAGATTTGGCTTCTGTTTTAAGATAAAAAAAATATTTAACCCTTTAATTTTGTTTGCAGATGGCTAATCGAGATTTATTAAGCAGTGTGAGCCGTGAGTTTTCCGGATACGTGGAAAGTGGTTTGAAGACCATCTGTAAGATATTTTTTGTGCTTTGCTTTATTTTGTTTTTAAATGAGTGGGAGCTTTGAATAGTTGTTCCCTTTAAATGTTGATAATATAGTCCAAGTGGAATCTGCTTAGGCAGTAGGTGACCTCCTAATCCTTTGGGGTTTGTTTTTTGTTCTTTGTTTTCTTTATTGGACAAGCCCCCAGAAACAATCCTGTATTTTTACATGCAATTTCCTATGAGTGGTAGTGCTGTGATCAAACAGGGCTGTTTGGGGATTATTTGGCCTTCATCTGTAGGCCTTTCTTGAGAACTGTGCAAGAATACCTGATAGTTGTAGCACTTCCTTTAAAGAGAAAGGGAAAGCCCTGAGGAACTCACAGCATCACCATGAAGCAGTTTGAGTCCTCAAAACAGGTATTTCAGGTACTCAGCCCAGTGAGACTCATTTCCTTTTTGAAATTAAACAACCAGTTTCTGGTGGTCTAATACACAGATGTCTAACAAAGTGAAAGTTTCATTCTCATGGATATTAGGACTAAGGGGAGTATTAGTAACACATTGGTATTAACAGTGGAATGTCGGGCCAGGGGCAGTGGCTCACACCCAGCTACTCAGAAGGCTGAGGTGGGAAGGTCACCTGAGTCTGGGAGGCTGCAGTGAGCCATGATTGCACCACTGCACTCTAGGCTGGGTGACAGAGTGAGAGCCTTCTCAAAAAAAATCAAGGAGGAGAACATCTGAACATCCTTAACTCACCTCATGTTTCTGAGATGATTACAGAGAAAATAATCAAAGGCGGGCTAGAAGTGATAAATGAAGCTGGAGGGGTACACTTCTTGTCAGATCATGATTCCATGTCTCAACCATCTCTAACTTGCAGTGCAGTGTGCCCTGAACCGCCCTGCCTTCTTTGCTGAGAGGCTCTACTATGCTATGAAAGGTGCTGGCACAGATGACTCCACCCTGGTCAGGATTGTGGTCACTCGAAGTGAGGTGAGGCAGGCCTCTCTCTTTTTGTCGGGTCTACTCCATGTTCAATGTTGATTTCTTAGAAGTTCCCCAGCTGGTTGTCAATCCCTCAAAAATGGTAAGAAAGAGCTCTCTTTGTCACCTAAAAGAGGTGGTATAAAGAACAGAAAATTCACTTTCCTCATGCTGTGGGAGAAGCTTGCGTTAGTGAAATAGGCCACTCTGCCCTAATGAAGATAATACTAACAGATTTTACTACTTGAGAAGGTCAATGGAGAATACAAATTGATGGGAAGTTAGACATTTATCTTTTGATTTTCATTTTGCTTATATAAAAATTATATGAAAAGCCTATGTAGATTAATCCTATTGGATATCAACACTATTTAAATTTAGCATCCTTTATTAATAATAAACAGTTTTTAAAATATTCATCATTGACCGGGCGCGGTGGCTCAAGCCTGTAATCCCAGCACTTTGGGAGGCCGAGACGGGTGGATCACGAGGTCAGAAGATCGAGACCATCCTGGCGAACACGGTGAAACCCCGTCTCTACTAAAAAATACAAAAAACTAGCCGGGCGAGATGGCGGGCGCCTGTAGTCCCAGTTACTTGGGAGGCTGAGGCAGGAGAATGGCGTAAACCCGGGAGGCGGAGCTTGCAGTGAGCTGAGATCCGGCCACTGCACTCCAGCCCGGGCGACAGAGCGAGACTCCGTCTCAAAAAAAAAAAAAAAAAAAAAAAATTCATCATTGTCCCCTTAAATATAGCCTCATTTTTTAAAATTTTACTTTATATATTTACTGCACTTATAAAAAATTATTGTTTTCCCAGAAGAAATGACATTTGTGTCTTTTTTTTTTTTTTTTTTTTTTTTTTTGAGACACGGTCTCTGTCACCCAGACTGGAGTGCAGAGGTGCAATCTCAGGTCACTGCAATCTCCACCTCCTGGGTTCAAGCAATTCTCTCACCTCAGCCTCTAGAGTAGCTGGGACTACAGGTGTGCGCCACCGTGCCCAGCTAAGTTTTTGTATTTTTTGGTAGAGATGGGGTTTCACCATATTGGCCAGGCTGGGCTTGAACTCCTGACCTCAAGTGATCCACCCGCCTCGGCTTCCCAAAGTGCTGGGATCACAGGTGTGAGCCACCACACCCAACCTGAACTTTTAATTGAAAGAAAACATGGCGGGGTGTGGTGGCTCACTCCTGTAATCTCAGCAGTTTGGGAGGCCGAGGCAGGAGGATTGCTTAAGCCCAGGAGTTTGAGACCAGCCTGGGCAACATGGTGAAACCTATTTCTACAAAAAATACACACACACACAAATTAGCGGGACGTGGTAGTCCCAGCTACCCAAGATGTTGAGGTGGAAGGATCACCTGAGCCCGGAAGGTCAAGGCTGCAGCAGTGAGCTGTGATCGCACCACTGCACTCCAGCCTTGGTGACAGAGATCCAGTGTTTAAAAAAAGTACCCTAAATTATTATTATTATTATTATTATTATTATTATTATTATTGGGTTTTTTTGGGTTTTGTGTGTGTGTGTGTTTGGTTTTTTTTTGAGACGGAGTCTCGCTCTGTCACCCAGGCTGGAATACAGTGGCACAATCTCGGCTTACTGCAGCCTCTGCCTCCTGGGTTCAAGCGATTCTCCTGCCTCAGCCTCCTGAGTACCTGAGATTACAGGTGTGTGCCACCACGCCCGCTAATTTTTTTGTATTTTTAGTAGAGACAGGGTTTCACTGTGTTGGTCAGGCTGGTCTCGAACTCCTGATGATCCGTCTGCCTTGGCCTCCCAAAGTGCTGAGATTATAGGTGTGAGCCACCGCACCTGGCCAAAAACCCTAAGTTATAGCAAAGAAGGTAGATTATTTTTAAAGAAAACAACCAGAATATGGTATTTTGAAAGAAACTTTGTTCTTTAACTTAAATTTTCTAAGCAGGATGTTTTAAGTTGTGATAAAACATACATAACATAAAAATTTGCCGTTTTTAAGTAGCATTAAGTACATTCACATTGTTATGCAACCATCACTACCATTCACCTTCAGAAGTTTTTTCAACTTACAAAACTAAAAATCCATACTCCTTAAACAGTAACTCCCCATTCTTCTTTCTCCCAACTGCTGGCAACAAACCATGTGACTTTCTGTCCCTGTGTTTGACTACTCTAGGTGCGTCATATTGGTGGAATCATACAATATTTGTCTTTTTGTGACTGTCATCTTTTACTTAGCATAGCGTCCTCAAGGTTTATTCATGTTGTAGCATGTCAGAATTTCCTTCCTTTTGAGACTGAGTAATAAATAGTCCATTGTACGTGTATCCCACCTTTTTTTTTTATTCATCTGTGAGACTTGGTTTGTTTCTACCTGAATAATGCTGCTATGAACATGGGTGTACAAATACCTGTTCAAGTCTACTTTCACTTATTTTGAATATACCCAGAAGTGGACTTTCTAGGTCATATTGTAATTCTTTGGGAGTTTTTTTGTTTTGCTTTGAGGAATTACCATATTATTTTCCATAGCAGTTGGACCCTTTTACTTTTCCATCGACCAGTGTACAAGTGTTCCCATTTCGTGACATCTGACTATTTTTTGGTTTTGGTAATAGTCATCCTATCAAATGTCTTTAAATGACTGGTATCTTTGGAATAATAGATGAAACTAATACTACCCTTATCCAGTATTTTACAGAGCTGTGAATCAGACCTTCATTGGGTAGTGCTAGCATTGGTATGAGTGCCAGCCATAAAATGTCAGTCACTTGGTGTTTTCCTCCTTCAGCTTTGATTATTATTAAGATATTATTATTTTAAAAGAATTTTAATAAATATCAGTTATCACAGTTGTTTTTCTAACAGAAATATTATTTCTTATGCAGATTGACCTTGTACAAATAAAACAGATGTTTGCTCAGATGTATCAGAAGACTCTGGGCACAATGATTGCAGGTGACACGAGTGGAGATTACCGAAGACTTCTTCTGGCTATTGTGGGCCAGTAGGAGGGATTTTTTTTTTTAATGAAAAAAAAATTCTATTCATAGCTTATCCTTCAGAGCAATGACCTGCATGCAGCAATATCAAACATCAGCTAACCAAAAGAGCTTTCTATCAAGGACCGTATCAGGGTAATGTGCTTGGTTTGCACATGTTGTTATTGCCTTAATTCTAATGTTACTTTGTTCTCTACATATAATCAATGTAAAGCCATATCACAATGATACAGTAATATTGCAATGTTTGTAAACCTTCATTCTTACTACTTTCATTCTCATCAAGATGTCAAATTGAATAAAAATTACAGCAATCTCTGATTCCGTGTAATAACATTGCATAATTTTTTAGAAGGTTGCTGAAAGCTCTGCCTTCCAGAATCCCTCTAGGTCTGCTTGATAGAGTGGATAGTATGTCAAAACTGTGTACTTTAAAAAAAATTTCATCTCTTTACATCTAGAATAATTTGCATCTTATTTTGCATAAATTGGTTCTGTATTCATAAACACTTTCCACATAGAAAATAGATGAGTATTACCTGTAGCACCTTTTAAGAAAGGGTCAAATGTTTATATGCTTAAGATACATAGCCTACTTTTTTTCCAGTTGTTTTCTTTTTTAAATTGAGTTATTACAAATAAAAAATTGCATATATTTAAGGTGTACAATATGGTGTTTTGATATCAGCATTTCTTGCGTAATGATTCTGCAATTAAGGTCAAGCTAACTAAATATCTGTCACCTTGACATAGTTACCATTTTTTCGTGTGTAGTGAAAACACTTAAGATCTACTACCATAGCAAATTTTAAGTGTTCAATACATTATTAACTATAGATATCATGCTCTACATTAAACCTCTAGAATTTATTCATCTTATAACTGAAAGTTTATACCCTTTGACCAACATCTCCCCATTTTCCCCACTTCTCACCTGGACAACCACCACTCTGTTTAAGTTCAGCTATTTTGGCCGGGCGCGGTGGCTCAAGCCTGTAATCCCAGCACTTTGGGAGGCCGAGACGGGCGGATCACGAGGTCAGGAGATCGAGACCATCCTGGCTAACACGGTGAAACCCCGTCTCTACTAAAAATTACAAAAAAACTAGCCGGGCGAGGTGGCGGGCGCCTGTAGTCCCAGCTACTCGGGAGGCTGAGGCAGGAGAATGGTGGGAACCCGGGAGGCAGAGCTTGCAGTGAGCTGAGATCTGGCCACTGCACTCCAGCCTGGGCGACAGAGCGAGACTCCGTCTCAAAAAAAAAAAAAAAAAAGTTCAGCTATTTTAGATTCCACATATAAATGGCATATAATACTTCTCTTTCTGTGTCTGGCTTATTTCACCTAGCATAATGATCTCTAAGTTTATAGTTCACATTGTCACAAATGGCAGAATTTCCTCCTTTTTTTTTTTTTTGAGATGGAGTTTCACTCTTGTTCCCCAGGCTGGAGTGCAGTGGTGCAATCTCAGCCCATTGCACCCTCCGCCTCCTGGGCTCAAGCAATTCTCTTGCCTCAGCCTGCTGAGTAGCTGCGATTGCAGGCATCTGCCACCACTCCCGGCTAATTTTTTGTTTAGTAGAGATGGGGTTTCACCAGATTGGCCAGGCTGGTCTTGAACTCGTGACCCTCAGGTGACCCACACGCCTTGGCCTCCCAGAGTGCTTGGATTACAGGCGTGAGCCACTGCACCCGGCCAGAATTTCCTCCTTCTGGCCAAATAATATTCCATGGTGTATATATACTATAATTTATTTAACCATTCATCCATCAATGGACACTTGAGTAGTTTCCATATCTTGGTTATTGTGAATAATGCTGCAGTGAACATGGGAGTAAAGATACCTCTTTATGATATTGATTTCATTTCCTTCAGATACATACCCAGAAGTGGTATTGCTGTATCATATTATTTTTAATTTTTTGAGAAACCTCCATACTGTTTTCTATGATGGCTGTACCAATTTACCTTCCCACCAACAGTGTACAATGGTTCCCTTTGCTCCACATTCTTGCCAACACTTGCTATGTCTTACCTTTTTGATAATACCCAACCTAATAGGTGAAAATCCCATGTGTACTTGAGAAGAATGTATATGCTACCATTGTTAGGTATGGAGTGTTCTGTATGTGTCCATTAGATCTAGTTTATTGTGCTATTTAAGTTATCTTTTTCCTTATAGCTGATTTTTCTATCCATTATTGAGAATGGGGTATTGAAGCCCCAGTTACTGTTGTAAAACTGTTTCTTTAATTCTATCAGTTTTTGCTTCATATATTTAGGTGGTCTCTTATTAGGTGTGTAGATGTTCATAATTGTCATATCTTCTTGCAGTATTGAATTTTTTATTATATAATATACTTTGTCCCCTATAACCTTTCTTTCTTTTTTTTTTTTTGAGATGGAGTCTTGTTCTGCTGCCCAGGCTGGAGTGCAGTGGCCTAATCTCAGCTCACTGCAGCCTCCACCTCTCAGGTTCAAGCAATTCTCGTGCCTCAACCTCCCAAGTAGTGGGGATTACAGGTGCCCGCCAGCATGCCTGGCTAATTTTTGTATTTTTAGTAGAGACAGGTTTTTGCCATGTTGGCCAGGCTGGTCTTGAACTCCTGACCTCAGGTGATCTGCCCGCCTCGGCTTCCCAAAGTGCTGAGATTACAGGCATGAGCCACCATGCCCAGCCCCTATAACCTTTTTTGATTTAAAGTCTATCTTGTCTGATATTACTATAGCCTCCCCTGCTGTCTTTTGGTTACTATTTGCATGTAGTGTCTTTTTCCGTCTTTTAACTTTTAATCTGTTTGTGTCTTTGGATCAAATGTGAGTGTTTTGTAGACAGCATAAAGTTGGATTTTTGTTTGTTTTGAGACGGAGTCTCACTCTGTTGCCAGACTGGAGTGCAGTGGAGCAATCTTGGCTCACTGCAACCTCTTCCTCCCGGGTTCAACCGATTCTGCCTCAGCCTCCCTGGTAACTGGGACTACAGGTGTGTGCCACCACGCCCAGCTAATTTTTTGTATTTTTAGTTGAGATGGGGTTTCACCCTGTTGGCCAGGATGGTCTCGATCTCTTGACCTTGTGATCCGCCCACCTCAGCCTCCCAAGGATTTTTTAAAAATCCATTTTGCCAGTCTTTGTCTTTTATTTATTTATTTTTTTTTTTGAGATGGAGTCTCGCTCTGTGGCCCAGGCTGGAGTGCAGTGGCGTGATCTCGGCTCACTGCAAGCTCCACCTCCCGGGTTCACACCATTCTCCTGCCTCAGCCTCCTGAGTAGCTGGGACCACTGGTGCCCGCCACCACACCGGCTAATTTTTTGTATTTTTAGTAGAGACGGGGTTTCACCATGTTAACTAGGATGGTCTCGATCTGACCTCGTGATCTGCCCACCTCAGCCTCCCAAAGTGCTGGGATTTACAGACGTGAGCGACCGAGCCCGGCCCAGTCTTTGTCTTTTGATTAGAAAGTTTAATCCCAGCTGGGCATGGTAGCTCACACCTGTAATTCCAGCCCTTTGGGAGGCTGAGGCCAGTGCATCACTTGAGGTCAGGACTTCGAGACTGGCCTAGCCAACATGGTGAGACCCTATCTCTACAAAAACTACAAAACTTAGCCGGTTGTGGTGGCATGTGCCTATAATCCCAGCTACTCAGGAGGCTGAGGTGGGAGAATTGCTTGAACCCAGGAGGTGGAGGTTGCAGCGAGTTGAGATCATGACCCTACAATCCAGCCTAGGCTACAGAGCAAGACTCCATCTCAAAAAAAAAAAAAAAAAGGAAATGTAATCTATTTACATTTAAAGTAATTACTGATAAGAACTTCTGTTGTGTTGCTATTTGTTCTCCATATGGCTTATTGCTTTTTTGTCCCTCATTTCCTGCATTACTGTCTTTTGTGTTTAGTTGTTTTGTAGTGAAACATTTAAATTCATTTCCCTTTGTTTTGTGTATATTGTATAGCTATTTTCTTTGTGGTTACCATTGGGATTACATTTAACATCCTAAAGTAATAACACTCACCCTTTTGGTTGATGTCACAAAATTACATCTTTTTACATTGTGTGCTCCAAAACATAAACTAATTCTTTTAAATGCATTAGTTTCTTAAATTACATAGAATACAAAATTTGGAGTTACAAACCAAAATTACAGTCATACTAGCATTTAGTTTTTTTTAACGTATTTGTCTCAAATCATGTAGAAAACCAAAAGTATCGTTACAGACTAATATCACAATAACACTAGCTTTTATAATTGCCCATATATTTACCCTTTATTGAGATCTTTATTTCTTCATGTGGCTTCAAGTTACCGTCTAGTCTCCTTTCATTTCATCCTGCAGGACTAGGACTTCTTTGACCATTTCTTGTAGGGCAGGTCTAGTGGTAATGAACTTTCCCAGCTTTTATCTAGGAATATGTCAATTTCCTCATCACTTTTTAAGGACGGTTTTGCCAGATATACGATTCTTGGGTTGACAGTTTTTTTTTTTCTTTTAGCGCTTTAAATATATCATCTTATTCTTTCTGATGAGAAATCTGCTGATAATCTTATTAAGAACATCTAGGCTGGGTGCGGTGGCTCACGCCTGTAATCCCAGCACTTTGGGAGGCCAAGGCGGGCAGATCACGAGGTCCGGAGATCGAGACCATCCTGGCCAACATGGTGAAACCCCATCTCTGCTAAAAATACAAAAATTAGCCGGGCGTGGTGGCAGGCGCCTGTAATCCCAGCTACTCGGGAGGCTGAGGCAGGAGAATGGCGTGAACCTGGGAGGCGGAGCTTGCAGTGAGCTGAGATCCGGCCACTGCACTCCAGCCTGGGCGACAGAGCAAGACTCCGTCTCAAAAAAAAAAAAAATCTTGTATGTGGTAAATCACTTCTCTCTTGCTGATTTCAGGATTCTCTCTTTGGATTTAGAAAGTTTGATTAAAGGCCAGGCACGGTGGCTCACGTCTGTAATCCCAGCACTTTCAGAGGCCGAGGCAGGCAGATCACGAGGTCAGGAGATCAAGACCAAGCTGGCTAACACGGTGAAACCCTGTCTCTACTAAAAATACAAAAAAGTAGCCGGGCGTGCTGGCAGGCACCTGTAATCCCAGCTACTTGGGAGGCTGAGGCAGGAGAATGGCATGAACCCGGGAGGCAGAGCTTGCAGTGAGCCTCCGTCTTAAAAAAAAAAAAAAAAAAAGAAACTTTGATTGATTAAAATGTGTCTTAATGTGGCTCTTTAAGTTCATCTACTTGGAGTTCATTGGGCTGCTTGGGCGTTTATATTCATGTCTCACAGAACTTAGGAAGCTTTTAAGCCATTATTTCTTCAAATATTTTCTCTTCCTCTTTCTTGTCCTTTAGAATTCCCACAATGTGTATGATGGTCCACCTGATGGTGTTTCACAGGTCCCTTAGGCTCTGTTCTCTTTTCCTCAATCTTTTTTCTTTCTGTTCTTCAGACTCAGTTTCCATTGTCCTGTTTCCAAGTTGACTTACTCTTTTTTTGCTTGTTTAAATCTGTCTTTGAATCCTGCTAGTGAATTATTGCATTTCAGTTATTGTATTTTTCAGCTCCAGAATTTTTTTGGTTCCTTTTTAGGTTTTCTGTCTCTTTATTGATATTTCCATTTTCTTCATACATCATTTTCTTGACTTTTTCCATATC
The DNA here is from genome assembly GCF_008728515.1 of Papio anubis. Lineage (NCBI taxonomy): Eukaryota > Metazoa > Chordata > Mammalia > Primates > Cercopithecidae > Papio > Papio anubis. Next base: position 69,928,531 of record NC_044986.1, on the reverse strand, counting down.
TTCCTTTAGTTTTTTGATCATCTCTTTTATTTTATGTTTTTGAGACAGGGCCTCACTCCTATCACACAGGCTAGAGTGCAGTGGCACAATCACAGCTTAACTGTAGCCTCAACTTACCTGGCTCAGTTGATTCTCCCATGTCAGACTCCGAGTAGCTGGGACTACAGGTGTGTGCCACCACGTCCAGCTAATTTTTTGTATTTTTTAGTAGAGATGGGATTTCACTGTGTTGCCCAGGCTGGTCTCAAACTCCTGGGCTTAAGTGATCTGCCTACCTTGGCTTCTCAAAGTGTTGGGATTACAGGCATGAGCCACCACGCCTGGCCTGATATCTTTAAGACAGTTTTTTGTTTCTGTGTTTTGAGACAGGATCTCACTCTGTCACCAAGGCTGGAGAGCAGTGGCACAATCAAAGCTCACTGCAGCCTCCAACTCCTGGGCTCAAAGTGAGCCTCCTACCTCAACCTCCCAAGTGGCTAGTTAGGACTACAGACACAGGCCACTGCACCTGGCTGGCTTATTTTTAAATTCTTTTTTTTTAAGAGACAGGGTCTCACTGTGTTGCCCAGGCTGCTCTTGAACTCCCAGCCTCAAGTGATCCTCTTGCCTTGACCTCCCAAAGTGCTGGAATTACAGGCATGAACCACCACACCCAGCCTTTAAGACACGTTTTAAAATTTTTTTATGTAATAGATCTGTCACCAGGTCTTTTTTTTTTTTTTTTTTTTTTTTTTTGAGGCGGAGTCTCGCCCTGTGGCCCAGGCTGGAGTGCAGTGGCCGGATCTCAGCTCACTGCAAGCTCCGCCTCCCGGGTTCATGCCATTCTCCTGCCTCAGCCTCCCGAGTAGCTGGGACTACAGGCGCCCGCCACCTCGCCCGGCTAGATTTTTGTGTTTTTTAGTAGAGACGGGGTTTCACTGTGTTAGCCAGGATGGTCTCGATCTCCTGACCTCGTGATCCACCCGTCTCGGCCTCCCAAAGTGCTGGGATTACAGGCTTGAGCCACCGCGCCCGGCCCAGGTCTTTTTTTAGAGACAATTTCTGTTTATTTTTGCCTTTGATTGGGGATAGTTTCCTGTTTCTTTGTATGCCTTGTGATTTTTTGCATTGAAAATTATACATTTGGGTTTAATAATATGGTAACTCTGAAAATTGGATTCTCCCCTTTCCCCAGGGTTTGCTATTTTTTGTTACTGCATTTGTTTATTGTTTATTTATTTATTTTTTTAATTGTTGTATGCTGTCTCTGTGCCAAGGATCATACTGAGGTATAAACTTAAGGTCTTCTCAGGTGTTTTTGAGCCTGTACCTTTCCCTAGGTGTGGGTGGCCACTTTCTGATTTTCCCCATATATGTATGTCCTTGTCTTTAATGTCTGCACCCCAAAGGGAGAAAAAGAGAAAACTGAAGGGTAGGGGTAAAGACAGACCTTTCAATCCTCTGAAAGTCACTTCACCTGAAGAGGGAGAGACTTGCAACAATTGGGGGAGGTGCAGCAATGGCCCCTGCTTCTTTGTCTGTACCCCTGTGATCAGAAGCAGTGTTCAGGAATCAGCACAGATACCTCATATTTGGAGGATAGGATCCTTTTTTGCCTACCCTGGCTCCCACAGGCTATGTGCAGGCTCCTACAGGAACAAATGCACACTCGCCTCCCACAGGATGGGTAGCTGCTACTGTGCTAAGAGCAAAAATTGAAATTAATAGTCCAAATTGCCATCCAGGTCTTCCTCTGGAAGTTGCAAACCTTCAATAGACTCCAGAATTCCACAATAGTTACCTCAGACAACCTCGGTGGGGAGGAAGATTTCTGGTACTTCCTACTCTGTCTGCCATCCTCCCAGAGTCCTTTCCCAAGCAACATATTTTTAAGCTTTTAAAAATATGAGCTATATATTCATATATACAATTTACCCTTTTAAAGTGTACAATTCAGCTGTGCATAATCCTAGCACTTTGGGAAGCCAAAGCAGGAGGATTCCTTGAGCCCAGGAGTTTGAGACCAACCTGGGCAAGATGGCAAGACTCCGTTGCTACAAAAATTAATTTAAAAAATTAGCTGTGTGTGGTGGTGCGTACCTGTGGTTCTAGCTGCTTGGGAGGCCAAGGCAGGAGGATGGATCATTTGAGCACAGGAGTTCGAGGTGACAGTGGGCTATGATTGTGCCATTGCACGCCAGCCTAGGTGACAAAGTGAGGCCCCCATCTCTAAAAAATAATGTGTACAATTCAGTGGTTCTCAGCATATTCACAAATTTGTGCAATCATCATCACAATCAATTTTTGAACATTTTCCTCACCCCAAAAAAGAAACCCCTTACCCAATCAGCGGTCATTCCTCATTCCTCACCCTCCTACTCAGTCCCTGGCAACCACTAATCTACTTTCTGTCTCTGGATTTGCCTATTCTGGACTTTCCTAATACTGGAATCTTATAATATGTAGCCCTTTGTGTCTGACTTCTTTCATTTAGCATACTGTTTCTAAGGTTCATCTGTGGTATAGCATGAATCAGTACTTCATTCTGTTTTGTGGCTGGCTATATTGCTTTTTTTTTTCTTTTCTTCAGACAGAGTCTTGCTGTGTTGCCCAGGCTGGGGTGCAGTGGCACGATCTTGGCTCACTGAAACCTCTGCCTCCTGGGTTCAAGCAATTCCCCTGCCTCAGTCTCCTGAGTAGGTGGGATTACAGGTGTGTGCCACCATGCCCGGCTAATTTTTTGTAGTTTTGGTAGAGATGGGGTTTCACCATGTTGGCCAGGCTGGTCTCAAACTCCTGGTCTCAAGTCATCTGCCTGCCTTGACCTCCCAAAGTGCTGGGATTACAGGGATGAGCCACGTAGGCCTGACCAATTATATCACATTTTAAAAAATTCATTCATCAGTTGATGGGCATCTGGGTGTTTTTCACCTTTTGGCTATTATGAATAATGCTATTGTGAACATTCATGTTTAAGTTTTTGTGTGGACCTATGTTCCCAACTATCTTGGCTATACATTTAGGGGTAGAATTGCTGAATCATCACCTGAGGTCAGGAGTTCAAGACCAACCTGGCCAACATGGTGAAACCCTGTCTCTATTAAAAATACAAAAATTAGGCCAGGCACAGTGGCTCACATCTGTAATCCCAGCACTTTGGGAGGCCTAGGCAGGTGAATCACAAGGTCAACAGTTCGAGACCAGCCTGGCCAACACGGTGAGACAATTCTGTCTCAAATAAAAAGAATTGCTGGATCATATGGTATATCTATGTTTAACTTTTGTTTTTTTTTTAAGAGACGGAGTCTTGCTCTGTCTCCCAAGCAGGAGTGTAGTGGCGCCATTTTGGCTCACTGCAACCTCCATCTCCCAGGTTCAAGCAGTTCTCCTGCCTCAGCCTCCCAAGTAGCTGGGATTACAGGCACATGCCGCCACACACCTGGCTAATTTGTGTGTGTGCGTTTTAGTAGAGACGGAGTTTCACCGTATTGCCCAGGCTGATCTCGAACTCCTGAGCTCAGGCAATCCACCCACCTTGGCCTCCCAAAGTGCTAGGATTACAGGCATGAGCCACCGCAGTCGGCCTGTGTTTAACTTTTTGAGGATCTGCCAAACTGTTTACTGAGGTGGCTGTACCATATTATTATCCTATCAGCAATAAAGTTTTGAATCTGGGGGTTAATCTGATTAGATCCACAAAAAGTCTGCCCTGCAATTTGGTCATTTGCCTTTTGTTTTTTTCTATGTAGCTGAAGACCACACCATTTAACCTTTGCTGGCTTCCTATATAATCTATAAATAACATGTCACCATGGTAACGGTCACTTAAGTTGCTTTTCAGGAACTTGGGACAGCTCCTCTCCAGTTCAAACTGGTTGCAACCACTGACCCTTCAACCAGGCCTGAGCAAATGCTGAAGAGGTAGCCTTTTGACATCACAGGCTAAACACTCCACCTTCAGATGATGCTAATGTCACCATTTTCTGAACAGTCATCCTATGAAGTGCCATGAATCCTGACTACACTTGTGCAGATCACTGGATGATTCATTTTCCCCCACTGCCAATCACCTTTCCCCATGCCTTAGACCACCCTGCTTCTCTAACCCATAAACATCCCTATGCCTTATTTTCGGAAGGCAGATATGAGAGCTATTTACCTGCCCCCTTGCTGGGCTGCCTTGTGAATAAATCTTTTCTCTTTTGCAAAATGTGTCATCACAGTGATTGGTTTACCCAGCACGGGCAGAACAAACCTGGTTAATAATTTCTTCTCATCCTCGCCAACACTTATTATCATTGCCTATGTTTTTCACTATAGCCATGCTGGTGGATATGAAGTGGCATCTGATTGTGATTTTCATTTCATTTCCCTTGTGACTAATGAGCATATTTTTTGTGCTTATTGATTATTTGCATATCTTCTTTAAAAAAATATCTGTTCAAATACTTTGCCCATTTTTAATTTGGGTAATTTGTATTTCTGTTGAGTTGTAAAAGTTGTTTATATATTTTGGATAGTAGACTCTTACCAGATACACAAGTCACAAAATATTTTCTCCCATTCCATCGGTTGGCTTTTGTTTTCTTGATGGTGTCTTTTGATGTACAAAATTTTTAAATTATTTTTTCTTCAAGACTTAAAACATTTTAATTGATACAATTGTACATATTTATGGGGACAGTATAATTGTGACACATGTACACAATATGTAATAAATTAGGGTAATTAACATATCCATCATCTCAGTCATCTTTTTTGTGATGAGAAGATTCAAAATCCTCTCTTCTAGCTATTTTGAAATATGTAATACATTACCATGAACTATAATCACCATTCAGAGCAATGGAACACTAGAACTTATTCTTCCTATCAGCTGTAACTTTGTATCCATTGACTGGCCTCTCCCTGTCCTCCCTCTTCCCTCCCCTTCCCAACCTCTGGTAACCACTATTTATTCTCTACTTCTATTAGATCAACATTTTAAGGCCAGGTGCAGTGGCTCACATCTGTAATCCATCCCAGCACTTTGGGAGACTGACGTGGGTGGATCACTTGAAGACAGGAGTTCGAAACCAGCCTGGCCAACATGGTGAAACCCCATCTCTACTAAAAATACAAAAAATAGCTGGGTGTGGTGGCATGTGCCTGTAATCCCAGCTACTCAGGAGGCTGAGGCATGAGAATTCCTTGAACCTGGAAGGTGAAGGTTGCAGTGAGCCGAGACCTCGCCACTGCACTCCAGCCTGGGTGACAGAGTGAGACTCAGCCTCAAAAAAAAAAAAAAAAAAAAAAAAATTTAGGATTCTACATATGAATGAGATCATGCAGTATTTGTCTTTCTGTGCCTAGCTTATTTCACTTAATGATCTCTAGGCTCATTCAAGTTGTTCCAAATGACAGGATTTCATTCTTTTTTATGGCTGAATAGTATTCCATTGTGTAAATTTACCACATATTCATTCATCTGTTGATGGACACTTAGGTTGATTCCATGTTTTGGCCATCGTGAATAGTGCTGCAATAAACATGGGTGTGCAGACATCTTTTTGACATACTGATATCATATCCTTTGGATATATGGGATTGTTAGTTCATATGGTAGTTCTGTTTTTAATTTTTTTAGGAACCCTCTACTATTTTCCACAGTGGCTGTACCAATTTACATTCTCACCAACAATGCACTGCATAATGAAGGTTCAGTCAACAACACTACATATATGACAGTAGTTTCATAACACAACACAGCTGAAAAATTCCTATCACTTAGTACTTACTAATGCTAGACTTTTTATCATTATTTTAGAGTATATTCCATCTACTCATTGAAAAGAAGTTAACTATAAAAAACCCAAGGTAGGGGCCGGGCGCGGTGGCTCAAGCCTGTAATCCCAGCACTTTGGGAGGCCGAGACGGGCGGATCACGAGGTCAGGAGATCGAGACCATCCTGGCTAACACGGTGAAACCCCGTCTCTACTAAAAAATAAAAAAAAAAAATTAGCCGGGCGAGGTGGTGGGCGCCTGTAGTCCCAGCTACTCGGGAGGCTGAGGCAGGAGAATGGCGGGAACCCGGGAGGCGGAGCTTGCAGTGAGCTGAGATCCGGCCACTGCACTCCAGCCCGGGCGACAGAGCGAGACTCCGTCTCAAAAAACAAACAAACAAACAAACAAACAAACAAAAAAACCCAAGGTAGGACCTTCAGGAGGTATTCCAGAAGAGGGCATTGTTTTAGGAGATGACAGCTCCATGTGTGTTAGGCCCCTGAAGACCTTCCAGTGGGATGAGATGTGCAGGTGGAAAACAGTCATGTTGATTTTCCTGAGCCTGTGTAGACTTAGGCTAATGTGTGTATTTGTGTCTTTGTTTTTTTATTTTTGAAGGCAGGGTCTTGCTCTGTCACCCAGGTTGGAGTGCAGTGGTGGAATAATTGCTCACTGCAGCCTTGAACTCCTGGCCTCAAGCGATCCTCCTGCCTCAGCGTCCCAAGTAGCTGGGACTACAGGCTTTTGCCATCACACCACACTAATTTTTAAGTTTTTTGAAGAGACGTGGTCTCACCATGTCACCCCAGGCTGGTAACTCCTGGACTCAAGCAGTCCTCTTACCTCGGCCTCCCAAAGTGCTAGGATTACAGGCCAGAGCCACCACACCTGACCTGTGTCTTAGTTTTTAACAAAGCTCAAAAAGTAAAAAACTATTTATTTATTTATTTATTTATTTATTTATTTATTTATTGAGACAGAGTCTCGCTCTGTCGCCCAGGCTAGAGTGCAGCAGCATGATCTCCGCTCACTGCAAGCTCCTCCTCCTGGGTTCACGCCATACTTCTGCCTTAGCCTCCTGAGTAGCTGGGACTACAGGCGCCCGCCACCACACCCGGCTAATTTTTTCTATTTTTAGTAGAGACGGGATTTCATCATATTAGCCAGATGGTCTCGATCTCCTGACCTTATGATCCACCTGCCTCGGCCTCTCAAAGTGCTGGGATTACAGGTGTCAGCCACCTGTAAAAATATGGTATAAAAGATAAATAGTATACCTGTAGAAGGCCTGTAAAAAATAATTTTTAAAAACCTTATAAGGACGTACAGAAAATATTTTTGTATAGCTATGAGTCAAAAAGTTAAGAAGTTTAGGCTGAGTGCAGTGGCTCACGCGTGTAGTCTCAGCACTTAGGGAGGCCGAGGCAGGTGGATCACTTGAGCCCAAGAATTCAAGACCAGCCTGAGCAACATGGTGAAACCCCATCTCTACAAAAAAATACAAAAAGGCAGGAGGTTTGCTTGAGCCCAAGAAGATTGAGGCTGCAGTGAGCCATGATCATGCCACTGCACTCCAGCCAGGGTGACAGAACGAGACCCTAACTCCAAGGGGAAAAAAAAAAATGTTTAGGAAGCAAAAATGTTACAGTAAGCTAAAGTAAATGTATTATTTAAAGTTTTAAAATAAATTTAGTGTAGCCTAATTATATAGTGTTTATTAAGTCTGCAGTAGTATATAGTAACGTCGTAGGCCTTCACAATTCACTCACTACTCATTCCTTCAGTCACCCAGAGCAACTTCTAGGCCAGCAAGTGCCATTCATTATGAGTGCCTTCTACAGGTGTACTATTTATCTTTTATACCATATTTTTACTGTACTTTTTCTATGTTTAGATACACAAGTACTTACCATTGTGTTAAAATTGCCTACAGTATTTGGTATAGTAACATGCCATACCTGTTTGTTGCCTAGAAGCAATAGGATATACTCTATATGACTTAGGTATGTGGTAGGCTATGCTATCTATGTTTGTGTAGATACACTATTTGCATTTTCCTCATGTTTAGTGATGTTGAACATTTTTTCATAAATCTATTGGCCATTTGTATACTTTCTTTCAAGAAATGTCTATTTAGATCTTTTGCCCATTTTAAAATCAGATTATTTGTGGGGGTTTTTGTTTTTTGCATTTTTTTTTCTTTTTTGGTGTTGAGTGTCTTATGTATTCTGGATATTAACCCCTTGTCAGATGCATAGTTTGTAAATATTTTCTCCCATTCTATATGCTGTCTCTTCAATCTATTGATTGTTTCCTTTGCTGTGCAGAAGCTTTTTAGTTTGATGTAATCCCACTTGTCTATGTTTGTTGTTGTTGTTGCCTGTGTTTTGAGGGTTATCCAAAAATTCCTTGCTCAGACCAATGTCAAAAGCATTTTTTCCTGTGTGTTTTTTTTTTCTTCTAATAGTTTAATAGTTTCAGGTCTTATGCTTAAATATTTTATCCCCTTTGAGGCTATTTTTGTAAATGGTGAGAGATAGGGGTCTAGTTTTATTCTTCTGCATGTGGATAGTCAATTTTTGTGATACATCACACTAACAGAACAAAAGATAAAAGCCATATGATAATCTCAGTAGACGTGGAAAAAGCATTTGGTAATGTTCAACATCCCTTCATGACCAAACAAAACAAAACTCTCAACAAATTAGATGTGGAAGGAACATACCTCAGTACAATAAAGACCATGTATGACAGACCCACAGCTAACATACTTAATGAGGACATGTTGAAAGCTTTTTCTCTAAAATCTGGAACAAGATAAGGATAGCCACTTTCACTACTTCTAGTCACATAGTACTGGAAGTCCTAGCCAGAGTAATTAGGCAAGAGAAAGAAACAAAGGACATCTAAATTGGACAGAAAGAAGTCAAACTTCCTGTCTGCAGATGACATGAACTTATACACAGAAAACCCTAAAGATTCTACCAAGAAACTGCTAGAAGTAATAAATTCAGTAAAGTTGCAGGATACAAAAGCAACATACAAAAATCAGTAGCATTTCTATATGCCATAGTGAGCTATCTGAAAAAGAAAAAAGCAATCTCATTCACAATTACTACAAAAAAAAAGTATCCTATGTTCATGGATTAGAATAATTAACACTGCTAAAATGTTCATACTTCAAAAGTGCTCTACAGATTGAACACAGTCTCTATCAACATTGCAATGACATTCTTCACAGAAATAGAAAACCCTCAAATTTATAGTTTTAGTTCTTACATTTAGGTTTTTGGTTCATTTTGAGTTATTTTTTGTATATGGTGTTAGGTAAGGGTCCAAATTCATTCTTTGAATGTGGACATTGTTTTTTCTTGTACCATTTGTTTAAAAGACTATATTACCGCCCTCCCTCCCACATCCCATTAGATCATCTTGGCACTCTTGTTAAAAATCAATTGACCATAAATATAAGAGTTTATTTCTGAACTCTCAATTCAGTTGATTCTTTTGATCTATATGGCTATCTTTATGCCTTTATTATTGTCTTCATTACTTGATTACTGCAACTTTGTAGACAGTTTTGAAATTGGAAAGTGTGAGTCTTCCGACTGTTCTTCTGGTTCAAGATTGTTTTGGCTACTGTGGGTCCCTTGCTTTTCTATATGAATTTTAGGATCAGCTTGTTAATTTCTGGAAAAAAAAGTCGGGATTTTAATAGTGATTGCTCTCAATCTGTAGATCAATTTGAGGATGAGCAATACATTTGATTGTTTTACTGAGTGTCAGAAATATGTTGACTTTGGAAGTAACAAATTAGCTAATTAGAAACATGTCTTTTGGAGTAATGAGAAAGGAATTTGTTGAGCTAGTGCATCATTTAGTGGAGGCCTTTGAAACTCAGACCAAGGCATTTGAATTTTATTAGAAAGAGATTTTTATAGTTTTTCTTCCCTGAAATTGGTTTGCATATGTAGATGATTTTATTATGATTCCAGTACTATTATATTTTCCATACCACTAAAGAGGGCTTTTTCCATACACAAGTGGATGTTTTAAATCAGTCAAAAAGTATTGAATGCCTTTCAAATAGAGTGGCCACTGCTAAGCACTGTAGGAGAATAAAAGAACAGTAACACACACACACACACACACACACACACACACACACACACACACACGGGAGGCTGAGGTGGGAGGGTCACATGAACCCGGGAGGCGGAGGTTGCAGTGAGCCGAGATCATGTCACCGAACTCCAGAGCAAGACTGTCTCAATTTTAAAAAAAAACAACAAACAAAAAAAGGCCAGGCATGGTGGCTCACGCCTGTAATCCTAGCACTTTGGGAGGCTGAGGTGGGTGGATCACCTGAGGTTAGGAGTTCAAGACCAGCCTGGCCAACATGGCCCTGTCTCTACTAAAAATACAAAAATTAGCCGGGCGTGGTGATGGGTGCCTGTAATCCCAGCTACTCTGGTGGCTGAGGCACAAGAATCACTTGACCCCAGGAGGTGGAGGTTGCAGTGAACCCAGATTGTGCCACTGCACTCCAGGCTGGGCTACAGAGTGAGACTCTGTCTTAAAAAAAAAGAAAAAAGAAAATTGTAACATACAGCCCTTGCTCTCAGGTACCCTACAGTTGAATGGAGATTAATTATGTTTAAAGAAGTGACATCTGTTATTTATCCTTGCTTGCCTAAGACCTTGAAGCAAAGTACTAAGTAGATCAAGATCATGAGCAATTTCTGGAAGAACAGCTCCCTATTAAAGACTCGGCCTAACCCAGCTTATTATGTAGAAAAAGTGTGTCATTTGCAAGTGAGATAGCTGCCTCAGTGCAAATTCACCCAAAACCCTCACTTGGGAAAAAAATCCAGAGAGAAATCCTTACTCAGTAGTGCCACAGTAGTTTTATTTTGAGAACCTTTATTACCTGTAACACTGCAAGTTCCAAAAAGTATTTCTTTTAGTGTTTATAATGTTTCTTTATTCACATAAACAAAAATTTTAAATTTTGACTCTGGTAACTCTATATCCTAAGCAAAGAACTTCCCAGGTAGAGTGGCTATGCGTATGTATATATTTTAATAATTTGTTTTGAAATGATCTCAAATGTATAGAAAAGTTGCCCAAATCGTGTAAGGAAGTCCCATGTTCCCTGCACTCAGATTCCCAAATAGTTAACACTTTATTGCACTTGTTTCATTGCTCACTGTGTGTGTATGCGTACATGTGTGCATGCATGTGCATATGTGTGTGTACATGTGTATGTATCCCTTGTTAGTCTTTTTCTGGACCTTTTGAGAGTCAAGAGAGCAAATTGTAGAGATAGTTTCTCATCACTCCTGAACACACCAGTGTTTATTTTCCCCTAAACAGGGACACTCTCCTACCTAACAACAAACAAACTTCCTCATCAGGGATTCAATATTGGTACAACATACCATCCAGTTCAGACGAGATCGGGCATGTTCGCGGTGGTATGTGATTCACAGAGCTAATTCACATTTTGCCAACTGTCCTAACAATGTTGTTTTCCTTTCTGGTCCAGAATGCTATACAGAGATACATATTGCATTTAGTTGTCATATAACCTCAGTCAGAGACAGTTCCCAGTCTTTCCTGTCCTTGGATGGTCTACAACCTGAGTTCCTTTGATGGTAGGAAAACCAAAAGGGATACTTTGTGGATTTTAGTGTGTTTCACCAGGAGGCTCACAATGTAGACTCCTCCCAACACTGATGATGTTAACCATGATCACCTGATCATGTTGGTTGCTTCCATTCAGTGTTTTCCCCTCTGAAATCGAGTAGTATTCCATGGGAGAAGCATTCCAAAATCACCCCAGTATTCTATGCCTCACAGAACATCTACCCACCAGCCTTAGCATCCATTGAACACTCCTGCCTGAGTCATCCTCCTCAGTAGTTGTCAAATGGTAGTTCTCTATTTCCATCCTTCTTGCTACACTTCTGTGTTGGCATCCTACTTCGAAGGAGTTTTCCTGTTTCTCTATATCAACACGGACTTGCATATTCAATGGATTGTAATCCGTTATGGTCGTTGTTTACTTCATGCTCAAATAGTCCCTCATTTGGCCCAAGGGAGTCCCTTCAAGCTGGCTCTTAATACTGCAACAATTTAAAGTATACATATTGCTAAAATTCATCTGCGTTGTGCAGTTCATTAACTTTGACTGCCTGTAATATGCCTCTTTGTGAATATGCCACAGTTTATTGGTCCACTCATCCACTATTCCGTCGACGGGCACTTGGGTTGTTTCCAGGTTGTTGCTATTGTGTTTTGCTATTTTAGCTCTTTAATGTTAAATTTTGAATATTAAAAGTTTGTATTAACATCATAAACTTCAGGTCTGTTTATTGTACAAATATTGAGCACCTAGGAGCAGGGTCATTTTGCACTGTCATCAACAGTGCGTGACAGGCTCATTTTTAAAATATTGCATATTTCACGCAGAAATATTTAAATGATTGTTTTCAAATCAGTTTAATAAAGGCCTTTTTCTTTAAACTTCCTTATGCTTTTTTCCCTACTATTATGGAGAAATATTGAAATAAAAGAGTCCAGAAAGCAAAATGTAAAGATGGAAACCTGTGCACTTAACCCAAACGCTTGCCAAGGTAAAGCATCCGCAGAAACAGCAGGGACTCGAAATGACGGGGCTACAGCCGGCGCTAGGCCGCAGGCGCAGAAGCTCAGGGTCGCGCTCCCTGCTCTCGTCCCCAGAGGGTTATCGCGAGTCTTGGAATAAACTTGCTGCGATTGCCAAAAGTAAGTTCTCGCGAGAGGTAGTTGGTTGCTATAGTTGTCAAAAACATAACTGAGGCTGCTGCAGGTAAGACAGCTATCCCTCCTGAAGAAACCCTCTCTTCCCGGCCTCCCCACCCCGGTCCTGCGGCCACACCACAGCCGTCACCCCGATCTTCTGCTCCCTCAGCTAAGTCCAGGCTGAAAACCCCGTTATTTAGACCGAAAAGCCGCTGGCCCGGCCAGGCGCGGACTCTGCCTCCAGCCCCAGCCCCAGCCCGGCGACCTCCACAGGAGCGCGGATGTAGGTCCTCCTTTACCGCTTCTCGACGTAGGTCCTCCTTAACCGCTTCTCGTCGTAGGTCTCATTCCGCGCGGACTGCGCTTGTCCCCCAGACCAGACCCAGTCACATCCCCTCTTTCGTCCAACCTTTTTCTCACTGGACTCTCCCCTTGTAGCTTCTTCCGAGCAGATGACAAGAAATGCGTGCCTTGCCGGGGGCAACAAGAGTCCCCACCCTAGCTGCCCTGATCATAACTTTAGTCCTATTTCTTGCATTCATAGTTCAAACACGACGCGAACGCCTCTTGTGTACAAGACATGGGTGCCAGGCACTCGGGGCCCGTAAATATGCGTGAAGGTCACATGCCTTCGAAGGTGTAATTGAGCTCTCAGGACAAACGCTGCATATTAATAATATCATTTGTGCAGTGCTTCATAGCTTAAACAGCTTTAATATCTTAGGAGGTATTCACAATGTGAAACAGGTTGGAAGTTATCCATTTTACAGAAGGTGAAACTGAGGCTTAGAGAAGTTAGGCTTTTGCCCAGGGGCACATAGTTATTAAGTAGGAAAGGTCCTTTGAATACCCAGTCTTCATAAACAGGACAGCTTGTGGTAATGCCACAAGAGACGTGTAAACTGCTAAATGAATTCAGAGGAAAGGCAGGTTTTTCCGACTGGGAAGCTTCATGGACTAGGAAGCATTTGAGCTGGATTTTAAAGGATGAGTAGGATTTGCTGTAGAGACGGAGTGAGTAGAAAGGGAGAGATCATTCCAGGGGGAAGGAAAAATGCAAAGGTTCAGAAGTGACTAAATGCAGGTGATCTTTGAAAAATACTAAGCAAGAGCATAAGCTAGAAGAGGGGAGTTGACTGGCACTGCAAGATCCTAGAAAGCCCTGAATGTAGTACTACATTTAACTACAGTTAAACTGTAGTGTTACAGTTTAACTTTGTTTGGTAGGTGAGAGGGAACAAGACAGTGGTATGATCAGATCTGTACTTTAATAAGGTAGTTATCTGCTTGTCTCATCTCATTTTCTCCCTATTTCTTCTTACACCACCACTGCAAGCTACTTGCTACTTGCTATGTGTGTTGTTTTGCCTCTGAACGTTTTAAAATCTGTTGCCTTTCTTGGAATATCCTTCCCTTTACTCTATTGAGACATAGTTCCAGGGTACTTCCTCCAAGATTTTCCTGGCATGCACACGTATTCTCAAATCCAGCTAGGTCCCAGCTTCATGCAGCACTTCCTTGCTGTATGATTGCTGGTACGATAACAAACTTCTCTGAAGCTCAGTTTTTTTCACTCAAACAGAGATTTAAGAATCACTTAGAAGGGAGGCTACGTTTAAGATAATAAATGTGAAGCACACTTGGTACACTGGCTATAATCAGTTAATTTCCTTACTTCTCACATTCTTTATATTTGTAAAAGAAAAAATAAATTTCCACCCCCCTTTTCCTCCTTTCCTCTGTCAGAGCACTTCTTCCCTCCCTTTCCTTCTTTCACTCCTCCCTTCTTTTCCTCTGTCAGAGCACCTGTCTCACAGATTATGACTCCTGGTCTAGTTACACATCTCTCGTCCTCACTAGATTTTAAATTTCTTGAGGTTAGAGAGTTCACATCTTATCTCTTGTATCCTCAGCACCCACCACGGTGCCAAGCTTAACAAAGTTTTTTTCAATGAGCAGTTCTTACAGAAGCGGGATGAGTTAGAGTGAGAAACTGGAGTCAGAGACACCAGTTAGGAGGCTTTTGTTACAGTCTAGCAGAAGGGTAATGAAGGCCTAATGCCATATTATTCAAAAGGAAAGAAGACTGATACAAAAGGGCATTTTAAATGTACATTTGACAAAGAAGTTGTCAGTGCCACTAAAGCCCTGAAACAGCCCAGAAATATGTTGTTGAACAAATGATCTGAGACTTTTAGGTGTCTGGAAAAATGCTGGAGTAGCTGAGAAGAGGCAGGATAATGATAAAGTCTGAAGGCTGTAAGATGTCGTTTTCTCTTTTGTATCACCAAATACACTTAGCATAGTATGTCCTCAGTAAACGTTTGAATTGAGTTAGAAAATAAGGCCTTTTCAACAGGCACAGTGGCTCATGCCTTTTAATCTCAGCACTTTGGGAGGCTGAGTGGGCGAATTGCTTGAGCCTAGCCTTTGAGACCAGCCTAGACAGCGTGGTGAAACCCTGTCTCTGCGAAAAATACAAAAATTAGCTGGGCGTGGTGGCGCATGCCTATAGTCCCAGCCACTCAGGAGGCTGAGGTGGGACGATCACTTGAGCCTGGGAGGTTGAAGCTGCAGTGAGCTGTGATCGCACCACTGCACTCCAGCCTGGGTGACAGAGTGAGAGCCTGAAAAAACAAAAACAAAAACCAAAAAAAAAAAAAAAAAAAAGAAGGAAGGAAGGAGAGAGAAAAGACCTTTTCTAAAAAACAAATATCCAATTTATTTTTGAAATTGTTTGTGCCCTTAGTATTGTAAAATTGACAGTATATCTGACTAAATAAGGTATATATATTAAGACCTTTTCCAATGGACTACCATTTTATGTGGTTGCTTCTTTCCTGCTCTCAAAATATATTTTTGTAAAACTGAGAAGTTAAATAATGTTTGAAGGGAGCTTTGCAGATTAAAAAAAAAAAAAGGTTACCAGAGAACACTGTGAAGGGTGTACGGCAGCAGTCCCCAACCTTTTTGGCACCAGGGACCAGTTTTGTGGAAGACAATTTCCACAGACTGGGGGCAGCGGGGATGATTTGGGGATGATTCGAGCACATTACGTTTATTGTGCACTTTATTTCTATTATTATTACATGGTAATATATAATAATTAAAATATATATATACATATATATATATATATTTTTTGAGATGGAGTCTTGCTCTGTTGCCCAGGCTGCAGTGCAGTGGCGCAATCTCGGCCACTGCAAGCTCCGCCGCCCGGGTTCACACCATTCTCCTGCCTCAACCTCCAGAATAGCTGGGACTACAGGTGCCCACTACCATGCCTGGCTAATTTTTTTGTATTTTTAGTAGAGATGGGGTTTCACCATGTTAGCCAGGCTGGTCTCGATCTCCTGACCTCATGATCTGCCTGCCTTGGCCTCCCAAAGTGCTGGGATTACAGGCGTGAGCCACCGTGCCCGGCCTATGTATTTTTTTTGAGACGGAGTCACTCTGTCACCCAGGCTGGAGTGCAGTGGTGTGATCTCAGCTCGCTGCAACCTCTACCTCCCAGGTTCAAGTGATTCTCCTGCCTCAGCCTCCCAAGTAGCTGGAACTACAGGCGCATGCCACCACACCCGGCTAATTTTTGTATTTTTTAGTAGAGATGGGGTTTCACCATATTGGACAGGCTGATCTCGAACTCCTGATTCGTGATCTGCCCGCCTCGCCTCCCAGAGTGCTGGGATTACAGGCATGAGCCACTGCGCCCAGCCTATATCATGAAATATACAACTCACCATAATGTAGAATCAGTGGGAGCCCTGCTTGTTTTCCTGCAGCTAGACAGTTCTATCTCTGGGTGATGGGAGACAGTGACAAATCAGGCATTTGATTCTAGATCCTTTGCATGTACTCAGTTATAATAGGGTTCACATTCCTGTGAGAATCTAATGCCGCCACTGATCTGACGGGACACAGAGCTCAGGTGGTAATGCAGGTGATGTGGAATGGCTGTAAATAGAATTGAAGCTTTGCTTGCTTGCCTGCTGCTTACCTCCTGCTGTGCGGCCCGGTTCCTAACAGGCCACGGGCTGGTAATGGTTCATGACTCGGGCTGGGGACCCCTGATGTAGGGTATGGGAGGTCAAGGTGTTCCTACTTTGTCTCGTGAGACTTTGTGCTTAATGGGTTAGTTACCTGTATAAACATCTTTTAGCGCTAACCAGTGAAATCATCCTTGTGACCAGCTCCCTAAAGCACTGCCTGTCCAGCAGCAAAGGTTGGATGTGGGGAATAAAACAGTGCTGGACTATGGTATTTCCTTAGGTTCTCCCTGGTATTGGTTATGATGGAATATGGGTACTTTTGCAGCTCTGGTACATGAGGGGACAGGTTGATTCATTCTGTTTACAGAGACCAAAGAAAACCAGAGGGACTTTCCCAGTTGGTGATATGGAGCAAGTGCCATCAACAGGCAGACTCGTGCAGATCACCGTGACAGAGGGATATGATTTGGTAAAGTTACTTTTGGAAATTTACAAAATCCTTAGTTTGGGAGTACCTGCAGGAGTAATGGAATTTTGCTTCATTCTTTACCTCCAAACCTCCTGGCTTTATATAGCAGTGGCATTCCGCCTCAGTGTTCCTTATTGTTAGTCTGTGATCTCCAAGTCACATTACTGTGTGTCTCAAATACTCGGCAATTTGAATACTAAATTTAATAGGATGAAAGAAACAGTGGTTTTAGTTTCCCTAGACAGCAGTTCACATACAATTTTTTCCCTTTCTCCTGAGAAGGATCTGAATTCTTCCAGAGTTTCCCTTGTGATTAATTCTATTTGATTAATTAAAACAACAACAACAACAATGTGATGTACTAAAAATTAGGAGTATAATGAAATGGGAAAATATTCAGTATATTAAGTTTAAAAAGATCATTTCAAAGAGAATGTAATTAATGAGCTCCACTTTGTTTTAAAATGCATATATAAAAATGTATCTCTGTGTGTGTGTATGGGTATACACGTGCACATCCATATATTCACAACAAAACACTAGAAAATATATTCTAAAATGTTAATAATGCTTACATGTTACAGTAAGATTGCAGGTAATTAATTTTCTTTCTTTTAAAAATGTTCCTCAGTATACTTCTATTATCAGGTGAAACACAATAAATGTTGTTTTCAAAACTCCAACATAACAGCACTTAAATGGAATGTTGCATTTAAGTAAAACTAGATTTGTTTAATTATTTTTCTACCTATTCCTTTTGTATTTGTGATGTTGCTTGTTAGGAAAAAATGAAAAATGCTATTTAGCCCAAATCAAAATGGGTTGCCAGATGTGTAGGAAAATTCTCTATTTAAATATAATTGTAAAGTGGTGTGTTTCTGCCAACAGAAAGGTTTTAAAGGAGATACTCCAGTTACCTTTATTCGGGCAGAATTCAATCAAGTGGTTCTGGGAGACTCTGCAAAAATTACTGTTTCTCCAGAAGGAAGTGCAAAATACAACTTCACTAGCAGTTTTGAGTTTAATCCTGAAGGAGGAATCACTTTAGATGACCTCGCTCACAAACCTGTGTTCTGTAAGTCCTTGTGGTTCTAAAAATCAATGTCCTGATTGCCTTCTTCCCTATCATGTTGGATGGGAAAAGCAGAACCAAAACATTCTTTTAAACATGTAACTAAAATCATGAGAAAGAAAGGGCACTTCCTTTGTTCCCAGAAGCAAGGCAGGAACTGAAACCTGGAAATCTTGAACAGCTGCTGTTGGTGTGTATGTGTTAGTGGAAGTGTGCAGGGAGAAGGCAGTACTCCAAAACCTAGGGGCTTGGGTTTTAATGCTCTCAGAAGGACAGAAAACCTTTGGCTGCTGTTGATGGGGGAATAGAGACTGAGATCACCTCCCCATCACAAGTTAAGATCTCAAAAAGTATGGACCAGGAAAAGAAAATCTGCTTAAGCATCTCTGTCTAGATCCTGGGTAGAGAAAAAAGTCTTCCCTAGGAATAATCATAGGCTTGTACTAACCATTAAAGAATATATATGTTTTTAAAACACAGGAGGAGCATTTTTATGATAGCAGTTGGCCACATTCTAAGCGATAAAGCAAGTCCTACCATAGATCAAAGGATCAATAGCATACAGACACCTTTTCTGCCAAAATGTAACAATCAACAAAATTAGAAATCAATAACAAAAAGATAGCCAAAATACTATTTGGAAATTTAAAAACATACTTATGAATAATTTATGGGACAAATAAAAAAGTCATAATAAAAATTGCAAAGCATTTGGAAGAGATCAACAGTAAAACACCAAATATCAGAATTCGTGGGATATAGTTAAAGTTGTACTTAGAGGTACATTTATAATCTTAAGCGCATTAATTAGAAATAAAAAGGATTAAAAGCAAAACTTTTGAGAAGATAGAATAGATGTACTTTTTCTATTCCTCCCACTGAATACAACTACAAACCCTGGACATTATATATAAAAATAAGAGACTCTGAAAGGTGGAGAGAAGGAAACTTGGGACCTGGGGAATGACACAGTGGTGAGTTCCTTGGGTTTTCTTTTTGCCTTATATATCCCATACTTCTTGCTGAAGAAGGTGGCAACCTGGAGACACCAATGGGCACAGACCAAAAAAAGAAAAAAGAAAGCAAGTCTGATAAAAAGTCTGCTCTGTTTAGCCAAAAGACTATGAAAGGGGCAGCCTAATAAGACAGAAAAGTTTTAGAGAGTAATTCCTTACTCCAGCTAAAAACCATAGGAAAAAAAACTGTAGCCCCCACCCTCAATCAAGCTGAGTGGAGAGCTTAGACTTCCACTCTCACAAAGCTCAAAAATGAGATTCTCCATTACCCTAGTGATGTCAGAGAAGACCAAGTAGGGAACCAGGACTTTTATCCCCTCTGGTAATGATTCCCCTTCCCACCCCTCATAATGTTAGTGGAGACCACAGGAATCTTGCACTTCTCTCCCAAACTGTCAGTAACAAGGTGCCCTTTTGCTTCCCACTGGAGTGGTATCAGAGGAGGCCTAGTTTAGAGTCAGAGCTTTCACCATCACCCAGGTGTAATGAGACCACACCCACTGTGGTATCAGTGGAAACCAAGTAAGGAATCAGGACTCCAATTCCCCTGCTCAACAGTAATGAGGAACTGCCCACATCAGGTGTCAGCGGAGGCTGAGTAGGGAACCTAGACTTCCACCCCCAACTTGGCAGTAATGAGGCAACATCTCCTTCCTTCTTCTGTTGGGGTGGTGTTGGAAAATGCCAGCTGAAAACAGAAGGTGTAAGTGAGATCCAGAGATTCATAACAACAGGAAAAGTCCAGGTTTCACCTGAAAGCCACAAGTCATTCCAAGAACTGGAAGATCTCAATTGAATTAAAAAAATGTAATGGGCCAGGCACAGTGGCTCAAGCCTGTAATCCCAGCACTTTGGGAGGCTGAGGTGGGTGGATCACAAGGTCAGGAGTTCAAGACCAGCCTGTCAACATGGTGAAACCCCATCTCTACTCAAAATACAAAAATTAGCTGGGGGTGTTGGAGCGTGCCTGTAGTCCCAGCTACTCAGGAGGCTGAGGCAGGAGAATCACTTAACCTGAGAGGTGGAGGTTGCAGTGAGCCAAGATCACACCACTGCGCTCCAGCCTGAGTGACAGAGCGAGACTCTGTCTCAAACAAACAAAAAACAGTGGCTGGGTGCAGTGGCTCATGCCTGTAATCCCAACACTTTGGGGCTGGGCGTGGTGGCTCACACACACCTGTAATCCCAGCACTTTGGAAGGCCAAGGCAGGCGGATCACAAGGTCAGGAGATCGAGACCATCCTGGCTAACACGGTGAAACCCTGTCTCAACTAAAAATACAAAAAATTAGCCGGGTATAGTCCCAGATACTTGGGAGGCTGAGGCAGGAGAATGGCATGAACCCAGGAGGTGGAGCTTGCAGTGAGCTGAGACTGCGCCACTACACTCCAGCCTGGGCGACACAGCGAGACTCCATCTCAAGAAAAAAAAAAAAAAAAATATATATATATATACACACACACACACACACACACACACACACACACACACACTAGCTGGGTGTGGTGGTGAGCACTTGTAGCCCTAGCTACTCCAGAGGCTGAGGTGGGAGGATCACTTGAGCCCTTGAGGCAGGGGTTGCAGTGAGCTGAGATCACACCACTGCATTCCAGCCCAGGTGACAAAGTGAGGCCTGGTCTTGAAAAACAAACAAACAAACTACCAAAATAAATACCAGCTGGATAAAATGTGGGTAAAAAATTAAATCGTGTAACTACCATAAGAAATCATGGAATTAAAATAATCGAGAGATGAAGCCTTTATAAGTATTTCACAACTGTAGAAACCACAGAAAAATAATATATATATATATTCATTAGCAACTGTAAAAGACAAGCTACAAACTGGATTACAATTTGCAATTCATTTCTAGACAGAAGGCAAATTTACCTTTAAAGAGCTCTTGCATATTAATAAGAGCAAGAATCTAATGGAAAAGTATACAAAACATATGAAAGGAATATGAAAAGTTCATGGAAAAGAAACTATAACTGGTCCTTAAATATATGGAAAAAATTTCAACCTGATTCTAATACAAAAAATAAAATTATGCTTAGATGCTATTTTCATCTGTCAGGTTACAAAGGTCACAGAGTTTGATAACATACCACATAGGTAAATATGTTATCAAACTCTATTATCCTTGCTGAAAACGCTGAAACTGAACCCAAGTAGGAAACACAGGAAATGAGAAACAAATTAAATGCTATGAGGAATAAAACGAGACAAATCTAGAACGTGTAACATTCTGTATAACTATTGGCCTGGTGTCTTCAACAAAAGAGAGAAATGTTTGAGAGAAGAAGTATGTGGAAAGGGGGGACTGGTCTAAATGAAAAGAAACATGACAACCAAATGCAACACGTGGTCTTTGAGTGGATTCTGGTTTGAACAGACCAGCTATAAAATAAATTTGGGGATAATTGGGAAATGTTAAATATCAACTGGACACTAGATGAATTAAGGAATTATTTAATGCTATTATCACACACTTGCCAAATGTGGTAAAGTGATTGTGGTTTTCTAGGAAAATATCTTACTTGGGATTTGTGTATTTTGGTATTTATGAGTAAAATGTCATGATGTCTGTAATTTATTTGAAAAGTACTTCAGCAAACAAAGAAAATATGATAAAAGTATTTGAGCAAACAAAGCTACATATGATGAAGCAAAAAAATTGTTAAATTTAGATTATGGTTATATGGATAGTTGTTACACTATTCTACTTTGTGTATTTGAAATTTTGAAATTGTTCTAACAAGTGTTAAGCACACAGAGTAATGCTGCAGTGAAAAACTTTGTACATACTCTGCGTGCTACAGGATTACTCCAAAATGTGTCAAGCCTTATGGTAGGCAATATAGGGGATCTAGAGCAATGTTTTCCTTTTTCTTTTTTCTTTTTCTTTTTTTTTGAGACAGAGTCTCGCTCTGTCGCCCAGGCTGGAGTGCAGTGGCCCAGTCTCTGCTCACTGCAAGCTCTGCCTCTCGGATTCACGCCATTCTCCTACCTCAGCCTCCTGAGTAGCCGGGACTACAGGCGCCCGCCACCATGCCTGGCTAATTTTGTTTTTGTATTTTTAGTAGAGACGGGGTTTCACCGTATTAGCCAGGATGGTCTCAATCTCCTGACCTCGTGATCCGCCTGCCTTGGCCTCCCAAAGTGCTGGGATTACAGGCTTGAGCCACCTCGCCCACCCTAGAGCAGTGTTTTTCAAACTTCAGATTGTGACTTTTTAGCCATTTGTAAGATCAATTGATGGGCATTATGACCAGTAATTTCTTCTATATGAAATAGAATAGAAAATAACTAAGGATTTTGACCTAGTAAAGATTAATATTATATGAAGCTTTGTTATATAATCATATGTATCAGTTACTTTTTTTTTCTTTTCTTTTTTTGAAACGGAGTTTCGCTCTTGTTGCCCAGGCTGGGTGCAATGGCTTGATCTCGGCTCACCACAACCTCCGCCTCCCAGGTTCAAGCGATTCTCCTGCCTCAGCCTCCCGAGTAGCTGGGATTACAGGCATGGGCCACTATGCCTGGCTAATTTTGTGTTTTTAGTAGAGACGGGATTTCTCCGTGTTTGTCAGGGTGGTCTCGAACTCCCAACCTCAGGTGATCTGCCCTCCTCGGCTTCCCAAAGTACTGGGATTACAGGCGTGAGCCACTGCGCCCAGCCTCAGTTACTTTTATACACATGCATGTACATGATTATGATCTAAAACCTATTTCTTATTATAACTTGCAGGCAAAATATTCAAAAGTGTCTGAAGTGGTCCGGTATTTTCCATCAGAAGTCACTGATGTTGATGCCTTCTTTACTTTCAAGTTAATTTTTTTTAACGTACATATCTTTGCCAATGCTTTGTGTGTTGCACCTTGGTTATCGGGTGGATGTTTTAAATGTCTCATTTTCTTTGTTTTGATTTTTCTAGTAACTGTGACTGAAGTTTTACCAAAGGAAAAGAAACAGAAAGAAGAGAAGACCTTAATTCTTGGTCAGGCGGTGGTGGACCTTCTTCCCTTACTGGAAGGTCAGATGTGTGCTTTGCCCAAAAGCAGAAATGGCAAAGCTCATAAAAACTTAGCCCCAGAGAGATATAGAAATTAGCCTCAATGAATTTGAGGCATTTGAGGGGTAAAGTGGGCACATTTATCTCTGCCTGCAGTCATCCCAACTTAACCCTTTCTTCTTTGGCTCAACTTGGGCTTCTTTTTGCAGGACAGAGTTCATTTCAAACAACAGTTCCATTGCACCCTGTGCAAGGCTCACCCTTAGAAACTCCTAGATCAAGTGCTAAGGTAATCAGAGTTTTAGCTCTCAACATTTCAGCCTGCCATTCAGTGTAACAATTCTGTCTGCTATTAAGGTTCAGTTCAGTTAAGTGTAATGCATTGGGCATTTTCTTCTCACAGCACACTTAGTGTTAGATTCTGGGAGACAAAGATAATAAGGCGGAGTCCTACTTTGAAAAGCCCACAATATACATATCATAGATTACAACCCAGTGTGGTTAAATGGTGAAGTGAGGCACATGGGCATAGAGCAGGTATCAGTTACTTTGTCCACGGGTAGAGGCAAGGAAGGCTTAACCATGGAAATAACTCTTGAGCTATGTCCTGATGGATCAAATAGTATATGAAAGCACCTCATATACTTTAGGGCATGGTAGCATGCCTCTCACTGAAAATTTCTGATCCAACAGTTCTAGCCCAGACCCCTTTCTGGAATTCTAGAATATCAGACTTTATAAGCACCTACTGTATATCTCTATAATGTTATCTCATAGGCACCTAAAACTCAACATTCCAAAACGGAACTCAGTATCTTCCCTGAAACCTACTCTTCCTTTTATCTTAGTTTTTTGACTAGTGGCATCACCCATCCATGAAATCATGGAACATAGAACCTAAATTATGTCTATGACTGTTCCCTCAGACCCTAACTACTGCCAATCCTCAAATCTGCCTTTCACCAAATTCTGCCTTTTCCATCTTCTAAGTGTCTTTAGGTTTTCTTTTTGGCTTCATTCCTACTCTTTATTGCCTTATTATCTCTCACTTGGATAGTTACAAATAGCCTTGTACCTACCTTTACCTCCCTCCAGTTCAACCTCCCCATGGCTTGCACAATGATTTAAAAGTGAATCTGATCTTATCTCTTCCCCTACTTAGTACTGTGTAGTTCATGGATTCACCCGCTGCTTACAAGTTAAGGTCCAGATTGCTTAGCAGGGATACAGCATCCTTTATAATGGAAGCCTCCCCCTTCAACCTCATCTCTCATTACTCCTTTCCTTATATTAATACTTCAAGTTCCAGAATCCTGAATTACTTACATATACCTAAATGGAAGATACCATACTGTTCCAATCCCTCTTTACATAGACTGTTTTTGCCCCCTAAGACCAGCCAAGTGCAGTAGTGAGACACGGGAAAGAATAGAACAAAGAATTTGATCTGTAACTGACTGCGAACAGTCAGTTGAAATAACTCACTACCTTTGGACCAGCCCACAAAAACTGTTCTTATCCAGAATGGTTTTTTCTTTCCTTCCTCTGCTAATCCAGGTTGTAAATGCCTATTTATCCTATAAATGTCAACCCAGCCAAATAATTATTCACTCCCTCCTTGGTTTCCTTGACTGCAGCATTTTGTACAGGTCTCTAGTATAGATTTCGCATAAATCTTGGCACTATGACATGAGTTCTATGTTGAAAGGAACTATGTCTTCTTTGTCTTTATATCCCTAGTGATGGAGCAGAGTGCCTAGCATTCGATACACATTCTTTTTTTTGAGATGGAGTTTTGCTCTTGTTGCCCAGCCTGGAGTGCAATGGTATGATCTCGGCTCACTGCAACCTCCACTTCCTGGGTTCAAGCGATTCTCCTGCCTCAGCCTACCGAGTACCTGGGATTACAGGCACCCACCACTCTGCCCGATTAATTTTTATGTATATTCTCTTTTAGTAGAGATGGGGTTTCACCATGTTGGCCAGGCTGGTCTCAAACTGCTGACCTCAGGTAATATGCCTGCCCTGGCCTCCCAAAGTGCTGGGATTACAGGCAAGAGCCTACCTTGCCCAGCCTCAATACACATTTAAAACCTACTTTGTATGTATCCTGAGTGAAAATGTCAGAGGTATACACATATATGTCTATACCTATTTATGTGGAATATATACATATCTATCAGAAAAAAATATTTTCTTATTACAAAGCATTACATTTAAATTACAAAAATAGGCCGGGTGCGGTGGTTCATGCCTGTAATCCCAGGACTTTGGGAGGCCGAGCGGGCGAATCACGAGGTCAGGAGTTCAAGACCAGCCTGGCCAATATGTTGAAACCCCGTCTCTACTAAAAATACAAAGATTAGCTGAGCATGGTGGTGTGCGCCTGTACTCCCAGCTGCTCAGGAGGCTGAGGCAGAAGAATCACCTGAACCCAGGAGGCGGGGTTACAGTGAGCCGAAATCGTGCCACTGTATTCCAGCCTGGACATCAGAGCGAGACTCTGTCTCAAATTTAATTGAATTTAATTTAAAAATTACAATAATAATAATAAAATATAGACTAGCAAAAAAGCACCCAATCTCACTTACTCATGTGCAACTTCTGTCGACTTTTTTTTTTTTTTTTTGAGATGGAGTTTTACTCTTGTTGACCAGGCTAGAGTGCAATGGCACGATCTCAGCTCACTGCCTCCCTGGGTTCAAGCAATTCTCTTGCCTCAGCCTCCCCAGCAGCTGGGACTATAAGCGTGCACCACCACGCCTGGCTAATTTTGGTATTTTTAGTAGAGATGGGTTTTCACTGTGTTGGCCAGGCTGGTCTTGAACCCCTGATCTCAGGTGATCCACCTGCCTTAGCTCCCAAAGTGCTGGGATTGCAGGAGTGAGCCACCATGCCTGGCCAACATTTCAATAGACTCTTACAATTCCTGTTTTATATGTATTTATAGATATACTTTACCTCAATATGGTAGAGTGGGCAGGGAACAGTTTAGGAATAAGATTCTCTTCTTGGCTCTATCTCCAACTCACGGGACCTAGAGAACATGATTTCAACTTATGGAAATAATTAAGCTTTACCTTCTTGCTTATCTTGTACAGTAATATGAGATTCAAATGAGGTAATGCAAAAAAGGAAGATCTCTGGCAATTTTCAAAATGTTGCATGATTTTATTCTTTTACAGCAGTGCAGTCTTGAAGTTAAAGTATTAGTGGCAGAGCCTTTACTGACCACAGCCCAGATCTCAGGGGGCAATCTACTAAAGGTCACGTTGGAGGCTGCTTACTCTGTGCCTGAATCCTTCATTCCAACAGGTCCTGGGCAGAACTACATGGTCGGTCTGCAAGTTCCATCACTTGGAGAGGTAAAACCCTACTGCCAGATGTTTATAGAGATTCAAACATGTCTGTACTCATATGGTCATCTCTTCCTCACCTCTAAGATTTCATTCAAAACATTGTACTGCTAATAGCTGAGATTTATTTTAGGCTTGAAAAATACAGTTTATCTCTATTTTATATACAGATTTTAATGTTTATGATTTACATATTTATTATATATTGTGCATTAAATATAATTTATATAAATGTATGGTAGAAAATATGTAAGACATTTAAAATGGCCAATTTTGGTGTATTTCTATACAGATTATTTTTGTGTGTACATTTTGCAGATTTTGTGCAATGTGCTTTGTTAAACAAAACTTTCTCTTAATTCCAGATTATTTTCTTAGGCCACATTTCCAGGTATAGGAATGATTGGATATGGAGTTTCTTAGGCTCTTGATGGAGATTTCTAAATTGCTTGCTAAAAGGCTTCTATTCAGTTAACACTTTCACTTGTCTTATTTCCAGGGCCGTGTATGTGAATCACCCACTAAAGTTGTGTAGCAACTCTTCAGTTTGCTGAGGACTTAGGAGGTTCCTGGGATATGGGACTTTCAGTACCACAACTGGGACAGTCCTAGGCAAATGAGATGGCTGATCACCCTTCCAGGGAACAACTCACATAGCTATATGAGGCAGATCTGTGCATTGCCCTCTCTCCAACTTTGGGATTGTATTGAAAATTTTTTCTTTGTTTTTGCTAATTTTGATAATTGAAAGTGCCTTTTATTTTTTTTTCTTCTGGAGGTCTTAGTATTTTTCTTACTGATTTTTAAAATTCTGGCTGGGGTGTGGTGGCTCACACCTCTAATCCCAGCACTTTGGGAGGCTGAGACAGGTAGATCACCTGAGGTTAGGAGTTCGAGACCAGCCTGGCCAACATGGTGAAACCCTGTCTCTGCTAAAAATACAAAAAATTAGCCAGGTATGGTGGTGGGTGCCTGTAATCCCAGCTACTGGGGAGGCTGAGGCAGGAGAATCACTTAAACCAGGAGGCAGAGGTTGCAGTGAACCAAGATCGCGCCAAGATTGCACTCCAGCCTAGGCAACAAGAGTGAAATGCTGTCTCAAAAAAAACAAAAAAAAAATTCATATGTAGAGAAAAATAATGTTTTCTTTCGAGTTTGTCAATTTATAGTTTATCATGTTTATTTCTGGTTTATTATTTATTTTTAATTTGGGTCATTGCTTTGGTATACAAAAGTTTTTTAATTAGTTAAATTTTTTTCTTTTAGGTTTCTTGCATCATTTTAAACTTGAAAACGGCTCCTTTATTCTGATATTTGATGAAAGGTTGCCCTTCCAGGTTCTAGATTTTTTTTTTTTTGCTTTGTTTTTGGAGATGGAGATGGAGTCTCGCTCTGTCACCCAGGCTAGAGTGCAGTGGCATGATCTCGGCTCACTCCACCCTCTGCTTTCCGGGTTCAAGCAATTCTCCAGCCTCCTGAGTAGCTGGAACTACAGGTGCCTGCTACCATGCCCAGCTAATTTTTTGTATTTTAGTAGAGACGGGGTTTCACCGTCTTGGCCACGCTGGTCTCGAACTCCTGACCTCGGGTCATCTGCATGCCTCAGCCTCCCAAAGTGCTGGGATTACAGGCATGAGCCACCACGCCCAGGTCCTAGTTTTATGCAGCAGCCTTAGTTCCAGCTTCCTGTCCTGCCTGGGCACAGGGCCATGCTTGCTTCTGTATAGTAGTGTCTGGGTCTGACATTTCCTAGGTTGGCACAGCATCAGCTCATGAGCTTATACCTTGGGTATTGAGTTGCTGCTGCTGCTGCCAGTTCTGGCACTTTTAGACTTTCTTTTCTTTTTTTTTTTTTTTGAGACGGAATCTCACTCTGTTGCCCAGGCTGGAGTACAGTGACATGATCTCAGCTCACTGCAACCTCTGCCTCCTGGGTTCAAGCGATTCTCCTGGCCTCAGCTTCCTGAGTAGCTGGGACTAGAGGCACCCACCACCATGCCCAGCTAATTTTTGTATTTTTAGTAGAGACGGGGTTTCACCATATTGGCCAGCCTGGTCTCAAACTCCTGACCTTGTGATCCGCCCGCCTTGGCCTCCCAAAGTGCTGGGATTATAGGCATGAGCCACTGTGCCCAGCCTAGACTTTCATTTACTTCTTTTGACCTTGGCTATGTGATAAAATATAACTTTTTGTTGTTGTTGCTGTTCTACTTTATCTAGTTTGTTGTGTGTTTGTTGCTGATAAAGGATCTGTTGTACTTTAGTTTGCTATAGTGTTGGAAATAGAACTTTCTTTTAATTTAAGGGCCATTTGGTTTTCTTTTCCAGTAAACTTCTTGTTCCTGTCCTTTGTCTATCTATATATCTCTCTGTCTATCTATTAATAAGAGACACGGTCTCACTTCATCACCTAGGCTGGAGTGCAGTGGCACAATCATAGATTACAGTAACCTTGAACTTCTGGACTCAAGCAATCCTCTCACCTCAGCCTCCTACGTAGTTGGGTTTACAGGTGCATGCCATTGCATCTGGCTAATTTTTAATTTTTTTTTTGTAGATGTAGGGGTCTCGCTATGTTGCCCAGGCTGGTTTCGAACTCCTGGCTTCAAGTGATCCTCCTGGCTCTATCTCCCAAAGTGTTGGGATTATAGGCATTAAGCCACCTTGCCTGGCTGATACCTCATTGTTTTAATGTGCACTTTACTGATTATTAATGAAATGTAGCATGTTTTTATTTAAATGTTGGATGTTCTAATTTCCCCTTCTATAGATTGCCTACTTACATATTTTACCAATTTTCTACTGCAAGTATTCTTTGGATAAGTTATAAGACATGAAAATGCCTATATTTTTAGCCCCTTGCCAGATTTTAGTTTGTTTTCTAAAGGATACTTTTTAAACAGGTATAAACACAACTCTCGTATAAAATAAATAACACAAAAGTTGGTCCAAGATTTTATTTAACTTATTAGTGAGGGAATCAGTAAAATGTGACAATGAGTTCAAAGGAGTATATAGGCATCAGGAATGCTGAAATGAATTTGCCGATAATTCAAAACTTGTCATTAGCTTCAGGGAAATAATCAGTTACATTGCCACTGGACAAACTGTATCTGCATATTTATGAACCAGAATAATTTGCATTATTATCAAATGTCTATAAGTTACAGAGTTGCAAAGACAATGAAAGGCACAGGCCGCTCTCTAGAATCAGATTAATCATAGTGGGGTATGTTTGACAACACTCAGCATTCCATTGAAAAGACTTGATTAATCTTCTTGTCCATTTCAAAGTCCTTTACAAACTTTCCTGACGTATGGTATTTATTTCTGTAGAAGGACTATCCCATTTTATTTAAGAATGGAACTCTGAAGCTTGGAGGGGAAAGAGAACCTGTTCCCCGGCCCAAAAAGTGGCCAATTGCCAACATTCTGGCTCCAGGAGCTAATAACATTCCTGATGCATTCATTGTTGGTGGTCCCTATGAAGAAGAAGAAGGAGAACTCAACCATCCTGAGGTGAGAACCTGATATACGGGTTTTTGTGATAAACTTAGTGTACTGACAGATGAGAAAACATTTTGTGAATTACTCTGATTTATATACATTTGTCACCTGTCAAAATAATTACATGCCAAAATAAAACACGTATCTAATTCTGATTCGGATATCTTCTGACTTCTTAAGTCCAGAAAACAAAATAATTTATATCACATATACTCTTTATTTTATTTTAAATTTATTGACTTATGAATAGGTAATTATCAGTTACTGTCAAAATTAAAAATGAAGATCTATGCAGTGAAAGTGTCCCTCTAGTCATGTCTCTTCCTTCTAATTCCTCCCCATTTCATTACCCTAGTAGTGATGGCAGCAGTAGCCAGTCTGGAGCAGCTCCTGCCATGATGCTGGCTGCAGTGGGGGAGTCCTGGCTGGGCCTACACGCTCCATGGAGCTGGCAGGAGCTGGGAACAAGTGGGAGCCCTTCCCTCCCATGTGCAGCTGCAGCTGCCCAGCCACAGCTGCATACCCAGGCATCACTGCACTCTCGGAATCTGGGAAGCCCTCCTGCCCCCACGGGCTTGGAAGTGCCTGCTCCTGATGCCTGGCCTCTGCTTACTCCTGGTGCCTGCTCCAATTTCAGAGCAAAGTTGTGGCCGAGCCCGGTGCTGTCACAACCTGGCCAGGTGTGCATGTACTCAGGGCAGTGCTGACAAACCAACCCTCTGCCATCTTGATCCCCCTCCAGACTTTGGGCACCCATGAGCATGGGAGAAAGTCCAAGGGGCCACTGAGGGCAGCTTGGCATGGGCCTGCAGGCACCCCTCAGCATGAACAGCCAGGGCACTGTGGATGGCAGCAGGAGGCAGACAGGTTCCTGGGCGAAAAGGGGCAGGTCCCCAGTGAAACCCCACCTTCAGGCCAGGGACTGCCTTAGGTCTGGGGGCCAGGCTGCTAGTTCCCATGGACCGGGATGAGAACTTAAGGTACTTTTCTGGCCCCACCCATGGCCTCCCATGGATCAATCAGCATCCACTTCCTCCCCTCTGAAGCCCATAAAAACCCAGGACTCAACCAGACTCAGGCAAAGGATGGGATGACCTGCCTGTGGAGAGAAGCTACCCACTGTCGGTCTCCTCTCTGCTGAGAGCTGAACACTCGTCAGGACGTCCCGCCTGTGGAGAGGAGCTACCCACTGTGGGTCTCCCCTCTCCTGAGAGCTGGACACTTGTCAGGACTACCTGCCTGCAGAGAGGAGCTACCACTACTCAGTGAGTCTCCTCTGAGTTGTTCTGTTGCTCAGTAAAGCACCTCTTTGCCTTACTCACCCTCCACTTGTCTGTGTACCTCATTCTTCCTGGATGCAAAACAAGAACTCAGGACCTGCGGAATGGTGGGGCTGAAAGAGCTGTAACACAAACAGGGCTGAAACATGTCCCTTGCTCATCACATTGTGGGTGACAAAAAGGGGAGAAGAGAGAAGAGTTGTGGTCCTTTGGGAAGCCCAGACCTAGGAGCTCCCTGAGCCAGGGCTGTGACACCAGGGGTTCTTCAGTTTCTGGTGTCTCCAAGCTTCTGAGCACCACCACATTCCCTGGTGCCAGCCATGGAAGCTGCTTGCAGTATGCCTGGTTCAGCCGCAGCCTCACAGGGAGCTGCCACCTGTGGTGGTGCCTGGAGCTTCTGGCTCTGCTGCAGCCAGCATGCCTGGCTGTGCACAATGGCCAGACCCCATGATCGCTTACTCACACACCCCTCAATGCTCCATGCCTGGCTCACCCTTGGCAGGCGTGGGATCCTGGCCAGTATGCAAGCCTAGCATAGCCTGCCAGGCCAAGTGAGTGAAACGAGCCTACCAGGCCCAACCAAAATTTGGGCAAAGGTGCCACCAGCCACAGAGGTTTTCTGCTGGAAAAGCAACAGACCAAGGATTCTGTGACAGTCATCACCTTTGTTACAGTTTCTTGTGTTTCCTTCCAGATACTTTCTTATGTATATAAAAGGAAATACATAAGTCAAAGGAAGACTCAGAGACAGAAGCATTTAGAAAAGTAAAGAAAAGGTTTCCTTGGAAATTGTGAAAGGGAGTCAGACTTCAGGACTGACTCACCAAATAAAAAATCAGTATAGTCGTCTTGGCTGGGCGGAGTGGCTGATGCCTGTAATCCTAGCACTTTGGGAGGCCTAGGCAGGTGGATCACTGAGATCAGGAGTTCGAGACTAACCTGGCCAACATGATGACACCCTGTCTCTGCTAAAAATACAAAACTTAGCTGGGCATGTTGGCACACACCTGTAATTCCAGCTGCTTGGGAGGCTGAGGCACAAGAATCACTTGAACTGGGAGGCGGAGGTTGAAGTGAGCCAGGATTGTGCCACCTCACTCCAGCCTGGGTGTCAGAGCAAGACTCTGTCTCAAAAACAAAACAAACAAAAAAGTATAGTGATTCCTTGGTATACTTGGGGGATTGTTGCCAGGACCCCTGCAAATAGCAAAATTCGTGCATACTCAAGTACTTTAGTCAGCCCTATAGTAACTATGTATAGGAAAAGTTGGCCCTCCATATATGTGGGTTTTCATCCCGCAAATACTGTATTTTAATCCATGTTTGGTTTAAAAAAGATCCACGTGGCCAGATGTGGTGGCTCATGCCTGTAATGCTAGCACTTTGAGAGGCCAAGGCGGGTGGATCACAAGGTCAGGAGTTCGAGACCAGCCTGGACAATATGGTGAAACCCCATCTCTACTAAAAATACAAGAATTGACTGGGTGTAGTGGCATACAGCTGTAATCTCAGCTACTCGGGAGGTTGAGGTAGGAGAACCACTTGAACCCGGGAGGTAGAGGTTGCAGTGAGCCAAGATTGTGCCATTGCACTCCAGCCTGGGCAACAGAGTGAGACTCTGTCTAAAAAAAAAAAAAAGATTCACATATGAGCCAGGTGCAGTGGCTGTAATCCCAGCACTTTGTGAGGCCAAGGCGGGCTGATCACTTGAGACCAGGGGTTTGAGACCAGCCCAGCCAACATGGTGAAACCCCGTCTTTACTAAAAACACAGAAATTAGCCGGTATAGTGGTGTGTGCCTGAATCCCAGCTCCTCAGGAAGCTGAGGCATGAGAAGCGCTTGAACCCGGGAGGCAGAGGCTGCAGTGAGCCGAGATCGTACCACTGCACTCCAGCCTGGGCAACAAAGCAAGATTCTGTCTCAAAAAAAAAAAAAAAAAAATCCGCATATATATAAGTGGGCAATTCAAATTGTGTTGTTCAAGGTCAAATGTTTTTATAAGAAAGCAACACAAAATTACCAACGTTACCCCATTTACGTTAGTCTATTCATGATGGCAAAACTGCAGGTTTCTTCACTTGATTCTCAGATATACAAAGGTTATAAAATATCTTCAGACATCAGCATAATAAACATCAGGGATAAAAGTTCTTTTCTTTTTTTGTTTTTTTGAGATGGAGTTTCCTTCCTGTTGCCCAGGTTGGAGTGCAATGGCGTGATCTCGGTTCACTGCAACCTTTGCCTCCTGGGTTCAAGCGATTCTCCTACCTCAGCCTCCCAAGTAGCTGGGATTACAGGCACCTGCCACCACACCTGGCTAATTTTTGTATTTTTAGTGGAGATGGGTTTTCACCATGTTTGGCCAGACTGGTCTTGAACTCCTGACCTCAGGTGATCCGCCTGCCTCGGCCTCCCAAAGTGCTGGGATTACAGGTGTGAACCACTGTGCCCGGCCGATAAAAGTTCTTATCTTTAGAAGTCCAGATTTTCAGGAAGTATTCAAAGTCTTGTTATTTTCAGAACTACAATCTGTTGGGAAGACACTGTTATTTTTCCTTTATCTCAAGGTATTATTGTTTGTTTGTTTGTTTGTGACAGAGTCTCACTCTGTCACCCAGGCTGGAGTGCAGTGGCGCTATCTTAGCTCATTGCAACCTCTGCCTCTTGGGTTCAAGCTATTCTCATGCCTCAGCCACCTGAGTAGCTGGGATTACAGGCGCACGCCACCATGCCCTGCTGATTTTTGTATTTTTAGTAGAGACAGGGCTTCACCATATTGGCCAGGCTGGTCTCAAACTCCTGACCTCAAGTGATCTGCCCACCTCCAACTCCCAAAGTGCTGGGATTACAGGCGCAAGCCACTGCGCCCTGCCGGTTTTTCATTTTTTAAAACTGAGTTGTGTTTAATCATATATATATGCATATACTAATACATACATATATTCTTTCCCCATCATTTTTATTACACAAATGTGAAGAGTACATACTTAAACACACTATATGCACTTGCTTTGTTTTACTTTGTTGTGTATTTTTGAGATTTTTGCACATTACATAAAAAGCAGTCTCACTCTTTTTCTTTATTTGTACTTGCTGTATAATGTGACATTGTATGTACATACTTTAATATACTTATTATTAATTATATAAATTACCGCAAATTTGTCAAGGGCATAGAAAATAGTATAACACACTTGCAGATGTTTCTTGAATGAGCTGATAATCCACTGATGGAAACATTTAATAAAATAATTTGTAAAATAAGGATGGTCGAATTATTTTTCATGGTCTGACTCTAAATATATAAAATAGTAGAGATGAGGCTAGGAATATTGGAAAAACACTGCGCAGTATCTTTTCTCATCATTGTGATTAGTGAAAATTCATACTTTTCTTAGATTTCTATTTGAATTTAGATCAGACATTTTATTTTAGACATTCAGATTATATTTTATGTTTTAGATTAGATTGTTAATTCTCAATCCTGGCTGCACATTACAGTCACCAGGAAAGCATTGAAAACAATAACAATGGCCAAGCCTTAACCCAGGTAAACTATGTAAGAATTTACTTTTAAAATAGTACCAATGCCAGGTGTTTTTTGCTTTTTTGGTTTTTTATTTTTTTGAGATAGGGTCTCACTCTGTTACCCGGGCTGGAATGCAATGGTGTGATTATTGAGGCTCATTGTAGCCTCAACCTCCTAGGCTCAAGCAATTCTCCTGCCTCAGCCTCGTGAGTAGCTGGGACCACAGGCTCATGCCACCACACTCGGCTAATTTTTAAATTTTTTTAGAGATGGAGGTCTCACTTTGTTGCCCAGCCTGGTCTTAAACTCCTGGCCTCAAGCAGTACTCCTGCCTTGGCCTCCTAAATTGTTGGGATTACAGGTGTGAGATACTGCACCGGGTCCAGGTGTTATTTAAAAAAAAAAAAATTCCAGATGATTTTAATGTACATCTAGAGTTGAGAATCATTGATTGGGGTTATCTTAGTCAGTATTTGGATCTTAGTACCGGATCAATGTAACTATTATATATATAATTTATCTTATATACTTTATTAATAAAGTACTCATAATTTTAAGGTGGTGGTAGTAGTTGCAATAGTAGTCATACTTATAGTAGTAATAGTAGTCGTAAGAAAAGTATTGTGAACAAATCCATTAAAAGAATGCCCTATAGATGGAGCAGAATGAAATCATGGCACAGATACAGAGAACAGAAGTCTTTATATCTTATATTTTACAGGACAGTGAATTTAGGAATCAAGCAGAGTGCATAAAGAAAAGGATTATTTGGGACTTGGAAAGTCGCTGCTACCTTGATCCTTCTGCAGTGGTCAGGTAAGAAGAGGAAGGAAATATGTCTAACCCACAAAGGCTTGTAGATGGGAAGAAATGTTACTTTTGTTAATTTTATTTATATTTGAGTTAAGGTGATTTTAGATTGAGACTTTCATTTATCACATCTATATATTAGAGTGATGTTGTGTTCATCTGCTAATAACAGAAACAGCTAATAATGTGGTTTAACCAAGGTGAATGCTTATTCCTCTTTTGTATAAAAGAAGTCTGAGCTGGGCCTGGTGGCTCATGCCTATAATGCCAGCAGTTTGGGAGGAGGATGATCTCTTAAAGCCAAGAGTTCAAGACCAGCCTGGGCAACAAAGTAAGACCCTGGCTCACACACACACACACACACACACACACACACACACACACGCGCGCACACAAAATTAGTTTGGTGCAGATACACACCTGTAGTCTTACTACTTGTGAGGCTGAGGTGATAGGATTGCTTGAGCCCAGGAGGTTGAGGCTACAGTGAGCTGTGATTGAGTCACTGCACTCCAGCCTGGGCAATGGAGTGACACCTTGTCTCAAAAAAAAGTCGACTGAGTGCAATGGCTCACACCTGCAATCCCAGCACTTTGAAAGTCCAAGGCGGGCGGATCATGAGGTCAAGAGATTGAGACCATCCTGGCCAACATGGTGAAACCCTGTCTCTACTAAAAATAGAAAAATTAGCTGGGCATAAATTAGCTGGGCATAAATTGGCTGG
This sequence comes from Papio anubis, assembly GCF_008728515.1. Classification (NCBI taxonomy): domain Eukaryota; kingdom Metazoa; phylum Chordata; class Mammalia; order Primates; family Cercopithecidae; genus Papio; species Papio anubis. The sequence goes on along the minus strand of NC_044986.1, from coordinate 69,892,233 downwards.
GCATGGTGGTGCTTGCCTGTAGTTCCAGCTACTCGAGAGGCTGAGGCAGGAGAATCGCTTGAACCCAGGAGGCGGAGGTTATAGTGAGCCGAGATCACGCCACTGCACTCCAGCCTGGTGACAGAGCAAGACTCCATCTCAAAAAAAAAAAAAAAAAAAGTCCAGAATTGGTATGTATGATGATTACACAGTGTTATTAGATATCCAGGCTCCATCTTTCCTTTTGCTCTACCTTCTTTACTACGTGACTTCCATCCACAAGGTTGTGTCATGGTGCAAAGGTGGCTGCTGGAGCTCCAGCTTGCACACTCACATTTCTGGCAGAAATTTGGAAGAGGAGAATTGTTATAAAAAAGGACACATGCTGGCTGTCTTAACCCCTCTTGTGGAACCTTCCTGGAATCTGGCAACTTCTGTTTATGTCTCATTAGCCAACCTTTAGATGCAAGAAGGCTAGACAATAAAATGTTTTAGTTGAACACATTGTCACCCAGGCTAAATCAAGATTTAATTAATAAAGAACAGGTACACATATTGTGTAGGTAACTATCAGTCTTTGTCACAATGACCTGGTCTTTAGAGATGACAATTGAGGGATTACCAATATATATACAATCTGAATGAACAACTCTGACTTAAAAAAAAAAAAAAAGAGTATCTGATTTTTTAGGATGGCTTAAGATTTATAGAAAAATCGAGCAGAAAAATTGAGCAGATGTTTTAGAGAGTTTTTATATACCCCTGGTCCCCCACTTGGTCATGGTGTATAACTCTTTTTACACATTGTTAGATTTGATTTGCTAATATTTTATTGAGGATACATTGTTGTCATTATTCCTTTGAACAAATAGTTATCAGATCAATTAAGAATAAAAAAACAAATTTATTTTACCTTCATTTATGACTTTTCCTGATGATCTTTCTTATGTTGATACAAGTTTTTTGACCCATGTCATTTTCCTTTTCTCTAAAAACTTTTAACATTTCTTGTAAGGCAGGTCTAGTGGCCAGAAACTCCTCTCATTTTTGTTTGTTCGAGAAAGGGTTTATTTCTCCTTCACATTTGAAGGATAATTTTAGTAGGTACAGAATTCTAAGTTGGTGGTTTTTTCTTTCACAACTTTAAATATTTTGCCCTACTCTCTTCTTGCTGGCATGGTTTCTGAAGAGAAGTCCAATGTATTTCTAACCCTTGTTCTTCCATAGGTAAAGTGTTTTTTCCTCTGGTTTTTTTTCAAGATTTTCTTTTTTGCAGTTTGAAAACGATATGCCTAGATATAGTTGTTTGTTTGTTTTTGTCGTTATTCTGCTTGGCGTTCTCTGAGATTCCTGGATCTGTGGTTTGGTGTCTGTCAGCTAATTTTGGAAAATTCTTAGCTATTATTACTGCAAATATTTCTTCTGCTCTTTTCTTTCTTCTTCCGTTATGCCTAATTACACCTTTTTAAATTGTTCCACAAGTCTTGGATATTCTGTTATGATTTTTTGTTTTCATTTTTTTTCCTTTGCATTTCAGTTTGGGGAGTTTCTATTCGCATATACTCACGTTCACTGATTTTATTTTCCTTAGCCATGTCCAGTCAACTTAGAAGCCCATCAAATGAATTATTCATTTTTGTTTGTGTTTTTGATATCTAGCATTTCCTTTTGATTCTTTCTTAGAGTTTCCATCTCTGCTTACATTACCCATCTGTTCTTGCATGTTGCCTACTTTTTCCTTAAGAGTCTTTAATATAATTATAGTTACTTAAATTTCCTATCTGATAATTCCAAAATCTATGTCATATCTTAGTCTAGGTCTTATAGTAGCTTTGTCTATTTGGACTATATTTTTTCTTGCCTTTTAGCATTCTTTATAGCCTTTTAATTTGGAAGCTAGCCATTATATATTGGGTAATAGGAATTGAGGTAACTAGTATTTTTAGTGTGAGGTATTATGTTAATCTGGTTAGGAGCTGGGTTGTGTTTCTTGTTTGCTATAGTTGTAAGTGCCAGAGGCTTCAGTTTCCTTTCCCCCCCCACCTCCCCTGTTGTCTTTGGATTTGCCCAAGAACTTCTCTAATAGAGTGGTGTGTAGCCCTCTCAGTTGTAATTCATTGTTATTATATTGAAACTCTGTTGATGTAGTGGCAAATTGTTGGGGAGAAGTATTCTATTACCTGTGATGAAGTCTCAGTAAATAGGTTTGGGTCCCTGGGCTGTGACTTTCAGAAGTGTTTCATAATTTTTTTTCCTCCTATCCCTGTGGAAGCTAGATAGGTTGGAGTTGTCTAAATGCCCTTCCCTGAGATCAGATAAGGATCTGGTAAAGTAGTTTCCCTTAAAGGTCAACCCTTTGATAGGGAGAATGCTGCGGCCATATTTCAAAATGGTTACTTTTCTTCTCTCCCTGCCTGAAATATGAGGGTATTTTTCTTCCATCTTCACTGTGAGAACTTGGTGGGGCTCCTGGATTTAAAACTTATGTAAGTATGGGGACCCTTAACAGTGGGCCCCCTGGAGTTTTTCACTCCCAGCTAGTCTACATTCAGTCTCCAACAATTTGTCAAAATTATCATTAAACTATTTCTACTGGTTGCTGGCACCACTGGCTTCTGCTGTCTTTAAGCTGACTGCAGCTGTGATCCTCTGTATTTTCCTGTCTTTCTCAATTTCAGGATGGCAGTTTTTGCCTTGTGACCTCAATTCTATGATGGATCTAAGAAATGTTATGTATTTCAATTTGGTCAACATTTTTCTTGTTGCGAGGACTGGTGGGATTACTTCAAAACTGTTGGAGCTGAAACTGGATATAATTTTCACAGTAGAAATAACCAATTTTATACCATTTGTAAACTTGTTTGATTATTTCTTTAGAATAAATCACTACAAGTAGAATTTATAGTGAATGATTATGGATTTTTGAAGGTTTTTGATTCATATTGCTAAATTGCTCTAAAAGTGTTCAATTTGCCTCACTAGAAGTTGAGCAGAATTATTTTTGGAATGTTATAGGTTTGGGAAAGTTTTAAAAACCACCAACCCAGTAAGAAATTTTTATTTATTTTATTTAAATTTTTTTTTTTTTTTTTTTTTTTTGAGATAGGGTCTCACTGTGGCCCAGGTGAGAGTGCAGTAGCGCCATCACGGCTCACTGTAGCCTTGACCTGCTGGGCTGAAGCCATCCTCCCACCTCAGCCTCCTCAAGTAGCTGGAACCACAGGTATTCACTGCGATGCCCAGCTAATGTTTTGTATTTTTCATAGAGATGGAATTTTGCCATGTTGCTCAGACCATCTTGAACACCTGGGCTCAAGCCATCTGCCTGCCTTGGTCTCTCAAAGTGCTGGCATTTACAGGCATGAGACACTGAGCCCAGCCCCGCTATTTTTATATATGTATACTCTATATTACCTAATAAAAGAGAATATTTCCCTTTAACCTAAATTATACTGACTTTATTTTTACATATAATGCTAATGGACTGATTCTTGATTTGCAGTTTTCAGAAGCGAATTGCCGATTGCCGGCTTTGGCCTGTAGAGATCACAAGAGTTCCTCTGGTCACTGTACCCAAAGGGAAAGCTGGCAAAACTGAAAAGGTAAATATGCCCCCTCAAAACTATTTATATAAGAAATGTGGAATCAGACTCGACCTGTTATTCTGCTTCAATTCTGATACCAAAAGAAAATGTGAATTAATATAGCTGTTCTCCCAAGGGTGACTAGCTCATCCTGATTTGCCCTGAACTTCACTTGTTTTAGCACTGGAAGTCTCATGTCCCAGGAAACTCCTCTGTCCTAGGAAAAACCAGGATTATTGGCCACCCTAGTTCCCCGTTGTTCACTAAAAACTCTCTAGGCTTTATTACCAGATATCCTATTTCTCTTTAGCCCTTCACAATAGTTTGATGGTTAAACTTGCCTACTTAAAATGTTTTAGCCTGCTAATTAGTGTAATAGGAATCTTAGATATACTACTATTTTTAAAAGGCTTAGCTTTGATGAGCCTAGTACAAGTTATCTATTGTTTTACCTGTGCATGTCTGGTCTTTTCTGCTTGTTCATAAACTCCCTGAGAGTAGGGGTCATGTAGTAGGCTGATGTGTATCTTCCATGGTACCTAGCATGATGTATGGCAAATAGCAGACATTTAATAAGTATCTAAATTGTTTGGCTGACTTTAAACATAGGCTTTTCACATAATAAAAATACTATCACTATGTAACCATTTCTCCCTTTGTTGTATATAAGTATTGGCAAACTTTCCTTAGATTTCTAAACTATCTGTTATCACATGAACATAGGACTTTTTTTTAATTTTTTTGAGATGGAGTCTCACTCTGTCGCCTAGGCTGGAGTGCAGTGGTGCAATCTCGGCTCACTGCAACCTCCGCCTCCTGGGTTCAAGTGATTCTCCTGCTTCAGCCTCCTGAGTAGCTGCGATTACAGGCACACACCACCACGCCCGGCTAATTTTTGTATTTTTAGCAGAGACAGAGCTTCACCATGTTGATCAGGCTGGTCTCGAACTCCTGACCTCATGATCCACCTGCCTCAGTCTCCCAAAGTGCTGGGATTACAGGCGTGAGCCACTGCGCCCAGCCGAGCATAGGACTTTTTAATCTAGTTGCCAATTATTATTATAATAGGTGAAATCAAAGAGGTTACTTTTATGCTTGGAATTTATTTTCTTTCACAAAATTGATTTTTTTCCCTATAAAAATTTTCTGTGGCAAACCATACAACCATTAAAAAATGCTGTTAAAATATATTTATTAACATGTTCTTCATCTTTGCAATGAAAGTTTAGGTGAAATCAAGTATGGTAAATACATGACAGGAGACTGTCATTCATCCGCCTTCATCCATGGTGGATAATGCTGATCAATCAAAGCACTCTTTCCTTTTGAACCAAGATAAATGCAGATAATTTTTCTCAACCAACTATGCTAAAACACCTCCACCAATTAATGAGAATTTAGATATAAGTTAAAGCCTATTTGTCATCACTGGTCCAGATAATTTGTAAGGTCCCTTTTATTTGTTTGAGTCTGTGAACTAAAGCTAAAAGCCATAGCTTCTGATTCCTTTTAAGTTTTTTGTTATTGTTATTGTTGTTGTTTTTTATAAAGCTTCACTTTCTCCTAGGAAGCCACATGGTGAAATTGACTTTTTGGTTGAATATATATATTATCAATTAATTTGAGTTTGTATTGATGCAACTACTGCCTTTACTATTAACACTGTTTATATGCATTTTCTCAGTGATCATGGTATTATTGAACCCATTTTGATGATAAAGAAGGCCCCAAAATGTCTTATGTAACTGATCCAAAGTCACGTAACTGGCTAAGTAGTAGAGTTAGTTTCTAAAACCAGGCCTTTGAACTGCTGAGTCAGAGCTCCATACCTTATATTATATTGCTTATAGCACTAATAACTCTCTGGTTTTATTCCTTTAGACTGATGAAGAAGGTCAGCTTTCGTTTCATGGTGTGGCTTATGTTAATATGGTCCCATTGTTGTATCCAGGTGTGAAGAGAATTCGGGGAGCTTTTCATGTTTACCCTTACCTGGACAGTGTAGTCCATGAAAAGGTAAGAAAAAATTGCATAAAAAGCATCATGGTAATTTATCCTTTATATATCTGTTTACTTACATCTTTAGCATATACATCTTTACAACTGATATTTAGAACCAGTTGGTATACTAGGATATTAAATATATAGCTTTATAGTCATTCTGCATTGGACCTTAAAAAATTTAGGATAATGAAAAGGCAAAAACTGAAAACCTAGATCTCTATCAACAGGTTAACAGAGAACATAGAAAAACAAATTGTGTGGTACCTCTGTACAATGGAATACTACTCAACAATAAAAAGAAATGAGCTAATGATACATGCAACAGCACGGATGAATCTCAAATGCATTATGCCAAATGGAAGAAGCTAGACAAAAGGGAGAAAAGAGAGTACTTTTTTTTTTTTTTTAAGAGATGTGGGTCTCGCTTTGGAGTGCAGTGGTACAATCATAGCTCACTACTGCCTCAAATTCCTGGGCTCAAGGGATCCTCCTGCCTCAGCCTTTTGAATAGCTGGGACTACAGATGTGCACCACTGTGGCTGGCTATTTAAAAAAATTTTTTTGGCCGGGCGCGGTGGCTCACGCCTGTAATCCTAGCACTTTGGGAGGCCAAGGCGGGCGGATCACAAGATCAGGAGATTGAGACCACGGTGAAACACCGTCTCTACTAAAAATACAAAAAATTAGCCGGGTGCGGTAGTGGGCGCCTGTAGTCCCAGCTACTCAGGAGGCTGAGGCAGGAGAATGGTGTGAATCCGGGAGGCGGAGCTTGCAGTGAGCCGAGATCGCGCCACTGCACTCCAGCCTGGGGGACACAGCGAGACTCCGTCTCAAAAAAAAAAAAAAAAAATTTTATATAGAGACAGGGTCTTGAAAAGTTCATTCTGTATAATTACATTTATATGCAATTCTGGGAAAGTAATTTATCTATATTGATAAAAAGCAGATTATGGTTACCTGGGAACAGGGATAGAAGGAGAGATGGATTACAAAGGAATGAAAGGAAAATATTAGGGATATGGAAATGATGGTTATCTTGATTGTGGTGATGGTTTCATAGGTATACACATATGTCAAAATTGATGAAATTATATACTTTAAATATGTATGGTTTATTTTTATTGTACTTAAATTTTACCTCAATAAATTTGGGTATAAAACTTTTAGCATAGGCCGGGCACGGTGGCTCATGCCTGTAATCCCAGCACTTTGGGAGGCTGAGGTGGGCGGATCACGAGGTCAGGAGATCGAGACCATCCTGGCTAACACGGTGAAACCCCATCTCTACTAAAAATCCAAAAAATTAGCCGGGTGTGGTGGCAGGCACCTGTAGTCCTAGCCACTCTGGAGGCTAAGGCAGGAGAATGGCGTGAACATGGGAGGCGGAGCTTGCAGTGAGCCGAGATTGCGCCAGTGCACTGGGCGACAGAGCGAGACTCCGTCTCAAAAAAAAAAAAAAAACTTTTAGCATTATAAGTGTGACTGGGTGTGATGGCTCACACCTATAATCCCAGCACTGTGGGGGTCTGAGGCAGGCAGCTGAGAGTTGGAGACCAGCCTGGCCAATGTGGCTAAAACCCGTCTCTACTAAAAATACAAAAATTTGCAGAGTGTGGTGGCTGGAGCTGCCTGTAATCCCAGCCACTCGGGAGGCTGAGGCAGGAAAATTGCATGAACCTCGGAGGCGGAGGTTACAGTGAGCCGAAATTGCACCACTGCACTCCAGCCTGGGCGACAGAGCAAGACTCTGTCTTAAAAATATATATATAAGAAAAAGAAAAAAAAAAAGTCTATTGTTGTTAAATATGGAAAAACTGAAATCCATGTGGTAATTAATGAACTAGAATATGTTTTTTTTCCATTATTAGGTGTAAAAATGTTAAAATCATATATTCAAGCAAGAAGTCAGTTTTATCATATTGCTTCCTAAGAGAAAACGAGGCTTTGTAAAACACGCAACAATAACAAAAGTGTATTATTATGTCAGTGTTATTAGGACAGCTATTTTTCAATAATAAATTTATGAAAACCCCATCATCTAGTTGTACACTAACTGAGTAATAAACTGTTTCTACATCGGTATCTTTTGAACTAGAAGCCACATTTATAGGAATTTATTTATTTATTTATTTATCATTTTTATTTTTTGAGATGGAGTCTCGCTCTGTTGCCCAAGCTGGAGTGCAATGGCACGATCTCGGCTCACTGCAACCTCTGCCTCCTAGGTTCAAGCAATTCTCCTGTCTCAGCTTCCCAAGTAGCTGGGATTACAGGTGCACGCTAACATGCTCGGCTAATTTTTTGTATTTTTAGTAGAAACAGGGTTTCACCATGTTAGACAGGCAGGTCTCGAACTCCTGACCTCAGGTGATCCACCCACCTTGGCCTCCCAAAGTGCTGGGATTACAGGCATGAGCCACTGTGCCCGGCCAGAAATTTATTTTAAGGACATAATTTAATAGGTTCAAACATCTCATATTCATGAAAACTTTTTGAAACCTATAATAGCAAAAACTAAAAATGAGATTAAATGTTTACTAATAGAGGAATGTTTAGTAAATCATAGTAAATAAAAATGATGAAATATGTAGCCATTAAAAATATTAATACTTTATAGGCCACACTTATAATCCCAGCATTTTGGGAGGCCGAGGTCAAGAGCTTGAGACCATTCTGGCCAACATGGTGAAACCCTGTCTCTACTAAAAATACAAAAATTTGCTGGGCGTGATGTGGTGCGCCTGTAGTCCCAGCTTCTCAGGAGGCTGAGGCAGGAGAATCGCTTGAACCTGGGAAGCAGAGGTTGCAGTGAGCCAAGATTGTGCCATTGCACTCCAGCCTGGAGACAGAGCGAGACTCCATCTCAAGAAAAAACAAAAAGGATAATTATTAATGCTTTATAGATAGTTAAATGGGAAAGAAGGCTGGGCATGGTGACTCACACCTGTAATCCCAGAACTTCAGGAGGCTGAGGTGGGAGTATCACTTCAGCCCAGGAGTTCAAGACCAACCAGGACAAAATAGTGAGACCCCATCTCTACAAAAAAAAAATATTTTTTTAAATTAGCAGAACATGGTGGCACATTCCTGTAGTCCCAGGTACTCCAGAGGCTAAGGTAGGAAGATCGATTGAGCCGAGGAGGTCAAGGCTGCAGTGAGCTGTGATCGTGCTACTGTACTCTGCCTGAGTGACAGAGTGAGACCTTGTCTCAAAAAAAATTAAAAATAAAAAAATGGGAGAAAAGAATGCAAGTGTTGCATATAACATAGATCAAAATAAATTTCAAATGAATTTATTAAATAAAGTTAAATGTGAAGACTATAAAAATAAGTATTAAAGATATGAAGTAAGAGAAAACTTCCTAGGCTTGAAAGCAGTGAAAAGTATGAAATAAAGTATTTTGTTTACCAAAAACGTCAAGGTTCTATATATAAAATAAACCTTCATAAACAAAATTACAATGTAACTGAAGAACTAGGGAAAATATTTGAATACACATCAGAAAGATAGCTACTGTTTCTGAAATACAGTAGTTTCCTGAAAGATAGCTACTATTCCTGAAATACAGTAGTTTTTTCAATCTAGAAGAATAACAAACTTTTTCTTAATGGGCAAGGTACATGAAATAGCAGTTCACAGAAGAAGTGTCAGTGGCCAATAGATATAAGAAGAGACATCTGGCCTTATTTATTAATCAAGGAATTATTAATTTAAATAACAATAGTTATCATTTTACTTGAAAAGTTCAACAATTCTTTAAAATATGATAATGCCCATTGGTGGCAAAGGTGTGATAATGTTATAGAACCAAACTGATGTTTGCTCACCTAGTACAGTAAAACCACATATATGCACCAAGGTTTGCAGTGATAGAAAGAAAGGCTTTCATTGCAGGGTGTCAAGCAAGGAGGACCAGGCAGCTAAATTATCAAATCCTGAGCTCCCTGATGGCTTGCAGGCAATGATTTTTAAAAGCAGAGGTAAATTTCAGGAAAGCAGAAGCTACAGGCAAAATCATAAATCAATATATGCAAGTTACACATTGGTTTAAGCTTAAAAGGGCAGGATATGTTGAGGCAGGGGTAGGGAGGCTTGAGAGTGGTAGATAGATTCAAAGACTTTCTGATTTGCAGTTGTTAAGGAAGAGAGGCTTTGTTTAAAAATTTGGGGTCAGTAGCAAAATGTTAACTGGCTAGGGGGAGTGACTTTCTCCAAGCACCCCAGAAAGAAATTTAGAACAAAGGACCATATAGTTCAGTCTTCACTTCCCTCTTAGCTGGGGGCTGATCCATTAGCTGATCTGAGGGCCATCTGATCCTTTCAGTGGTTCCTTCAGTGGTTCTTTCTGAGGCTCAGAAAGACAACTCAGGGACATATGTTAAGATGTTATGTTTAGTTTCTATAAAGCAAACATCTTTTGAACTTTAACTTCCTTGGCTATTGTTTTAGGCTACTATTACCTTCTTGTTTAAGTTACTTATTTATTTCTGGGGCTAGCTGGGTGCCTAGAATGTCTCTTGAAGGAACTTCAGAATTTTCCATTATTTCCATGCTTGGGGAGCACAGGCCTCTAAAAAGAGGATCCTTGCTCAATCTCAGTAAAACAACTTTCATTCACTGCTAGTAGGAGCTAGTAGGAGCGTAAATTGGTAAAAACTTTTTGCAAAAAAATTTATTGTCCATATGTATTCAAAAGCTTGAAATACTTATATCCTTTCCAATAGGACTTCTACTTCTAGGAAACTATTTCAAGGGAATAATTGGAAATGTATCCAAATCTTTCTACATGAAGATACTCTTGGTGAATCTGAGGGAAACAGTGAATCATAATAGAAAAGTTATGAGGTTTGATAACCCACTCAGGCACCCTAGAGTTTGAATTCTGGAACTGCCATTTACTAGCTGGATGACTTCAGGCAAGTGACTAAATTTGTCTCACATTTACTGTATTCATCAGTAAAATGGAGGCAATACTTGTTTCCTAGAATTGTTTTACCTATTAAATGAGATGAAATATATAAAGTACTAGGAATGTAGTTGGCACACAGAATATTTTAGCTATCACTTTTATTATACACATATGATAGGGGAATATTGTGCATATATTAAAAATTATCCTCATGAAAAATTTTAAAACATGAGAGAATATAAATGATAGTCTGTTAAATGAAAGTCAGAATATAAATATATTCACATTTTTTTACAATAATTTTTAAAATATATAGAAAACATTGGAAAGGAAATATCTCTGGCTATGGCCAAGTGAGGAGGTTGACAAATCATCTCCCCACAAAAGCAACCATAAAGCTAGACAAATGGACAAAAAGTCATTTCACCATCCTTGAAATTGACCAAAAGCATCAACAAGCTGAGAAGTACTAATGCATGAAAAACTAAGGAGTTTGAGGCCTTCTTGTCTGGGGCTGCTCTGCCTTCCCCACCCTTACCTTTAGCTCAAGAATGCATGAAAGAATTATCCAGTGGGGGTGAGCTGAATGCCAAGTCCCATCCCTACTCTGTCTCATTACGATCATGATGGAAGGCAAAGGGGAAGCAGGCATGTCACATAGTGAGAGAAATAGCATAAAAGAGAGGAGAGCGGTGCCAGATTATTTTTTAACAAGCAGATCTCTTTGTAACTAACAGAGTGAGAACTCATTACTTCAAGAATAGCACCAAGCCATTTATGAGGGACCTACCCCACGACCCTAACACCTCCTACCATGCCCTACCTAGAACATTGGGGATCACATTTCTTTTCTTTTTTTCTTTCTTCCTTTTTTTTTTGAGACATGGTCTTCTCACGCTGTCACCCACTGGAGGGGGATCACATTTTAACATGAGATTTCTAGAGGATAAAGAGCCAAACTACATCAAAATGGCAATCTTGGTGGAAGGCAACCAACAAATATGTAATAAGAGTCCCAACAGGGAAGAGTATAAAGACATAATGTCTGAAAATATCCCACATTTGATGAAAACATTAATTTACAGATCCAAGGAGTTTAGAAAATCCCAGTTAGGATCAGCACACAGAGACCCAAAATATACACATTATATATAGTCAAATGAAGGAGAGAGACAAAGAGAACATCACAAATGCAACAGGAGAAAAACAATTCATCACTTACAGGGGAGAATCAATATGGTTAACCGCTGATTTTTTTCATCTGAAACAATGGAAACCAGAAGGCAGTAGAATAACATATGTGAAATTCTGAAAGAAAAACACACATACACAAAAACTACCAACTGAAAACAAGGGCAGGGCTGGGTGCGGTGGCTCATGCCTGTAATCCCAGCACTTTGGGAGGTAGAGGTGGGTGGATCACCTGAGGTCAGGCGTTTGAGACCAGCCTGGCCAACATGATGAGACCCTGTATCTACTAAAAATACAAAAGTTACCTGGGCATGGTGGTGTGCACCTGTAATCCCAGCTGCTCAAGAGGCTGAGGCGGGAGAATTCCTGAGGCAGGAGGTTATAGTTAGCCAAGATCACGCCACTGCACTCCAGCCTAGATGACAGAGTGAGACTCTGTCTCAGTAAAAGAAACAAAAACAACAAAGGCAAAATAAAGACATCCCCAGATAAATGCTGAAAGAATTTGTTGCTAGGAAACATGCCTTGCAGGAAATACTAAAGGAAGTCTTTCAGCTTGAAAGGAAGTGATACCAGTTGCTAACTTGAATCCATAAGAAGAAATGAGGAATACTTGAAATGGTTAAATGTAAGTTAATGTAAAGGAGTTTAGAAATAGATCTTTTTCATTTTTACTCTTAACTTCTTTAGAATACATGATTGGATAAAGTATTCGTTATATTGTTGGGTTAACATATAGATTTAATTTATATGATAATAGCATAAAGGAAGGAGGATAGAATGGAGCTATAGTGGAGCAAAGTTTCAGTATTTTACCAGAATTAAGATAGTATTGATGTGAAATAGATTGTGATTAGTTAGGATGTATGTTGTAATCCCTAAGTAACCACTAAGAAAATTGTGTGTGTATACATATACATATGCACATATATATGTGTGTATGTCCATACATATTATATATACATATATATTTATGTGTATGTCATATATATATCTCAACAAAGGAATTAAGTGGGATATCACAAATATTTGCTTAACATAAGGTAGTTAAAGGAAGAACAGAACAACAAAAAACAGATGATATATAGAAAGCAAATAGCATGGAAAATAAAAATCTAAGTATTTCAACAATATTATTGTATGTAAATGGTCTAAACACACCGATAAAAGGATAGAAATTATTGAATTGGATTTACAAAAAAATCAAGATTCAACTATATACTGTTTAAAGTAGACACACCTTAGGTTCAAATACACAAAAGGTTGAAGTAAAAAGGTACAAAAGATATACTATGGAAACAGAAAGGGTAATAGCTGAGTAACTACAATAATACCAGACAAAATAGTTTTAAGACTAGAAATACATATTACTGAAGACAGAATGAATGTCACAATGATTAAAGCATCAATTCATCAGGAAGACAGGACAATTATAAGTGTATACACCATTAGCAGTACAACACAATCATCTCATAATACTTGAAGCAAAACCCAACAGAATTGAAAGGAGAAATAGGCAATTTGGCAATAGTATTTAGAAATTTCAGTATTCAGCTCTCAATACTGGAAAAGACAACTGTATAGAAAATCTGGCCAGGTGCAGTGGTTCAAGCCTGTAATCCCAGGACTTTAAAAGGCTGAAATGGGTGGATTGCTTGAGCTCAGAAGTTGGAGACCAGCCTGGCAAAATGGCAAAACCCCATCTCTAATCTCTACAAAAAATAAAAAAAAATTGGCTGGGTATGTTGTTTGTGCATGCCTGTGGTCCTACTACTTGGGAGGCTGAGGTAGGTGGATCACTTGAGTCTAGCAGGCAATCAAGGCTGCAGTGAGCTGTGATCATGCCACTGCACTCCAGCTTGGGTGACAAGAGTGAGACCCTGCCTTATAACAACGACAACAAAAAAGAATATCTTTGGTAAGTATAAACTTACCATAGAACCCAACAAATCATTTCTAGGAATTTCTAAGAAAAAAGAAAACCTATATTCACACGAAGACATATATGTGAATGTTTATTGCAGCATTATTTGTAGTAGCTAAAAGCTCACAATAATACAAATGTCCGCAGATAGTGAACAGATAAACAAAATGTGGTATATCTATACAAGAGAATACTATTTTGCAGTGAAAAGGAATGAACTACTAATGATATAAAATCCCCAAATCACTGAATCATGCACTTTAAGTGGGTATGTTGTGTATATGTGAATATCTCAATTTTTTTTTTTTTTTTTTGAGATGGGGTCTCTCTCTGTCACCCAGGCTAGAGTGCAGTGGTACTGTCATAGCTCACTGCAGCCTCGAACTACTGGGTTCAAGTGATCCTTTGCCTTAGCCTCCTGAGTAACTGGGACTACAGGCATAGGCCACCACATCCAGCTAATTAAAACAAAAAAATTTTTTTTGTAGAGACAGAGTCTCATTGTGTTTGCCCAGGCTGGTATCAAACTCCTGGGCTCAAGCAATCTCCTGCCTCGGTCTCCCAAAGTGCTGGGATTACAGGTGTGAACCACCGTGCCCAACCTGTTTTTTTAAAAAAGTAGTAAACTTGGGCTAGGTGTGGTGGCTCACACCTGTAATCCCAGCACTTTGGGAGGGCTAGGTGGGCAGATCAGTGAGGCCAGGAGTTTGAGACAAGCCTGGGCAACATGGTGAGACCCCATCTTTACAAAAAATACAAAAATTAGCTGGGGTGGTGGCATGTGCCTGTAGTCCCAGCTACTCAGGAGGCTAAGGTGAGCTAATGGCTTGAGCCCAGAAGGCAGAGGTTGCAGTGAGCTGTGATTGTGCCACTGCACTCCAGTCTAGGTGACGGAGTGAGACTCTGTCTCAAATAAATAACTAAAATAAAAAATAAAAAAGTAATGAACCAACTGACACATGCTATAGCATGGATGTACCTCAAAAACATGCTAAGTAAAAGAAGGCAGATGCAAAAGACTATGTATTGTATGATACCACTTATATGAAATACTCTTTTTATAGAACATACCCCAGCGATGTTAAAATTTGAGAAAGCTTATGTCTTTGAATCTATGAAATACAGTATTTATCACAGAGGTGGCAGGATTGTGAGTGATTTTTAGTATTTACAATTAATATTGTTGGATTGTTTTCAAACAGCTTTATTGAGGTATAATTGATAAATAAACTGCATATATTTAAATTGTACAATATTAAAGTTTTGACATATCTGTACATCTGTGAAACTGTCACAACAATCAAGATAATGAACATACACACATTACCCCCCAAAGATTTTTGTGTCTTCTATTATTCCTTTGCCCACCTCTGTCTACCCCTCCCGTCTCACCTGGCCTCCTTTGGTCTGGTTCTTTTGTTCAACATAAATTATTTTGAGAATCATCCATGTTATTTAATTTAAAAATTGTTTATTTCAAAAAAGAATTTTTAGGGAAAAATTGTTGTAAAATCCTTTTCTGGTGATTTGTCTATAGTTTGAATTTTTCCATACAAAGAGTTTGCTTTGAACTTTAAACTTGCCTTATCCTTCCAATTATAACTGATAGGGCAGTGGTAACTAAATAGATACTATTTCTTGTATAGAAGTGAATTCAACCTGTTAATGTTAATTTAATTTTAATTTTTTTTCTTTTTTTGAGACAGAGTCTCACTCTATTGCCCAGGCTGCTGTGCAGTGCACCATCTCAGGTCACTGCAACCTCCGCCTCCTGGGTTCAAGTGATTCTCCTGCCTCAGCCTTCCCAGTAGCTGGGATTACAGGTGCATGCCACCACACCCAGCTCATTTTTATATTTTTAGTAGAGACAGGGTTTCACCATGTTGGGTAGGCTGGTCTTGAACTTCTGGTCTCAGATGATCCACCTGCCACGGCCTCCTACAGTGCTGGGATTACAGGTGTGAGCCACCGCACATGGCCTTTTTTTTTTCTTTTTTGAGACAGAGTCTTGCTCTGTAGCCTGGGCTGGAATGCAGTGGTGCAGTCATGGCTCACTGTAGCCTTGACTGCTCGGGTTCAAGTGATTCTCCCACCTCAGCCACCCTAGTAGCTAGGACTACCAGGCATGTGCCACCATACCTTGCTGATTTTTTTATTGTTTATTTTTTTATTTTTATTTTTTTGAGAGAGTCTTGCTCTATCGCCCAAGCTGGAGTGCAGTGGCGTGATCTTGGCTCACTGCAAGCTCCGCCTCCCAGGTTCACACCATTCTTCTGCCTCAGCCTCCCGAGTAGCTGGCACTACAGGCACCCACCACCACGCCTGGCTAATGTTTTGTATTTTTAGTAGAGACGGGGTTTCACCGTGTTAGCCAGGATAGTCTCGATCTCCTGACCTCATGATCCACCCGCCTTGGCCTCCCAAAGTGCTGAGATTATAGGCGTGAGCCACCATGCCCGGCCCCACCTTGCTGATTTTTTTGTTTTGTTTTTAGTAGAGATGAAGTCTCACTATGTTACCCAGGCTGGTCTTGAACTCCTGATCTCACACAATCCTCTTGCCAAAGTGCTGGGATTACAGGTGTGAGCCACCATGTCCAGCCTGGTTTGAAATTCTGTGTCAAAGATTAAAAGCATTCTGATTACAAGAGTTATGAGATGCCAGAATCAAGCCAGGTCGTAAGGTCTCCTCTAAATCCTTTAAATGCTATAGTAGGCAACTAACTTTCTGTGGTGTTTTTACCTGTTCTAGAAGGAGGCAAATACAATGAAGTCTTTCAAGTCCCTTCTTTCTCTCTGATGTTAAATGTTGAAATTGTTTGGAAAACTAAATGGTAAAAAAATAACGTGTACTTCTTTCAAGTTTGTCTCATGTATTGCTTTTTTTGTTCGTTTTCAGACCAAATGTTTACTGAGCTTGTTCCGGGATATTGGCCATCACTTGATTCATAATAATAAAATAGGGGGAATTAATTCTCTGCTGTCCAAGCAAGCTGTTTCTAAGAATCTGAAAGAAGATAAACCAGTGAAAGAAAAGGATATAGATGGAAGGCCTAGGCCTGGGGATGTGGTAGGTTGTTGGGAAGGTGATGATTTTGCCTGTTAGATTACATTCCAGAGACTTCACTGATTACTCACTTGGTGACTTGTATCGATATTAGTTTGCCTTTTTTTAAAAAAAATTTTACTTTAAGTTCTGGGATACATGTGCAGAATGTGCAGGTTTGTTACATAGGCATACATGTGCCATGGTGGTTTGCTGCACCTGTCAATCTGCCATCTAGGTTTTAAGCCCCGCATGTATTAGGTATTTGTTCTTGATGCTGTCCCTTCCCCTTGGCCCTCACTCCTGACAGGCCCGGGTTTGTGATGTTCCCCATCCTGTGTCCATGTGTTTTCATGGTTCAACTCCCACTTATAAGTAAGAACATGCGGTGTTTGGTTTTCTGTTCCTGTGTTAGTTGCTGAGAATGATAGTTTCCAGCTTCATCCATCCCTGCAAAGGACAATAACTCATTCTTTTTTATGGCGCTGTTAGTTTGCATTTTGATGCAATGTAGAGATCATTGTTCTTGTCACTATGAAGACCATGTAGGAATTCAATTTTTGAAGTGTGTTCATTTTCTTTCAGCAGGCACCTAGTATAAAATCTCAGAGCTCAGATACTCCTTTGGAAGGTGAACCCCCTCTAAGTCACAATCCTGAAGGACAGGTAATTGTGCATAAAGTTTGGAAAATTAAGTTTAAGTTAACCAGACCCTTATTAAGCAAGGCATTTTCAGTGGAAAATGCTTGGGCAGGATGTTAGTTATCATTCCATATTTGCCCATGACTAGTTGTCTGTGACTTTGGGCAAATTTCTTTGTCTTGTTGAAATTCTGTAAAATGAACTGATGCCAGGTTAATTTTAAGGTCCTTTCCAGCATTAAAATATTATATCTTTTATTAATTCTACTATGTTAAACATTATAAGGGATGCAGAGATGCATCTTCTGCAGCATTTATTAATCTGCCTTCAGGAAACTCAGCATCTGGTAGGAGAAACAGACTGGTATATAGTATATAATTTTGATAACCATAGTAAATAATTTTGATAAGTGCTATAATAAGGGTACAAATAAAAGTTCTGTGTGGGCTCTGAGGAGGCAAATATTGGGATGGGGAAGTCTAAGGGAAGGCTTCATGGAGGAGGTGATATCCATACTAAGTAGTGAAAGATGAAGAGACCTGTTTGCCATAAGAAGATGGAGGGAGAGGCATTTCAGAGACAGGGAGCAGCTTGAGAGAGAACAACACAGAGAATTTGCAAGAGCAGAATTTAGGGTGTGTCAGTTAGTTACAGTGTATGGTATATAGATAAATTAAAGGAAAGATTCTATAAAGAGTTAGGAAAGAAGAAAGAGGCTGAATCAGGTAATGGAAAGACTTGAAAGGCTTATTTAAAAGTTTGGACTTTATTGTATAGCTGATGACAGATTCTTGAACCTCTTCTAGGAGATTCACATCAAAGGTTTTAAAGTCAGATAGAAATAAGACCTCATGTGTGTTTCAGGTCAGAATTCTTGCAAGGGTATGAAAAAAAGAGATTGAAGGTGGGGTAGAGCTGCAGGCTTTTCTTTTAGTATAGATGAGTGTTGATGACAGTTTTATTTAGGGCAGGGGTTGCAGTAAAGAAAGTCAGAAACCTGCAGAGGCAAGGAATTTGCAATTGGGAAGCTTTGGGGGTATTGATGAGAAAAGTTAAGGATAACTCAGGTTGCAGGCCTCACTTTCTGGAAGGATGACAACACCATTGAGAGAAAAATCAAGAGAGATTGACATTGGGGAAATAATAAATTCAATTTTGGACGTGTATTTAGGATGCTGGCAAAAATCTGGGTAGAGCTGTCCAGCAGCTGGAGTTGGTAGATGGTAATGAGGAGACTGTGAGTGGGAATGTAAGAAGTTTATGAGAGAATTTTTCTGCAGGACCCACCTGAAAGAAGGTTGCTGGCAGAGAGGATGGCATTCACTTAAAACAGTTCCTGGGAAAGTATTGAGAACAAGTTAAACAGGGCTGAAGCACTGTTACACTGTAGAAGCTTCCAAGAATAAAATTGAAAATCCTTTCCTCTAAGAGAAAACCACTGTTGCTCTATTTCTTTCCAGTCATTTTTCTGTGTGAAAAGTATTTTAACAGTTGAGATCACACTGTATATGTAGTTATATATGCAGTTTTCTCACTTCTTGTGAGTATCATCTTATGTTACTAAATTTTTCATAAATATATTTTTTTCTGGAAATAATAAGAAAACAATGTCTTTACAGCAATATGTAGAAGCAGGGACATACATTGTGTTGGAAATTCAGCTGGACAAAGCTTTGGTTCCAAAGAGAATGCCAGAGGAGCTAGCCAGAAGGTTTGTAGCTATGGTGCTTATACTAGTTTTGTACAATTTGGGTGTAAATAAGAGAAAGTCAGATTGTCCCCATGATTGTAATTTCCCTTGGGCTAAGCAGGAGTTATCTGGTTTTTTTCTAGATGAAGTTTTTGTTGTTGTTGTTATTGTTGTTACCTTATCACAAAAGCATTGCATACTTATTGTAAAAATTTTTAGGAAGCTGGGTGCGGTGGCTCATGCCTGTAATCCTAGCACTTTGGGAGGCCGAGGCGGAGAGATTGCCTGAGCTCAGGAGTTTGAGACCAGCCTGGACAACACGGTGAAACCCCATCTCTACTAAAATACAAAAAATTAGCTGGGCATGGCAGCATGCACCTGTAATCCCAGCTACTCGGGAGGCTGAGGTAGGAGAATTGCTTGAACCTGGGAGGCGGAGGTTGCAGTGAGCCGAGATTGCGCCACTGTACTCCGACCTGGGAGACAGAGAAAGACTCTGTCTCCAAAAAAAAAAAAAAAAAAAAAATTATAGGAAATACGTATGAACAAGAAAGTATATAAAGATACCCAAGGCCAGGTGTGGTAGCTCATTCATGTAATCCCAGAACTTTGTGTTTTTTTTTGTTTTGTTTTTTTGTTTGTTTGTTTGTTTGTTTGTTTTTGAGACGGAGTCTCGCTCAGTCGCCCAGGTTGGAGTGCAGTGGCACAATCTCGGCTCACTGCAAGCTCCGCCTCCCAGGCTCACCCCATTCTCCTGCCTCAGCCTCCCAAGTAGCTGGGACTACAGGCGCCTGCCACCGCGCCCGGCTAATTTTTTGTATTTTTAGTAGAGACGGGGTTTCGTTGTGTTAGCCAGGATGGTCTCGATCTCCTGACCACGTGATCCACCCGTCTCGGCCTCCCAAAGTGCTGGGATTACAGGCTTGAGCCACCATGCCCGGCCAATCCCAGCACTTTGAAAGTCCAATCCCAGCACTTTGAAAGGCCAAGACGAGAGGATCACTTGAGCCCAGAGGTTTGAGACCAGTTTGGGCAACATAGTGAGACCCCAACTCTATAAAAAATTGTAATAATTAAATTAAAATTTTAAAAAATTAAAAAATAAAAACATCCAGATCTCTACTCACCTAGTGATAACTGCTTTTAACACCTTGGTGTTATCCTTCTGGAGTTATTTTAAAGCCCCCCATGTTACACATACATAAACACACACATGCACGTTTCATATACATATATGTAATTTTAAAGAACTGTTTATATTGTACCATAGTGTTTTGCTTGTGTGTTACTAGGAAGCTGTGCGTTCATCTGGGTTATTCAACTTGTTGGCATACAATTGTTCATAGTATTCTCTAATACTCCTTTTTATCCCTCTAAAATTGGTAGTAATGTTTCCACTTTCATGTCTTCTCTCTTAGTCAATCTTGCTAAAAGTTTGTCAATCTTGTTGATCTTTTTGAAAAACCAACTTTTAAAGCGTATTGATTTTCTCCATTATTTTTCTATCCACTAATTTGTTTTTACTCTAATATTCATTCTTTCTTTTATTATGTCTTCTGCTAGCTTTGGGCATAGTGTGCCCCGCTTTTGCTAGTTCCTTAAGGTATACAGTTATGTCATTGATTTTGAGTTTTCTTCTTCTTTAGTGTATGTGTAGAGAACTATATGTTTCCCTCTGAGCACTGCTTTCACTGCATTTCATAACTTTTTATTTGGTTTTTGTTTTCATTTGTCTAAAGGATTTTTTTTTTTTTAAATTTCCCTCGTGGTTTCTTCTTTGAACCATTGGTTGAGTGTGTTGCTTAAATTTTCTTATTTCAGTTATTTAATATTCTTATTTTCTTAATTTTAAGTCTTCTGTTACTCAATTTTAGTTTTATTTCTTTGTGATCAGAAAATATGCTTCATATGATTTCAATCTCTTTTTTTTTTTTTTTTGAGACAGAGTTTCACTCTTGTTGCCCAGGCTGGAGTGCAATGGTGTGATCTCAGCTCATGGCAACCTCTGCCTCCTGGGTTCAAGTGATTCTCCTGCCTCAGTCTCCTGAGTAACTAGAATTACAGGCATGTGCCATCACACCTGGCTAATTTTGTATCTTTAATAGAGACAGGGTTTCTCCATATTGGTCAGGCTGGTCTCGAACTCCAGACCTCAGGTGATCTGCCCGCTTTGGCCTCCCAAATTGCTGGAATTACAAGCATGAGCCATCATGCTCAGCCATGATTTCAATCTTTTAAAATTTATTGATACTTGTTTTGTGGCCTGACATATGGTATACCCTGCAGAATGTTCTACGTGCACTTGAGAAGAATGTGTAATCTGTTGTTACTGAGTGGAATGTTCTCTATATGTCTGTTAGATCTAATTGGTTTATAGGGTAGTTCAAATCACTTCCGTCTTTTTGTCTTCCTGTCTTTTCTCTTCTCTTCTCTTCTGTTTTGTCTCGAGTGCAGTGGCATGATCTCAGCTCACTGCAACCTCTGCCTCCCAGGTTCAAGCAATTCTCCTGCCTCAGCCTCCCAAGCAGCTGGGACTATAGCATTTTTTTTTTTTGTATTTTAGTAGAGATGGAGTTTCACTGTGTTGCCCAGGCTGGTCTCGAACTCCTGAGCTCAGGCAATCTGCCTGCCTCAGCCTCCCAAAGTGCTAGGATTACAGGCGTGAATCACCATGCCCAACTTAAATCATTTATTTTTTTATTAATCTCGTGTCTGGTTGTTTTAGCCATTATTGAAAGTAGAGTGTTGAAGTCTCTATTATTGTAGGACTATCAGTTTCTCCCTTCAATTCTGTCAGTTTTTGCTTTATAAATTTTGGGGTTCTGTTGTATATATTTATAAATGTTGTATTGTATTGCTATATTGAATCTTTTATCAATATTTAATGTCCTTATTTGTCTCTTGTACCTTCTTTTTATTTGTGGTTTATTTTGTCTGACAATAATATAGCTATCTCAGCTCTTTTTTACTATTTGTATGGAATATCTGATTTTATCCTACCTTTGACTTCCTTCTGTCCTTATATCTAAAGGGAGTATCTGTAGACAGCAGATAGATGGATTCTGTGTGAGTTTTTCTAATCTAATCTGCCAGTGTCTGCTTTTTAATAGGAAAGTTTAATCCATTTACATTTAATGTGATTACTGATAAAGAAGGATTTACTTCTGTCATTTATCTGTTTGTTGTCTGCATGTCTTTTTTGTTGTTGTTCTTCAGTTCCTTTATTGCTGCCTTTTTATATTTAGCTGATTTTTTGCAGTATACGATTTGGATTTCCCTCTTCTTTCCTTTTCTGTATATATTTTTTAGTTGTCATTTTAGTGGTTAACTTGGAGACAACAATTAGCATCTTAAACCTGTAACAGCTTAGTTTGAATACAAACTTAATTTCAGTACTGTACACTCTGCTCCTATACATCTCCTGTCCCTCCCCTGTTACATTGTTACTGTCACAGATTACATATTTATCTATTGTGTGCCTATTAACATAGACTTATCATTATTATTTTATGCATTTGTCATCAAAAAAGAAGAGAAAGAGGAGTTACAAGTTGAAAATACATTAACACTGGCTTTCATATTTACCTTTACTAGTGTTCTTTATTTCTTCATCTGGCTTCAGGGTAGTGACTAGTGTCTTGTCATTTCAGCCTGAAGGACTCCCTTTAGCATTCCTTATGAGGTAGGTCCTGTTATCAACTGTCTTAATTTTGTTAACCTGGGATTGTCTTAATGTCTTCTTCACTTTTGAAGGATAATTTACTGGATATAGAATTCTTTTACCTTTTTTTCTGTAATTTCTGTAGAGACATAGTCTCACTATGTTTCCCAGGCTGGTCTCAATCTCCTGGCCTCGAGTGGTCATTCCTTCTCAGTCTCCCAAAGTGCTGGGATTATAGGCATGAGACACCTGGATATAGAATTCTTAGTTATCAATTTTTTTTTTCTTTCAGACTTTAAATATGTCATCTCAGTGACTTCTGGCCTCCATGGTTTTGATAAGAAATCAGCTGTTAATCTTATTGAGGATCACTTGTATGTGACAAGTCACACTTCTCTTGCTGTTTTTGATATTTTTTCTTTGTCTTTGTGTTTCGACAATTTGACTATGGTGTGTTTTAGTGTGGATATATGAATTTTTCATGTTTGGAGTTTATTAAGTTTCTTGGATGTGTTGATTCATGTCTTTCACCAAATTTGGGAAGTTTTGGGCCATTATTTCTTTAAAATTATTTCTTCCCCCTTTCTTCTCTAGAAAGGGGGAAGTTTCTTCCAGAACTTCCATGATGTGTAGCTGGTCAGCTTGATGGCATCCTATAGGTCTTAAATTCTGTTCACTTTTCTTCATTCTTTTTCTTTCTGTTCCTCAGACTGAATTATTTCAATTGTTTTGTCTTCAGGTTTACTGATTCTTTCTTCTGCCTGATCAAATCTGCTGTTGAACCCTTTAGTGAATTTTTTATTCCAAATATTGTACTCTTCAGCTCTAGACTTCTTGTTTTTTTTAAAAAATAATTTCTATTTCTACTGATACTCTAATTTTGTTCATACATTGCTTTCCTTTTTTCTCTTTGTTTTCTCCATGGCTTCCTTGAGCTTTTTGAGTGTGTATAAGAAAGTTGATTTAATGTATTTGTGTAGTAAGTTTGATGGCTGGGCTTCTTTAGGGAGAATTGCTATAGTTTTTTCTTTGAAAGAGTCATACTTTTATTTATTTGTACTATTTGTATTTTATCATTGTTGAAAACTGGACATGTGGATACTATCATATGGGAATTTTGGAAATCAAACTTTTCCCTTCATTAGGTTTGGCTGCTTTTTACTGTTTAAGGTATAACTTGTGTTCAGCCAGTGTTTTGACAGATTTCCTTGAATGCCAGGATCTAAATACAAACAAAAACAAAACAAAAAATTTTTTGTGCCAATCTTTACAGATGGCTCTGTGCTGAGGCATTCTTTTAACACTTAACCAGGCCATTTATATTTCTGCCTCAGCCTTTACTTCCTGCTTATACTGAACCTGTAGATCAATCAGTGGTGAAAGCATAGGGTCTTCTCTGGTCAATTTTAAGCATACATCCTGTCCTGGGCATACATGTGGCTTTCTGAATTTCCCAGTACACCCAAGTACTTTTGAATGTTCTAATTTCCAAAGAAACTCTCCAGCTTTTCTTCTCAGGCTTTAGGTGGTCTATTGTATGTCTCAACCATAATGCTTTGCCCCAAACAGCTGTGGGGATTCGATAACCTTACAATGTTTTTGAACAATACTTTTCTACCCTGTATAGGTTTCAGTGCTTTTCCACACTGAGTTAGGAGAAACAGAGATGAGTGCCTTGCACCGGTCTCTCAGGCAGTCCCAGAAAAGTTAGAACAAACATAGTAATTTGAGAATAAGGTCTGCTCCGCTCCCTCCAGAATCAGGGACCAGTGTGCCACACTAGAAATCCAGGCTGCCACCTTTGAGAGTGCTGCTGAGCTGGGGATGCAGTGTGCAGTGGGGCAAGAGCAAGTAAAAATGTCACAAAGCTTTCCTGCTGATTTAGAATTGCCTTTTTCTGGATTCAGCATTCTCTTCATTACTGTAAACCTTTTTTTCCCAACATTCTAACAAGTTGGTTCTGACAGTTTCAGTTTCTGGGTTTTTTTTTAAATTAAGTTTATCTGGAGGGGTGGGAGTTTAGAGTTACCTGCCCTGTCATTTTTGCTGACATCTAGACTTTACCTCTTGATGTGAGGAGCATTATACTCAGAGAAAGATGAAAGGAAATAGCGGCTTCTACCTTGGAGACTATTTATTACATGTATTTTTAAGACTTTAGATAAATATCCTCAAATTGCCTTCCAAAAAATTTACAGTTCTATAAGTGATATATGAGACTACTGTTTCTTCACATATTCACCAACACAATACTTTTTTATTTTTGCTATTTTGATGGGGAGAAAATTTTCTCATTTTAATTTTAATCCACATTGTAAATTGTGTAGTGAAACATTTTTACACATAATTATTAATAATTTGGAAGTTTGCTTTGAGAATTACCTGCTAATAATGGAACATTCATCTTTTATACCTGAGTGTTCTTGAGTTTTTAAAAACTTTGCATTTAGTCCCCTTCCAAATATAATCTGATAATATTTATCATAAATGACATACAAAATAAAACTGATAATCTAGAAATAGTCAAAAACTCAAAATGATGGAAAAGGAAGGCCGCATTAAATACAGCTCTCATAAATAAGCATCAAATCTGAGCTGTCTAACAAAAAGGGAAGCCCTATAAGTTCTATAATTCTAATCATAAAGGGAGAAGCATGTTAGTCACAAAAGAGACCACATTTATTCCTGGCATTAAATTCTAAAACAGGTTTCTAATTTGGGCTCTTACATAGGGGAATACAGAGTGACAGTATAACAGTATCCTTAATGACAGTTTTACAACAAATGCAGAAGCAATTTTTATGGCTTTTTTTTTTTTTTTTTTTTTGAGACAGAGTCTTGCTCTGTCGCCCAGACTGGAGTGCAGTGGCCGGATCTCAGCTCACTGCAAGCTCCGCCTCCCGGGTTTACGCCATTCTCCTGCCTCAGCCTCCGAGTAGCTGGGACTACAGGCACTCGCCACCTTGCCCGGCTAGTTTTTTGTATTTTTTAGTAGAGACGGGGTTTCACCATGTTAGCCAAGATGGTCTCGATCTCCTGACCTCGTGATCCGCCCGTCTCGGCCTCCCAAAGTGCTGAGATTACAGGCTTGAGCCACCGCGCCCGGCAATTTTTATGACTTTTATATCCTGAAACTTTTTATCCATTTATAGTATATAAAGTACTCTATATAGTACTTTAAAAACTGTGGTTTATCAATGTTTAAATGTTCTTGGACTTTTTTATGAGAAACATTTATTAGCAATAAGGTTTTTTTTTGTCTGTAGGGAATTGGAAGGCATTTCTTCTCCAAGCTAGGCCAAGTGATAAAATTATAGAGCAAGAGCTAATTAGGATGGCAGCAATAGGTCGGGCGTGGTGGCTCACGCCTGTAATCCCAGCACTTTGGGAGGCAAGGTGGGTGGATCATGAGGTCAAAAGATCGAGACCATCCTGGCTAACACAGTGAAACACCGTCTCTACTAAAAATACAAAAACATTAGCCAGGCCTGGTGGTGGGTGTGTGTAGTCCCAGCTACTCAGGAGGCCGAGGCAGGAGAATAGCATGAACCCAGGAGGCAGAGCTTGCAGTGAGCCAAGGTTGCACCACTGCACTCCAGCCTGGGTGACAGAGTGAGACTCCATCTCAAAAAAAAAAAAAGAATGGCAACAATGGGAAATTGTACTTAGGCTGGGTATGGTGGCTCACACCTGTAATCCCAGCACTTTGGGAGGCTGAGGCAGGAAGATTGCTTGACCTCAGAAGTTTGAGACCAGCCTGGGGAACATAGCAAGACCTCATCTCTATTAAAAATAAAAAAATTAGTTGGGTGTGGTAGTGCACACCTGTAGTCTGAGCTACCCAGTGGTGGGGGGCGGTGGGGGTGCTAAGGCAGGAGGATTGCTTGAGCCTAGAGACCCAGGCTGCAGTGAACTATGATCATGCCACTGTACTCCAGCCTGGGCAACAGAGCGAGACCCTGTCTCAAAACGAAAAAAAAAAGAAAATAAAAAAGAAAATTATACTCAATACTTATGAAAGATTATTTGCCTTTGGTTGCAGGCTGAGCCTGAGCCATGTTATACCAAACTGCTAAATCTATGTCACTGTATACGAATGTACCTAAATTGCTGGATGTGGTGGCTCACGCCTGTAATCCCAGCACTTTGGGAGGCCAACGCGGGCAGATCATGAGGTCGGGAGATTGAGACCACGGTGAAACCCCGTCTCTACTAAAAATACAAAAAATTAGCTGGGTGTGGTGGCGGGTGCCTGTAGTCCCAGCTACTTGGGAGGCTGAGGCAGGAGAATGGCATGAACCTGGGAGGCGGAGCTTGCAGTGAGCCAAGATCACGCCACTGCACTCCAGTCTGGGCGACGGAGCAAGACTCGTCTAAAAAAAAAGAAAAAAAAAAAAAAAGAATATGCCTAAATTTAAAGCAGTCTTCAACATATGAAAAGAAGCTCAACTATTTCCATAATAAAAGAAACTCAAAACTATGCTGAAGTACCTTGTTTTTTAATTGCTGAAAATAAAAAAAGCTTGATAATTTATTTTGTTGTTGAGGATGTTTGGAAACAGGTCCTCTCATATAAGCTGGTTCGAGTATAAACTGGTAAAATTCCAGTGGAGGGCGATTTGGTAATGCTATCTAAATACAAATTCATGGATCTTTTAACTCTTTGATCAGGTAACTCACTTCCAATAATTTGTCTTCAGATAAATGTTGTTATTAAGGTCATCATTGATCACTACATTGTTAAATCCAGCGGTCTGTTCTTGGGGTCATTTTGATCTGTCATTAACATTTAACTACCCAACCCTCCTTGAGGAACTTTCTTCACTTGGTTGTGAGGATGCTATACTCTCCTGGCTTTATTCCTCCCTCCCTGGCCTTCTTTATCTCTCCAGCATCTAAATGTTGGAGTCCCCCAGAGCTCAGTGCTTGAACACCTTATCTATCTATACTTACTTCCTTGGTTTCTATCTAGTCTCACGGCTCTAAATCCCATCAGTACACTGATGGCTCCCACATTTATTTTTCAAGCTGAACCTCTCCTAATTCTCACATACTCTCTGGTCCAAGCCATAGTAGTCCCTCATCTGGGACTTACATGTAAGATGTAATATGTACTTAGATGTAAGTTTCCTTACATCTACCATTCTACCCTTCAATTTCTTCCTTTTTATTTTCTAATGATAGCTTTATCGAGATACTATTCACATACCATATACTTTTCTACCACCATCATCTTTTCTTTCATTTTGTTCACCCATTTAAAGTATCCAATTCTGATCCCTTTGTAGTTCATAAGCGTGATGATTGGGTGTTTATGCTCATGCATGAGCTGTGCCTCCCTCAAGCCTTGTTGTGACATCATCATATTAGCTGTCTGATGTGAACTTAGAAAAATAAAAATAAAATAAAGTGTACAATTCAGTGGCTTTTAGTATACTCACAGAATTGTGCAGCCATTCCATAATCAACTTTATAAATACTATCATTACCCCAAAAATTGAAATTCCATGTATATTAGCAGTCATTCTCCTTTTTCTCTCAACCATTGTGCCAACTCCTCCACCCTGAACCCCCAAGCCTAAGCAACCGTTTATCTGCTTTTTTTCTCTATCGATTTGCCAACTCTGGAGTCATAAAATATGTGGTGACTGGCTTCTTTCATTTAATCTAATGTTGTTAAGGTTTATTCATATTGTGGCATATATTGATACTTAATTTCTTTATTACCAAATAATATTTCATTGTCAAAACAGGAGCAAAAGAGAGAGAGAGAGAGCAGGGAGGGAGTTGGGGGAGGTGCCACACATTTTTAAATGACCAGATCTTGCAGGGACTTACTCACTATCATGAAGACAGCACCAAGCCATGAGGCATCCACCTCCATGACCCAGACATCTCCCACCAGGCCCCACCTCCAACATTGGGGATTATAATTCAACATGAGATTTGGATGGGGACAAATACCCAAACTACATCAGTTGCTTCCTCATTTCCCTCAGGTCTTTACTCAAATGTTATCATCTCAGCGAGGCCTTCCTGGTGAAATATGCTCCTGCATTCCACCACCCTCAACCCCCAATAGAGTCTGTCTGCCTTCCTGCATTATTTTTCTCTATGGGACATATTACTAGCGTATTTATCTTGTTTGTTTATCTTATTTATTGTCTTTCTTTCCCTACTAGAATGTAAGCTCCATGAGAGTAAGAGTTTTTGTCTATTTTGTTTAATGCTCTATTCCCAAACCTAGAAAACTACCTGATGGACAGTAAGCACTCAGTATCTATTTTTATTTTTTTATTTTGTGGGAGACAGAGTCTTGCCCTGTGGCCCAGGCTGGAATGCACTGGTGCGATCTCAGCTCACTGCAACTTCCGCCTCCCAGGTTCAAGAAATTCTCAAGTCTCAGCCTCCCGAGTACACCACTACACCCAGCTAATTTTTTGTATTTTAGTATAGACAGGATTTCAGGCTGGTCTCGAACTCCTAAGCTCAGGCAATCCACCCGCCTCGGCCTCTCAAAGGGCTAGGATTACAGGCATGAGCCACCACGCCTGGCCTGTCAGTATCTATTTTGAATGAATGAATAACATTGTCTCTGGAGAGGAAACTAGGAGGCTGGGCAATAAGGTTGGAAGGAGATATATATATATTTTTTTTCCACCATTATTATTATTATTATTATTATTTTATTTTTTTTAAATTTATTTATTATTATTATACTTTAAGTTGTAGGGTACATGTGCATAACGTGCAGGTTTGTTACATATGTATACTTGTGCCATGTTGGTGTGCTGCACCCATCAACTCGTCATTTACATCAGGTATAACTCCCAATGCAATCCCTCCCCCCTCCCCCCTCCCCATGATAGGCCCCGGTGTGTGATGTTCCCCTTCCTGAGTCCAAGTGATCTCATTGTTCAGTTCCCACCTATGAGTGAGAACATGCGGTGTTTGGTTTTCTGTTCTTGTGATAGTTTGCTAAGAATGATGGTTTCCAGCTGCATCCATGTCCCTACAAAGGACGCAAACTCATCCTTTTTTATGGCTGCATAGTATTCCATGGTGTATATGTGCCACATTTTCTTAATCCAATCTGTCACTGATGGACATTTGGGTTGATTCCAAGTCTTTGCTATTGTGAATAGTGCTGCAATAAACATACGTGTGCATGTGTCTTTATAGCAGCATAATTTATAATCCTTTGGGTATATCCCCAGTAATGGGATGGCTGGGTCATATGGTACATCTAGTTCTAGATCCTTGAGGAATCGCCATACTGTTTTCCATAATGGTTGAACTAGTTTACAATCCCACCAACAGTGTAAAAGTGTTCCTATTTCTCCACATCCTCTCCAGCACCTGTTGTTTCCTGACTTTTTAATGATCGCCATTCTAACTGGTGTGAGATGGTATCTCATTGTGGTTTTGATTTGCATTTCTCTGATGGCCAGTGATGATGAGCATTTTTTCATGTGTCTGTTGGCTGTATGAATGTCTTCTTTTGAGAAATGTCTGTTCATATCCTTTGCCCACTTTTTGATGGGGTTGTTTGTTTTTTTCTTGTAAATTTGTTGGAGTTCTTTGTAGGTTCTGGATATTAGCCCTTTGTCAGATGAGTAGATTGCAAAAATTTTCTCCCATTCTGTAGGTTGCCTGTTCACTCTGATGGTAGTTTCTTTTGCTGTGCAGAAGCTCTTTAGTTTAATGAGATCCCATTTGTCAATTTTGGCTTTTGCTGCCGTTGCTTTTGGTGTTTTAGACATGAAGTCTTTGCCCATGCCTATGTCCTGAATGGTACTACCTAGGTTTTCCTCTAGGATTTTTATGGTATTAGGTCTAACATTTAAGTCTCTAATCCATCTTGAATTAATTTTCGTATAAGGAGTAAGGAAAGGATCCAGTTTCAGCTTTCTACTGATGGCTAGCCAATTTTCCCAGCACCATTTATTAAATAGGGAATCCTTTCCCCATTTCTTGTTTCTCTCAGGTTTGTCAAAGATCAGATGGCTGTAGATGTGTGGTATTATTTCTGAGGACTCTGTTCTGTTCCATTGGTCTATATCTCTGTTTTGGTACCAGTACCATGCTGTTTTGGTTACTGTAGCCTTGTAGTATAGTTTGAAGTCAGGTAGCGTGATGCCTCCAGCTTTGTTCTTTTGACTTAGGATTGTCTTGGAGATGCGGGCTCTTTTTTGGTTCCATATGAACTTTAAAGCAGTTTTTTCCAATTCTGTGAAGAAACTCATTGGTAGCTTGATGGGGATGGCATTGAATCTATAAATTACCTTGGGCAGTATGGCCATTTTCACGATATTGATTCTTCCTATCCATGAGCATGGTATGTTCTTCCATTTGTTTGTGTCCTCTTTTATTTCAGTGAGCAGTGGTTTGTAGTTCTCCTTGAAGAGGTCCTTTACATCCCTTGTAAGTTGGATTCCTAGGTATTTGATTCTCTTTGAAGCAATTGTGAATGGAAGTTCATTCATGATTTGGCTCTGTGTTTGTCTGTTATTGGTGTATAAGAATGCTTGTGATTTTTGCACATTAATTTTGTATCCTGAGACTTTGCTGAAGTTGCTTATCAGCTTAAGGAGATTTTGGGCTGAGATGATGGGGTTTTCTAAATATACAATCATGTCATCTGCAAACAGGGACAATTTGACTTCTTCTTTTCCTAACTGAATACCCCTGATTTCTTTCTCTTGCCTAATTGCCCTAGCCAGAACTTCCAACACTATGTTGAATAGGAGTGGTGAGAGAGGGCATCCCTGTCTTGTGCCAGTGTTCAAAGGGAATTTTTCCAGTTTTTGCCCATTCAGTATGATATTGGCTGTGGGTTTGTCATAAATAGCTCTTATTATTTTGAGGTACGTTCCATCAATACCGAATTTATTGAGCGTTTTTAGCATGAAGGGCTGTTGAATTTTGTCAAAAGCCTTTTCTGCATCTATTGAGATAATCATGTGGTTCTTGTCTTTGGTTCTGTTTATATGCTGGATTATGTTTATTGATTTGCGAATGTTGAACCAGCCTTGCATCCCAGGGATGAAGCCCACTTGATCATGGTGGATAAGCTTTTTGATGTGTTGCTGAATCCGGTTTGCCAGTATTTTATTGAGGATTTTTGCATCGATGTTCATCAGGGATATTGGTCTAAAATTCTCTTTTTTTGTTGTGTCTCTGCCAGGCTTTGGTATCAGGATGATGTTGGCCTCATAAAATGAGTTAGGGAGGATTCCCTCTTTTTCTATTGATTGGAATAGTTTCAGAAGGAATGGTACCAACTCCTCCTTGTACCTCTGGTAGAATTCAGCTGTGAATCCATCTGGTCCTGGACTTTTTTTGGTTGGTAGGCTATTAATTATTGCCTCAATTTCAGAGCCTACTATTGGTCTATTCAGGGATTCAACTTCTTCCTGGTTTAGTCTTGGAAGAGTGTAAGTGTCCAGGAAATTATCCATTTCTTCTAGATTTTCCAGTTTATTTGCGTAGAGGTGTTTATAGTATTCTCTGATGGTAGTTTGTATTTCTGTGGGGTCGGTGGTGATATCCCCTTTATCATTTTTAATTGCATCGATTTGATTCTTCTCTCTTTTCTTCTTTATTAGTCTTGCTAGTGGTCTGTCAATTTTGTTGATCTTTTCAAAAAACCAACTCCTGGATTCATTGATTTTTTGGAGGGTTTTTTGTGTCTCTATCTCCTTCAGTTCTGCTCTGATCTTAGTTATTTCTTGCCTTCTGCTAGCTTTCGAATGTGTTTGCTCTTGCTTCTCTAGTTCTTTTAATTGCGATGTTAGAGTGT
This sequence comes from Papio anubis, assembly GCF_008728515.1. Lineage (NCBI taxonomy): Eukaryota > Metazoa > Chordata > Mammalia > Primates > Cercopithecidae > Papio > Papio anubis. Next base: position 69,859,801 of record NC_044986.1, on the reverse strand, counting down.
CAATTTTAGATCTTTCCTGCTTTCTCTTGTGGGCATTTAGTGCTATAAATTTCCCTCTACACACTGCTTTAAATGTGTCCCGGAGATTCTGGTATGTTGTATCTTTGTTCTCATTGGTTTCAAAGAACATCTTTATTTCTGCCTTCATTTCGTTATGTGCCCAATAGTCATTCAGGAGCAGGTTGTTCAGTTTCCATGTAGTTGAGCGGTTTTGATTGAGTTTCTTAGTCCTGAGTTCTAGTTTGATTGCACTGTGGTCTGAGAGACAGTTTGTTATAATTTCTGTTCTTGTACATTTGCTGAGGAGTGATTTACTTCCAATTACGTGGTCAATTTTGGAGTAAGTACGATGTGGTGCTGAGAAGAATGTATATTCTGTTGATTTGGGGTGGAGAGTTCTATAGATGTCTATTAGGTCTGCTTGCTGCAGAGATGAGTTCAATTCCTGGACATCCTTGTTAACTTTCTGTCTCGTTGATCTGTCTAATGTTGACAGTGGAGTGTTGAAGTCTCCCATTATTATTGTATGGGAGTCTAAGTCTCTTTGTAAGTCTCTAAGGACTTGCTTTATGAATCTGGGTGCTCCTGTATTGGGTGCATATATATTTAGGATAGTTAGCTCTTCCTGTTGAATTGATCCCTTTACCATTATGTAATGGCCTTCTTTGTCTCTTTTGATCTTTGATGGTTTAAAGTCTGTTTTATCAGAGACTAGGATTGCAACCCCTGCTTTTTTTTGTTCTCCATTTGCTTGGTAAATCTTCCTCCATCCCTTTATTTTGAGCCTATGTATGTCTCTGCGTGTGAGATGGGTCTCCTGAATACAGCAGACTGATGGGTCTTGACTCTTTATCCAGTTTGCCAGTCTGTGTCTTTTAATTGGAGCATTTAGTCCATTTACATTTAAGGTTAATATTGTTATGTGTGAACTTGATCCTACCATTATGATATTAACTGGTTATTTTGCTCGTTAGTTGATGCAGTTTCTTCCTAGCCTCGATGGTCTTTACATTTTGGCATGTTTTTGCCATGGCTGGTACCGGTTGTTCCTTTCCATGTTTAGTGCTTCCTTCAGGGTCTCTTGTAAGGCAGGCCTAGTGGTGACAAAATCTCTAAGCATTTGCTTATCTGTAAAGGATTTTATTCCTCCTTCACTTATGAAACTTAGTTTGGCTGGATATGAAATTCTGGGTTTAAAATTCTTTTCTTTAAGAATGTTGAATATTGGCCCCCACTCTCTTCTGGCTTGTAGAGTTTCTGCCGAGAGATCTGCTGTTAGTCTGATGGGCTTCCCTTTGTGGGTAACCCGACCTTTCTCTCTGGCTGCCCTTAAGATTTTTTCCTTCATTTCAACTTTGGTGAATCTGGCAATTATGTGTCTTGGAGTTGCTCTTCTCGAGGAGTATCTTTGTGGCGTTCTCTGTATTTCCTGGATTTGAATGTTGGCCTGCCCTACTAGGTTGGGGAAGTTTTCCTGGATGATATCCTGAAGAGTGTTTTCCAACTTGGTTCCATTTTCCCCCTCACTTTCAGGCACCCCAATCAGACGTAGATTTGGTCTTTTTACATAATCCCATACTTCTTGCAGGCTTTGTTCATTTCTTTTTCTTCTTTTTTCTTTTGGTTTCTCTTCTCGCTTCATTTCATTCATTTGATCCTCAATCGCTGATACTCTTTCTTCCAGTTGATCGAGTCGGTTACTGAAGCTTGTGCATTTGTCACATATTTCTCGTGTCATGGTTTTCATCTCTTTCATTTCGTTTATGACCTTCTCTGCATTAATTACTCTAGCCATCAATTCTTCCACTTTTTTTTCAAGATTTTTAGTTTCTTTGTGCTGGGTACGTAATTCCTCCTTTAGCTCTGAGAAATTTGATGGACTGAAGCCTTCTTCTCTCATCTCGTCAAAGTCATTCTCCGTCCAGCTTTGATCCGTTGCTGGCGATGAGCTGCGCTCCTTTGCCGGGGGAGATGCACTCTTATTTTTTGAATTTCCAGCTTTTCTGCCCTGCTTTTTCCCCATCTTTGTGGTTTTATCTGCCTCTGGTCTTTGATGATGGTGATGTACTGATGGGGTTTTGGTGTAGGTGTCCTTCCTGTTTGATAGTTTTCCTTCTAACAGTCAGGACCCTCAGCTGTAGGTCTGCTGGAGATTGCTTGAGGTCCACTCCAGACCCTGTTTGCCTGGGTATCAGCAGCAGAGGCTGCAGAAGATAGAATATTTCTGAACAGCGAGTGTACCTGTCTGATTCTTGCTTTGGAAGCTTCCTCTCAGGGGTGTACTCCACCCTGTGAGGTGTGGGGTGTCAGACTGCCCCTAGTGGGGGATGTCTCCCAGTTAGGCTACTCAGGGGTCAGGGACCCACTTGAGCAGGGAGTCTGTCCCTTCTCAGATCTCAATCTCCGTGTTGGGAGATCCACTGCTCTCTTCAAAGCTGTCAGACAGAGTCGTTTTCGGAAGGAGATATTTTGCTATACAGTTTCATACCTTCTAGATTTTGAATAATATAAATGGATTACCTATTTAAATAAATAGAATTAATATTAGTAATTATGAACAGAGGTGTATCATTACATAGGACCTAGTAAGAAAAATAGATTTTGTGAGTTTAATTGTGAACTTCAAGGTAGTGTAATATATTTAGCAAGAACCTGAAACTAAAAGGGAGAAGAACTATAACTTAATTCCTTCTAGGTTCTTGTAAGGGCTTCTGAAAACAGAAGGTAGAGGTTTTGGCATAAGTAGATTGACATTGACAAAATGTGGTTTTTTACTCACCTTAAGGTTTGATAGCATTATTGTAATTTAATGCAGTCCTATAAATTATGCCAAGAGTACACTTTTATTGTAGACGGGGAGGAAAGAAGAGGTTTTATTTGCCTGTTCCACTCGGATTTCCAAATCGTTCTGTTTTCAGAGATGCTACTGAGTGCCTCTAAAATGTTGATACCCATTTCTTTCCAAAACCCCAAACAGCCCTTGTATGCCACAAGTTTTTAAATATGTAAGGGTAAAGCCAGGGCTCAAATTAACCAAAAATACAACTTAGATACTCCCTGAGTAGCTGCTTCCTGACCTCCCTCCTGTATGGTCCATAGCCATATACTTTGCTGTGGTTCACATCTAGGGTTTTACATTATAAAATAGCACAGTGCTCAAGTGCAGTGGGGGAAGAGACCTCAGATCTCCCCGACCCAGACACTTTGAGGGTAAGATGTAAGAAAATATACATCTGTAGATAATAAAATGTTTTTTGTTTTTTATTTTTATTCTTTCCTGATAACAGGGTCAAGGAAATGATTCCTCCAAGGCCTCCTCTTACCCGTCGGACAGGAGGAGCTCAGAAGGCAAGTGCCAAAGCCAAGATGAAACGATAAGTAATAAGATATTGAGTGCATGCACTTGATAATTGCATGGACTCTTTCATATGTCTTCCAGAGGGGGTGAAAACTTGTTTGAAGCCTTACGTATTTTCATTGCTGGTTCCATTTGTGATCGATGGCATATAGCATACAGTGTTTAATCTTTGGCTGGTAGTCTCTAAGCTGGGAAGAAAAGGGCATTTTACATTTAAAGTATTACTGGGTGTGCTGGCACGCACCTGTAGTCTCAGCTACTAGGGAGGCTGAGGCAGGAGGGTCGCTTGAGGCCAGGAGTTCAAGGGGGAAGTCCCTCGATCATACCACTGCACTCCAGCCTGGGTGACAGAGCGAGACTTTGTCTCTAAAACAAACAAACAAAGTATCATGGGACACAAAACCAAATTCAGTTTTAGACTTCCAATCCATGCTCTTGACCTCTCTGAGGTGTCTACCAGATGTTTTGTGTTTTCTTAGGCAGTGAGTGACTACCACACACAGATCAAGAATATTTCTAGAGCCATTCTAGATGAGTACTACAGAATGTTTGGAAAACAGGTGGCCAAACTGGAGAGTGATATGGATAGTGAAACCTTGGAGGAGCAGAAGTGCCAGCTCAGCTATGAACTTAATTGCTCTGGAAAATACTTTGCTTTCAAAGAACAACTCAAGGTAAAACATTCACTTGTTTAATTACTCCATGGGTTTTTATGGAGCAACTTCTCCACATACTCAGTTCACATTTTCTCCTCTGATTATGTTCAGCTATACTCTTACTTTTCTTGGTTGGGGCAAAGAGCTAAGTTCTCTATGATAGAGTGTCAGGAGAAGCTCCATTCCTGCAGTCTTGGAATAAATTATTACAAATATCCTGAATGAGGGCTTTTAAGAAACTAATTATTTACTTGAGGCTGGGCCAGATTTTGGACCAGATTTCACTGTCACTATAGGAGGCAGAAACTCTGTCTGGTACTGACTCCATAATTAATTCTTCTTGCTTCCCATTCAAATCTCTCTTAAAAAATTAATTTTAGTTTTAAAATTGAAGATGAGACAGTTATCAGAAAGGAGGCTTTAATCATTAGGACTACAGTAGCATGTCTTGAGTTAGGATACATTTAATTACTGGCATTACATTTTACTTTTTAAAATTCAGAATGTATAAACAAAAACAAAAAACTCCAAATCTTTCCCTAATTTATGGAATCACTAAGATTTGAGAAATAGTTAACTTAATAATCATTTATTGAATAATAATGGCTAACATTTATTACATGTTTACTGTTTTCCAGGCATATTTATCAATGCTTCATATTTTACTAATTTAATCCTTATAACAATCCTATAAAGTAGGTGTTGCTCATTTTATAGATGGGAAAATGCAATATTAGTTGGCTAAGGAATTTGTCCAAAGTCACAGAGATAGTAAAGATCAATGTTGGGATTTAAATTCAGGCAGTCTGCCTCCAGAACTCACATTCTTAACTGCTACACTACAGTGCCTTTGTACACACATTTACTATGTGTCCTGCACTGTACTAAACAGATATAAAGAAAGAACACGGAAGTCATAGAGGGAAAAACAACAAATGTTCATGGAAGCAAGAGGGTATTCTCAGCAGGTGGTGTACTCATGTCTCAGTTTGACTCTTGGTTCCACATTTACTAGTTGGGTGACCTTGAAATGTGACTTTATCTCTTTGTGCCTCAGTTTCTTTACCTAGCAACAAGGATGAGGTTAATATTATCACATAAGGTCATTATGATAATTAAATAATATAATGCATAGATTATAAAACCTGGCAATAATGTTACCTTAGTGGGGAAAAAAGAAGCTGTCCTGGCTATAGCAACATGCTGTGTTTATATTTGTACAGCATTTTAAGCTTCTATACTTGTTATCTCTCTTTGGCTTCTCAATCATCTTCTAAAGTAAAATAATAATACCAGAACTACATATCCTCTTAACAAATAGAAAGCTGAGGTACCAAAGTATAAAATAATTTATGAAGTTGTACAGTGGCAGCATTAGAACCAGAATTCCATTCTCTGGATTCTCAGCCCAGCCCTTTCTCCCTTTCCCCTTTGAACCATATGGTCACCATGAGAGACATAATGCCTAAACCTAATGCTCAGATTTTCTTCAGCTTTATGATTCTCTTCATATAGTATGAACTTTGCATTGCTTCAATTAGTGATGATGGTGATGTTAAGGAAAGAAAAAATCATACAGAGTATGTTGATTGGGGGGAATTTGGAGAGCCAATACCACCCACCAAGGGAGAAATCAATCGCCTTCTGAAATTTTGATCAGCTTTAGACCAGAAAGCCCTAGAGAGACCCATGCTATCAGCATAGTGCTGGACTGTATTATCAGATGGGTGATCTATATGTCTTGCAGCATGCTGTGGTAAAGATTGTGAGAGAGAAATACTTGAAGACAACATCATTTGAAAGTCAGGAGGAACTGCAGACATTTATCAGTGAGCTCTATGTGTTCTTAGTAGATCAGATGCATGTGGCCCTAAACCAGGTAAGTGTCAAGAACTGAGAGCACTTTCTTTTCTCTGTAGAGCATCAGAGTCTTCTATGAATGATTCCTTCCTTTGTTTATTCAACAAATATTTATTGAAGTGTCTGCTCTGTGCTAGGCACTGAAAACACAAGGATGAGTAAGAAACTGCCTAAGCCTAATTAGTTTAAGACTAATTTTGGAAAAAAACAAGGAGATATGCTCTTTCACTTTCCTAGAAAAATAAATTTCACAACTTTAAAAAATGTGATGGAATTGTCGAAAACAGATAAAATAGGTTGCATAAATTGTGAAATGAAAATTACCATTCTGTTTATGCTGTGAACAGGTACAATTCTTAATTTTTTATTGAAGATCATAAAAGCAAGAAAAATTATGAGTTTTCAGATATTATACCCAAATGACCGTGACACTTCAAACATGGCTTTTCTGTTTGGTGGTCTGCTGTCCCACCCACTTTTTTGTTTATATTTGTAAGTCTTGCATCTTGCCTTAATTTGCTTATTTTTGTATGTATTCAGGGGTAGTTTATTTGAAACCAGTGACAAAGTTGGAGTCTTTTTGTCCCCTGGTAGTGTCTAACCATCTGTGCCTCCTCAAATTCTTTATTCTATTTGCTTTTTTCTTCCTTGTTTTTCTTCTCTACCACCATCACCTCTTATTTCACTTTGTTCTGTCTTCCTGGAGGAGGGTAGGACAGGAGTGTCCAGCATCAAAGGATTAAGAGAACAGTCCTGCCTTGGGCATGGATGATTTGATTTGAAAAGCAATTGAGAGTAGAGCTTGAGAAAAAGAAGTTTTGACTTTTTCCTCACTAGTAGTTGGGAACAATACATTGAATTATTTTACACTGAGGTATAATACGATCGGGTTTACATTTGCTAAAACACTCTGATAGCACTATGGAGGATGAGTTAGAGGTGACAAAACTGTGATATTAGTTGATTATTGCATAATAAGGAGGAAAAAGTTTAAGTTAAGTTTCAATGGGTGATTGATACCATTCAGTACTTCTTGGTTGATACTAAAAAGAAAAGAAAAACATTAACCAGGACATGGAAAGCAATTATGAGTAAATTTGGTGGGAGGCAGATGGTACTGAATTCACTTTTGAACATAGGCTCTAGTGGGGTTTTGCCCAAGATAGAGATCTGAGCTAGAGATCAGATCTGGGGAGCCATGATATATGGATGCTATGGTCATAGATGAGCTGCCTGAGAAAAACATGAGAGAAGACAGCTGGCAGTAGAACCCTAGGAAATAACAACATTTAAGGAATGAATGAAAAATTGAAGGAGACAAGTGGGACTGTTAAAGAGGCAAAGAGCCAGAGACAATGGTGTCACAGAAGCCAAAGGAAAAGAATTTTAAAGAAAAGTAGTCAACATTGTCAAATCCTCCTAGGAATTCAAGAAAAACAAACTGAAGTCTTCATTGGATTTGACAATAAGGAAGTTATTGTTAACCTTTACATAGCAGTATTATTGGGCTAATGGGGGGATTCAAATTATAATGAATTGAGGAGTAAATGAGCAATCAAGAAACAGATGAATATAAATTCAAGTTGGATGATGAAGGAAAAAAGTGGAAAAGTAGTAGCTAGAAGTTATAGGGATTTTCTTCCCTTCCTCCCTTCCTTCCTCCCTCCCTCCCTCCCTCCCTCCCCTTCCTTCCTTCCTTCCTCCCTCCCTCCCTCTCCTCCCTCCCTCTCCTCCCTTCCTCCCTCCCTTCCTCCCTCCCTCCCTCTCCTCCCTTCCTCTCTTTCTCCCTTCCTCTCTTTCTCCCTTTCTCTCTTTCTCGCCCAGGCTGGAGTGCAGCAGTGCAATTGTGGCTCACTATAGCCTCAACTTTCCAGGCTCAAGCAATCCTGCCACCTCAGCCCCTCAAGTAGTTGGGACTATAGGTGCACACCACGCCTAGCTAATTTTTCTATTTTTTTTGTAGAAATGGGGTTTCACCGTGTTGCCCAGACTGGTCTCGAACTCTTGAACTCAAGCGATCCACCAGCCATGGCCTTCCAAAGTGCTGGGATTATAGGCATGAGCCACCCGCTCCTGGCCTGGGATTTTCTTTTTAAGATGAAAAAGACTTGAGCACATGCACAGGTTTGGGAAAAAGTCAGCACAGTGGGAGAAGCTGAAAATTGAGGAAAGAGGGGATAATTGATGGCAGGCTCAGGGTATACACCTGGGAAAGGGCCAAGACTTTAAATGGAAGGATTAACTTTGAAACAGAGAAGGCTGCAACACTTCTTTCTCTGAGACTGAAAAGAAAGTGATACAATAGATCCAGAAATAAATAATTTAGCTAGGGAGTGTAATAGTTGAGGGATTTCTTACTTAATGATTTCTATTATCTCTGTGAAGTAAGGTGTTTACTGAAAGTGAAGGGGATGAGGATTGAATGAAAAACTTGAAGAAAGAGAAGAAAACTTAGATACTGCGTAGCATTATGGAATATGCTGCTAAGCAAAGACAAATACATAGATTACTAAGGGTATTAAAGGTCTCCAGCTAAGACTGAATGCCACAAGAGTTTGTGGCAGCTTAGATACCAGTCTCTGTGTCTATGCAGTTTTCCTTAGGACCAGTTAGCTGCTCTTGTTTTAGAATGAAGAAGTCAGATTGCATGATTGTTTTAATTTGAGAATTTTCAGGACAAATGCAGGAGAGGGACAAGGATGCCTGAGATGAAAGTATGCTGGTGAGAGAGTAGCCTGAGTGGGTAATCATGAGGTTCAGGCTGATCCATTTGGGAAGTGATGAGCTTATTGGAACTGAAGGAAATAAAGTCAGCAGTTTCCAGTGCGCTAAGTAACAAAAAGGTGGAAGACAAGACGTGGAATGTTGGATCTGGGAGTGGGATATTAGAGTATTCTGTTTTGGGTGCAGAAGTGCATTGCTGCAAGGATTTGGGGCTCAAGATAATCAAAACTAAAAAGAACAGGACAAAAGCATTAATCAATGGTCGGAAACTCCTCTTTGGCCTATCTCAAATTTGGCTTTACTGTCCACATTTCTTAGCAGTTGTCCTTATTAAAGTCACTGATGTTATTTTGACTTCTAATTAAATAATTTTGTGGACTCTTTCTTGACCATAGCTTCTGACTCAGGAGATTCCTAATTACACCAGACCTGCTCTCCCAATCTGTGTGTGTAGGATATATTCTTTTTCTGGTTTTCCTCCTACCTTTTTGTTTCCTTTGAAGGATCTATCAGTCCATATTTCTTAATAAAACTATAGATTTGTCTTCTAAAGCTTTACCCTTAATATCCTGTTTTCTTCACATTTAAAGACCCTAGCCAGGGCTTGCCAACCTTTTTCATGTCATGATGCAAAAAAAAAAAAGATAATATTTGTCATATACACTAGAGAAAATGAAGGAAGCTGTTTGAGTTCAGAGGTGACCTGCACAGGGACTATGAATGCCCTGAGGGTTGAGGCAGTCATTTCTGCCCTAAGCAATTTTTACTTACTTCCATGAGTTCAGACTGTTGGTATTCAGATACCTGAGCTTCTCTTTCACCCTTGACATTTCTCTCCTGGTTCACTCTTATTCTTTTACTTTTTTGGCAAGACTGTCATTATAGATGTCAATCAGTATCATTTTAGATGTCATGACTGGATCTCATATTGGATTTATGCTTATGAAATCTCTGTACTTGTAATTGTTTCATTTTTGTCTACCTAACATCTTGACGTTGACAAGACCATGCCAGATGATGTCCAAGGCACTATTGCAACCATTTTTACAAGCAGTGAACAGCTTCGACTCTTTGCATTTGAAGCAGAAGTCAATGAGAACTTTGAGATGGCAGCAGCATATTATAAAGAGGTAATTAAACATCTTCACAGTGATTGCTAGTATTATTTGTGAAATATGGGCATAATAAATAGTCATTTTTGATTGTTTAAAATCCAACTTGATGGGTGAAAGTGTAGACACATAGAACAATAAAATAGAGTCCAAAAATAGGCCCCCACAAATAAGGTCATTCAACTTTTGACAAAAGAAATTCAATGGAGAAAGGATAGTCTTTTCAGTAAATAGTGTTAGAACAATTGCAAAAAGTAAAATAAACCTCAACCTTAAACATTTTACAAAAATCAACTCCAAATGGAACATATATCTAAATGTAAAACGTAAAACTATAACACTTTTAGAAGAAACATAGGACAGAATCTTGACCTGGAATCAGGAAGAGTTCTTAGACATGACACCGAAACATGATCGATCAAAGAAAAATGTGATAAAATGGAATTTCATCAAAGTTGAAAATGTTTGCTCTATGGAGGTCATAAGAGAAAGAAAAGAAAAAGTACAGATTAGGAGAAAATATTTATAAAACATATATATCACAAAGGATTTGTATCCAGAATATAAAGCACTCTCAAAACTCAAAAATATTTGTACATAAGCGTTCGTATGAGTACCTATTTTTAATTATTTTGGCTATATACTTACGAATGAAATTGCTGGGACATACAGTAATTCTGTGTTTAACTTTTTGAGAATTTTGAGGCATTTCACTGGGATTTTTATAGGGATTGCCTTGTATCTGCAGCTTGCTTTGGATAGGATTGGCATCTTAACAATATTAAGTCATCCAATCCATGAACATGGAATGTCTTTACATTTATTTATGTCTTTTTAAATTTCTTTAAGCAATTTTTATAGTTTTCACTCATCATGAAGTGAATTTTTCAGATTTGTAGATAAACTTATATTTGCCATCTGAAGATTAATGCAGAAATTATTATATATGGTTGATATACAATACAATGAATCTTTAGGCTCCCAAGGTGAGTTTAAAGTGACCAGAATACTGACACTAGGAATAAATAGCTTGATGATTCAAATTTTTAATTATATTAATACTTTTTTCAACCACCTACTAAAGGCCAGAACAGCGATTGCGCTAGGCGTTTGAGATTCAGTGATAAGCAAAAAAGAAGTCACAACCTCTGCTTTCATAGAACTTACAGTATTTATCATGTTTACCATGTGATGTTGTATGCATAAAAATAGGACATAGTATCACAAATAATCTTGGCTCTCCTGATGCATAGAGATTGGTCCGTGAGCCCCAGAATCTGGATCACTGGTTGGACTATGGTGCCTTCTGCCTCCTAACTGAAGACAACATCAAAGCACAAGAGTGTTTTCGGAAAGCCCTTTCCCTCAACCAGAGTCATATCCACAGGTATAGGTGGAAAGGAGATGAGGAATCAGTGGGAAGGAACAGATAAGTTTCTACATGAAATTGTCTTGGTTCCATAAATGTGACATGGGACCATGTTGTTAATCATGTTGGTGATCTTTTCTCAGCTTGTTGCTGTGTGGTGTCCTGGCTGTCCTGTTGGAGAACTATGAGCAAGCAGAAATTTTCTTTGAGGATGCTACTTGCTTGGAACCAACTAATGTTGTAGCCTGGACTTTACTTGGTAGATATTTTCCTGTAATCTGAATGTGTTTTCTCCCCATTATAAGATTCTCCCTTTTTCCTTTCTCTTCTTCAGTGGCTCATCATGTAGTTCTTAAACTTTGGTAAAATATGGAAAAAATAAGTGAAATACAATTCTTTAGTATATGATAGTGGGGAAATAGTCATATTTATTTCAACATTTTTCTTTCCCCAGGTTTGTACTATGAAATTCAAAACAATGATATTCGAATGGAAATGGCATTTCATGAGGCCTCCAAACAGCTTCAGGCACAGATGCTTCAGGCACAAGTAACAAAGCAAAAGAGCGCTGGTGTTGTGGAAGACATTGAGGAAAGAGGGAAGAGAGAATCTAGTTTAGGCCCTTGGGGAATCACAAATGGTTCTGCAACAGCAATCAAGGTGGAAGCCCCAGCAGGTAGGGCCAGGGAATAGAGGTGATGAGTGGCTATTAGAAAAATTACTGCCAGGTGTGGTGGCTCACACCTGTAGTCCTAGCAACCTGGGAGGCTAAGATGGGAGGATCACTTGAACCCAGGAGTTCAAGGTTGCAGTGAGCTGTGATCATGCCACTGCACTCTAACTTGAGTGACCAAGATCCCATCTCTAAAACAAAATTTAAAAAATAAAAAGAAAAGTACTGGCCTTAAGAACAGAAGCTGGCACATGGTAGGCACTCCGTAAATATTTGTCAGATGAATGAATACATGGAGTTTAAGTTATTTCAGCGATACCAGGAAAAACTCTTAACTTCTAAATATTTCCTCATTCATATGATTAGTGATCTGAAGCTTCTACTATTGAGATTCAATTGTTTTAATCTTAGAGAATTTACTGTCTTTAAAAGGAGTACCATTCTAACAGAGTAAATTTAATTTTCCCCCCCTCACTTTTCTCTCTACCACATGAAGTCCCTCTCTTACGATTCTCAAATGTATTTATCTACTCCCTTTCCCCCACTGTTCTGTGATTCTCTTTTCTTCCACTTTAAGATATCGCCTTTCTAATGTGTGGTTTGTGTGTTTTTGTTTGTGTGTTCCTTGCATGTGTGCATTATTATTTTGTGTGCCTACGTTTTTTAACAGTTTGAGGTGTAACTGACATTTCAAAAATTGCACATATTTAATATGTACAATTTGATAAATTTTGACATATGTGCACAATCAAGAAAACATCACCACAATCAACATAGTGAACATATTCATTGTCCCTGAAACTTTCCTCATGCCCAGTTGTGGGCATCTCTTTCTCCTGCTCCCATTTCCAGACAACTACTGATGTGCTTTCTATTACCATAGATAAGTTTGCATTTTCTAGAATTTTTGAATTCTAGAAAACACCTGGAATTTTCTAGAATTTCCAGAATTAAATAGAATCACGCAGTATGTACTCTTTTTTATCTAAGCATAATTACTTTGAGATTTAAACATGTTGTTGCTTGTATCAATACTTCATACCTTTTTATTGCTAAGTAGTATTCCGTTGTATGGATATACCACAATTAGTTCATCCATTCACCTGTTGATAGATATCTGTGTTGTTTTTAGTTGGGAACTATTAAAATAAAAGTGCTATGGACATTCATCTACAAGTCTTTTTTTTTTTTGGGATGGAGTCTTGCTTTGTCACCCAGGCTGGAGTGCTGTGGTGCAATCTTGGCTCACTTCAACCTCTGCCTCCCAGGTTCAACCAATCCTCCTGCCTCAGCCTCCCAAGTCGCTGGAACTACAGATATGTGCTGCCACACCTGGCTCATTTTGTGTTTTTAGTAGAGACAGGGTTTCACCATGTTGCCCAGGCTGGCCTCAAATGCCTGACCTCAGGCAATCTGCCTGCCTTGGCCTCCCTAAGTGCTGGGATTATAGGCATGAGCCACCACGCCCAGCCTCTTGTTATTTTTAATATGGATTTTGTTAGTAATTATTTACCCCATTCAACTTGCATTTTGTTTATTTGCATCCTCTGCCTTTTTCTCTTGGTAAGTCTTGACAAAGGCCTAACATAATCTTTTCAAAGAACCAGCTTTGGTTTTGTTACTCTTCTCTATATATGTTCTTTAAATCATTGATTTATGCTTCTAAAGTTTAAATGTTTCTCTTTATTTTTTTGAGTTTGAAATGTTACTCTTTTTCAGTTTATGTTCATCATCTTTATGTACTCATATCAATTTTTTGTTGTAAAATCAATTCTATTAGCCTGAATTTAATGTAAAATAGAGCCTGAGTCAAGAATTTAATGCTAATACTTTAATTAGAAGAGTTAATTTCAGTACAGGCAGAGTGAAGAAAAAATGGTATGAGAGGCAACAAAGGCTATGAACCAATATAAGGTGACACCTTATGTCTACATTAGCCATTTCATTATGATAAACTGCAAAGAATGCAACTGGTTGCTTTGCAGGTAAACTTGCTCAGTCTTATGGGACATCTCCAAGCATTCAGGCTATACAGGGAAACCATGAATCTGAATAATATGGGAGGGAAGAAGGAAGGAGAATCTGTTCTTTTGTCTCTTCTCTTCCGTTGGTCAAAATTAATCAACTGTGGAGTTAATTGCACCCATACTTCTAAGTTTTATAGTCTGGTCCTCTTGGTACCTGCTTGGGAAGTCATATGCCATACCCTAAAGTATAGAATTTTGTCCCATCCAGAAGTGGTGAGAAGAGCCAGGAACTCAGATTATGTGACTGGTTGAACTAACTGTCCAACCAAGGGGTCGGGGAGGGCCTGGCTCTCTTTGGTGAAGAAATAAGTAGCTCCTAGGTAGTAGGCCTCCATGAACCCAAGTGCTGGCAGTCAGCCTTATCAGCAGGACTGTGACTGGGCCTCTCATAGAGAAGCAGTTGCCAAAGTGCCTGATACAGAGCATGTACCTGAGGGTCCAGAAGACTATGGCATTGACAGAACCTGAGATATATTAGACAGGTAAGACACATCAATATCAATGTTTATATTATTATTTCTATAAACATACTGTTCTCTGCTGAGCCACTTTCTGTATTTTTTTGTTCTTTTATAGCTTTATTTTTCCAAGAACTAATAATTGCCTAATTTATTCAGAAAACTTAGAGTTCTGTGTTCCTTTTGCCTTCTTCCCCACATGCTTCAAAAGTATTGTCAAGTGCCCATCCATATTTTCGATATGTTTGGCCGGGCACGGTGTCTCACACCTATAATCCCAGCACTTTGGGAGGCCGAGGCGGGTGGATCACCTGAGGTCAGGGGTTCAAGACCAGCTTGGCCGATATGGCGAAACCCATCTCTACTAAAAAAACAAAAATTAGCTGGGTGTAGTGGCGAGCACCTGTAGTCCCAGCAACTCCTGCTGAGGCAGGAGAATCGCTTGAACCTGGGAGGCGGAGGTTACAGTGAGCTGAGATTGCACCACTACACTCCAGCCTGGGTAACAGAGCAAGACTCCATCTCAGAAAAATAGATAGATAGATAGATAGATAGATAGATAGATAGATAGATAGATAGAGAGATACGTTAAAATGCATCAGTCCATTTTTCCCCCCTAGAGATACTTCTTCCTCCAAAGCCTTCTATCTTCCTTCTTCAATTCTGAGTGCTTACCCTCTAGGCCTGATGGGTAACTCTTCTCCTGGGACGTTCCTTTGCTGTGATTCTGAAAATCTCCTTTAACTTCAAGATGCATCGTTTCTTGGATTCTGTGCCTTCCTCTTTCATACTTTGCTTCCTCATTTTGGTGGAGCACATCCTCCAGTAGCTTCCTAAGAAAAGTATGAGTAATAAACATATTGAGGCCATGCATGCATAAAATAAGTTTATTCTACAATACACATTAATAAATAGTAAAATAGAAAAAATATATTTGCCTCTATCACCTAGGATTAACAATATTTTCTTACATAATCAAAGGATCTTTTTTTCATACACATAAAAATGTAGTCATGTACCACATAACGTTTCAGTCAATGATGAATCACGTGTGTGACAGTGGTCCCGTGATATTATAATACTGTATTTTTACTGTACCTTTTCTATGTTTAGATACACAAATACTTACCATTGTATTATAGTTGCCTCCAGTATTCAGTACAGTAACAGCCTGTACAGATTTGTAGTGCAGGAGCAATAGGCTCTGAAATTCCCATTTCATCACTTTTATTATAGTTTACTGTTCTGATTAAATTCTTAATCTGATCTTTATTTTCTTGATCACAGTGACTATTGTTGGGAACAGGCCTCCAAATCTGGCCATAAACTGGCCCCAAAACTGGCCATAAACAAAATCTCTGCAGCACTGTAAAAGGTTTGTGATGGCCATGACGCCCCACCCTGAAGGCTGTGGGTTTACCAGAATGAGGGCAAGGAACACCTGGCCCACCCAAGGTGGAAAACCACTTAAGGCATTCTTAAACCACAAACAATAGCATGAGTGATCTGTGCCTTAAGGACATGTTTCTGCTGCAGATAACTAGCCAGAGCCCATGCCTTTGTTTCCCCTAAGGCATACTTTTAGTGAATCCATAATCTATAGAAACAATGCTTATCACTGGCTTGCTGTCAATATATATGTGGGTAAAACTATTCAAGGCTCTCAGCTCTGAAGGCTGTCAGCCCCAATTTCCCACTCCATACTCAATATCTCTGTGTGTGTGTGTGTCTTTAATTCGTCTAGTGCCGCTGGGTTAGGGTCTCCATGACCAAGCTGGCCTTGGCAACTGTAAAGTTTGTGTCACCACCTCCTGTGACACTACTTATATTTTCTCTCCTTTTTATTTGTTTTGGTTCATATTGTCAGGTATCCTTGTGTGTCTGGTTATTTTTAAATCATATATAGGACACTCTGTTGGTAAACTAATTCAGTTTGAGGGATCAAGAGGATTTGAAGATGACTTATAATTCCTGTGAAGGCCTATTTCAGTTTCATCCTTTAGAGTGTAGCTCTTTGGTGTCTCAACTCAAATTCCTTTTGGTGGTCATTGTCTACCAGTGTCTGCCATACACATCCTTGAGAGTCAATCAAAAGTAAAGTGGAGCCTGCCAGACTCCCAGTGTCACGCTTGAGACTCGTATACCCCTGCAAGAAAATATAGTTTCAGGCCGGGCGCAGTGGCTCATGCCTGTAATCCCAGCACTTTCGGAGGCTGAGATGAGTGAATCACCTGAGGTCAGGAGTTCGATACCAGACTGGGGGAAACCCCATCTCTACTAAAAATATAAAAACTAGCCAGGCATGGTGGTGGCCGCCTGTAATCCCAGATACTTGGGAGTCTGAGGCAGGAGAATTGCTTGAACCCAGGAGATGGAGGTTGCAGTGAGCCAACACAGTGCCACTGCATTCCAGCCTCAGCGACAGAGTGAGAGTCCATCTCAAAAAGAAAAAAAAAAGTGTAGTTTCAAATGATGAGCTGAAACCCTGGGTTTCTGCATTTCCTAGATTTGAGCTTAGAGAGTCTATCTGGTTAGCTCTCTGGTATATTCAAGCATGTTTTTAAAACATATATTTTGTTCACCTTTTCTGGTTGCCCTCAGTGGGAAATTGGTCTGAATGACCCAGTCAATAATTGCCAGAAGCAGAAGTCCTTCCCATCTACTTTTCTGTCCTTCAAAGGTTTTTTGATATTTCTTGTAGTTGATTTTTCCTCTGCTGTTTTCTTCATCTTTGTAGTTTTATACATTTTAAATTCTCATTTTAGTGAGATTTTCGAAATAAGAATAAGGAAATATATATATGTAACCTATCTACCCTGTTTAACCGTAAGTCTCCATCTTCTTCATCTAGACTCATAGCCCAACACATTCTTCTGTTGGTAATTCAAAATAGCCCAATCTCTTGCCTGCCTTCATTTAACCCAATATTGTATTTCTCTACTTCCATATATCACTAATGGAGCAATGTACATGTGTTCCATTTAATTTGTCTCAGTTTCTTATGTATCTAATTTACCTACCTCTTGTAATTTAGTTTCCATTCTATCAGTGGAAGTCACATTTATAAGACTAATGTTCTATTTGCAGTAATGGAAGCAGCATGAAGTGGTGTGGCAAACTCTCTTACAAGGTGCAAGTATAAAATATTTTTTAAAACAGTAATTTGAAAGTGGGCCATCTGGTCTCTGTCATAAGTAATCAACTCTGCTACTGTAATGTGAAAGCAGTCATAGACAATGCATTTAAAAATGGATGTGATTGTGTCCTAAAACAACTTTTTTTTATACATATAGGTGGCAGGCCAGATATGGCCCGTAGGCTATAGTTTGCAGCTCTGTCTTAACAGGAACCACTAAAAAACAAACCACAGTTAGATATTGTTTCACGTGTCCGTGTGAGGAGATCACCAAACAGGTTTTGTGTGAGCAACATGGCTGTTTGTTTCACCTGGGTGCAAGCGGACTGAGTCCGAAAAAGGAGTCAGCAAAGGGTGGTGGGCTTATCATTGGTTCTTATAGGTTTTGGGTTAGGCAGTGAAGTTAAGAGCAATGTTTTTGGGGCAGGGGGTGGATCTCACAAAGTACATTCTCAAGGGTGGGGAGAATTATGAAGAACCCTTTTACGAGTAGGGGAGATTACAAAGTACGTTGATCAGTTAGGGTGGGGCAGAAACAAATCACAATGGTGGAATGTCATCAGTTAAGGCTATTTTCACTTCTGTGGATCTTCAGTTGCTTCAGGCCATCTGGATGTATACGTGCAGGTCACTGGGGATATGATGGATTAGCTTGGGCTCAGAGGCCTGACATTCCTGTCTTCTTATATTAATAAGAAAAATAAAACAAAATACTGGTAAAGTGTTGGGGCAGCGAAAATTTTTGGGGGTGGTATGGAGAGATAATGGGCGATGTTTCTCAGGGCTGCTTCAAGTGGGATTGGGGCGGCGTGGGTACCTACAGTGGGAGAGATTCAACTGAAGATTTTGAGGTTAAGGAGTGATATTGTGGGGTTATTAGAAGGAGCATTTGTCATATAGAATTATTGGTGATGGCCTGGATGCAGTTTTTGTATGAATTAAAAAACTAAACAAAAGACAAGGTCTGAATAAGGAGAAAAACAGGTATTAAAGGACTAAGAATTGGGAGTACCCAGGACATCTAATTACAGAGTGTCAAAGGGGGTTCAGTGTAATTATTTGCTTGGTTGGCGAGTTTTTGGGCTCTATCCTTGAGTTTGTTTTTTTTTTTTTTTTTTAATGTTGTCATATACCAGGCCAGACTGATTTAGGTAAAAACAACACTCTTCATTTAAAAATATACAGAGTCCTCTTTTTTTTTAGCAGTAAGTAAGTCAAGGCCTCGATGATTTTGGAGGAAAGAGAAATGCAAAGCCAGCAATTGTTTGTTAAAGGATTAGAAACGGCTAGGAGAGAGTAACTGAGATTGATAGTGTGGTGGAGACAGCTGGGGAGAGGTAGATGGTGGCATAAGAACAGGAATGAGAATAAGGGTAAGTATAAAAATAAAGAATAGCCAGGCACGGTGGCTCACGCCTGTAATCCCAGCACTCTGGGAGGCCGAGGTGGGCGAATCACGAGGTCAGGAGATCAAGACCATTCTGGCTAACACGGTGAAACCCCGTCTCTACTAAAAATACAAAAAATTAGCTGGGCATGGTGGTGGGCGCCTGTAGTCCCAGCTACTCAGGAGGCTGATGCAGGAGAATGGTGTGAACCTGGGAGGTGGAGCTTGCAGCGAGCCAAGATTGGGCCATTGCACTCTAGCCTGGGTGACAGAGTGAGACTGCATCTCAAAAAAAAAAAAAAAAAAAAAGTAAAGAATAGGACTTCATCAGGGTGAAAGTATTGGAGTGTACTTTGTTACTGAAGATCTTCTATCCACTTAAAGAGAGACTTAAGGGTGGCAGTTTGAGGTAAAACCAGGGGCCGCTAAATACCAAGAGCCTGAGAAACTGCTTGGGTGATTTGACTGATAGAGTCCAGTCCGTTATCGGACTGTATAGAGGTGGGAAGTCCAAACCAAGGAATTATGTCTGACAGAAGGGAAGAAATGACCACGATGGCCTTCTCAGACCCTGTGGGAAAGGCCTCTACCTATCCAGTGAAAGTGTCTACCCAGACCAAGTATTTTAGTTTCCTGACTCTGGGCATGTGAGTAGAACCAATTTGCCAGTCCTGGGCAGGGGCAAATCCCTGAGCTTGATGTGTAGGGAAGGGAGGGGGCCTGAATAATCCCTGAGGAGTAGTAGAATAGCAGATGGAACACTGAGAAGTGATTTCCTTGAGGACAGATTTCCACGATGGAAAGGAAATGAGAGGTTCTAAGAGGCAGGCTACCGGCTTGTAACCTACATGGAAGAGGTTATGAAATGACGACAGAATAGAATGGAAGGATATATTTTCCTTGGCCCAAGAACCATCTGCCTTGTATGGGAAAAGATGGGTGGAAGTTTCAGCGGGGGAGTAGGTGGGAGTGGCTGGATGAGAAGGAGAAAAACTGCCATGAGGGATAGAAGTTGGAACGCTAGCTGCTTTTTTAGCTACCTTATCAGCATAAGCGTTTCCCTGAGAGATGGGATCTGATGCCTTTTGATGGCCCTTGCTGTGTATGGACCTTTGGAAGTAAAGAGGCCTGGAGAAGAGTTTTTATTAAAGAGGCATTAATGATGGAGGACCCTTGCGAAGTGAGGAAACCTTTCAGCCCATAAAACAGCATGGTGGTGCAGGATATGGGGTCAGTATAAACATTGACGTGTAGTCCTTTTACAAGAGTGGGGGCCCAAATTAAGGCAATGAGTTCGGCTTGTTGAGAGGTAGTGGAGGGGGATAGAGCAGTAGCCTCAATGATAGATGTGGAAGATATTATAGCATAGCCTGCCTTTGCTGGTATGTGGCGATTAGGCCTGGTGGAACTGCCATCAATAAACCAAGTGTGATCAGGTGAGGAACAGGAAAGAAGGAAATATGGGGAAATGGAGTCAATGCCAGGTGGATCAGAGAGATACAGTCATGGAGGTCAGGTGTGGTATTAGGAATAATGTGGGAGGCTGGATTGAAGTCTGGGCCAGGAACAATGGTAATTGTGGGAGACTCAACAAAGATTGAGTATAGCTGAAGGAGCCGGGGAGCAGAAAGTATGTGTCAGGTGTGAGGAAGTTATGAGAACTGTAGAGAGTGAGTTGAGCATAGTTTGTGATTTTGAGGGCCTCTAAAGTATTAGGGTGGCAGCAGCCATCACATGCAGACATGCGGGCTAGGCTAAAACAGTAAGATCAAGTTGTTTGGACAGAAAGGCGACAGGGCACGGTCCTGGCTCTTGTGTAAGAACTTCAACCACACAGCCCTGCACTTTGGCTATGTGTAATGAAAAGGGGTTGGGATGAGTTAGGGAGAGCTAGTGTTGGGGCAGCCTCTAGGGCTGTTTTTAAGGAACGGAAAGAAGAGTGCGGAAAGGATTTAGGATCTATAGGGTCAGCTAGGTTTGCTTTTGTGAGTTTACATAATGGTTTAGTCAGGATGGTAAAACTAGGTATCCAAAGGTGGAAGTACCTAACCATGCCTAGGAAGGAAAGGAGTCCATCAGGGTTGTCTGAGTATTTACCTAGGTCTGTTGTAATTTGTTTTAAGTCTGAGAGAGAAGACCGTACGTGCACTCTGGCTGGGCCGAATTCTCCTCCTCCCACTGCTTGGAGGGGGCATAATCGGGGAATATTGGAACTCTGGTTCATTGTTTACCCCTTTGTCTATCCCCTCATTATTTACCCCTTTTTGACCGAATGGGTTGAAGAGGGGTCCTTATTAGTTGGGGAAGGAGTCAGGGGGGCCCTGGGGAAGGGAGGTAGACTCTGCGGGCTTCCTGTAGGGCATAAATCACACTTTTTACATAATTGCGAATTTTCTCTTAATGAAAAGAAAGTTTGTACATATGGCACTTCACTCCATGTGTCTTCTTTTCTACAAAAGAGATCTAACTGTAAGATGGTGTTATAATTTATACTTCCCTCAGGTGGCCAGGTTTCTCCCCCTTGAAGAGGATATTGTGGCCAGGCGGTACTGCAGAAGAATATAAGTCATTTCTTTCTTAGCATCTGAGGGTCAAGTTGGTCCCAATTCTCCAGAATACATCTTAGGGGCGTTTTTGCCTTGGGGGGAACATTTCCCATCTGAAAAAAGAACATAGGGATGCCAGCACCCCTAGTCATTTTCCGATGAGCATTAGCCATAGAGCGTCCTCTATGGTCCTAATGCTTATTCCTTTCCAGGGTGCATAACCACCCAGGGACCTCTGGTTATCGGATTAGTTATGCTCACCGATGTAGCAGTCCTGCACCTGTTTTCTCGCCTCTCTTAACCACAAAAAAAGGGATTCAGGCTGCTGGATTCTAGTGGTCCTTTACCAGCGTGCCCAACATTGCCATTGCACTCAGGGGTGAGTTCCTTTCCAGGGTGCGTAACCACCCATGGACCTCTGCTTATCGGATTAGTTACGCTTCCCGATGTAGCCATCCTGCACCTGTTTTCCCGCCTTGACCACAAAGAAAGGGGTCTGGGCTGCTGGATTCTGGTGGTCCCTTACCAGCATGTCCAATATTGCCTGTGCACTCAGGGTGACTCCTAGAGCTGAACTGGGCTCCTGAGTATTTCATAACAAACCAACTGCCCCATCAAGATGCATTCCTATAAACAACAGTTCTTATGCAAATTCATTTCAGAGAGGGTGTAGCTAACCTTTTGAGTCAGGATTGAGATAGTCTTTTGATTCTATAAGTGCTTTAAGGCTTGGCTGAGTGCAAACAGCTCGCACATTTGAGAAGACCAATTATTAGGCAATTTTTTAACTCTGCTTCCACAGGAGTCTCCATATCAATTACTAAATACCCATTGGGGTTTTTTCTCAATCACCTGGGAGGAACCATCTATCATCCTGTCCTGAAGGGAGCTCCTCCTAGGTCTGGTCGACATTGTATGGTAATTAAGATTTAAATCCTGTTGTTTCCTAGAAGGGGTTCGGGTTTGGGAGATGCACCGGACACAGTCAGCAGGGAGAGCATGTGTGTTTTCATGAAGAATTATGTCAAGCTAGGTAATGGATGAGGAAGAAATTTGGGCTTGACTGAAGTAATGGGGGCTGTCCATGAAGCCTTGCAGCAGTACAGCCCAGGTAATTTGCTGAGCCTGATGGGTGTAAGGGTCAGTCTCCAAGTGAAAGCAAAGAGAGGCTGGGACGAGGGGTGCAGGGGAATAGTGAAAAAAGCATCTTTAAGATCAAGAATGGAGTAGTGAGTTGTGGAGGAATGTATTGAGGACAAAAGAGTACATGGGTTGGGCACCACAGGGTGGATAGGCAAAATAATTTGGTATAGACAAATTCAAAGTGCCACTCTCTGGCCACTTGGAACAACTGTCGAGTTTGTGCTGGGGCCAAGCGGTATTGCAGAAGAAAATAAGATGGTTAGATTTTAGGTCAGGCGAGAGTTGAAGAGGTTTTAAGTTCTCAAGAACACAGGGTAAGGGAGAAGAAGGAGGAATGGAGGGTGGAAGGTTGCCCATAGTGAAGGACGCAAGTTTTAAGGGAAGGGTAGAGACGCGGAGAAGGGGGTGGGGAGCAGCCCTGGGCTGCAAGGTGGGTGAGCAGCCAAAGCAGGCCTCCCCGCAATTCACTTGCCACCAACGGAACGTGGGTGAATGATCAAGGCAGGCGTCCCCGTGGAGATCAGACACCAATGGAACATGGGTGAATAATCAGAGAGGCGTCCCGCAATGATTTAACACCAAGGGAAGGCTGCCTTCCCGAGTTCGTGACCAGCGCCGGAGTTTTGGGTCCACGGATAAAACATGTCTCCTTTGTCTCTACCAGAAAATGAAACGAATTGAAATTAACAGGAGAGAGAGATTGAAGGGTGGCACCAAGATTGAAAGGAGAAAGAGGTTGAGGGATAGTGACAGAGGTTGGAGAAGAGTAAAAAGAGGCCGCTTACCCGATTTAAAATTGGTGAGATGTTCCTTGGGCTAGTTGGTCTGAGGACCCGAGGTCGTAGGTGGATCTCTTCACGGAGTGATGAGGACAGCAGACTGGTCTCCTGAAGGAGTCCGGCTGACCTGGGTCTTCGGCACCAAATGTTTCACACGTCCGTGTGAAGAGATCACCAAACAGGCTTTGTGTGAGCAACATGGCTGTTTATTTCACCTGGGTGCAAGCGGGCTGAGTCCGAAAAAGGAGTCAGCAAAGGGTAGTGGGCTTATCATTGGTTCTTATAGGTTTTGGGGGCAGGGGTGGATCGTACAAAGTACATTCTCAAGGGTGGGGAGAATTATAAAGAACCCTCTTAAGGGTAGGGGAGATTACAAAGTACATTGATCAGTTAGGGTGGAGCAGAAACAAATCACAATGGTGGAATGTTATCAGTTAAGGCTATTTTCACTTCTGTGGATCTTCAGTTGCTTCAGGCCATCTGGATGTATACGTGCAGGTCACTGGGGATATGATGGATTAGCTTGGGCTCAGAGGCCTGACAGATATACTCTAATACACTATAGATAAGTCAAAATGGGATACTAAAAAATGTTCACATAATTCACAGAAGGCAGAAAAAGGAAAATAGTAGAATAAAAAGCAGAGAGAACAAATAGAAAACAAATAATAAAATGGCAAACTTAAACCCTAATATAGATAAATACTATGGTAGGCTGAACAATGGCTCCCCAAAAGATGTTCATGTCCTAATCCCTGGGACCGGGGAATGTTACCTTATATAGCAAAAGAGACTTTGCAAATGTGGTCAAGAATCTTGAAACGGGGAGATTATCTTGGATTGTCTGGGTAGGTCCAATGTAATCACAAGGGTCCTTATATGAGAGATGTGAGAGAAGTCACAGACAAAAAAAAGACAATGTGATAACGGAATCAGAGGGCCAGAGAAAAGATATTTGAAGATGCTATGCTTCTGGCTTTGAAGTTGGAGGAAAGGGGCTACAAACCAAGATATATAGGTAGCCTCTACAAGCTGAAAAGACAAGGAAATAAATTCTCCCTTAGAGCCTCCAGAAGGAACTAGCCCTGCCAAATCTTGACCTTAATCCAGTGAAACTGATTTCAGACTTCTGGCCTTGAGAACTATAAGATAATATGTTTGTGTTGTTTTAAGCCACTAAGTTCGTAGTAATTTGTTACAGCAGCAATAGGAAACTAACATAATTACATTCAATGGAAATTGTCTAAACATACAAATTAAAAGACAGAGACTGGCTTTAAATAGCAATTTTAAAAACCTCAACTATATGTTGTGTACAGGAACCTCATTTCAAATATAATGATATAGGCTGAGTGTAGTGGCTTATGCTTGTAATCCCAGTGCTTTGGGAGGCTGAGGTGGGAGGATCGCTTGAGGCCAGGAGTTTGAGACCACCCTGGAAAACATAGTGAGACCCTGTCCCCAAAAATCCTCAAACACAGTGATATAGATGAATTAAGCATAAAAGGATAAACAATAAGAGCTTATGAACCAATAAGAGTAAGCTGGAGTAGCTATGTTAATATTAGACAAAGAAGACTCCAGAGCAAAGAAAATAAGTTGAGACAAAGAGAAACATTAAATAACAATAACAGGGTTAATTCACCAAGGAGACATATACCAGTTCTAAGTGTGTTTACACTAAACAACACAGCTTTGCAAGATAATGAAGCAAAAACTATCAGAGCCAAGGGAGATGCAGACAAATTCATACTTACATTTGGGTGTGTCTCACCCCTATGTCATATTAATAGAAAGATAACAGAAAAATCTGGCCAGGTGTGGTGGCTCTTGGCTCACTCCTATAATCCCAGCACTTTGGGAAGCTGAGGCTGACAACTCACTTGAAGTCAGTAGTTTTGAGACCAGCCTGGCCACCATGGCAAAACCCTGTCTCTACTAAAAACACAAAAATTAGCTGGGTGTGGTGGTGCACACCTATAATCTGAGCTACTTGGGAGGCTGAAACAGGAGAATCGCTTGGACAGCGGAGGCGGAGGTTGCAGTGAGCTGAGACTGGGCCACTGCACTACAGCCTGGGCAACAGAGCAAGACTCTGTCTCAAAAAAAAAAAAAAAAGGAAAGATAACAGGAAAATTTCTCAACACTTAGAAATGATCAATACATTACTAAATATTCCTCTAATGAAAGATGAAGTCACAGGGAAATTTGAAAATATATTGAACTGAATGAAAATAAAAATATAACTTATTAGCTGGGCACAGTGGCTCATACCTGTAATCCCAGCACTTTGGGAGGCTGAGGGAGGCAGATCACCTGAGGTCAGGAGTTCAAGACCAGCCTGGTCATCATGGTGAAACCCCGTCTCTACTGAAAATTTAAAAATTAGCCAAGTGTGGTGGTGCGCGCCTGTAATCCCAGTTACAGGGAGGCCCATGCAAGCCCTGTTTTAACATCCTTTTGGTAGTAGACTGTTGTTTTGTCCCATACATTCAGGTCTGTGAGCCAGTGTGGAATCCATCATGGTTTGGTGTGGCCCGCCTGGGACTGTAATATTGGCATAGTTTGTGTGTGTGTGTGTGTGACATTCATGTTTTGTCATGTTCATTCCTTTCTCTGAATCCTATCATTGTGTTCTTACAGCTGTGTAATATGAGTGGTGCAGTTTTGGATACGTGTGAGGGGGATTTTCAGGGTAAGCTGGCCCTGGCCTCGCCCCTCCACCCTGATAGCTAGCCAGGCCAGCTGCCCAATCCTCCCCTCTGCTCCTCCTCTCTGCATGTGGCTCAGACCATCCACATGGCTGCTTCGTTCTCCAGCCTTCCTCAGCCTTCCCCAGCCTTCCCCAGCCTCAGCAAGGATGAGTTGATCCATGAGCTTAATTGGCTTTGGGGGATCCCTGGCCTTTTTTTTCTCTTCATTAGGAGGAGCTGGGGGAGAACCCAGTCAGCCCCTTTTCCCCACCTTTTCTTTCGCTAGAATCGTGTCTGTATATCCACAAGTACCCAGTGTTTAGCTTCCATTTATAAGTGAGAACTTGCAGTATTTGGTTTTCTGTTCCTGCATTAATTTGCTTAGGATAATGACCTCCAGCTGCATCCATGTTGCTGCAAAAGACATGATTTTGTTCTTTTTTGTGCTGTGCAGTACTCCATGGTGTATATGTACTGCATTTTCTTTATCCAGACCACCATTGATGGACACCTTAGCTAGATTCTATGTCTTTACTATTGTGAATATTGCAAGCACGTGTCCTTTTGGTAGAAAGATTTGTTTTATTTTGGATGTATACCCAGTAATGGGATTGAAACTCTATATTCAATGACATGACATTGGTAGCTTGATATTGGCCATGGTAGGAAAATTTACATCATGGAAATCAGCAAACCAGGCTCCACACACACCCCTGACAGCCAACAGTTAAACATTTACCATCTCATCACTGGACATATAGGAAAACTTCAAGTTTTTGGAAATATGCGCTTCTAAATAACCCACAGGTCACCAAGGCAGGCAGATCACTTGAGGCCAGGAGTTCGAGACCAGCCTGCACAAAATGGCAAAACTCCATCTCTACAAAAGTTAAAAATATATATATATAGCCCGGTGTGGTGGCGTGTCTGTAGTCCTGGCTACTAGGGAGGCTCAGATGGCAGGATCATGTGAGCATGGGAGGTCGAGGCTGCAGTGAGCTGTGATTGTGCCACTGCACTCCAGCCTGGGTGACAGTGAGAGTCTGTCTCAATAAATAAATACATACGGATCTAAATAAATAAATAATCAACCCACAGGTCGAAGAATAAATCACAAAGGAAATTAGAAAATAGTTTGAACTTGCCGGGCGCGGTGGCTCATGCCTGTAATCCCAGCACTTTAGGAGGCCAAGGCGGGCAGATCACGAGGTCAGGAGATCGAGACCATCCTGGCAAACACGGTGAAGCCCCGTCTCTACTAAAAATACAAAAAAATTAGCCAGGTGTGGTGGTGGGCGCCTGTAGTCCCAGCTTCTCAGGAGGCTGAGGCAGGAGAATGGCGTGAACCTGGAAGGCGGTGGAGCTTGCAGTGAGTGGAGATTGCGCCACTGCACTCCAGCCTGGGCGATAGAGCGAGACTCTGTCTCAAAGAAAAAAAAAAAAAAGAAAATAGTTTGAACTTAATCGTAATGATGGCAAAACAAATCAAAATGTGTGGGATTAGCTAAATTATTTTCTAGAGAAAAGTTTATAGCTATAAATGCTTATACTGGAAAATAAGAGACGTCTAAAATCAATGATCTAAGATTCTACCTTAAGAAGCTAGAACCAGAAAATCCAATTAAACCCAAAATAAGTAAAAGGAAATAAATAGCCCAGAATAGAAATCAATGAAATAGAAAACAGACAAAAATAGAGACAATCAATGAGACCAACAGCTGTTTCTTTCAGAAGATCAATGAAACAGATAAATCTGATCAGGAAAAAAAGAAGTCACATTACCAATATCACAAATGAGAGAGAGGACATCACTGAAAATATTATAAATATTAAAAAGATAATAAGGAGAAGTTATTAACAACTTAATGCCAACAAATTTAACAACCTAAATGAAATGTATGAATACCTTGACAGACATAAACTAACAAAGCATACTCAGGAAGAAACAATCTGAATAGCCCTGTATCTCCTAAGGAGGTTAAGTGCGTAATAAAAACCTCTCACAAAGAAAACTTCAGGCCCAAAAGGCTTTATTAGTGTATTTTATTAAATATTTAAGGAAGAAATAATTTCAATCATACCACATGTTCAAAAAATAGAGAAAAAGAGAACACGTCCAAACTCATAATTTGAGAACAGTAATCACCCTGGTATCAAACCAGACAAAGTCATCCCAAAGAAAGAAGAGTACATACAAATAACTTTCATAAGCCTAGATACAATACTTCTTTATTTATTTAATTTTATTATTATTATTATTTTTTAAGAGACAAGGTTTTGTTATGTTGCCCAGGCTGGTCTCAAACTCCTAGCCTCAAGCGATCCTCCCACCTCAGCTTCCCAAATAGCTGGGATTATAGGCATGAGGCACCACACCAGGTTAGACATAATAATTCTTAACAAATAGCCACTCAATTTCAGCAACATATAGAAAAGATAATATATTTAAGCAGGTTGTAAGATCAGTTTCACATTTGAAAATCAATGTAATTTACCACTGGGATAGCTAAAATTAAAATGATTGATAAGATAAATTTATAACAAGGATGTGGAGTAACTGGAACTCTCAAACATTCCTGGTAAGAATGCAAAATGGTGCAACCACTTGAGAAAACTGGTAATTTTTTTCTTTTTTTTTTCATATACTTACATGGCCTTCCAATAAATGGCAATATTTAAAGGTTATTTTTCTTTTCTCTTTTTTTTAAAGACAGAGTCTTGCTGTGTTACCCAGGCCAGAGTGCAGTGGCAAAATCATGGCTCACTGCAACTTCTATCTCCAAGGCTCAAGTAGTCCTCTCACCTCAGTCCCTCAAGCGTGGGACTACAGGTGTGCAACACCATACCTGGCTAATTTTTATTTTAGTAGAGATGAGGTCTCACCATGTTTCTCAGGCCTGTCTTGAACTCCTGAGCTCAAGCAGTGCTCTTACCTCAGCCTCCCAAAGTGCTGGGATCACAGGCGTAAGTCACCTTGCCCAACCTCTTATTTTTATTTATTTATTTATTTTGAGACAGAGTCTTGCTGTGTCGCCCAGGCTGGAGTGCAGTGGCACAATCTGGGCTCACTGCAAGCTCCGCCTCCTGGGTTCACGCCATTCTCCTGCCTCAGCCTCCCGAGTAGCTGGGACTACAGGCGCCTGCCACCATGCTCGGCTAATTTTTTGTATTTTTAGTAGAGATGGGGTTTCACCATGTTAGCTAGGATGGTCTCGATCTCCTGACCTCCTGATTCACCCACCTGGCCTCCCAAAATGCTGGGATTCCAGGTGTGAGCCACCGCACCTGGCCCCAACCCCTTATTTGTTTTATTGATGTATAGTATTTGTATGTATTTGTGGAGTGATATTTTGTTACATCCATTTAAAATGTGGATTGCTTCAGAAGTCTGTGAGTCATCCTTGTGCAGGGGCCATGCTATTCTCTGTGCTGTTCCAATTTTAGTATATGTGCTACTAAAGTGAGGACAAAATTGCCAAGTTTTGAAATAAGCTTAAACATACATACACATGCCAGCAGTTTCACTCCTAGATCTTAACCCAACTGAAACAAACATATCCTTGCAAAGATCTGTATGCAAATGTTTAAATAAAAAGATTTATTTATTTAAATAACTTAAAATAGGGATCTGTTTGATATTATCATGACTTGGACTAGCAGCACGGTTGTACTGGGGGGTCACAGTGACAAAACTGTTTTGTCAGTTTAGTTTGTACTCTTTAAATTATTCAAAAATATAAACAAGTCTACCAAACAAGTCTGTCCTTCATGAAATATTTAGGGAATATGTTTCTTATGCTTTGCAAAATGTATCTCTTACAATAACCTTTAAATACCCAATGTAAGAAGTTTTATTTTTCGTTAAAATTTAATCTGTTTAGGACCAGGAGCTGCATTATCTATTCTAGACAAATTTCTTGAAGAATCCTCCAAACTGCAGTCTGATTCACAAGAACCCATTTTGACTACACAAACTTGGGATCCAAGTATAAACCAAAAACCATCTAACACATTTATCAAGGAGATACCAACAAAGAAAGGTAACTAGAAATAAAGATTTCCACTTGGAAGAGGGGCATAAGCTAGACAAAAATGAAGACTCTTATGATGAAATGGCAATCCTGACTTGTTTGAAGTTGATAACTAGGCTCTGAAATCCAAACTCAATGGTGTAACTCTCTCAGTAAGCAAGGATTTTTTTTTTTTTTTTTTTTTTTTTAGGGGCAGGTTTGCGTCTTTCACCCAGGAGGGGGTGCTTGGAGCGGAGTGAGGCTCACTGCAAGCTCCACCTCCCGGGTTCATGCCATTCTCCTGCCTCAGCCTCCCGAGTAGCTGGGACTACAGGCGCCTGCCACCTTGCCTGGCTAGTTTTTTGTATTTTTTAGTAGAGACGGGGTTTCACCGTGTTAGCCAGGATGGTCTCGATCTCCTGACCTCGTGATCCACCCGTCTCGGCCTCCCAAAGTGCTGGGATTACAGGTTTGAGCCACCGCGCCCGGCCAGCAAGGATTTTATATTTAGCTCACAGAAGTAGCCAACTACAGACCTATGATTTCCTAACAGTTCTTCATTTTTAAAAAACATCTACAAACTGTGTTTCACATTCAAGAAGATCTGAATACTTTTTAAAACCTTTTTATTTAGTTGTTCTTGCATTTGGAACCACAAGTAGATTTACCTTGAGAACCTTTGAGTTCTCCTTTTTGGGGACCATTGCTAGAGAGCAGTCAATTGCTTTCTAGATTATGATCCCTCTCATGTATTAGATAAGAAGACTCTCTGCTACGTGAGTGTATCTGAATTTCTTTTTTGAGATGGAGTCTTGCTCTGTTGCCAGGCTGGAGTGCTGTGGCGCAATCTTGGCTCACTGCAACCTCCGACTTCTTGGTTCAAGGGATTCTCCTGCCTCAGCCTCGCAAGTAGCTGGGATTACAGGCACGTGCCACCATGCCCAGATAATCTTTGTATTTTTAGTAGAGATGGGGTTTCACTGTGTTGGCCAGGATGGTCTCGAACTCCTGACCTCATGATCAACCTGCCTCGGCCTCCCAAAGTGCTGGGATTACAGGCATGAGCCACCGCGCCTGGAAGAGTGTGTCTGAATTTCTGACACTTTTTCTATTATATCCAGTCTTCAATCTTTTTAATGTAATATTTTCAGAAGCATCAAAATGTCAAGATTCATCAGCTTTTCTGCATCCCGGCCTTCATTATGGTGTTTCTCAAACTACCACCATCTTCATGGAGACCATACGTTTCTTGATGAAAGTCAAGGCTGTGCAGGTCAGAATATTTGGAAAAGGGCAAGTAGATGGAAAGATTTTAGCAAACTCCTTATTCTATCCATAATGGTATCTTTCAAGCTTAGATATTTGTGAAACAGAAATCAAATATGCTTTTGAGAGCATACTTTAAGCCCAACGGGAAAAACATCCAAACATGAACCACTCTTTGCACATGGCAGCAGAAGACCTCACTGCAAGTTCTGCTCCCTGTAGAATACCAACAGAGCTAAATCAGACTCTAAGGCATATGTTGCCTGATATCACTTTATTATGGGAATTCATTTTGTGAGTGTTGGGGGTTCACAGGAGCCAAATAATTCCCTTCTTCCCTTCTAGGTTTGATCCAAGTAGAAACATACATAGTACTATATCGGGGAATAAAAATATTAGCTTATTTTTATGGGTAAAACTGGGCTGGAGAACGTAACTGGTCCCACAATTGACTTACCCATGCAGTCACAGGTACAGCAGCTGAAGAACTGAAGTCTCCTCTGAGAGAAGAATAGCATCCTAGGAGGTCTGCCTATCACATGGGAAGCAAGAAACATATTCATGAGCAAGCAGTAGGAGAGAGCAAGATGCAGGAGCCAAGAGTGTTTGGTTTTGATCCTGCCAAGTGCATGCCCTACTCGAGGGCAGGCAAACTCAAGAAAGGACAAGAATTATCAACTGGGTGGGACTGAGCCACATTAAGCAGGAGCCTTTAACACATTAACCCTCCCCAAAATAGAAACAGACTCTCTTCTTCCACAGCTAAATAAGTCATTAGCACCCCCGGGTCAGAGACCCAGAAGGCAGGTAGAAAAAATAGCTGCGTTCCCTCTAGTATTCTCCTAAAAAGGTGTAAGTGTAATGTAGAATTTTCTACATTATAGACTGAGATGGGAACAGTGGGAGATGAAAAGAAGGATTTATCTTCGACTTAAGAAGTATATCTAACTTTGTTAAATTTGTAGGTCTTATAAAGTGTAAAAAGCAAAGATTTGGCCAGGCATGGTGGCTCACCCCCATAATTCCAGCACTTTTGAGATGCCAAGGCAGGAGGATTGCTTGAAGCCAGGAGGCTGCAGTAAGCAGCTCTGGGTGACAGAGCAAGACCCTGTCTCTAAAAAAAAAAAAAAATTCACCCAAAGTACAAAACTGGTAAACATAACTAATGTTTGGAGGTAGATCCAAAACACACATTTATGTTTCTAAGATTTCAAGTTTAGATTGTTAGAAAGGCAGTTTTACCTCACTTAAGTTTCCTTACAATGTCAACTGCCTGAAAATATTACCTACTTTGTAAGTGGGGTGGTTGATGATGTGCCTTTGTCTGCTGCATAATACATACAGTCTAACACTTACCTAGTATGATGACTAGCAAGACCAGAGTTATACGATATTGCAGGTTATTCACTTGGAAATGTCTTCATTTGGTGACTAGGTAAATAGCTGGTAATGAAACTATGAAGTGCAGAATGTTTGTAATTCACCCTTTACCTTTTGAAGTTGAGGATAATTATTTCATTCTGTAATACATTTCTTGTTGTTTATTATTAGAGGCAGAATCCTTCAACCGAAAAAAGACACAATGCAGCCATTTATATGCTCCTTATAATCTGATTTTCCTTGCAGTATGTGCACAGAGTGCTTGCACATGAGCTGTTATGCCCTCAAGGAGGCCCCAGCTGTGAATATTACTTGGTGCTGGCCCAGACACACATTCTTAAGAAGGACTTTGCCAAGGCAGAGGAATACCTTCAACAAGCAGCCCAGATGGACTACCTGGTAATGACTTTTGCTAAAGCCTCTTGAGTCTGGAGAAGGGGGTTTATTTAAAGGTGGTGATGCCTCCCAGTTACTCGGGAGGGTGAGGCAGGAGAATCGCTTGAACCTGGGAGGCGGAGGTTGCAGTGAGTGGATATTGCACCACTGCACTCCAGCCCGGGTGACAGTGCAAGACTCTGTCTCAAAAAAATAAAAATAAAGTAATCATGAGTTTTGCAAAGGGCAGAGAAAAGGATATATTTAGCTGATAGTGTTTATTTCAGTTTTTCTATATTTCTTCTCTTTTCTCATGTGAACAGTATCGGGGTTATGCTTGAATGTTTTTCTTAATATTTACTTCACACCCAAAATGGCTTTGAAGACTGCAAGAAAGAAATCTGAGGGCAGACCTAGAAAAATGTCTCCCAGTACAATTAAATGGTTATGTTTCTGAATGCTCTTAGAAAAAGAAAACAGTTGATCTGAAAAAGAAAAGAGAAAGGAAATGGACTTAATCTATCTAAATTTAAATGTTAAACAAAGATCATCAAGGTACTTTTAAATGTTACCTTATCCCATGTACTATTTGTTTTTCACTTTCCCAGAACCCCAATGTCTGGGGCCTGAAGGGCCATCTCTATTTTCTGAGTGGAAATCATTCTGAGGCCAAAGCATGCTATGAACGAACCATTAGCTTTGTAGTGGATGCTTCTGAGATGCACTTCATCTTCCTGCGGCTGGGGCTCATCTATCTGGAAGAGAAAGAGGTGAGGGGTAGAGGATGGGGAGTAACCCCATGGTCTGGGACCTGATTGTAATTCAAGCATTAATATCCATCTGTGTGGACTAAAATAGTATTATAATAATGACACTTTTACATCCAAAGGTAAAGTGACTTGCCCAACATCAGACAACCAGTAATTAGTGGAAGCAGCATTCAAACTCAGGCAGGCTGAAACCAGAGTTTGTGATTTTAACCATTATGCTACTAAACAGTTCTTAAGAACTCAGTAAATGTTATGTTAGCTAAAATTGTATTCTCAGTAGTCGAAACATCCTTAGCTTGACTTACCTAACAGAAGGTATCATGGGCTTCAAAAGGACTTATCTCCAAACTTTCTCCTTAACACAAAGGGTTCTATTTAATCTAGCTGAAGCTAACCCCATTCCATAGGGCACTCTGACCTGACCATGGAAGCAGCCCCTCCCCATATTTTGGGAAATATTCCGAGTTCTTTGAAAAAAAAAAAACCAAACCTTTCTTTTATGGAAAATTTCAATACATACAAAGCAAACAGAATAGTAGAATGAACCACCATGGACCCATCATCTCACTATAACAGTTAACATTCTGCCAAAGGCCTTTTGACTCCCCTGCTTTTGTTTTGACTTTATTGTATTTTTCCTGTCAGAACACCCAGTTGTCTTTTTATTTAATATTAAACAGCAACAGCAACAAGAAATTACAATGCTGTATGACGTAGTGGAAAGCTCATATAGGCTTGACAGAAATCCCTATCCCACTGTAGTGAAGTATATAAGGAAAAGTTCTCTTTCTGTTGTCATTGAAAGCTGCATCTTCAGAGCACTGCTGACTTAGGCAGACCCTGGGCAAGCAGGTCTTAGGCTGTTTGCTGAGGCTCAGCTATAGATGCATCTCATGTTGGAGATACAGGACAAGAAATTGTCCCTTCAGGGATATGTCCTTTGAAAGTTTGTCTTTTGAGTTTTTCTAAAATTCTAAGATCCTTTACAACAAAGGGAATAGATTTCCAGAATGATGAGGCTATATCAAGTACACCTTTTAGTCCAGAGATTGTATGTTTGTCATGCCACCACATGATGTTGCATTTAAGTGAAAGAGGGTAATCCATGAAGTCAAGGTGGAATTCAGATAATCATGATGGTTGCCCCCGCTTTCAGTGTAACTCCTTGCCTCAACTCTTGCAGAGACTATAAATGTCTTTGGAACTACTTCCAAGTGAAAGTCTGCCCTTTCATGTGATCTATCCATCTCCTCTCACCAATCTTCTTGCAATAACTCCCTTAAGGTAGATGTAAAAGTACAATTAAAGGTCTTACTTAACTTAGATTGTTCTGGAGAGCAACTTCAGAGATCCTGTGATCATCCCAGCAATACGGGGTTTGAAGCTTCTGGAACAGTAGCTTAGTGGTGCTTTCTTTCTACAGTATGAACAGGCAAAGAAAATCTACATGCAAGCCTGTAAGAGATCACCTTCATGCCTTACCTGGCTAGGACTGGGAATCGCCTGCTATCGGGTAAGAGGATGAAGGCTTGAGACTAGGGCTGTGCATACAGCTGACCTTGATTCCTTGGCCTTCCAAGCCTCCTGGGAGTTTGTAATGACGTTGGAATAGCCATCGGGGCTGTCTGCTGTAATGAAAAGTTGTTCTTCACAGGTGTTCAGTGAACTGAAGGTCACTTAACTCTAACTAGAAAAATAAAAGATCTTTTAAAAAAATCCCAGAAAAACCTGAACCAAGAAGCTATATAATAAAAAAAATTCATGTTATTTGGTATAGACACTCTTTTGTGATATTATCTGTAAGAAAAAGGTGATATGGGAGATGAAGAATCTATTCAAGTCAATTAAAGAAATTGATTGACACTAAGCACTGTGACCCTTCGATATGGAGGAGGACTTGCTATAGCTTCTGGTAGAAGCTTTTGCTCTGCTTCTCCTAAAAACTCTTTACTTAACCTTCTCTCATTTCCTCCAGTCTTCAAAGAGGCAAACATCGTCTTGTTCCTGCCTAATTTCTTCAGGTATATTATTGATTCCATGCCTCTCCTTTTCTTTGAATACCTTACTCACTTATTTATTTATTTATTTGAGAGGGAGTCTCGCTCTGTCTCCCAGGCTAGAGTGCAGTGGTGCAGTGGTGCAATGGTGTCGCCTCAGCTCACTGCAATCTCCGCCTCCTGGGTTCAAGTGATCCTCCTGCCTCAGCCTCCTGAGTAGCTGGGATTACAGGTGCCCACCACCACGCCAGGCTAATTTTTGTATTTTTAGTAGAGATGGGGTTTCACCATATTGGCCAGGCTGGTTTTGAACTCCTGACCTCAAGTGATCCACCTGCCTTAGCCTCCCAAAGTGCAGGGATTACAGGCATGAGCCACCTGACTTAGCCCCTCATTGCTATTTTTCAACCATAAAGATAATATGTGTTCATTATAGAAACTTTAGAAGAAGCCAGGAGCAGTGGCTCACACCTGTAATTCCAGCACTTTGGGAGGCTGAGGCAGAAGGATCTCTTGAACCTAGGAGTTTGAGAGAAACCAACCTGGGCAACAGAGCAAGATCCCCATCTCTACTAAAACATTAAAAATTAACCAGGCATGGTGGCATGTGCCTGTAGTCCCAGATACTTGGGAGGCTGAGTTGGGAGGATTGCTTGGTGGGAACACAGAAGTTAGAGGCTGCAGTGAGCCATGATCGTGCCACTGCACTCCAGCCTGGGTGACAGAGCAAAACCTCATCTCTAAAAGTAAATAGACAGATACAAAATATGAAGAAAACATATACAGATACAAAATATGAAGAAAATAGATACAAAATATGAAGAAAACATTAAAGTATCCATAACTCCACAAGTTGGTGATAACTACTGTTAACATTGAATGCATTTTTCTCCCATCTTTTTTTCATATATATGAAAGCAATTTTAATGTATAAAATGTAAATATTTACTCCTTTGTAACCTTTTTTAATACTTAACAGTATAGTATTGGTATCTTCTTACAGCTCTGTCACCCAGGCTGGAATGCAGTGGCGCCATCTCGACTCACTGCAACCTCCGCCTTCTGGGTTCAAGTGATTCTTCTGCCTCAGCCTCCTGAATAGCTGGGATTACAGGTGTGTGCCACCACACCCAGCTGATTTTTGTGTTTTTAGTAGAGGCGGGGTCTCACCATGTTGGCTAGGCTGGTCTCAAACTTCTAACCTCAGGTGATCCTCCCACCTCAGCCTCCCAAAGTGCTGGGATTACAGGCATGAGCCACCGCACCCGGCCTGTGTTTTGTTTTTCACACATCTGTCAGTGAGCTCTTTTGAGGGCAGATACTGTATTTTATTTATTTACTTGAGACAGGGTCTTGCTCTGTCACCCAGGCTGGTGTACAGTGGCTTAATCTCAGCTCATTGCAATCCCTGCCTCCAGGGCTTGGTTGATCCTCCTGCCTCAGCCTCCTGAGTACCTGGGACTACAGGATTTTATTTTTTTATTCCCAGCATCTAGCATACTGCCTGACACAGAGCAAATCCTTGGCAAATGTAGGTTGATTAAATAGTAAATCAATGTCTCAGAGACTTCAAAGTGTGGGCGTGGGTGAAAGGCCATTCTTCATCTTGTCTTCAGCCTAGAAACCCATTATTTAATTATTTTAAAGCAGAAAAAGTGGGCTGGGCACAGTGGCTCACACCTGTAATCCCAACACTTTGGGAGGCCAAGGTGGGCAGATCACTTGAGGCCAGGGGTTTAAGACCATCTGGCCAACATGGTGAAACACCATCCGTACTAAAAATACAAAAATTAGCCGGCTGTGGTGGCAGGCACCTGTAATTCTAGCTACTCAGGAGGCTCAGGGAGGAGAATCCGTTAAACCTGAGAGGCGGAAGTTGCAGTGAGCCAAAATCACGCCATTGCACTCCAGCCTGGGCAGCACAGCGAGACTCTGTCAAAGAGGAGAGGTGAGATGAGGCGGGGTGAGGCGGGGTGAGGTGAGGCGGAAAAGAGAAAAGAAAAGAAAAAAGAACAAAGAAAAGAGAGGGGAATGGTGGGGAGGGGAGGGGAGAGAGAGGAGAGGAAAGGAAAGAGAGAAGAGGGGAGGAAAGAAAAAAGAAAAGAGAAAAGAAAAAAGAAAAGAAAAGAAAAGAGAAGAGCTACTTCATTGGAGAAGGGAGAACCTTTTGGAATGTTTTACAAAGCAGCAGAGCAAACTCACAGTTAGGAAGCAGCAACAATTTCCATGTGCCCAGAGCTCAGAGTGCACCCTAGAGTCTCTGAATACTGCACTGA
The DNA here is from genome assembly GCF_008728515.1 of Papio anubis. Lineage (NCBI taxonomy): Eukaryota > Metazoa > Chordata > Mammalia > Primates > Cercopithecidae > Papio > Papio anubis. The sequence goes on along the minus strand of NC_044986.1, from coordinate 69,821,806 downwards.
TTGGTCGGGATTGGGCTGTTAATAACTGATATTAGGGGAAAGAAAGCTTTCTGGACAATAGTATTTCAACAGGCAAATCAGACTTTTACCTCAGGAAAAGGATGCACAATGTAAATTTAAAAAGCTATAAATGTATCTGAGAGCCCACAGTATGTGGATAAATCACTGAATGATGCACACATGAGAGTTGAGTTCCTGTGAATTTCCAACCTTGCACCTGAAGCTCCATGGTTTATAGATGTCCTGATGGGACCACTGTAGAGGGAAGGAAGAAAGGGGTATAAGTTAAGAGCTTACTAGGCAGGGTTCCAGAATCCCCAACCTGGCTTTTTAATCAGAGCTCTTCTACTTTTAATTGGTTCGTATATTGAACCACCACATAAGATTTCATTTGCAGAAAAGAGTTCTGATGCTAAAAATATTAAAAAGTTGAAAACCATTGTTATAGGTCGTGTACACCAGTATTATTGGGACATAGTGGTTTCAGCTAAGCTAACTCACATGTCTCATTTTTCTGCCAAGCTGGAGGAGCTCACAGAGGCTGAGGATGCTCTCTCTGAAGCCAATGCACTGAACAACTACAATGCTGAAGTATGGGCATATCTGGCTCTGGTCTGCCTGAAAGTGAGTGTTTATTATCCTTACACAATGCCCTTGAGGGGTCAAGTAAGCAAGGGGCAGCAGATGGCTATTAATGCATGGTAGCTGAAATCTGATAAGCTCTAGGTGTAATGATTATGCTGATGACAAAGGAAGGGCCAAGTCTGAGCAGGATCTACTTGAAACATGCTTAAAAATAATATATTTAGGTGTGTTTCTCTGGAAAGGAAGTTCTAAAAATAGGAGCAATCTTGTATCACAACATAAACTAGGTCAAAGATTGATGAAGGAGATGTTCTACTAGTGTTTCTGAATCATTTCTTCCCATTGAAATGCTGGCTGAGGGTGCTTGTCCTTGATTTAGAGGGGATATTGGGTGGAGGGTAATGTGGGAGTTCATGGTAGGTGCTTTACCTATTAAAAGTAACTCTCCCATAGTTAGACTTAAATAACTTGCGTATCAGTCTAAGACCACATTGGGAATAATGAGAGCAGCCCTCAGTTTTCCACTGGCCAATATGACACCAAATTGATGGGGAGTATTATTATAAGTGAAATGAACAAAACAAAAATTACTAGATTTTCTGTTTAGTGTAAATATTCCAAATATCAATATTTAAAAAATACCTGAGGTCTGGCCGGGTGTAGTGGCTCACACTGGTAACCCCAGCAATTTGGGAGGCTGAGGCAGGTGGATCACTTGAGCTCAGGGTTTGAGACCAACCTGGGGAACATGGCAAAACCCTGCCTCTACAAAAAATTAGCCAGGGATGGTGTGGAGAGCTTGTGGTCCCAGCTACTTTCAAGGGTTGGGGTGGGATGATCGCTTGAGCCTGGGAGGCAGAAGTTGCAGAGTGCTGAAATTGTGCCACTACACTCCAACCTGGGTGACAGAGTGAGACCTCATCTCAAATAAATAAATAAATAAATAAATAAATAAATAAAAGAAAATAAAAAGAGTTCTTACCCCAGCTCTCCCCTAACTAGCTCTAGGATCTGAGGCAAGTCACCTTACTTTATTGGGCCTCAATTTCCTCATCTTTAAACTAAAAGGGCCAGTATGGAAGACCATAATATGCTTCTCTTAGAAATTGATAAGTCAAATACGAAAAAAATAGGATATATATATACACAGATGTATAACCCATTCAACAGGTTTGAGTTCAAACACCAATATAGAACTCTTCACTTAACAATGAGAGGACACGTATTCTTTTCAAGTTCAAATGAGTTATTTGTAAAAGTTGACCACATGCAAAACCAGAAAGAGGAGTTCAACAAATACATACAGATCACATGGCAGTAAAATGATAAATCAACAACTAAAATAAAGCCCAAAAGACTCATATACTTGGGCTGGGCGCGGTGGCTCAAGCCTGTAATCCCAGCACTTTGGGAGGCCGAGACGGGTGGATCATGAGGTCAGGAGATCGAGACCATCCTGGCTAACATGGTGAAACCCCCCCGTCTCTACTAAAAATACAAAAAAAATTAGCCGGGCGAGGTGGCGGGCACCTGTAATCCCAGCTACTAGGGAGGCTGAGGCAGGAGAATGGCATGAACCCCAGAGGCAGAGCTTGCAGTGAGCTGAGATCCGGCCATTGCACTCCAGCCTGGGCGACAGAGCGAGACTCCGTCGCAAAAAAAAAAAAAAAAGGACTCATATACCTTTGGAAACTGAAAACATGCTTGTAATTAATAAGTCAATGAAGAAACCTTGTGACACTTCAAATATGAAGTCTTCTGTGCTAGGCAGAAGTCTAAAGATGGCCCCCTCCCGTAAGATTAATCTATTAAACACTAATGTAGGTACTGCTGTGAAATGATTTTGCAGATGTAAATAAAATACCAAATCAGTTGACCTTAAAATACAGATATTATCTGGGTGGACCTGACCCAGTCAGGTAAATCTTCTAAAAGCAGAGTTTTCTCTGGTGATGGGGGCAGAAAGGAAGTCAGATTTGAAACATAAGAATCATTCAGTATAGCATCCCTGGCTTGAATATGGAGAAGGACCACATGTCAAGGAATGTGGGTGGCATCCAGAAGCTAACAGCAGCCCCTGCAGAGAGCCAGCAGGGAAATAGGGACCTTTTAGGAACCTACAAGCACAAAGAACTGAATTCTACTAACAACCTGAATAAGCTTGGGAGTACAGTCTTCTCCAGAGCCTGCAGATGAGAACCCAGCACAGATGACACCTTCATTTTGGCCTTGTGAGACCCTAAGCAAAGAACTAGTTGAATAATGTCAGGCTTCTGATCTATGGAAAATGTGATATGATAAATGGGTGTTATACACAGCAGTAGAAAATTAGGCCTTGTAGTAGATTTTTATAATAATGGTCCCCATTTAATTATGCTGTCATGTCCACATCTTTTGCAATGTTATATTGCCACTCACTCCCGTCAAGAGACAGAGTCATTTCTCCACCCCCTTGAATCTAAGCTAAACTTGTGATTTTCCCTGACCAGTAGAATATGATGGAAGTGACATTGTGTGAATTATCAGAGGTTAGGCTTTTAGAAGCCTTCAGCTACCACTCTTGCTCTCTTGAAACTGTGGGACCACTGTGCTGTGAAGAAGCCCAGTTTAGCCTATAGAAGGCTATAGGAGTCCACATGGAAGAGAACTGAATCACTCCAGCCAACAGCCAACATTAACTGCTATTTGAGTAAGGTTTTCTTGGATCCTTAAGTCCTAGCCAAATTGTCATATGACCTCAGCTGCATGAGTGATCTCCGGGAAAACCAGCAAAACAGTCCACATTACCTGTAGAATTTTGAGAAATAACATATTGTATTTTAAGCCATTAAGTTTTGGATTGGTTTATTATACTTCAGTAAGTAACTGAAATGAGGCTGAATAAAAGCAAAGCCAATATATATTAGAATTATGGGATAAAATTAAAGCAATAAATGGAGGGTAATTTATAGCATTAAATACATATGTTAGAACAAAGATTGAAAATCAATGAATTAATTATTTAAATAAATAAAGTAGTAAAGGGAAAGTAAGGAAACCCAAAGAAATAATTGAGAAAATGATAAGGAGTAGAAATAAATGAAAATTTCAACAAAGACATAATAGGATTAACAAAATTATGAGCTGTTTTTTGCAGAGACTAGTGAACAGACAAACCTCTTGCATGACTAAGAATTTTGTTTAAAATGGGAAGACACAATATTAGCAGCAAAATGGAAACTAAATTAAAATCATTGGCTATTCTTATTCTATTAATTATTAAAAAAACTAAATCATTGGCTAAAGTTAATACCCATTCATGACTTTTTATAAAAACAAACTAGCTTTTTTAAAATCTGAAACTACATGTCCCAAAATCTAAACTATTATATGAAATGGTGAAAAGTTATTCCTTTTGACGTCAGGAACAAGATAAGGAAAATGTTATTGTCACTTCTACTTGAAACTATACTGGAGGTTCCATTAAGGCAATAACACACATACATACACACATAAAAGAAATTGAAGGTAAAAGGATTAGGTAGGAACCCAAGAAAATCTACAAGCAAACCGAAATATGTAATAAAAAGAGTTCAGTACTGAAATGGTAGATAATAAACTAACAATGATGGTTACTACACAGGGCAGTCATTGGGGAACAGGGTGTATAAGGAGACAGGTGGAAGCAAAACTCAATGTATGCTTTATTATATCCTTTTGACTTTTGAATAATATAAATGTAGTCAATGAAGATTAACACAAAGAAGTGGATGGACAAAGCTGCTGGATAAAAGATCAATATAAAAATCAGTGTCGGGCCGGGCGCGGTGGCTCAAGCCTGTAATCCCAGCACTTTGGGAGGCCGAGGCGGGTGGATCACGAGGTCAGGAGATCGAGACCATCCTGGCTAACATGGTGAAACCCCGTCTCTACTAAAAATACAAAAAACTAGCCGGGCGTGGTGGCGGGCGCCTGTAGTCCCAGCTACTCGGAGGCTGAGGCAGAAGAATGGCGTGAACCTGGGAGGCGGAGCTTGCAGTGAGCCGAGATCGCGCCACTGCACTCCAGCCTGGGTGACACAGCGGGAGACTCCGTCTCAAAAAAAAAAAAAAAAAAAAAAAAAAAAATCAATGTCGGCTGGGCGCGGTAGCTCAAGCCTGTAATCCCAGCACTTTGGGAGGCTGAGACAGGCGGATCACGAGGTCAGGAGATTGAGACCATCCTGGCTAACCCGGTGAAACCCCGTCTCTACTAAAAAATACAAAAAAACTAGCGGGGCGAGGTGGTGGGTGCCTGTAGTCCCAGCTACTTGGGAGGCTGAGGCAGGAGAATGGTGTAAGCCCTGGAGGCGGAGCTTGCAGTGAGCGAGATCCGGCCACTGCACTCCAGCCTGGGCAACAGAACGAGATTCTGTCTTAAAAAAAAAAAAAAAAAAATCAATGTCATCAAAATCAGGAACAATCAGTTTGAAAGTCTGATTTTTAAAATCCCATTCAAGACCTGTGTGGAGAAAATCACAAGACTGCATTGTAAAAGAAAATCTAATAGAAAGATACACCATGTCCATGGGCAGGAAGTTTTGATGACATAAAGATGAAAGTTTTCCCTAAATTAATATCTAAGTTTAAGGCAATTCCAATAAAAATAATAACACAAGATTTTTAAGGAACTTGATGAGATAAATCCTAAAATTCACTTGGTTGAATAAAGGCCAAAAAAAAAAAAAAAAAAAAAAATAGCTATGACAGTATGGAAGAAAGAGTAAGGAGGAAGGGCTTTCCTATTAAATATCGAGCCTTATTATGAAGCTGCAACAATTAACACTGAGTGCTATTAGTGTAAGAGTAGGTAAGTGAAACCATTGGCAGACAGAAATAGACCGACATATGTATGGAAACTTAGGTTTTGAGTAGATAGTATTTAAAAGTAATTGGAGTTTTCTGGAAATTTACCATGATGCACTTCCTCTAGCAATTTGAAAATGAGTGTGCACAAGTTATTAATTACAGCATATTGCAATCGCAAAATAATGGAAACAACCTAAATGGAGTTCATTTATTAAGCATGGGAGAATGTTTACATAAATTATGGTATATTCACATAATGGAATACTATGCAGCTGAAAAAATAATGAGGAAGATCTCTATGAACTGATGTGGAATGATTTTCAGTTTATATTATTCGGTAAAAAAAGTGAAGTGCAATATTATACCACCTTTTGTGTAAGAAAGAAGGAAAGGCCGGGCGTGGTGGCTCAAGCCTGTAATTCCAGCACTTTGGGAGGCCGAGACGGGCAGATCACGAGGTCAGGAGATCGAGACCATCCTGGCTAACACGGTGAAACCCCGTCTCTACTAAAAAAAATACAAAAAAGTAGCCGGGCGAGGTGGCGGGCGCCTGTAGTCCCAGCTACTTGGGAGGCTGAGGCAGGAGAATGGTGTAAACCCAGGAAGCAGAGCTTGCAGTGAACTAAGATCAGGCCATTGCACTCCAGCCTGGGCGACAGAGCGAGACTCCGTCTCAAAAAAAAAAAAAAAAAAAAAAAAGAAAGAAGGAAAAAGAAGAAAATATACACGAATCTCTTCTTTAGTGCAAAAAGAAGCACAGGAAGGATAAACCAGAGATTAATGAGAGTAGATTCTACAGGACATGAGTGGGCATGGGTAGAGGAGGGAGGAAATGAGGGGAATGGCACTGTGATTGTCCCTATTTGTAGAGTTCTGACTTTTGGGACCATGCTAATATTTCATGTATTTTTTAAAAAAGAAAATCAGCAAGAAATGGGGAGACCACATAATTACGTACAAACAAAACCAAATAAAATTGTATTTCAAGTGAATGACGTAATTACACTGACAATGCAGAAAAATAATTAACTCGTGGTACTTTTGAAAACATTCTTTGCAATGTAGACTAATACATACTATGTATCAGGCTAAAGAGAAAAAAAAACCTTTATACACATTTAAAGTATAGTTTTAGGCTTCATTTTTGCAGAGGCATGAGTTAGCAGTTCTGAAATTACTAGGTATTCTATGATTTAACAAATAATTATGTTGTGGATAATGGGAGTCACATTTTTCACTGTGCTTCAAAGGAAGTTACAAATGTGGAAACAAGAAGGATAGAATAACCTTGTAGTGGTGAATTAGAATGGGAGATACTGATAAGAGCTCCTTGTTTGATAGATTAAATAGATACAGGTATAAATAGGTAGAAATATATGTGTATTTATAGAAATATATTCATATGTGTCTAAATACCTATGTCTCAAAAATAAATAGTGGTGGCAGGGGCCATAAGCACATCTAATGCTCAGGTCTTGGTTTCTAAATCCATTTAAGAAATAGGGCATTTGTCCACTTTAGAAGGAAAGGGTTTGTCGGGGGACCAGAGGCTTCTTGGAAGAGGGCCAAAAATTCCAGAACTAGTGCCCGGAAAGTGAAAGATGAGTCTGAGATGTCTTGTTGAGTCAGAAAATAAAAAATGTTGAAAGAAAGAGTGGCACATATCAAAACGGCATAGGGAAAAAAATAAAATCAACAGGAACTAGCTTAAAGTGGGGACTCCCTCTGGCTAAAACAAGGATAATTTGAGCATCCAAATATATAATTGTAGAAAAGGATTACAAATAAGAATCTATGAGCCCACCGTGATATAATTAAACAAATAAGTGGTGAGAGAAAGGAAAGCTTACGGTCAAAGGCGAACTGCTAAATGTATGAAGAATGATGGAATTGGAAAATCGCAATTTGGAAACCATCACAATAGATTCAGTGGACAATCATCAATGTACGCTAAAATTATGGTTGAAAAGTTCAAGGAGTAAGAGAATATTTCATAGTCTCAAAGTATCTCCTCACAAAATACTTACTAATTACAAAGGGGACAATAGTAACATTAGAGTAGAAAAACCTGGCAGATAGCAATGTAATAAAGTTAACATCACAAGTATTGAGATAAGCATCTTGTGCTTCCTCATATGGTGCACTGAGAACACAGCATTTTTATGGTATTCCTGTTAAATGTTCATAACCTGATATGATTATGAGGGAACATCAGACAAACATGAATTGAGGAATAGTTTACAAAATAGCGCTCTGTATTTTTAAAACAAAAATGCCAATATCATGAAACACAAAGACTCAAGAACTATTCCAGATTAAAAGAAACTGGAGACATAAATAATGAATACAATGCGTGATCTTGGATTTTCTTTTCTTTTCTTTTTTTTTTTTTTTTTGAGACTGAGTCTGGCTCTGTCGCCCAGGCTGGAGTGCAGTGGCCGGATCTCAGCTCACTGCAAGCTCCGCCTCCCAGGTTCACGCCATTCTCCTGCCTCAGCCTCCCGAGTAGCTGGGACTACAGGCGCCCGCCACCTCGCCCGGCTAGTTTTTTGTATTTTTTAGTAGAGACGGGGTTTCACCGTGTTAGCCCGGATGGTCTCGATCTCCTGACCTCGTGATCCGCCCGTCTCGGCCTCCCAAAGTGCTGGGATTACAGGCTTTATTTCTGGAATTTTCTATGTAATATTTTCAGATCTTGGTGGGCTGAGGTTGACCTTGGGTGAGTGAAGGTGTGGAAAGCAAAACCTCAGATAAGGGGGACTACTGTATACATATATTTTGTATATGTATACATATATTTTGTATATGTATACATATATTTTGTATATGTATACATATATTTTGTATATGTATACAGTACATGTATTCCTTCCTGACAGAAGGAAGAGAGAACTGTTTTTGTAACTTTTATTTGATCTGAAATTGTCAGAAAAAATTTTAAATACCCCTTAAAATAATGCAGATTGACAACACACTACACACCCACTAGAATAGCTTAAATCAAAAAGATAAGCCAGGCATGGTGGCTCATGCCTGTAATCCCAGCACTTTGGGAGGCCAAGGCAGGCAAATTGCTTGAGCCCAGGAGTTTGAGACCAGTTTGGACAGCATGGTGAAACCCCGTCTGATATGATTTGGCTGTGTCCCTACCCGAATCTCATCTTGAATTGTAACCCCCACAATTCCCGCTTGTTGTGGAAGGAACCAGGTGGGAGGTGATTGAATTATGGGGGTGGCTCTTTTCTGCACTGCTCTCCTGGAGTGAATGAGTCTCACAAGATTGATGGTTTTAAAAACGGGAGTTTCCCTACACAAGCTTCTTTTTGCCTGCTGCCATCCACGTAAGACGTGACTTCCTCCTCTTTGCCTTCCACCATGATTGTGAGGCCTCCCCAGCCACTTGGAATTGTGAGTCCAGTTAAACCTCTTTCCTTTGTAAATTGCCCAGTCTCTGGTATGTTTTTTTTTTTTTGAGACGGAGTCTCACTGTGTCTCCCAGGCTGGAGTGCAGTGGCGCGATCTCGGCTCACTGCAAGCTCCGCCCCCCGGGTTCACGCCATTCTCCCGCCTCAGCCTCCCGAGTAGCTGAGACTACAGGCGCCCGCTACCACGCCCGGCTAGGTTTTTGTATTTTTAGTAGAGACGGGGTTTCACCATGTTAGCCAGGATAGTCTCGATCTCCTGACCTTGTGATCCACCCGCCTCGGCCTCCCAAAGTGCTGGGATTACAGGCTTGAGCCACCGCGCCCGGCCTCTGGTATGTTTTTATCAGCAGCATGAAAACTGACTAATACAGTAAATAAAAATTAAAAAAAATTTAAAAAATACAAAGATTAGCCAGGTGTGGTGGCGGGTGACTGTAGTCCCAGGTGCTTGGGAGGCTGAGATGAGAGAATCACCTGATCCTGGAAGGTTGAGGCTGCAGTGAGCCCCTGTGATGGCACCACTGCACTCCAGCCTGGGTGACAGAATGAGATCTTGTCTCAAAAAAAAAAAGATAGACAATGCCAAGTAGTAACAAGGATGTGATAAACTGGAATCCTCATACATTACTGATAGGGTTGTAAATTGGTACAACACTTTGGTAAACAGTTTGTCAGATTCTAAAAAAGTTACATATATTTACCATATGTCCCAGCAATTCTACTTCTCTATATCTAACTAAGAGAAATGAACACATATGTCCACACAAAAATTTGTATATGAATTTTTATCACAGCATTTAATAATAGCACAAAACTGGGAACATTTTACATGTCCATCAGTGAATGGGTAAACAAAATGAGGAATATTTACACAATGGAGTACTACTCAGCAGTTAAAATGAAATTCTGATTCATGTAATAATATGGATAAACCTCAAAAATATTATGGTAAGTGAAAAAAGCAAGGCACAGAAGACTATATATTATTTGATTCTATTTACTTGAAATAAGGAAAATAGATCAATGGTTGCCTGGAGCCAAAGGTGAGGATGGAGAGTAAGTGCAAACAGGCATGAAAGAACTTTTTGGAGTGGTAGGAGTCTTCTAACACTGGATTGTGCTGATGCTTGCACAACATAACATTAAAATTAGTGAATTTTATGGCATGTAAGTTATGCCTTAATATAGCTATTTTTTATAAAGACACTATATAGCACCTGCAAAATGAGAAACAGATGGATTCTTCACTAAATGGTGATAGGACAACTGGCTACTATCCACATTAAAAAAAAAAATTAGTTCCTTACCTCACACACCACACACAATTCCAACTGGTTTAAAGACCTAAGTTTTTTTTCTTAAGAGATAGGGTCTTGCTCTGTTGCTGAGGCTGGAGTGCAGTGCAGTGGGGTGATCCTGGGCTCAAGGGATCCTCCTGCTTCAGCCTCCGGAGTAGCTGGGACTACAGGCATGCACCACCACTCCTGGATAATTTATTTTATTTTATTTTGTGTAGAGACAGAGTCTCACTATGTTGCCCAGGCTAGTCTTGAACTCCTGGCCTCAAGTAATCCTCATGCCTCAGCTTTCCGAAGAGCTGTGATTACAGGCATGAGCCTCTGTGCCCAACCCTAAAGATCTAAGATCTGAGTCCTTTTTTTTTTCTTTTTTCTTGAGACAGGCTCTTGCTCTGGTACCCAGGCTGGAGTGCAGTGGCAGGAACATAACTCACTTGCTGCCTCGACCTACTGGGCTCAAGTGATCCTACTGCCTCAGCCCCCCAAGTAGCTGGGACAACAGATGTGTGCCACCACGCCTAATTTTTTCATTTTTTATAGAGACAGAGTCTCACCGTGTTGCCCAGGCTGGTCTTAAACACCTGGGCTCATGCAATCTTTCCCCCTCAGCCTCTCAAAGTGCAGGGATTACAGGCATGAACCACTGCACCCAACCCTGTGCCCATTTTAAAATCAGATTATAGAGATTTTCCTTATTGTAGCAGCTGTTTATATAACCTGGATGCTAATCCTCTGTTATAAATTCTGCAAATATTTATAATAAAGTCCTTAAACTTTATTTTAGTGTCATTTTTTATACCTGAGTTTCCAACTTTAAAACTGTGGGAAAATCACTGGAGCCTGGAAGGTTGAGGCTGCAGTGAGCTGTGATTGTGCCACTGCATCCAGCCTAAATGACAGAGCCAGACCCTGTCTCAAAAAAGAAAAAAAAAAAAAGGAGGGGGAGGGGCATGGGGGACAACATAGGAATATGCAGTTTGCTAATGTGGAGACTGTAAAAGTTAATACATGTATGAGAAGAAGCTCTGTGTCACTAGTAAGCATAAGAATGCAACTTAGAATAATGATGTGGCAGAAATTCACAGCCATCAGCTTGGCAAAAATTTAAGTATGGTATTAGCACTTATCGGGGGAACCAGCCCCCAGTATTTCAATGTAGGTTCTTTTCTATTTTCCCTAAGTGTCGGCCGGTCTGAGAAATAAAGGGAAAGAGTACAAAAGGAGAAATTTTAAAGCTGGGTGTTCGGGGGAGACCTCCCATGTCGGCAGGTTCCGTGATGCCCCCTGAGCTGCAAAACCAGCAAGTTTTTAATTATGGATTTCAAAAGGGGAGGGGTGTACAAATAGGGTGTGGGTCACAGAGATCACATTCTTCAAGGGGAATAAAATATCATAAGGCAAATGGGGGCAGAGTGAGATCACAAGACCAGGGCGAAATTAGAATTGCTGATGAAATTTCATGTCCCACTGGGCACGCATTATCATTGATAACATCTTATCAGGAGACAGGGTTTGAGAGCAGACAACTGGTCTGACTAAAATTTACTAGGCAGGAATTTCCTAATCCTAATTAGCCTGGGGGCGCTACAGGAGACCGGGACTTATTTCATCCCTTTTCTGCAACTGTATAAGACAGACACTCCCAGAGCAGCCATTTTAGAGACATACCCCTGGGAATGCATTCTCTTTCTCAGGGCTGTTCCCTCCTGAGAAAAAGAATTTAGCGATATTTCTCCTATTCGCCTTTGTAAGAAAAGAAATATGACTCTGTTCTCTCTGACCCCACAGGCAGTGAGGACCAATAGTTATCTCCCTTGTTCCCTGAAAATTGCAGCCATCCTGTTCCTTTTGGATGCCCAGATTTCATATTGTTCAAACACACATGCTCTACAAACAATTTGTGAAGATAACGCAATCATCACAGGATCCTGAGGCGACATACATCCTCAGTTTATGAAGATGACGGGATTAAGAGATTAAAGTAAAGATAGGCATAGGAAATTATAAGAGTATTGATTGGGGAAGTGATACATGTCCATGAAATCTTCACAATTTATGTTCACAGACTGCACTAAAGACAGGTGTAAGAAATTATAAAAGTATTAATTTGGGGAACTAATAAATGTCCATGAAATCTTCACGATTTATGTTCTTCTGCCATGGCTCCAGCTGGTCCCTCCATTCAGGGTCCCTGACTTCCTGCAACAAGCACTGATGAAGATTCTCATAATTGCAATTGGATGTAAATTGGCACAACCACTTTTAAGTACAATGTGGCATCATTTAGTTATATTAGTATCTACAATTTGGCAATGCAATAGCTAGATATAATCCTAAGAAAAATACAAGAAGATATGTATAACATCTGTAATCCCAGCTACTCAGGAGGCTGAGGCAGGAGAATCGCTTGAACCCAGGGGGCAGAGGTTGCAGCGTTGAGATCGCGAGAGTGCTGAGATCGTGCCATTGCACTCCAGCTTGGGTGACAGTGAGACTTTGTCTCAAAACAAAAAGAGGAAGGAGAAGAAGAAGAAGATAAGTACAAGTATGTTTACTGCAGCAGTGTTCATGATAGCAGAAAAATTATTTTTCAAAATTGTTTTGGCTATTCTGGATCTTCACATCATTTGGGCCTCTGCCTCCTTGTGGCAGGAGGGAAACAAAGTAATAGTGGTAGGAAGGGAAGGTGTGCTGGAAAATGCTGCTGGCAATTCAGTGAACTTCAGGTGGGAACATTTCAAAGTGTAGATTTGTAGGAAGTAAGGGTTTAGGGTATGAAAGTTTTGTGAACTAGTAAAACTTTCATATGGACTAGCATTAGTCAGAAAATTGGACTAGATATTCCCCAGGTCCCCTTCAGACCTGAACATTCTGTGGTTCTTACATATTTAAGCTTTTCTAAGTGACTTTGGATACTCTAAGTTAGTTACTATGTGACAAACTCAAGAAGTAGAATAGTGGATTCATATTATCTCATTTAACTTCTGGAGGAGTGCTTCATGCAAAGAATAATATCAACTGGGGGGAGTAGTGTTCTTATCTCATATCCAGATCTTCATAGAAGTAATTCTGATACCTACTTTTTCTAATTCCTAGAGACAGAGTAATGTAGTAGTTAAAAACTTGGACTCTGGAGTCAAACTGCATTGTTTTAAACCTGGCTCCTCTACTTACTAGCTTCATAACCCTCGCAAGTTACTTATCCTCTCTGTAAACTGGGAATAATAAATAACAGTAGTTATCTCCTAGGTCTTGAGGATTAAGAATGAACTTAAAGCACTAAAAACAATATCAATAATGAAAACAATGTAAATCACATAGTATGGACTGGTAAGTGTTAATTATTATTAACAGAATGGCTTCAATCGTAAGAGGAACAAATGACTCATGGTGCTTTCAAAAAGGTGAGAGGCCAGGTTATCTTTAAGCTTTTCAAAATGAAGGAGGAATTTTTTTTCCTTTTTTTTTTTTTTTTGAGATGGAGTCTCACTCTGTCGCCCACGCTGGAGTGCAGTGGCACAATCTCAACTCACTGCAACCTCCACCTCCTGGGTTCAAGCGATTCTCCTGTCTCAGCCTTGCGAGTAGCTGGGACTATAGGCACGTGCCACCACACTCAGCTAATTTTGTGTATTTTTAGTAGAGATGCGGTTTCACCGTGTTAGCCAAGATGATCTCAATCTCCTGACCTCGTGATTCACCCGCCTCGGCCTCCCAAAGTGCTAGGATTACAGGCATGAGCCACTGTGCCCAGCCAGGAGGATTTTTTTTTTTTTTTTTTTTTTAAAACCTTTTTCTCCCTACCATCTTTCATTTGCTAGCTTTCCCTCTGAATTCAGAAGTTTTAACTGGAAGGTGTAGAAGCCTCTGCCTAAGGGGTAGGTGCCTCTGCCTTAACTGAGGCAATGTATTTTCCTTACCATAATGTTTGACCTGTCATCATCACCAGCTGCTGTCCTTTTTTTCAGGTTGGGCGGCAATTAGAAGCTGAGCAGGCCTACAAGTACATGATTAAGGTATGACACAGATGCCTCTGTCATTTGCCTGCCCCATGTTGAGGGTGGGAAATTAGGAGGGAGGTACTGGCTTAATTCAGGATTTTCATAATGTGAATATTTTTGTAGAGGCTTTTCTTAGCATCTTTGCCATTGTTGTGGGGCTGCTGGGTTTGTAATAATAACCTATGTATTATCATGGGTGATCTTTCTTCCAACTCTTTAGAGAGAATATATAATAGTTAATAGAAAGGTAGCCTGGGAGTCAGTCAACCTGAATTATGATTCTGGTTTTGCCATTAACTTACTGTGTTAATATTGTGGGCTTCATTTTCCTCATGTAATATGTAGGGGTTGGTCTAGTCTAGGGGGTCAGCAAACATTTTCTGTAAAGGGCAAAATAGGAAATTTTGGGGGATTTGTAGGCCAAATAGTCTGTTGCAACTACTGAACTCTGCACTTGTAGTACAAAAGCAGCTGTAGATAATACATAAGTGAATGGCTGTATTCCAGTACAATTTTACTTACAAAAAAATGGGTAGTGGCTGGGCATGGTGGCTCACGCCTGTAATCCCAGCACTTTGGGAGGCTGAGGTGGCTGGATCACAATGTCAGGAAGTGGAGACCATCCTGGCTAACGGTGAAAACCCGTCTCTACTAAAAATACAAAAAAATTAGCAGGGTGTGGTGGCTGGCACCTGTGGTCCCAGCTACTCAGGAGGCTGAGGCAGGAGAATGGTGTGAACCCGGGAGGTGGAGCTTGCAGTGAGCCGAGATCATGCCACTGCACTCCAGCCTGGGCGACAGAGCAAGACTCCATCTCAAAAACAAACAAATAAAAAACAGGTAATGAGCTGGATTTGGCTCATGAACAACCCCTGGTCTGTTCTATCAGTTACATATACATATATATTTTGAGACAGAGTCTTGCACTGTTGCCCAGGCTGGAGTGCAGTAGCACGATCTTAGCTCACTGCAACCCCCACCTCCCGGTTCAAGTGATTCTTGTGCCTCAGCCTCCCAAGTAGCTGGGATTACAGGTATGTGCCACCATGTCCAGCTAATTTTTGTATTTTTAATAGAGACAGGGCTTTGCTATGTTGGCCGGGCTGGTCTCAAACTCCTGGTCTCAAGTGATCTACCCACTTCAGCCTCCCAAAGTGTTGGAATTACAGGTGGGGGCCACCATGCCTGGCCTGTTCTATTAGTTATGAATTCCAAGTAACTTGACTTGAAAGACAGTGGTTTAAACAAGTTAGTTTTTTCTCATCTAATGAAAAGTCCAGGGCTCATACCACAGCTCCACAATGTCATCAAGGAACCCAACATCTATCTTTGTGCTGCACTAATTGTAGCATGCAGTTTCTATCCCTCATAGTTGCAAGACAGCCAGTGTAACTTGCTATCATATCCATGTCTCAGGCAAGATAAAGAACAATAAGGGAAAAAGGAAAAAGGGGCCATGCTACTTCACTTCCCTTTAAAGGACTTTCCCTAAATAAAGGGCTTCTCCAGGTGTCCTACCCAATGACTTTAGTTTACATTTAATTGGGCCACAATTGGTCATGACTACCTCTAGCTGCATGGGAAGCAGGAAAATGTGGCTTTTTAGCTGATTGCATTGCTGCCTTGAAAAGAAATTAAGATTTTGTTACTAAGAAAAAATCGGTATTCAGTAGGCTCCTAGATGCCTCTACTACATATCTAGATTCTAAAACTAAAACCAGATCTAATATAAGCCTATGATTTCTGTCTCTGATTCCCTGATATCACTTGCCAGATGGGAATACTATGCATTAGCCAAGAGATGCTGGTAATAATGTGAACACTTTTTAAAAATAAAAAAGTAGACTTTAATGAAGTTATCTTACAAAAAAATGTACAAATCATGACTGTTCAAAGTGCTTGATGAATTTTCACAAAGTAAACATATCCATGTAACCAGGACAAGGTTCTAAGGTCTTCTACTGGAGTTTTCACGAAGTAGGGAAAGAGGAAGAGCCAATTCCATCCCCGGGAACTATGTTCTTTAGCTGTAGCCCCACAAAAGAGGGGTCTTCAAAGCCACATAAAGTATATCACGTATGACATATATATTTCCCTTTCTTTCTCTTTCATGTAGCTGAAATTGAAAGATGAGGCTCTGCTTGCAGAGATCCACACACTACAGGAAACAGTTGGCTTTGGAAATCCATCTTTCTGATACCCCTCCAGCTGAACAATTTTCCGTATGGGACTCTGAGTTCCTTTCCTTCCCAGAGAGTTTCACCATATGAAGTCTGGAGTTGGAGAACGAAAGAATCTTCACCATAAACAGAGACCCATTCATTTATTTCCATTGGCTGTGTTACTGGATGTTTTACTGGTTGACAAGAAACTGGGTCACAATAAAAAATGAAGATATGAAACTCAAAATTCATCAGTGTGGTTCTGGAGTTAACGTATACTGAATTATATGTAGGTATTTAGTTATATAACTATAGTGTAATTGCTATAATTATATGGCATATATATACATATAATAAAATTAAGGTATAGTGGGGTCATTATTAGGGTTTCTGATGAAAGCTTATTGGATCACTCCTGGAGGAAGTCTGGTGCTAAGGTCTCTGGCCAGGTTCAGTTAACTGAAATACAAGAATTAAGGCATCATTTTCAAAGGTGGCCCTGGAGGAAGACTGCTATGCTGGGTCACTGTATTAGGGCAAAGAGCATGTTAGCCCTTTGGAACTAACAATTAACGAAAAAAGCTGAATAGAGAGGTCTTTGCTGAAGGTGGAGCTATTGACACCTTCTCACTACTGACACCTTCTCACAGGCATCTTCATGGATCTAAACCACTAGGGCTCCAAGGAGACACCATTACCCTCATCACTGAGGCCATATTCTAGGGCTACAGATGTTTAAAAAAAAAAAAAAATCATACTTCACTTCTGCCCTGGATCACAGCACGGCAAAAGCAGAAATAACCTCTCCTTTATTTTTTAAGGTGTGATTGCCTCGACAGGGGTGGGATGACAATAGGAGGAGAGGTGAGAGGTAAATTAGTTTTAGTTAACGAGAAGGATAAAGTAAACTCTAGTCACTTATAATCCTTCTTCTAGTCTCAGCCCTGACACTACCTCCTCTGTGAAGTCTTCCTCAGCAAGCATTAAGTCTGCCTTCTCTGCTCGCTCTCCTTGCACTGAGTACTATTGATCGCCCTAGTTTCTCCGCTGTCATCTCACGGTCTCCCCAGCGGACTGTGAGCTCCACGAGGAAAGGACAGCGCCCTTTAGTATTTGCCTTCTCAGCGTTGCGCCTGGGCAGCAACGCCTGCAAGATGGATGGATGGTGTAGCATTTCTCTTGGAGCGCCTGGGATTCGCCCAAAACTTCTGACTCCAGCAGAGACTCAGAAGCCTGAGAGGGATCGCACCGTCACGCCCACAAGACACCACGAGAAACGCCTCTTTTGCAGCAGTTTAAGGTACGTTAGGGGTCACCGTGTTGCATTGTGGGAAGTATAGGGCGGCAAGCGGAAGAGGCGGGGCGAGTGGACCATCCGCTGCCGGAGTCAAGGTTTTCGGGCTTTGGACGGCTAGGCGGTGCGGCCTGCAGTTTGTTTCTGTCTGTCTTCTGCCTTGCTAAGGCCGTAGAGCTGGTGCGTGCGGGTAGCGGGGCGCTCCGAGGAGCCGTATGCCGGCGGCGCCATGGTCCACCTCAGTGAGTCATCAGGTCCCCGCCAGACGTACCGGGCGGTCACGGGGCTCGGGAGTTCGGGGCCGGGTGGGGCGGTGCTCTCCCAGGCGCGATGGAGGCAACCCGAACCTGAAGCAGCCACACTGCCTTACATTTGGTCCTCCTCTCAGTTTTTTCCCCAGTTAATCACTGGTGAAAAATTTCCACCCCACTGAAGCAGCTAAGGTTCGCACAAGGTCACAGAGCCTAGTGAATGGGAAGCCCTTGCCGAGTGGGTTTGGGTATGAGGAGGAGGTCATTGCTGGCTGGAGTGGCCAAGAGGGGTTTCACAAAGAAGAATAGCATCTCAACTGAATTGACAGGAATAGATTGGAAGTGAGACATTTCAGTGGAAAAAGGGAACTGTGCTGTCGGTGTCATTTTGCCCTTTCTGTGCTGTTTTGTGTGTGTGTGTGTCCTAACCACTTGCTTTTCTACAGGTCCTCTCCTCTACAAGTCCTACCGTGGGGGCCACTTAACCATCCGCCTTGCCCTGGGTGGCTGCACCAACCGGCCCTTCTACCGCATTGTGGTTGCTCACAACAAGTGTCCCAGGGATGGCCGTTTCGTAGAGCAGCTGGGATCCTATGATCCATTGCCCAACAGTCATGGAGAAAAAATCGTTGCTCTCAACCTAGACAGGATCTGTCATTGGATTGGCTGCGGGGCCCACCTCACTAAGTCTATGGAAAAGCTTCTGGGTAACTCAGTTCTGGTCTTATCTTATTGAGGGGATTTTAAACTGAAGTCAGCTCCAGGACAGTGGGTATGAGAATGATTTTTGGCGGGGCATGGTGGCTCATGCGTGTAATCTCAGCATTTTGGGAGGCCGAGGCGGGTGGATCACTTAAGGTCAAGAGTTCGAGACCAGCCTGGCCAACGTGGTGAAACCTCGTCTCTACTAAAAAAAAAAAAAAATTAGCTGGGCGTGGTGGCACACGCCTGTAGTCCCAGCTATTGGGGAGGCTGAGGCAGGAGAATCACTTGAACCCAGGAGTCGGAGGTTGCAGTGAGCCAAGAGCGCATCACTGCTCTCCAGTCTGGGCAACAGAGGGAGATTCCATCTCAAAGAAAAAAAAAGAATTATTTTCATTCCCTCTACACTGCTCAGGACTGAAGTGGGAGCTGAAGTTGTGATCTAATTGGCATTTTGAATCTGGAGGCCCCTTTTGTGGACTCCTTTGTAAGACTTTTTGGGTGACTGGTATTTTATGCTAAAAATGGGAATAGTATGTTTTGAATGGTCATCTGTCAGTTTATCTTTTTTAAAGTAAGGGGAATATTATTAGGAAGTAGACATCCACTGTCTCCTTGCCGGGGAGAAGCAGTACAGAGTTTGGCAAGCGAGGAGCATGGTTTGCATCCATGCACTGGATCAGATCTCAGACCTCAGTTCTGTGAGACAGAGTTCCTAGGGAAGCATTGGCTTATACGGTGTTATAATAAGTGAAAAATCTGTTGCTTTTAGGTCTTGCTGGCTTTTTCCCTCTGCATCCTATGATGATCACAAATGCTGAGAGACTGCGAAGGAAACGGGCATGTGAAGTCCTCTTAGCTTCTCAGAAAACAGATGCAGAAGCTACAGATACAGAGGCTACAGAAACATAAGTGAGCTGACTTTAGTGAGCATAGCAGTGGGAACAAAGTCAAGGTTCTCTTGAAACACTCTGCAGAGATCTTAATTTTGTTAGATTTGGAGTTCAATAAATGGAGTATCCTGAGTTGTCCTTGCTCTTCTGGCCTGACCTGCACAGGGCCCATGGAGAGATTTATTCTTGTGTGACTTAGCGCTGGATGTGGGTACTAATTAGCTTTTTTGGACTTTGTCTTGGGATAGACAGTGACTGTGGGAGGATTGGACTTTTGAGTGGGGCTCTGGGTCTCTTGGACAACTTTACAATCTACTGGCTTCCAAGACATCCTGCTTCAAAACCCCCAGCCAGACTATTCACGGCCTGTTCAAATCTTCATGTTCATCTTGCAAGTGTAAGAACAGTTACCTTTCTTACTGATTTTGTAATTGGAGATTTATATTGTCTTGCTTAATGCAAATCCTTTTTTTTTTTTTTTTTTTTTTTTTTTTTTTGAGATGGAGTCTCGCTTTGTTGCCAGGCTGGAGTGCGGTGGTGCAATTTCAGCTTACTGTAATCTCCGCCTCCTGGGTTCAAGCGATTCTCCTGCCTCACCCTTCCGAGTTGCTGGGGAGCTACAGGTGTGTGCCACCACACCCAGCTAACTTTTTTATTTTTAGTAGAGATGCGGTTTCACCATGTTGGCCAGAATGGTCTTGATCTCCTGACCTTGTGATCCGCCCACCTTGGCCTCCCAAAGTGCTGGGATTACTGGCGTGAGCCAGCACTCCCGGCCTTAATGCATATTCTTAAATATACAAATGTAAATTTGTTATGAAAATTGCTTTTGGGGTTTAATAACCTACCTTTTAAGAATGAGAAACTGCTGGGCTTAAGGGAGTTCAGAATGAATCAAGATTGAACCATTCAAATGTGGCTGTGATTTCTGCATATATCATAGATGGGATCCTTCTGAGAATACTGGAATAGGGAATTAGGACACCAAGCCAATTCAGCTGTGAACCTTATTCTTGTACTTTTCTTTCTTGCTGGTAATTTTATGGAGACGGTTAAGAAACCTGCTCTGTGTTAGGATAAACTGTATACCAATAATTTTGACAACCTGTGATGAGTGATGCATTTTACTTCCTGTATCTTTTCCTTCCTACCTTGATGCCAGTAATTTATAAGGGATCTTACAGTTTGAATGTATTTGAATAACTTCAGTATACTTTAGCTCTACTTTTTTATTTGACTCACAACTATCCATAGGTCTCAAGCATTCCCATGTGTTTTAAAAGCCTGAAGTCAGTGAGATGAAATTCAACATCAAGAATTTGAAGTAACTTGTGAGGAAATAATATAAAGATACCATTGGGGCAATGGCTCACACCTGTGATCTCAGCACTTTGGGAGGCTGAGGTGGAAGGATCACTTGAGACCAGTTTGAGACCAGCCTGGACAACACAGCAAGACCCCATCTCTACAAAAAATTTAAAAATTAGCTGGGTGTGGTGGTGCTCACACATAGTTCCAGCTACTCGGGAAGCTGAGGCAGTAAGATCACTTGAGCCCAGGAGGCCGATACTTAACTGTGATTGTTCCGCTA
This sequence comes from Papio anubis, assembly GCF_008728515.1. Taxonomy (NCBI): domain Eukaryota; kingdom Metazoa; phylum Chordata; class Mammalia; order Primates; family Cercopithecidae; genus Papio; species Papio anubis. Next base: position 69,800,778 of record NC_044986.1, on the reverse strand, counting down.
CAGTCCAGCCTGGGTGACAGAGTAAGACCCTGTCTCAAAAAGAAAAGAAAACATTACATAATTTGGCTACAGCATAATAATTAATTTGATTTTCTGGTTTTTTGAAAATTTTAGTTGCAATAAAAGAGTATTTCGATTTCAGTAGCAAATGTGTATATAGAAAAATGTTAAAATTGATGTATTTGAGTACCTTAAAAATATGAGAAACTGGAAGAAAGATAATATCGTAAAGCACCTACATATGTCCTAGGCCTTTTGTGTACAGGATTATTCGTGACGATTGTAAGGCATGAAGGCAGGTAGGATTATCTCTGTTTTACAGATAGGGAAGCTGAGGCCTAGAGGTGGAAACTTGCCCAGTGATGTAAGATTTATACCCCAGTTGTGCCCTCCTGGAAAGCCCTTCCCAACATATTATGTTGTCCATAGAGGGGAAAAAATGAGCAAAGACAGATGTCTTAACTCTGTTATGTGACTAAGATATAGGAAATTTATAGAGGCGGTTCTATCAATGTGCCCACTTATTTTGTGTTTTATGTTCTGAGAACGATTACCAGCCATCTTAAATTCTGTGGTTGGCAAACCCCCCCCCGGGGTTGTTGCTGGTTGGCCCCTGCTTGCTTTGAGATTTTGATGCCAGGGCAGGTTGAGAGGAACTGACTTCAGCTGAGTTTGATCTTGGATGTGGGAAAGAGAAATGCTTTGAAAATCATGGCAACCCTGGGAGGTTTAAAAGATATTAATGTATCCTGGAGAGTTTGAGGCTTTGCAGAAACTTATTGGCAGAGCAGAATGATTCTGAAAAATGCTAAATCAGTCGGGATAAGATTTGATAAGGTATTTTTCTGCCAACTCGGGTATTCACTTAGTATTGTTTATCCTTTGTCTAATACATGTATACGCATACTTCCTTTGTGAGCTTCTCCTACTTCCAAAGTTTTATCCCCGGCTTCAGCCTTGCTTTGGGTCTCCAGGCCCAAGTTTCTCACCATCTCTTGGATGATTGCTCCAGCCTACCCTGCTGCCACCTGGGATCCAACATGTTCAAACCCAGCTGTGAACTTCACAGATTATTAAAAGAAAGCGCCTTTGCTTCAGCAGTTTGTTAAGACGGGGGCTTGGGTCATGTTACCTCCACCAATGTGTAAGGTGAAAGTCCTGTTAGGTAAGAGTTTTTGTGTTTTGTGCTTTTTGGGTTTCAGTATAGAGTTTTTCCTGCAGGGCTAGAGGGAAAGTACCCCAGCATTTCCAACCAGTGGGGTGCAAAATTATTTGGGCCTACAGCTTTACCTGTTCCTTTCAGGAACATTTTTGAAAAAAAATCTGTCGAACCATGTGAAATTGCTGAATGCTGATGTTTGGCCATTTTCTACTTAAAAAATAGGCCAGCAGTTTGTAAATTCAAGCTAATATATGAACTTTTTGAAAAAGCTGTTCTGGGACACTAAAAGGTAAGACGGACGCCAGATTTCCAGAGCAAGGGGAGGAGAGAACCGAGGAACATCACTTCCTTGAAGACCTGGCTCCTGCGCGCGGCCGGCCTAGGACTCCGACTCCACGCGCCAGTGTTATTTACTCGGGCCCGCGCCTGCCTCGTCACGGCTCGTTTTGCGGCCGCCGTAAAGCGCGGATGCGCGCGGGCGGGGGGGGCGGGTGGTCACGCCCCTTCAGTGCTTGTGACGCAGGCGCCCTGGGCATTTTGGGCGGGAAAAAGAAGCAGTCCTGGGTTGTACCCGGCACGGTTGGCGGCAGCTGCTTCCTCTGAGGTCGTATCCCTGCCCGGCATGGGGCTGCTGGAGCTTTGCGAGGAAGTGTTCGGCACCGCCGACCTTTACCGGGTGCTGGGTGTGCGACGCCAGGCTTCCGACGGCGAGGTCCGACGAGGCTACCACAAGGTGTCCCTGCAGGTACACCCGGACCGGGTGGGCGAGGGCGACAAAGAGGACGCCACCCGTCGCTTCCAGGTATGCAGGGACACGCCCCGAGGCCGACGGGCCGCCAGGATGTCCCCAGCCTTTTGGCCGCCGGGCCCCGTCCCGGGGGAGCGCGCTGAGCTCCGCTTGGCGCCGCCTTCTGATCTTTATTTCTCGCGCCGCGGTTTCGGTGGGAGGAGCAGGGGCGATTTACGGATACTCTCTACCCTCAGATCCTGGGAAAAGTCTATTCCGTTCTCAGTGACAGAGAACAGAGAGCAGTGTACGATGAGCAGGGAACAGTGGACGAGGACTCTCCTGTGCTCACCCAAGACCGAGACTGGGAGGCGTATTGGCGGCTACTCTTTAAAAAGGTAAAGGACTCTGGAGATTTCTTTATGGCTATTACCATCCATCAACAAACCTTTATTGACTGCCTCTAAGATCTTGTATTTTGTGTTAATTTTGTAGGAATTAAAATTTTTGAGTTTGGCCTTGAAATATAAATACACGCACACTTACTGAAACAGGCTTTAAATTTCCTGTTAATGTGATTGTTGCACTGAAAAGGGCAGATTTATTTTTTTTGCAGGATGTTCTTTATTTTACATATCCAAATGTAAGTCCTGATTCTGGATCTCCTTTCACCGTTGGAAACTTCTCTGGTCCCTAGTTAGCAGATGTGAAGATTGGATTTAAAAAGGACGACTCCGGAAAAGCTTAAGCATAGAAAATTTGGTTCAATAATTTCAACTCAAGCAACTGTTGCATTGCAGCAATTCAACACCTAACTCTAGTTTTACTAATGTATCTTTTATTTAAAGTAAAATCCTCAACGTTAAAGCAAATCTCCTTTGTTATCAGATATCTTTAGAGGACATTCAAGCTTTTGAAAAGACATACAAAGGTTCGGAAGAAGAGCTGGCCGATATTAAACAGGCCTATCTGGACTTCAAGGGTGACATGGATCAGATCATGGAGTCTGTGCTTTGCGTGCAGTACACAGAGGAACCTAGGATAAGGAGTATCATTCAGCAGGCTATTGACGCCGGAGAGATCCCATCCTATAATGCCTTTGTCAAAGAATCGAAACAAAAGATGAATGCAAGGAAAAGAAGGGTAAGATTTTGAATACTGTTGATTTATATTTTGACTGCTTCCAAAAAGGATTTGAGGGTATTTACAGCAGTGGAAGTAAATATAAAACTCCAGAAGTAAGGACTAGGGTTAACTTGATCTACAGTTCTGATCTAATAAAATGGGCATACCAGTTCATCAAGGAAACCTTTTTCTAGTATGTTGTGCTCAAGATGATTTTTATTGCATAGATTGTTTAAAATTACCATAGTAAAGTAGCGCTGAAATCTTTTTTCTTCTGGGCCAATTCTTATAGCATTGCTGAGGCATTTCTCAGGAGATAAAGTTAGTGGAACCCAGGTACACAGGATGGGCAGTGATCGTTACTCGGTTGAGGGGGTAAAAAGAGAATGACAGAGACTGTCTTGTTAAAAGTGCAGATTTTTGGGCCTTTGCCCAGAGTTTGATTCTTGAGTTGAACACAGAATTTCTTTTCTTTCTTTTTTTTAAAGAAAAACTTCAGCCGTCCCCAACCATTTTGGTACCAGGGACCTGTTTTGTGGAAGACAGTTTTTCCAGTGACAGTGGGGGTGAAGAGAGTTGGGGGGGTAGTTCAGGATGAAACCTTAGATCATCAGGCATTAGATTCTCTTAAGGAGCACACAACTTTTAGAACTGTTGCTGCCCTCATGAGTGCCCTCAGAAACTTTTCTGCAGCTTTTACATAGGAGATGCATGCGGAGAGAAAGCTGACGTTTTTGATTCCGGTGAAAATTCAAAGGGCCTGTTTTGCCTAAATAAGAGGCTGACCTTTCTGGTGAGCTGAGGGGAGCAGTGGAGTGTATATCAAGAGCATTTTGGTTCATAGGCTACACCTGCTAAGACTCAAGCTGACAGTCAAATCTTAAGTTGTTCATTTCCTGAGATGAAACTGAGCACAGCTGCATTCACAGTAGACTGTTAACTTGAGAAACTTCCCTAGAGTTTGAGGAGAAAAATGGCATAGTTTTGAGAGACTGTTCAACAAACCTTAGGGGGATGCTGAATTTAAAGAGATAATTTGAATACAAGGAAATGGGTGTCTTATTGGGATGGGGATTCTAATGTATCATCCTCCTCAGTATTAATAGCATTAATTGCTAGTTAGAAAATTCACAAGGGGTGTTGGGGCATCTTATAGTTGTTACCCTAAGGTGTGCTTGTGGTATTTTTTAAACAATTGTTCTAGGAACACTTGGCAAAGGAAGGTTGTTTTGAAATCAGGTAAGTAAATGTTAAAACTGAGTTTATTGATGTTGTTTCTTCTGACTACCCAGAAGTCATTTTAAACTGGGGTTGTTCACAAGGCACCACCAGTCCCATGTAGTAAATTGGGTTTCCAGGGGAGGAATTGGAAGTACCTGTATCCTGGCAATTGCATCATTTTCTTTCTTTCTTTCTTTTTTTTTTTTTTTTCCTTCTTTTTTCTAAGAGATGGCATCTCACTCTGTCATCCAGGCTGGAGTGCAGAGGCATGATCACAGCTCAGTGCAGCCTCGAACTCCCAGGCTGAAGCCATCTTCCCACCTCAGCCTCCCTAGTAGCTGGGACTACAAGCACATACCACCACACCAGGCTCATTTCTTTTATTTTTTGTAGAGATGAGGTCTCGCTGTGTTACCCAGGCAGGTCTCAAACACCTGAGTTCCAGTAATCCTCCCACCTTGGCCTCCCAAGGTATGGAGATTACAGGTGTGAGCCACCATATCTGGCCTCATGTTCCCTTTTATCACCATGTGATTTATGAGTGCCAAAGTACTTCCTACCTCTAGTAAGTAGAATTGGGGAAAAAACAAATGGTAATTGGAATCGGAGGATCTATGCTTGCTATGAGCATTGTTGCCTTTTAATGAATGACATAGTTATGTAATTCTGTTCATTTTGTCTATTCATATAATCCTCAAATTGAAACAGTATTATAGATTTGTTTTTGGAAAGAGAATGTATTTTAAGCATTTTCCGGTGGCCCTGAGTCTCATGTGAGTTTCTGTTTCAGGCTCAGGAAGAGGCGAAAGAAGCAGAAATGAGCAGAAAGGAGTTGGGGCTTGATGAAGGCGTGGATAGCCTGAAGGCAGCCATTCAGGTAAACTTGGCAGTTTGTTGCCACATCTTTAATGATCTGATTCCTATTGCTAATATTTTCTTTGGAATGTTGTATTTTGTTTTCTTCTTTTAAGACATAAGTCGCATACCATCCGTTTGTCCTTTTAAAGTGTACAGTTTGGTGGTTTTTAATGTATTTACAAAGTTTTACAATTATTAACACCAATTGTAGGACATTTTCACCATTCCAAAAAAACTCCTACCCATTAGTAGTTACTCCACTTTTCCAGCCCCTGGCAACCGCTAAGTACCTTCTGTCTACGGATAATGTTGTAAAAGCTTGTGTTTTAACTTCTCAAACAGAGCAGACAAAAGGATCGGCAAAAGGAAATGGACAATTTTCTGGCTCAGATGGAAGCAAAGTACTGCAAATCTTCCAAAGGAGGAGGGAAAAAATCTCTCAAGAAAGAAAAGAAATAATGGAATTTTTCTCTTCAAAGGTCCTTAGGTGTAAATTGATGCCATCGTAGGCAAGGTGCAGGCAAGATTTGAAGGCAAAAGTCAACTCTTGAGAGAAGGTGTCTTTCCAGCCTGAATTTTTCAGATTGACTAGACCAAGCATCTTAGTATTTCCTAGAAAGCACTTGACATTGTGTGAGGTCTTACCAGAAGGAACTTGGTGGTGATGGTTGGGAGGGCGGAGGGAGGTAGTGTCCTTCCTGACAGCACTTGCCTCCATAGATCTTCGGTACACAGAACTCTTATCTAAGATGTGGTTCTGTTCATGCTGTTTTCTGCAGTGTGCGTGTCTGTTAGATTAGGCTCTCTACCCAGCTAGAACATCTTCCAAATACTTGCTGGACAGCTGTCTTCCACATACTTCCCAGTTTACATTTGGTCTTAATGATCTTGAATAGACCCTCTCTTCATTTTACTCAGCCAGGTTTTGTACTGATGTATGGGTGTTAAATTACTTCAAGCATTTTTGTAAGAGTTGTATATGATTAAATAAAAAAAGTAAAACATGATGATTAAGTTCTGGGGGCTTTGTAAATGATCCCAGTAAAAATGTGACCTAGAAGAAATGCGAATGGTGTTTAGGATGAGAGAAAAGTGGAAAACAATAGCCCCTGTCAGCTTTATAATAGAGAGCTTGGTTTCCCTAGCATAGAGAGATGTGTGTTGTAGTCCTGCCACTGATTGCTGAATGTCTTTCACTGAGCTTGTCTGAATCTGTCTCCTTTTATAAAAGTTATTACATCAAAACAAAGAGTGAAATACAAACTTGTCAAACTGTATGTATTAAATATGTCCAGTTTTCTGGTTTAAAAAAAATTGCACCGGCTTTGAGGGAAAACAAGGTGAGGGAATTGGGCTAAATGACTTCTTAGAGGCGCCTTTCTGACTCTTTAACTTTGAAAGGCAAGCCATATTGATCTAATTGTTTGTTTTTTTTGTTTTTTTTTTTTTTTTTTTTGAGGCAGAGTCTGGCTCTCTTGCCCAGGCTGGAGTGCAGTGGCCAGATCTCAGCTCACTGCAAGCTCCGCCTCCTGGGTTCACGCCATTCTGCCTCAGCCTCCCGAGTAGCTGGGACTACAGGCGCCCGCCATCTCGCCTGTCTAGTTTTTTGTATTTTTTAGTAGAGACGGGGTTTCACTGTGTTAGCCAGGATGGTCTCGATCTCCTGACCTCGTGATCCGCCTGTCTCGGCCTCCCAAAGTGCTGGGATTACAGGCTTGAGCCACCGCGCCCGGGCGATCTAATTGTTATAGTGAACTTTTGGTAATGGTTTGTGAGAACAATACAGAGATTTTCATTTCTATTTAGATGAGTTGGTATGAGAATATATGGAACTTTTTAAGGAACTGTTTAAATGTTTGATTTTTAGACTATTAAGTATGCCATATGCATAAAGTAAGCCTTTAGCTCTAAGGTAAAGACGACACATTTTCAGTTTGTGGCTACAAATAGGTTAAAAATAGTTTTAAATTGTATTAAAAATATAATTTAATGCAGGTTCTTTGAAGCATCTGTCTTCATATGATGGCATTAGAACACCTTGGTATAAAAAAAAAGTTATTGTAATTTATGATTATTGAATTTATCCATTCTGAAAATTAATAAGATCTAAAACTGGCATGACAATCAAGATTTGTATTTAGTGAAATTTAAAATAAATTTAAGCCATAGTTAAAACTGTTGCTGCTTTCATGAATGCCCTTAGGTCCACAGTAAAGTCAGAAAGCTGAACCTCTCCTGCTGTTTATAGGATATGTTTATGCTGAATTAATTGCCAGGGTTTCTTAAACTTTTAGGGAATTATACTTTGGCCCAATAGTAGATTCTACAAATTATTTTTTGACTTCCTTTCCTTAGAGTTGCAGGAGAATATCTGGCAAGGTGCATTTAATATTTGGAAAAAAGATATGACCAGTAACCTACTTTAGGAAGAAAATAAGCATAACCCGGCATCAGGTAGGCATCATAAGGTTGAACTGTCCTATCTAAAAAAATATGCAATATACTTTATTACAGAAGTTACTTTAATGCTTAACATTTATGTCTTTAGTTACACACCTCTTCCATTTTAATCTGTTAATAGGGTAGGACATCTAAAGAGAGTTTTAGGAATGACATCTGTTGGATGAGGTCAGATTTTTGACAGCAAAATGACTTAAAACTGAGTATAGCTCTCCAGAAATGAACACAAGCTGAAGTATTCTGAAGCCAGTGATATTGTCACTGACCATTTGCTGCTTTTTATGTATGTGTGAGCTCATCAAATCCTATATGATTGAACTGATCATTGTTAAGAGACAACATGAGCAGTGATTTGGCTATTATTCATTGTTGCATCTTTGGGTACAAACTTTTCTTTCCAATGGAATAGGTTAATTTCTGCTGAAAGAGACAGTAACTGGAGATAGAAAAAACACGCATGTCATTTTTGGCGGCTGTGCTGTTTTGTTTAAGTCACTTGTGCCAAAATCACCCTTCATGAAGATGGTTTCTAGTCGATCTTCTATACAAGCTCTACATCACTTGATGACTGAATACGGCTTCATGAAATCTCGTGTTTCCTGCAGCCTGACAGGTTCTTCTCATTTGCCTTATGGTCCCTGCCTGGTTCGAGAGACTGGTCCGCCTCTGCTTTGAGATTTTGTAGACCCATGTAACTGAGGACCTGTCAGATGACATAGAGTAACATTAGTAGGCAGTCTAAGTTTTGATAATAACTCTCAAGTTTATAGCTAAGGGCTTTTTTGCTCCAGTTATGAATTGGACTTTCTTAAGGTATGAAAGCAGTGAACTAGTTTTGCAGAAGAGCCCACTAATTAAAAAGAACCAAGATGTCTGATTTACTCACTTCAGTGTTAACATTAGTTACACCTTTCTTTATTTTTTTGAGACGGAGTCTCGCTCTGTGGCCCAGGCTGGAGTGCAGTGGCACTGTCTCAGCTCACTGCAAGCTCCACCTCCCGGGTTCACACCATTCTCCTGCCTCATCCTCCCAAGTTGCTGGGACTACAGGTGTCCACCACCACACCCGGCTAATTTTTTGTATTTTTAGTAGAGATGGGGTTTCACTGTGTTAGGATGGTCTCGATCTGCTGACCTCGTGATCTGCCTGCCTCAGCCACCCAAAGTGCTGGGATTCCAGGTGTGAGCCACCACACCCGGCCAGTTATACCTGACTTTCAGTGTAGCTGAAATGATAGTTCAAATGCAGATCTGAAAGCAGAATCTGACGAAAGCATTCAAAGACTCTACCAGACAGTGCTACCGGGAACTGAGCTGGGAAATCACTTGGACTACAAAGATGGTTTGAGGCAGACTAGTTTTTTACTGTAGTTGCTGATGAATCTTATTAACAGGAAATATCTCAACTGTTCATTACTTATAAATTTACCTGAGCATGTATAAAAGAATGACCCTGATGGTGGTAAGACTGTCACAGGAAGAATTAAGATATCCTGCAGCCTGGGCAACATAGCGAGACCCTGTCTGTACAAAAAATAAATTAGCTGGGCATGGTGGCACTGCTTATAGCCCCTTGTGGTAGGCTTAGGTGGGAGGATCCCTTGAGCCCAGGAGTTCAAGGCTACAGTGAGCCATGATCGTGCCACTGCATTCTGGCCCGATCAACAGAGTGAGACTGTCTCAAAAAAAAAATCCCTCAATTTTCTCCCATCACTTCTTTGTTAGTATATCTACAGAGTATAGTTTAAAGATAAAAAGAGTTAATGGGATAGAATCAGACTTAGCATATCCTGATGGTTTAGAATTTCTTTTCTTACCTTGGCCTAACAGATTAACTGATCAAAGCAGTTAATCCATAGGAATATGACTTTTGCTTACATAACAAAATCCATGCCATGTTCTCAAAGAATATTTTGAACGTTATAATAAGGACTAATTTGGGTTAAACTTTTTAGATTAAAAAACAAAGCAGTTTACCAAAGTAGTGAGAAGTTAATTTACATGGTGTGAAGAAAACAAGAATCTGAAACTTTTTGGCTCTGAGCAATAGAACCCTCCTAGCTTTTTATTATACCCCATGTTCCAAAATGAATTTTAGGTGATTTACAAAGATGTGAGAAAACAATAAATCCAAGAAAATCTGAAAGAAGGGGAAACAGATGTAGGAAAAAAGACAAAGGCTGGGTCTTAACCACACAGTAGTAAATAAGGGCCGTGGCTCCACCTGTACCTGCAGATCCCCTGCCAGGTCTGGCCTGATGCGGATACTCAACTGCACACGAGCGACGATACTGTGTATCCAGCTAAAAGAGAAAAAGAGGAGACACTTCTTAGGATGCAGCTTCTCACAAAGGATAATATTTATCAGGTTCACAGGAAAACCTTGAAATCAACAGTGTAAAAGGCATAGACTACCAACCTGAGGGAAAAGTCAGCTGAGTGCACTGTGTTGAATTTCAAGTAGAAAACCCCAAGCCAGATGCCCACAAAGCCATTTATCGTAAAAATTGCATATTCTTCAATGTTATTACTATGCCGTTAAGAAAATCAGCATTTATAAATAATCCGTATGGTTTAATATTTCAGTTAGCTTCTAAGGGAGTTTGTCTGATTTCTTTTTGTTGGCTGCTGCATATATTTTAAATGAATGCTTTCATTTAAAACAGAACCAGCCTTTTCGGCAACATTGAAATACTTATGACTTTACCACCATACTGAAATTTAACTTTACATTTACTTTTTAGCGTTATCAAATGCAAACATTTCAGTTACCTCAAGGAATTAAAAATTGTAGAGATATGACTAAAATATTAAAATACAAATATCAGATAAAGCTATATATGACATCCTGCTGGGGCTTATGGATTAAAAACATCCCCCAGTAGTTCCCTTGAGAGAACACTGAAATCAAGAGATTTCAGGAAGTTTTTTTCTGGTGAAGCCCCTATATTTTAGAGATCAAGGGTCAGCAAACTTATTTTTTGTAAAGGGCCAGATAGTTATTATATTAGGCTTTGTGGACCATAGGGTGCTTGTTGCAACTACTCAGCCTTGCTGTTATGGTATGAAGGCAGCTATAGACAGCACATAAACACATGAGCTTGGTGGCACTGTTCCAATAAAAGTTTATTTACAAAACAAGGTGGTAGGCCGAGTGAGTAGCCCAGGAACTGTAGTTTACTGGCCCCTATTCTAGATGAAAACAGCAAGGAGCGAAGTGCTAGTCTGTAGTGCCAGGCCCAGGACTCACAGCTAGCATTCCTTTTTTTTGGAGACAGAGTATTCTCGGTCTGTTTGCAATGGCGCAATCTCGGCTCACTGCAACCTCCGCCTCCCCGGCTTAGCCTCCTGAGTAGCTGGGATCATAGGTGTGCACCACCATGCCTGGCTAATTTTCTTGTATTTTTAATAGAAATGGGTTTCACCATGTTAGCCAGGCTGGTCTCAAACTCCTGACTTCAGGTGATCTGCCCACCTCACTCTCCCAAAATGCTGGGATTACAGGTGTGAGCCACTGTGCCTGTCTCACAGCTAGCATTCTTGAGCAACTATCTATCTCCCTTTTTATGACAGCAAATGGGGAGAGAAATGGTAAGTAATTTTTACTTTGTTTTTTGTTATAAACCTAAAGAGAAGACTGAAATGTTTTCATCTGTTCGGTTTTATTCCTAAAGCAATAAAAAATTAAACATTTTTAGCCATGTGCAGAGGTGCACACCTGTAATCCCAGCTACTTGGGAGGCTGAGGTGGGAGGATCACTTGAGCCCAGGAGTTTGAGGCTGCAGTGTGCTGATTGCACCACTACACTCCAGCCTAGGTGATGTAGTGAGACACTTGTCTCTTAAAAAAATGAAATGTTTGGCTGAGAGTGGAGTGGTGGCTCACACCTGTAATCCCAGCACTTTGGGAGGCCAAGGTAGGGGGATCACTTGAGGTCAGAAGTTGAAGACCAGCCTGGGCAACTTGGAGAAACACTGTCTACTAAAAAAATACAAAAAATAGTTGGGTGTGGTGGCAGATGCCTGTAGTCCCAGTTACTCAGGAGGCTGAGGCAGGAGAGTCGACTGAACCCAGGAGGTAGAGGCTGCAGTGAGCTGAGATTGCACCACAGCACTCTAGCCTGGGCGACAGTGGGAGACTTCGTCTCAAGAAAAAAAAAAAGTTTGAGAGAATCTAGCTGTGTAATACAATCATTAAGTACTAGTTAATAAATGTCCTATATCAGATTATGAGAAGGCAAATTCAGTAGAAGTTCTCAAACTTTCTGGGGTTCACACTGAACCCCAAGAATCAGAAATGCTCATGTTTCCTTTTTGTTCTTGTTTTTGGTGAGTTTCTCCCTAAGTCAACCTTGTGGGGTCTACTAGGTTGAACAGTGTTCCCTCAAAATTTATGCCCACCTGGAACTTGTGAATGTGACCAAGTTTGGAAATAGGGTCTTCACAGATGAATCAAGGTAAAGTCACACTAGATTAGGGTGGGCCCTAAATTCAGCAACTAGTATCTTTGTAAGAAGAGGGAACCCTGGACACAGACACACAGGGAGGAAAGCCATGTAAAGACAGAGGCAGGCTGGGTGTGTGGCTCATGCCTGTAGTCCCAGCACTTTGGGAGGCTGAGGTGGGAGGATCACTTGAGCCTCAGGGTTTGAGACCAGTCTGGCCAACATAGTAACACCCTATCTCTACAAAATAAAAAATTTAGCAGGGCGTAGTGGCATGCGCCTGTAGTTGCAGCTGCTCAGGAGGCTGAGGTGAGATGATCACTTAAGCCCAGGAGGTTGAGGCTGCAGTGAGCTGTGCTCTGCACTCCAGCCTGGGCAACAGAGTGAGACCCTGTCTTAAAAAAAAAAAAAAAAGGCCAGGTGCAGTGGCTCACGCCCATAATCACAGCACTTTGGGAGGCTGAGGTGGGCAGATCACTTGAGGTCAGGAGTTCAAGACCAGCCTGGCCAAGATGGCGATACCCCGTCTCTACTAAAAATACAAAAATTAGCTGGGCATGGTGGTGGGCACCTGTAGTCCCAGCTACTGGGGAGGCTGAGGCAGGAGGATTGCTTGAACCCAGTAGGCAGGGGTTGCAGTGAGCTGAGATTGCGCCATCGCACTCCACCCTAGGTGACGGAGCAAGACTCTGTCTCAAAAAAAAAAACAAATTGGGAGTGATGCAGCTGCAAGCCAAGGAACACCAGGGATCACAGGTGGTCACCAGAATCCAGGAAGAGACAAAAAGATTCTTCCCTAGACCCTGCAAAGGGAGCATAGCTCTGCTGACACCTTGATTTTTGAACTTTTCGTCTCTGGAACTGTGAGGAAAAAATTTCTGCTGTTTTAAGGCACCTAGTTGTTGGTCATTTCTTAAGTCCTAAGAAACTAATACAGAGGTCTTGGTATTGATTATCCTTACCACTCTTCTCATAGAAGAAAAATTTTGCAGTGCTTTAGCCTGCTGTGATTCAGGGGTCATGAGTTGGGACAAGTGTGCTGTAAACACCACCATCCCAAAAACTTCCAGGATGTGGGGTCCCTGGTTACTTCCCCAGGCTCTCCAAGCGCTCTTGCCACAAAGCAGATTATGTGGGGTCGAGCTCCCAGCCTACAAATGGGGAAGGTCAGTGCATGACCCCATTGCTGATAAGACTAGTAAATGCACAATAAATGGTAGGTAGTATCAGCATTTAAAACACCAGTAGAAAGAAAAAGTCCTAAACTGGGTGCAGTGGTGTGCACTTGTAGTCCCAGCTACTTGGGAGGCTAAGGCAGGATTGCTTGAGTGCAGGAGTTCCAAGTCTAGTCTGGCCAACATGGCAAGAGCCTGCTTCTGAAAAAAATTTTTTATTAAAAGTCCCAACCCACTCATCCATCAGGATTCATCATAATCTGAGACCACTTTTGATGTAATTCCAGAAGAAAAGGGTTACACAATGAAGTTATGCTTATCTGATACGCACTGGGATTTAATATTCTTGCTTGTGGTCAGACATATCTAAGTGTTAAATTGCTTAGAATTTGTGATTTCCGTATAAGACATTAAAGAATAGGCATCAGGGACTAGTGAGAATTTGAGCAAAATGTATTTATAACACTTTTTATTGTTGGAAACTCAACTTTTATTCTGAGTTAAGCCTCTAGATAAAGTCTTAAGTCTGCCAAACTAGTATTCCCCCACGTTTTCTTTCCCCAACTATCAAGACCATTCTAGGAGTATGTCACTCTACCAAAAATGATTGAGTTGTGTTGGGCCTGGAGAAAAAGTCGGGCAAAAGGAGCCTTTCTTGTGGCTGCTGATAGTTAGGTTCATCCACCACCGCACTTTGAGCTCGAGTAGAGTCGCCACGGGGTTTCTGCAGAGGAGACAGAAGTTACAGAAACAGTGAAAACTATCTCTAGTGTGGTATGTAGTTAAAAACCCTATTGACCATGGCAGATATGATAAGTGCAGGCCAAACAGCTCCAATTCCACGTCATAAATTATCACACTGTTTGTACTTTTGACAAAACACAGTATAAATCAAGATCAGGGCACAGATCCTGCAGAATTACTGCCCATGAGGTTGTATGGTAAGTACATGGAGAGGCAATAAGAAAGAAACATACCGTCTGTCTTTGTGGCCCCACAGTGCTCACATGTTCCACTTCAGCTGTGCCAATAGGTGGTAGCAGATTATTTCGACTCAGGGGCATTGGTGAGGGAGAGGAGAGCGAGTCGGCTGCCACTGGGCTGCAGATACCACCAACAAACACCAAGGTATGAAAGCATGAAGTTATAACAATACCAGCAAATTGATTAGAAATCAGATAAATGAAGCAGATGAGTTTAATGTGCACAGAAAGCTTTAGGCTGCCTATGTTTTTAAGTAGAGATCTCAGGATTTTTGGAAAATTAGTTTTTAAAATAGTGTTCTCTGATTTTGTTTTGAAGCTCCATACTCTGGGTATACAACAGAAGCTGACCTTTTCTCTCCCACAGAACTGGAATAAAACATTTGTCCTTATCTGGTATTGCACTTCTCTGCTGATTTAGATTTGTAAATTCCCAGCTGATGATGGAATTCTTGACAGTTCTGGACCTTCTGGTTATCCTTCTCCCTAATAACCATAGTTCTCGGGTAAAGTTCCTAAACCTTCATTCCCTTCAGTAGGATCTGGAGCAGCTTGCAGTATTCCTCATCCTTAAGACAGTAATTGAAACTGAATGATAATTTCATGCCCCAGAAGTAATAAAGCAACTTACTTTTCAACTTTGAAAAAAAGTACTGTAAGAAGGAATGAGAGATTAATCATACATCAAGACTACTCATCCCCAAATGAATGAATTTATAGCTCTGTTGGTATAGATATATCTACATCCACATAATAATGCTTAACTTGGAAGCTGAATTGAAAACACTGCTGTGGCCTTATTATTTCATACCTTTGAGGATATTTTTAGAAACTAATCATCCTAAGACATTTTGTGAATCAACAGCTAAAAGAATTATATGTTTAAAATTGGTTCCTAGGTATTTTTTGCATGATGAGGCTCAGAGTGTGTAGTGAATGAAGGGTGGGAAAGGAGATTAATTTTAGTGTCACTTCCTAGGAAGTGGTAAGGGATATTTTTCCTGGTATGTAAGCAACTTCTTATCTGAGGTTTATAAAGTTTTCATTGTCAATGGAATAAACGGATCCCAATGGTGCAGAAAAACCTTAAAGGGGAATTAACTTATTTTGGAGTGAATTTCACTAAATATGTTCCCACCACGGAAAATGTTTGATTAAATAAATAGGTTCTTTATTCCTTTTGTAACCCCAATATAGTATTCTAGCCAACATTTTATTTTTACAAATAGACATAGAACTCTTTAGCTAGATCACCAGAAAGATTCAGTATCTATTTCATTAAAATTTAACCCCTGCTGGGTGCAGTGGCTCACGCCTGTAATCTCGGCACTTTGGGAGACTGAGGCAGGCAGGTTGCTTGAGCTCAGGAGTTTGAAACCAGCCTAGGCAACATGACAAGACCCCTGTCTCTACTAATAACACAAAAAAAAAAACCTGGCATGGTGGCACCACGCGCCTGTGGTCCCGGCTACTTGGCAGGCTGGGGTGGGAGAACCACTTGAGCCCAGAAGTTGAGGCTGCAGTGAGCCATGATCATGCCACTGCACTCCAGCCTGGGCGACAGGAGTGAGACTCTACCTTAAAAAATAAAATAAATTTTAACCCCACTAAAAAATTTTCTATTGGATCTAAACCCATGGGCAATCTGTCATAAGACTACTTAATGATTAGTTTCTAGGCATAGATTTCAGTCTTATGTTTAAATTAACTCTGTATGTAAACTGAATTAGTTTTACCACGGTTTCCAGAAGTTCTGCTTTTGAAACCTACACTCGGGCTCCTCTGAGGATTTCTTCCATAGGTCTTGGTGTTCCAGCACGTGAATGGCTCGTGCTGATCGGATGAAGGGTTCGTGGCGGTGGATTGTGTCTCCTGGTGGACTGCGCTGTATATGACAGAGATGATGTACTAAACTCCACAGCTCGATTTGGCCAATTTCGAGTTGAAAGGATGGTACTGGACCCAGGCCTCATAAGCAGCTTGTCATCAAGATCTCTAGTAGCCAAATCAGAAACCCACAATGAAGTAAAGATCACTATGTCAGGAAGACAAGACTCACGGGGTAAAAAGCCTTAGACTAGAAACTACACTTAGGGGGAAATAAAGCAAAAATTAAAACCTTTCAATAAGTAACACTAGTTTCCAGATGGTACTTTAGCTAAGGTGTGAGAATCTATTCATTATTTCAATCATAATTTACTAGAATGGACATTTGGGAAAGCAAGTCCGTTATCCACCTGTCATCACAGTCACTTTTAGTCACCAGTGAAGGCAAGCCTGAAGGACACCTACTACAAAATGCTTCCCAAAAATTGCCACAGGCTGATTCTTACTCTGTCTGAGGCATTCTTTTGTGCTGAAAGATTGTCACCAGAAAGACAACTGAAAGACAGATACTGCTGCTTGGGAGCAGTTGTGGCACCAGTGTGGTTCCCACTGTAGAGACTGAAGTGCTGAGCAAGTTGGAGGGTCTTGTGCTGCCCAGAGCCAGAGCTGTGGGACCACAGTAGCCCCATCTGCATCAATAACTGAACTACAACCCTCTTCTGTAAGTCATCCAGTAAATAAAATACCACACCTAAACAGTTCAGTAGCTTAAATACTGGCCTACAGATTCAGGTGTATTTTGTATTTTTTTTTTTTTTTAAAGCAAGTGACTATTTAAGACATCTAAGAGTGTCTGCACAATTAAATGGAAGAAAAGTGAATAAAGCAGCTAAGCTCTGCCGTTTGCTCCTACAGCTTTCAGCAAGTTCCTCAACCTTTCAGTCCACTTTGGTGTCCTCTAGTGCAAAACATGGCACCGTGCTTGGAGGACTGTGAAGGGATGCTCCCCATCAAGGAATAGGGCTAAACCTGGAGACTGTTCTGGTCTTCCTGCCTCTGTAGCAATTCACTTATGCCTTCTTTTTTTTTTTTTAAACACACCCTAACTGCTTTCTAATTACAAAAGGTTTAGGCTTTAGCTGCCCTATGTTCACCTTTATTTTGTTCTATGAACTTCTGGATTTGATTGTCATCTCTAGCTAGGTGACTTTTAGATCAGTCTCCAGATCCGACCTCTTCCACATTTCCAGTGATATGGCCCATCACTGAAAACACCCCAAAAGAAACCCATCTTTTCTAACACAGGCTTCTCTCAAGCTTGAAATCTGAGATAACTTTGATTCCTCTATTTCTATAGAATTTCACTTATTTGACGATATCTCCCAAAATAGCTCATTCCTTTCTCACCCTGTGTGGCTGCACAAGTGCAGACCCTTAGTAGCTCGCGTGTGGATTCCTGCATTGACCCCTTACCTTCAGTTCCTTCCACTCCATCCATTTACACTGCTGTGAAATCGATCTTTCAGATTCCTGATTTAAATATATGTGCTCCCAAACCAAAACTCATACATTGTTGGAAGGAGTGTAAAATGGTACAACTCCTTTGAGAAACCATATGGCAGTTTCCTATGAAACTGAACATATACCTGTCCTAGGACCCTTTCATTTCTAGGTATCAACTCAAGAGAAACGAAACTGTAAAACCACAAAAAAGACCTATACAAGAATATTTAGAGTACCTTTATGTATAATACCTCTAACCTGGAAATGACCTGTGTTAATTAACAGGAGAGCAGGTAGATAAATCGTGTGTATTCTTACAACAGAATACTCCTCAGCAAGGGAGGAGGTCATACATAACATGGATGATCCCAAAAACACGGCACTCAAAACCCTCCACAATCTGGTCCTAACATTCATTATTAGTTCCATAGTCACTTCTTTCCCGCTAACCATACCATGGCCTATTAATTTTAGAAGATTGTCAGCTATCTTTGATCACAAGCATTAAAGTTCTGACCTGTCTTCCATTCTTCTATCTCAAAAATGATCTTTCCAAAGTATTTTGTATTTTCTTATCTCCAAACCTTTCCCCATATCATTCCTCCTACCTAGAATTCCCTTGCTGCTCTCCTTTGCTTATCTGAAGCCCCATCTTTCAAGGACAAGTTCAAAACCTACACTTACACCAGAATGCTTTGGGGCTGTCATAGCACTCATTCTGGACAGCACACACATGGCACTCAGTTACAAAAGTGCCATATGGTTAGGTGTCTTTTTACCCATGTATGTCTTCTCTTTCCAGTTATATTATCAGCCCCCTGATGGTGGAGAACATGTCCCTTGGATGTTTTACTCCACAGGAGTTTTTGTGGTTGCTTGGTCGGCACTCAGTACATGCATACTGATAAACTGATTTTGCTTTCCCTCTATTTCCCTTTTACACTGTATAGTCTGAAAATGTTGAACTTCTTACAGGAGCTTGTCCATTAGGGAGAGATTTCTTGGCTGTAGAGGCATCCCATGAACCAAGAGACCATTCACATTTGGCTGATGACTGCTTGCTTGACAGAGACTCATCTACATGTTGAAAGAAGATAATACTCATGATCGGTTGGAGAAGACACCTGTTTGGTTTTCCAACTTTGCCAAAAGTTAATATTTCCAATTTGGTTATTTATACTTTTTCCCCATGCTTTAATTTTTGTAACATCTTGGGGCCCTTAGCTGGGGCCCCAAGTCAACTGTCCATGTGATAGGGTCCCTCCTTTCCTCTCCATTCCTAAATGACAGCAGGTAGGGGAAGCCTGATCAATCTGGATGAAAACAGTAGCCCTCTCATGGGGAGTGAGGACGTTTGTTGTTGTTATTGTTTACATTAAAATAGAGAAAACTCAGACAAAATATGGAACAATAATAGAAAATAGTAAGGGGAAACTCTAACTTAATCTCCTTCATCATCACATAATCCTGCACTCTGCAAACTAGTCCTCTTTCACTACCTGTGGAGCAGGTCAGCCCTCAGTGAAAACCTAAATCCTAAAGACTCTGTACTAGGAGGTAAGCTTATCTGTTCTAATTTTAGCAGGATGTAATGTTTCTTTGACTGGCATTGCCCCCCTAGAGCCCTGCTTGTTTTCTCAGGTCATCAGCTCATTGCCTTTTCTGCAATCTCCGCTGCCACAGAATGTATTTTCCTTCCTCTTTCTCTTCAGAATGTTTGAGTTAACTCTTCTCCTTCCGTAGGTCATCAGTGACCAGAATGTCTAACTATTCAGGGCTTAAGTTACTAAACCACAGCCACAACAGTTCAACATGCAGAAGTGCTTTACTACCACGAAGGGAACATTAATTTACCTGGTTCATCCCTGGTGTGATGACTTACGAGCCTTCCTAATTTTCTCTTTTTTTTTTTTTTTTTTTTTTGAGACGGAGTCTCGCTCTGTCACCCAGGTTGGAGTGCAGTGGCGTAATCTTGGCTCACTGCTACCTCTGCCTCCCAGGTTCAAGTGATTCTCCTGCCTCAGCCTCCAGAGCAGCTGGCACTACAGGTGCCTGCCACCATGCCCAGCTAATTTTTGTATTTTTAGTACAGATGAGGTTTCACCATATTGGCCAGGCTGGTCTTGAACTCCTGGCCTCAAGTGACCCGCCAACCTTGGCCTAATTTTCTTTTTAAATACCTGTTTTGTAAATCCAGCTGCACAACATCTGGCCAATATACCAACACCTTTCTCTTTTTTTTTTCCCCCAAAAGTAACACCAGGAAACTGTTGTGTAGGAACTGAGATACATAAATCATTACACAGGGATAAGACCAACCTCATCTGCCTCCTGCAAGAAATACTATCTTTGTGCTTGTTCAGACTCACTTGAAATAGCTTTTCTCTTTGTTTTTGTTTGATGTTTATACCTGGTTTATGAGTACTAAACATCCAAAAGGCAAAAAAGTTAACAGATTTAAATATTAAAAAACAAAAACAGGCTGGGTATGGTGGCTAATCAGGAGGCTGAGGTGGGAAGGTGGCTTGAGCCCAGGAATTTGAGACCAGCCTGGGCAACACAGTGAGACTCCTGTCTCTAAAAAACAAACAGGGACAGGGTGCGGTGGCTCATGCCTTTAATCCCAGCACTTTGGGAGGCTGAGGTAGGCGGATCACATGAGGCCAGGAGTTCGAGACGGGCCTGGCCAACATGGTGAAACTCTGTCTCTACTAAAAATACAGAAATCAGCCGAGTGTGGTGGTGCACATCTGTAATCCCAGGTACTCAGGAGGCTGAGGCATGAGAACTGCTTGAACCTGGGAGGTGGAGGTTGCAGTGAACTGAGATCATGCCACTGCACTCCAGCCTGGGTGACAGAGCAAGACTCTGTCTCAAAAAACTGGGGAGAAAAAAAAAAAAAAAAAAAAACAGGGTGGGCCAAGTTGATGGAAAAAGGAAGGAAAAACTCAAAAGGAAGGAGACATTCCAAGGACAATGTCAAGGCTGTGAGAATCTAAGATGAGTCATTTTTATCATAAGGGTATCCTCCACTCTTCCCAAAACAGACTTAGGCTGACCACGTGGTTGATTCTAGGTTGCACAACTTATGGATGCCTCCTCAGAAGAGCTGACTGAGAAGTATTTATCAACTCTAATTTGCTATTAATATTTTAAACTGAAACTGACCAATGCAAAGAGTCACTGGATTATTATGATAAACATATAACTCTACTAAAACATATTCAGTCAGAAATCATACAAGTAAGGCAAACAACTCTGAGCAAATTTCCTCTGGTGAGAGTAGCCCTGTGGTCTCCAACTGATCCCTCCGAGGCTTACCGGATTTGAGGTAATGGACAGCACCTTAGACTGTGGCACTCGTGGTAACACCAAAGGATGTGGTTCACTCAGCACACATGAACTTTCTGAATTGGGTCTGGTAATTGCAACATCACTCTCATCATCTGGGCAAAGGAACAGAATATATTATCCATGGATAATCTTCTGGCCCACAGCAACAGTATTGTGAAAAAAGATCTCTCCTGAGAATTCATAATCTCAAACAAGGCTTCACTTACCTTTGCAGCCCAATTTTATACCACCTGCATGGTTCAAAAAACCCCTCCACCCAAGACTAGTTGAAAGTGGTTTCCCAGGCTGATGATGCCTACTGGTACCTGGCGGAAGGAGAAAAAGATCTCTAGGGCACAGTTGTCCCACACACCTTTGGAGTTGATGGAAATGTTTTACAACTGTGCTGTCCAGTGTGGCAGCAGGCACCACCCTCCTGTAGCTATAGAGCATTTAGAATGTGGCTAGGGAGTGAGGAACTGATTAACTTACAGCCAAATGTGGCTGATGTCTACTCTATTGGACAGCGTAGCTCTAGGGAAACCTTCATTAATCCAGATCTCAATTCCCACAGGTAAAGTTATGAGATTAGAAACCATTGTTAAGAATCACTGGCCGGGCGCGGTGGCTCAAGCCTGTAATCCCAGCACTTTGGGAGGCCGAGACGGGCGGATCACGAGGTCAGGAGATCGAGACCATCCTGGCTAACACAGTGAAACCCCGTCTCTACTAAAAATACAAAAACTTAGCCGGGCGAGGTGGCGGGCGCCTGTAGTCCCAGCTACTCGGGAGGCTGAGGCAGGAGAATGGCGTAAACCCGGGAGGCGGAGCTTGCAGTGAGCTGAGATCCGGCCACTGCACTCCAGCCTGGGTGACAGAGCAAGACTCCGTCTCAAAAAAAAAAAAAAAAAAAAAAAAAAAATCACATCCACGAAGAAACAAGGCATCTTGAAAAAAAGCAAGCAGAAACAACATAATCAGATCAGTAAGGACTTCAGAAATTGGAATTGACAGATGTAGAATGTAAAACAAAAGCAGAAATAGAAAATACGACTAAGAACAAGACACCATAAAAATGACCAAGCAGGCTGGGCATGGTGGCTGACATCTGTAATCCCAGCACTTTGGGAGGCTGAGGCAGATTGCTTGAGGCCAGTAGTTCAAGACCAGCTTGGGCAACATAAGGAGACCCCCATCTCTACAAAAAAAAAATTAAAATTAGCTGGGCATGGTGGCATATGCCCTTGGTCCCAGCTACTTGGGAAGCTGAGGTGGGAGGACAGCTTCAGCCCAAGTGATTGAGGCTGTAGTGAGCTCTGATGGCCCCACTGCGCTCCAGCCTGGGCAACAGAGTGAAACCGTGTTTCAATAAATAAAAATACAAAATATTTTTCTTCATTAATGTAGACTGTAAAACTATCTTGATTAAAAGTTAAAATGATTATAAAAACAAGTTATAAATATATGATTACATTTCACCAGAGTTTTATACACTTTGAGGTTACAGTTCACAGCCCTATTGTATATATTGCAAACCTGCATGCAGTTAGGCTTTTCTCCTCGCACAACGGTTGGGAAAGTTGCTCTAATAATAGAGATAGGGGCCGGGCGCGGTGGCTCACGCCTGTAATCCCAGCACTTTGGGAGGCCGAGGCGGGTGGATCACAAGGTCAGGAGATCGAGACCACGGTGAAACCCTGTCTCTACTAAGAATACAAAAAATTAGCCGGGCACGGTGGTGGGCGCCTGTAGTCCCAGCTACTCAGGAGGCTGAGGTAGGAGAATGGCGGGAACCCCGGAGGCGGAGCTTGCAGTGAGCCGAGATCGCGCCACTGCACTCCAGCCAGGGGGACACAGCGAGACTCCGCCTCAAAAAAAAAAAAAAAAAAAAAAAGAGATAGGTTTGTACCAGCACCTGTCAGTTTGTTCTAACAACAATGAACCAACTGGTCTGTAACAAAGCCAAAACTGCAAGTGTTCTCTTTCTATAATTCCAGTTATTCTAATAAAAAGTAATGACAATAGCTAACATTTATTGAGCTCTTAAATATTCCAGGAACTACTCTATATACTTTCATGTAACTGGTTTATTTCTTAAACAATCCTATGAAATAGATATTAGTATTTATACTCATTTTATAGATAAACTGAGGCTCAAAGAAGTTAAGCAACTAGCCAAGAATCTAAATAAAGTTAGTGTCAGAGCCAGTGGTCAAGCCCAGGTTGTCTGGCAACAAAGTTGGTATCTTTTTTTTTTTTTTTTGAGACGGAGTCTCGCTCTGTTGCCCAGGCTGGAATGTGGTGGCGCAAGCTCTGCTCACTGCAAGCTCCACCTCCCGTGTTCACGCCATTCTCCTGCCTCAGCCTCCCAAGTAGCTTGGACTACAGGTGCCCAATGCCACGCCCGGCTAATTTTTGTATTTTTAGTAGAGACGGGGTTTCACCATGTTAGCCAGGATGGTCTTGATCTCCTGACCTCGTGATCCACCCACCTTGGCCTCCCAAAATGCTGGGATTACAGGCGTGAACCACCGCGCCCGGCCCGAAGTCTGTACTTTCAATCATTATATGACACTGCTTCTCATGGGGATCATGTTGTAGAGCAGGGTTGGCAAACTATAGCCCATGGGTCAAATCGGGCCTACTACTTAAAAAAAAATTATTATGGTAAAATACACATAACTTACCATTTTACCATTTTACACTCATGTTACTTGACAACAGGGATACCTTCTGAGAATGGCATTATTAGGTGATTTTGTTGTTGTGTGAATGTCTAAGTGTATTCACACAAACCTAGGTGGTACAGCCTATTACACACCTAAGCTAAATGGTTTAGCCTGCTGCTCCTAGGCACAGGCCTGTACAGCATGTTACTGTACTGATTACTGGAGGCAACTATAACACAATGGTAAGTATTTGTATATTTAAACAAGCCTGAACATAGAAAGAGTACAATAAAATTATGGTACAAAAGACAAAAATGGTACACTGGTATAGGTTACTTAACCATGAATGGAGCTCACAGGAATGAAAGTTGCTCTGAGTGAGTCACTGAGTGAGTGATGAGTGAATGTGAAGGCCTAGGTCATTACTGTACTGTCTATAAACACTGTACACTTTGGTTATACTACAATTTTTAAAATTTCTTTTTCTTCAATAAATTACCTTTAGTTGTACTTTTTGACTTTATAAATTTATTTTTTTAACTCTTTGATCCTTTTGAAATAACAGCTTAAGACACAAAACACTGTACAACTGTACAAAAATATTTTTATTTCCTTATTCTATGAGGTTTGCCTATTTTTAAATTAATTTTTACTGTTTAATCTTTTTGTTAAAATCTAAGACACAAACACACACATTAGCCTAGGCCTATATAGGGTCAGGATCATCAATATCACTGTCTTCCACCTACCGATCCTGTCCCACCGGAAGATCTTCAAAGGGTGTGTAACACACATGGAGCTGTCATCTCCTGTGATAACAATGCCTTCTTCTGGAATACCTCCTGAAGGACCTACCTGAGGCTATTTTACAGTTAACTTTAAAAAACATGGTAGGAGAACACTCTAAAATAATGATAAAAATATAGTATATACATAAACCAGTAATATAATCGTTTATTATGAAGTATATGTACTGTACATAATTGTTTACACTGTATGTTTATATGACTGGCAGTGCAGTAGGTTTGTTTATATTAGCATCACCACAAACACATCAACACATCAGTAATGAGTTGTGCTTTGACTTTATGACAGCTACAATATCATTAGGTGATAGGAGTTTTTCAGCTCCATTATAATCTTACGAGACCATCATATATGTGGTCCAACGTTGACCAAAATGTCATTATGCCACACATGACTGTATACAATTCAGCAGCATTAGTTACATTCATCATGATGTGCAACACTTACCTCTAGTTAAATAACTTTTTATCACCCCAAAAAGAAACCCCATACGAATGCCTGTTTTTGAAAATAACGTTGTGGCTGGGCGCGGTGGCTCACACCTGTAATCCCAGCACTTTGGGAGGCCAAGGTGGGTGGATCACCTGAGGTCGGGAGTTTGAGACCAGCCTGGCCAACATGGTGAAACCCCATCTCTACTAAAAATACAAAAATTAGCCGGGGGTGGTGGCGGGCTTCTGTAATCAGAGCTACGTGGGAGGCTGAGGCAGGAGAACCACTTGAACTCAGGAGGCAGAGGTTGCAGTGAGCCAAGATCACACCACTGCACTCCAACCTGGGCAACACAGCTAGACTCTGTCTCAAAAAAAAAAGAATAAAAAAAAGTAATAATCATTTGTTTATTCTCATAGTGGTATAATATTCCATTGTATGAATATATCACGTTCTACTGTTGATGGACATGTGGGTAGTTTCTGATGTATGTTTTCTAGCATATAGTGATATTTATGAACATTCTTGCACATATCTTTTGGCGAACATATGTACTGAGTATATACTACTGTACACAGCGAAGCCCAATCATTTACATCTTATTTATGACTGCTTTCATGCTACAAGGGCAGAGTTGAGTAGTTGCAACGGAGACTGTATGGTTGTCAAAGACGAACCATAGTCTTGTATAGTCAAAGACTATACACCGGCCTCTGTATAGACAGTAGTTTCCTGACCCCTGTTTTAAGGTATTTCAGTCAACCTACTAAAGGCCAATTAGAGATCCTCCAGCTCCATTTCATAATGTCTTGTTTTTAGACTTTAGTCTCAAAATTACAGTTATAATACAATAAAATAATCTTAATGTATGAATGCACAGAAAAATAAAAGAATATTAATTCACAGCCCAACACTGGTAAATTGTGAAAGGTGAAATAAGATTTTATCTGGTACACGGTGGTTGATATACTGAAACCAGGAGTTCCTTTGTTTATTACCAGGGTTTATTATTATGGGAGTCTGGGTATGACTCTGGACTTTTTTTTTTTTTTTGAGAGGGAGTCTCACTCTGTTGCCCAGGCTGGAGTGCAGTGGCCGGATCTCAGTTCACTGCAAGCTCCGCCTCCTGGGTTCACGCCATTCTCCTGCCTCAGCCTCCCAAGTAGCTGGGACTACAGGCACCCGCCACCTCGCCCGGCTAGTTTTTTGTATTTTTTAGTAGAGACGGGGTTTCACCACGTTAGCCAAGATGGTCTCGATCTCCTGACCTCGTGATCTGCCCATCTCGGCCTCCCAAAGTGCTGGGATTATAGGCTTGAGCCACCGTGCCCGGCCTACTCTGGACTTTTAATTACTACCTGTCCCGTGTCTCAAAAAAATTAACCTCATATAATATAAACTGGTTCATTTTAAAGAGAGTGCTAGTCCTGTTCTCTAATACAAGCTTTAGAAAACAAAAACAAAAACAAAACCTAACACACATACAACATAGTGGCTTAAAAATAAACCCACGAAGACCACACATCAAGGGTGGCAAATGTGGAACAACTGGAATTCACACAATACTGGAGAGGCTGTAAGTAGGTATAACCACTTTGAAAATTCTTTTGGCCGTATCCACTGAAGTTAGAATAGCATATCCTCTGACCTAGCAATTCTACCCATATGTATCTAGTACTTAAGTTCATCAAAAGACATATACAAAAATATTCATAATAGTATTATATTCTAGACAAACCACCCACATATCCATCAACAGTAGGGTGTGATATAGTCATACAATGGAACACTATAAGCAATGGGAATAAACTTGTTGTGAACAAAATGTAACTGAATCTAACAAACATAATATTGAATAAAAGAAACCAGGTGCATAAGGGTATATACTGTATGAATCCATTCTTACAAAATTTTAAAACAGGCAAAATTAATCTGTGTTGTCGGAAGTCAGGATGAGGTTACTCTTGTGGGGGCAGGATTAAGTAGCTGACTGAGAGAAAGCATGAGAAGGGCTTCTGGAGTACTGGCAACAGTCTGTTCTTGATCTAGGTGCTGGTCATACAAGTATACTGTTTTTCTTTTTAGAGACAGGGTCTTGCTCTGTCATCCAGGCTGGAGTATATTGGCACAGTCATAGCTTACTGCAGCCTCAAACTCCTGGGATTAAGGGATCCTCCTGCCTTAGTCCCCTGAGTAGCTAGGACTACAGGCATGCACCACCACACCCTGGATAATTATTTTTATTTTTTGTAGAGACAAAAAAATCCTCAAGCTTACTTGATGTAAACTTACTTTATAATTTTCTATGTGTATATTACACTTCAATAAAAACTTTTTTTTCCCTTTTACTCCTGGCAAGCTGTGATTAAATAAAAAGTTTAAAAATGTTGGACTTCTGCTTCCAGCCAAGATGGAGTAACATGAACTGGGTTTACTCTCCTGCTTAAAACAACCAATAAAACAATGAAACAATGGCTTTCAAGACACTGTACATCAGATAATGAAAGTTAGTAAACCCTGAGATGATACATGAGACTGGACCTGCAATTGCCTTGAAAAAGTTTCCAAGATATGGCATAAAGAGTGGGAACTGAGGCACAAGCCTGGTGGACTCCCCTGAGTTGAGAGTCCAGAGACCAAGGCAGCTCGGATTCATAGAACAGAGTATCTTAGAGAAGAGAAATACACAGGAAGAGAACCCATGATATCTGCAGAAGGTGGGGCATTGTTTGAGCATTCAAAAGGTACTGATCAGTGCACGTTTGAGAAGAAGCCACCTGAGGCTAGGAAAACAAAAACAAAAACAAACCCTGAAAGACGGGAACAGTACCTGCTACTCACATGAAACAAGGAATACTGCCTGTTCCCACCCACCAGACCAGAAAAACTCAATTCATGGAGCACTGGGCAGAATAAGATCTTGCCTGAGCAGGTGGGTAATAATTAGCTCCAGACTGAACATTGCTCCAGACCTAACAAATCATAAAAGAAAGACCAGAATGGGCCGGGCGCCGTGGCTCAAGCCTGTAATCCCAGCACTTTGGGAGGCCGAGACGGGTGGATCACGAGGTCAGAAGATCAAGACCATCCTGGCGAACACGGTGAAACCCCGTCTCTACTAAAAAATACAAAAAACTAGACAGGCGAGATGGCGGGCGCCTGTAGTCCCAGCTACTTGGGAGGCTGAGGCAGGAGAATGGCGTGAACCCGGGAGGCGGAGCTTGCAGTGAGCCGAGATCACGCCACTGCACTCCAGCCTGGGAGACACAGGGAGACTCCGTCTCAAAAAAAAAAAAAAAAAGAAAAGAAGCAGTAATAAAAAGAAATTCATCCCTTAGTAAGGTAAAATTCACAATGTCTGAAATCTAATCAAAGATCACTAGGCAGGAAAATACAAGCCATAATGAAGAGAGTATCAACTGAAACCAACCTAGAATTAATACAGATATTCAAGTTATTCCACATTTTCAAAACATCAAATAGAGACATGGAAAATATATATGTCTCTCTCAAATCATACTTTGAGATGAAAATGACAATATCTCACATGAAATACACTAAATGAGCAGATTCAACATTATAGAAGATTAATGAACTTGATGGCATAACAATAGAAATTGCCCAGAATGAAATACACACAGAAAAAAAAAGAATACAAAAAAAATTTTTTAAGGCATGAGTTACCTGAGGGATCAATGATCAAATGGACTAATTTGTGAGTGACCGAAGTCCTGATGGATGATGAGGGACAGAAAAAAAAAATCTGAAGAAATAATGGCCGAAAGCTTTCCAAACAATGAAAACAAACCTATAGATCTATGAAGTTCAACAGACTCCAGGCAGAAGAAACATGAGGAAAACTACATTAAAGCACATCATAATCAAACTGTTCAAAATCAGTGATAAAGAGAAAATCTTAACAGCAGCCAGAAAAAAAAAAAAAAAAAAAATACATGCACACAGGAACAAAGATAAGGATGACAACAAATTTCTTTTCAGAAACAATGCAAGCGAGAAGAAATGGACAGCATTTTAAAAGTACTAGAAGGCAAACTATTCACATAGAGTTCATAAAATTTCATTGCAAAAATGAAAGCAAATAAAGAAATTTTCACATCTACAAAAGAAACAGTTCATCACTAGCAGACCCACATACAAGAAATGTTAATGGACATTTTTCAGGCTGAAAGAATTTAAAAAAATTTTTTTAAGATTCATATAACATAAAATTCATCATTTTAACCATTTTAAAGTATACAGTTCAGTGGTTTTTAATATAGTCACAATGTTGTGCAATCACTACCACTATGTAATTTCAAAAAATTTCTATCACTCCAAAAAGAAACACGGTACCTCTCAATCTCCCTCTTCATCCATCCCCCAGCAACCACTAAACTCTGTCTCTATGGCTCTGCCTATTCTGGACATTTCATATGAATGGAATCATACCATATACATCATGCTTTGTGATTGGCTTCCTTCATTTAGCATATTTTCAAGGTTCATCCATGTTGTAACATGTATCAGTACTTAATTCCTTTTTATGGCTGAATAATATTCCATTGCATGGTGTACTAGTCTGCTAGGGCTGCCATAACAAAATAGCATTGATTGGATGGATTACACAATGGACATTTATTTTCTCACAGTTCTGGAGGCCAGAAGTCCAAGATCAAGGTGCTGTCCTGGCCTTCAGGTGGCCACCTTCTTTCTCTGTCCTCATATGGCCTTTTCTCCACGTGTGTGTACAAAGAGATCTCTGGTGTCCCTTCCTCTTCTAATAAGGACACCAGCCCTATTGGATTAGGAGCCCACTTTTATGACCTCAGAACCTGAATTACCTCCCTAAAAGCCCTGTCTCCAAATACAGTCACTTTGGGGGTTAGGGTTTCCACATACGAATTTCAGGGGGGAAATAATTCATCCCATGACACATGGATAAACCAAACTTTGTTCATTCAGCAGCTGATGGACATTTGGGTTGTTTCCACTTTTTGGCTATTATGAATAATGCTGCTATAAGCATTCATGTTCAAGTTTTTGTATGGACATTTGTTTTCAGTTCTCTTTTTTATATACCTAGGAGTGGAATTTTCTTGGTCTTTTGACAATTTTGTGTTTAACATGCTGAGGAGCTGCCAAATTGTTTCCACAATAGCTGCAGCATTTTATATTCCCATTGCAATGTATGAGGGTTCCAATTTCTCCATATCTTTACTAACACTTGTTATTTTTCTTTTAAGAAATAAAATGTAATTAAAAATATATATACACATAGCCATCCTAGTGGCATTGAGGTGGTATCTCATTGTGGTTTTTATTTGCACTTCCCTAATGACTAACGACGTCATTAGGGAACAAAGACAACATCTTTCATGTGCTTATTGACCATTGGTATATCTTCTTTGGAGAAACATCTATCCAAATTAGTTGCCCATTTTAAAATAAAATTGCTTTTATTATTGAGTTGCAGTTCTTTAACTAGATCCTTATCAGTTATATGATTTCTAAATATTTTCTCTCATTTTACAGGTTGTCTTTTGCTTTCTTGATAATGTCTTTTATAGCACAAAGTTTTACATTTTGATGAAGTCCAAATTATCATTTTTTCTTTTGCTGCTCATGCTTTTGGTGTCGTATCTAACAATGTCATGTCAAATTCAAGGTCATGAAGAGTTACTCCTTTGTTCTGAGAGTTTTATGATTTTGGCTCTTAAATTTAGGTTCTTGATCCATTGTGAGTTGATTTTTGTATATGGTATGAAGTCAGGATTCAACTTCATTCTTTTCCATGTGAATATACAGTTGTTCCAGCATCATCTGTTGAAAAGACTATTCTTCACCCATTAAATGATCTTGGCACCCTTGAAAACTAATTGGCCACATATGTGTGGGTGTATTTCTGAACGTTTGATTCTATTCGGAATCATTGATCTATTTGTCTGTCCTTATGCCAGTTTCACACAACCAGTTTTGATTACTGCAGTTTTGTCGTGACTTTTTAAATCAGGAAGTGTGAATCCTCTAACTTTATTCTTTATAAATACAGTTTTGACTATTCAAAGTCTCTTGCATTTCCATATGAACTTCAGGATCAGCTTGCCCATTTCTACAAAAAAGGCAGCTGGAATTTTGATAGGGATTGTACTGAAACTGTAGATCTATTTGGGGAGTAATAACATCTTAACAATATTAAGCCTTCCACTCCAAAAACATGCGATGTCTTTCCATTTCTTTAGGTCTCCTCTAATTTCTTTCTATAATATTACATAATTTTCAGTGTGGAAGTCTTGTACTCCCTTGGTTACATTTATTTCTTTTATTCTTCTTGATACTGTTGTAAATGAATTCATTTCTTAATTTCCTTTTTGACTATTTATTGATAGAGGTTGATAGAATTTTGAGAAGCATGATAAAAAATGCATAAATTGCTCTGAACAGACTGAGAGCAGAAGTCTAGACCTGGAACATGTTATTGGTCACTGGAGGGAGACACTTGTTATTTAGTGGCAAAAAGCTTAGTGAAATGGTCTCCTGTGGTCTTGTAGAAAGCATAACTTCTAAGTGATGATCCAATCCATGTGTTGAAGGTGACGCCCAAGTTTTTTCTTGCTGCTTATAATAAAATGTAAGATGAGAGAGAAAAATTGAGGGGAAAGCTGATCAACAAAAAGTAACCAGGACTTGATGATTTTGAAAATTCTCGGTCTCTCTAGAGGGTAAAAGATGCTAATACTGGCCAGAGTGATCTAGAGAAAAAAAGGTGCGAGTAGACAGCCTTTTACTAACATCTCAGAAAGATCAAAAGGTTAGAGTATTTGCCCACACAAAGGGTCCCTTCAAGAGATCAAGGGTTGATCTCGAAGATCCTCTTAAACCACAGATAAGGGCTTTGTCTCTCAGCCAGCCGTTCAAGCAGGACCCTAAGATAGGGAAGAAATGATCTGAAAAGATACAGATGTGGCTCTTGTCTAATTTGGTAAACCCCACTGATACCATGAAGAGCCAGAAAGTTTTTGAGAAAATTATTTCAACAGAAAAACTGCCAATTTGGACTAAAGGGACAGAGTCACTACAAAATGGAATAAAGTTGTCAGACCCCCAAAATTCTACTGGCAAGAAACAGACTGATAAAACCACTTAGCTATAAACACGTTACCATTCATGAAAAAAGGAAAGATGATTCAGAGGGTGAAACCAGGCACCCTGAGAATGGAGCAAAGAACTGCAGAGGATTAGTCCCTTGAAACTTAGTCATGGAACTTCCAATATTTACCCAGCTGGATTTCAGAATTGCTGTGAACCCTTTTTTTAACCTTCCATTCCCTGCTCCTTTTAACTGTACTGTCTATAACTGTTATCCTTTGCCTGTCCCACTCTTGTATGCTGGGTGTGTTGGGGTCAGACAACTTGTCTCTTTAGTTTCACAGATCTACAAATGGAGAGAAATTGTGTATAGAACCTGTACTGAATGGATTACATCTAGGAACATCATCCACACCAGGACCTGATTTAGATGATAAGATTCCAGACCTTTGAGCTGATGCTACAATGGGATGGGACTCTTGAAAACCTTGGGAGTGAGGTGAATGTATTTAGTATGTGGGAGAACATGAATCATTGAGGCATGTAGTAGACAGACACTAAGGTGGCCCATGCATGATTCCTACCTCTTGGTGTTCATGCCTACGTGTAATCTCCTCACTCTGAGTGTGGGCAAGACTTGTGACTTGCTTCAGACCAATAGATAATGGTAAAGGTAATGGGATGTCATTCCCATGATCACATTATATTATATAGGCTTTTGTCTTGTTAGTCCACTAGCTCTCAGTCTTTCTTCCTGGCTTTGAAGAATAAAGCTGACATAAATACTACAGCTATAAGGAACTGTATGCTTCTAAGAATGCACAAAAGTGTAAGTGGCTTCTTCTCTGGTTGAGTCTCCACATGAGAGCCCAGCCCTGGCCAACACCTTGATCGCAGCCAGGTGAAACCCTAAACAGAGAACTAGCTAAGCTGTTTCTGGACTTCAGACTCACAAATATATGAGGTATGTTGTTTGAAGCCACTGTTTGTGACAGTTTGTTAAGCAGCACAGAAAACCTACATAAACAATTCTTAACAAGTGAAATGTATATCTAACTATAAGCCAGCCATTCTACTATGAAGAATTTACCCAGTAAAAAAAATATGTATGCCCCCAATTTCTTGTACAATAGCGCTTATAACACCTTTACATGTAATGGCCCAAAGCTGAAAAGAATACAATTGGCCATCAACAGATAAACAAATTGTGATACAATGGAATACTACTCAGCAATAAAAAGGAATAAACTGTTGATACTCATAATGACAGTGATGAATCTCAAAATCATTATCCTGAGTGAAAGAAGCCAGACAAAGAGTACATGTGATTCCACTCACATGAAACTCTACAAAATGCAAACTAATCTACAATGGCAGAAAGCAGATCACTATTTTTGTGATAATCACTTTGGAGATGCAGAGATAGGCAAGGGCAGGAGGAAGGGATTACAAAAGGCATAAACTTTTGGGGGTGATGGATATGTTCACTATATTGATTGTGGTGATGGTTTTATGGGTATATACATAGGTCAGAACTTATAACACACTTTAAATATGTAGTTTGAGGGGCTCTACCCTCCCTGGTGGCAGGCCCAAGGTACATTTTGAGAATTTAATACTGGGCTGCACCCTATCCTTGAGCCAAGTTTGAGTTGATGTTGCTGTAGCTGCCACCTGGTAGAGGAGGGACAGGGAAGCCACGCTCTCCTATGCATACCTAGGACAATACCTGATTCCCTGGTATAGGCTGCTGTGAGACCAAGACTTAAGTGGACTGTACTCCTCACATCTTCTTGCTCATGGCCCCTATGAGGCCAGTACAGCTGATACCAAAATCAGACAAGGACACAATGAAAAAAGAAAAGACCAATATCCCTGATGAACATACAGACAAGAATCCTCAACAAAATACTAGCAAACTGTATCCAACAGCACATCAAAAAGACACTACAACATGACCAAGTGGGATTTATCCCAGAGTTGAAAGGATGATTCAACATATGCAAATCAATAAATGTGATACATCATATAAACAGAATTAAGGACAAAAAACAAATGATCATCTCAATAGATGCACAAAAGGCACTGGATAAAATTCAACATTACTTCATGATAAAGGTCCTCAACACACTAGGCATAGAAGAAACATACCTCAACATAATAAAGGCCATATACAACAAACCCATAGCTAGCATTATACTTAACAGGGAAAAACTGAAAGCATTCCCTAAAGCTAGAGCAAGACAAGGATGCCCACTTGCACCACTCTTATTCAACAAGTCCTTGTCAGAGCAATCAGGCAAGAGAAAATAACAAAAGGCATCCAAACTGGAAAAGAGGAAGTCAAATTGCCCTGTTTGCTGATGGTATGATCTTATATCTGGAAAACCTGAAAGACTCTACCGAAAAACTTATATTTGATAAATAAATTTAGTAGTTTCAGGATACAAAATGAAGATCCAAAAGTCAGTAGGGTTTCAATACACCAATAATGATCTAGCCAAGGACCAAATCAAGAAGGCAACTCAATTTATAATACCTATAAGAAAGTAAACTATCCAGGATTACATTTAAGCATGGAGGTGAAAGATCTCTATAAGGAGAACTACAAAACACTGACTAAAGAATTCATAGATGATACAAACAAATGGAAAAACGTCCCATGCTCATTGAAAAAATCCATATTGTTAAAATGACTGTACAGATCAAGCAGTCTACAGATTCCACACAATCCCTATCAAATTACCAATGCCATTTTTCACAGAATTAGAAAAAAAAATCCTAAAATTCATATGGAACCAAAAAAGAGCCCAAATAGCTAAAATAATCATAAGTAAAAAGAACAAAGCTGGAGGAATCACATTACCTCACTTCAAATTATACAAGAGTATAGTAATCAAAACAGCATGGTACTGGTATAAAAATAGACACACAGACTGATGGAACAGAATAGAAAACGAAGAAATAAAGCCATATACCTACAATCAACTGATCTTTGACAAAGTCAACAAAAATCTACACTGGGGAAAGGATTCTATTAAATAAGTGGTGCTGGGAAAACTGGTTAGCCATATGCAGAAAAATGAAACTGGACCCATACCTCTCAGCATATACAAAAATTAACTCAAGATGGATTAAAGACTTAAACCCAAGACCTGAAACTATAACAATCCTAGAAAAAAACCTAGGAAAAAGTCTTCTGGACATTGTCCAGGCAAAGAATTTAAGACCAAGTCTTTAAAAGCAAAAGCAACAAAAACAAAAATAGACAAATGATTCAATTAAACTAAAAAGCTTCTGCATAGCAGAAGAAATAACAAAATAAGCAGACAACCTACAGAATGGCAAAAAATATTTGCAAACTATGCATCTGACAAATGACTAATATCCAGAATCTACAAGGATTTCAACTCAATAAGAAAACAATAACCCTATTTAAAAGGGGAAAAAGAACATGAACAGGCTGGGCATGGTGGCTCACGCCTGTAATCCCAGCACTTTGGGAGGCCAAGATGGGCAGATGGCTTGAGCCCAGGAGTTTGAGACCAGCCTGGGCAACATGGTTAAACCCTGTCTCTACAAAAAAAATACAAAAGATTAGCCAGTTGTGGTGGTGCATACCTGTGGTCCCAGCTACTCAGGAGGCTGAGGTAGGAGGATCACTTGAGCCCAGAAGGTCAAGGCTGCAGTGAGCTGTGATTGTGCCACTGCACTCCAGCCTGGGTGACAGAGAGGTGGGGGGGGAGGGGGACAGAAACAGAGAGAGAGAGAAACAAGACGTGAACAGACATTTTCAAAAGAAGACATACCAGTATCCAACGACCATATGAAGAATGACACGGTGGCTCAAGCCTGTAATCCCAGCACTTTGGGAGGCCGAGACGGGCGGATCACGAGGTCAGGAGATCGAGACCATCCTGGCTAACACCGTGAAACCCCGTCTCTACTAAAAATACAAAAAACTAGCCGGGCGAGGTGGCGGGCGCCTGTAGTCCCAGCTACTCGGGAGGCTGAGGCAGGAGAATGGCGTAAACCCGGGAGGCGGAGCTTGCAGTGAGCTGAGATCCGGCCACTGCACTCCAGCCCGGGCTACCGAGCAAGACTCCGCCTCAAAAAAAAAAAAAAAAAAAAAAGAATGACAGATGTTGGCAAGGACACGGAGAAAAGGGAACACTTATACACTGTTTGTGGGAAAGTAAATTAGTACAGCCTTTATGGAAAAAAGCATGGAGATTTCTCAAAGAACTAAAAATAGAACTACCATTTGATCCAGCAATCCCACTCTTGAGTATATACACAAAGAGAAAGAAATTATCAAAAAATATTTACAGCCAGGTGCAGTAGCTCATGCCTGTAATCCCAGCACTTTGGGAGGCTGAAGCAGGAGGATCACTTAAGGTCAGGAGTTCAAGACCAACCTGGCCAACAAGGCAAAACCCCATCTCTAATAAAAGTACAAAAAATTAGTTGGGTGTGGTGGCGTGCACCTGTAATCCCAGCTACTTGGGAGGCTGAGGCAGGAGAATTGCTTGAACCCAGGAGGCAGAGGTTGCAGTGGGCCAAGATCATGTCACAGAGCTCCAGCCTGGGTGACAAGTGAAACTCCGTCTCAAAAAATACATATTTATTCACACTCATATGTTTATCGCTCCATTATTGACAGTAGCAAAGATATGGAATCAGCATAAGTGTCCATCAACAGAGGACTGGATAAATAAAATGGACTACTACTTGACCATACAAAATAATGAAATCATGTCTTTTGCAGCAACATAGATGGAACTGGAGGCCATTATCCTAGCAAACTAACTCAGAAACAGAAAGTCAAATACCACATGTTCTCACTTATAAGTGAGAGCTAAATGGGTACACATGGACGTACAGAGTGGAATAAGAAACCCTGGAGACTCCGAAAGATGGGAAGGTGGGAGGGAGGCAACGGTTGAAAAAGTACCTGTTGAGTACAATATTCACGATTTGAGAGTGATGGGTACACTAAAAACCCAGATTTCATCACTAAGAAATACATGCACATAAGAAACCTGCACTTGGACCCTTCAAATACATAAAAATAAAATGAAAAGAAAAAAATAGTGTAGTTTATTATATATCTATTATGCTTTAATAAAGCAGTTTAAAAAACATGCTACTTGCACATGATTTTTCTTCGCAAATCATTATATTCAAAGAGAAACTGCAAGCTCTGTCTAATCATCATAGACTAGGCCTTTTTATTTATCTACTTATTCTCAAATATTTGCTGAATACCTGTTAGTTTCTGTGGGAAATACAAACATAAGTCAGACCTACTGTGATCTGAAATCAGGGGCAGAGACTAAATATATGGTCATATCATACCATATCATGAGATGATAATAAACATACATTTGGTCTCTGCCCTTTTTTTTAATTTGAAATGGAGTCTCACTCTGTCAACCCAGGGTGGAGTGCAGTGGCGCAATCTCGGCTCATGGCAAGCTCCACCTCCAAGGTGCACGCCATTCTCCTGCTTCAGCTTCCCAAGTAGCTGGGACTACAGGCACCCGCCACCATGCCAGGCTAATTTTTTTTGTATTTTTAGTAGAGATGGGTTTTCACCGTGTTAGTCAGGATGGTCTTGATCTCCTGACCTCATGATCCACTCGTCTCAGCCTCCCAAAGTGCTGGGATTACAGGCGTGAGCCACCACACCAGCCCTAAAACTCTTATAATACCCAAAGTGGTAAGTGTTTTTTTGTATGCTAATCATATGACTGGTGGTTAGGGACTCCTGGATAGTCTGAGGATTGGGTAGGGAGATAATGGTTGGCAGGGGAACCAACCATGTGATTAGAAGGTTGGAACATTTTCACTTTTTCAGCCCCAACCCTTGTCCTCTAGGGAGAAGACAGGGGCTGAAGGTCGAGTTAATCAGCGATAGCCAACAATTTAATCATGCCTACAAAATGAAACCTCCATAAAAACCCTAAAGGACTAGGTTCAGAGAGCCCTAAATAGCAGTAGGTCAGAAATTCAGGTCACAACTTGGAGCCTGCAACTGGCATCTGAAGTTGGGGGTAGTCTTGTGGGACTGGGCCCTTAATTTGTGGGATCTGACAGTATCTCCTGGTAGATTGTGTCAGAACTGAATTGAATTACAGGACACTCCATTGGTGTCTACTGGAGAATGTGGTGTCAGAATTGCTTGGGCTGTGGGGGAAAAACCCCACCCACTGGTGTCAGACATGTTGTGGTATGTGAGAGGACAGAGTCTCTCATCTTATGCCCAGGCTAGAGTGCAGTGGTACAATCATAGCTCACTGCAGCCTTGACATCCTGGGCTCAGGTGATGCTCCCACCTCAGCCTCTTGCATAGCTGGAACTACAGGTATATGCCACCATGCCTGGCTAATTTTTAATTTTTTTAGAGAGATGGGATCTCACTGTGTTGCCCAGGCTGGTCTCAAACTCCTGGGCTCAAGTGATCATTCCCCTTGGCCTCCCAAAGTGTTGGGATTATAGGCATGAGCCACTGTGCCTGGCCCATACCCACCTTTTGCACTATGAAGCATATCATCTAATAGACTGGTTAGGGTTTAGAAATCATAAACAATTGATCTTTACATTGTTTTCACAAAGATCCTTACCAGAGGCAAATCCTTCCCAGTGACTACGTGTCAACTCCTCCATACAGCTCACAACCTTGCTCCATACATTGTCAAACACATAAGCAAGGACATCTTCTTTCATGCAGTAAAATGGAGCAATGGGAGGATACCCTAGTTTCGGTTTCTCTGTAGCTGCTGCTGATTTCTTCCCATGAAATCCCTCTTTCCTGTAACAGAAGCAAGAGGGAAAAACTTCATGATGATTCTTCACTGAGTGTTCACCACTGTCCTTTGTGCTTCTTAGGAACGACTGGTGCTCCCACCCTGCCTGCCCTGCTGCCTGCCCAGCATGTGGAGCACATGTATGAAGCTGTCTTGGGAACTAAGGCAGTTCTCAACATAAGAGATTGCATTTCCCTTTTTATCCCCACTCTATCCCACTATTCTGCCAAAAACTAGAACAAGAAAAAGAAGGCTGAGAATCATTATTGCATTGGGAGAACCCGCTCCCGATAGTTACGTGGGTTCTATTTCCTAGGTGTCTCAGCTGGTTTGAGAAATAGAGGGAAAGAGCACAAGAGAGAGAAATTTAAAGCTGGGTGTCCCGGGGAGACATCACATGTCTGCAGGATCCGTGATGCTCTCCGAACCGTAAAACCAGCAAGTTTTTATTAGCAGTTTTCAAAAGAGGAGGGAGTGCAGGAATAGGGTGTGAGTCACAGAGATCACATACTTCACAAGGTAATAAAATACCACAAAGCAAGTGGAGGCAGGGCGAGATCACAGGACCACAGTATGGGGCGAAATTAAAATTGCTAATGAAGCTTCGGGCACGCATTGTCATTGATAACATCTCATCAGGAAACAGGGTTTGAGAGCAGACAACCTGTCTGACCAAAATTTATTAGGCGGGAATTTTTCTCGTCCTAATAAGCCTGGGAGCGCTACAGGAGACCAGGGCTTATTTCATCCCTTCGGCTTGGACCATAAAAGACAGCACGCCTTAAGGCGTCTCTTCTAAGCCAGCTTCAGAATTTGTTTTGTCTTAGTTTATATAATACATCTATCTTAGGTGAGCACAACTACCAGCCAGATTTTTTCCCCCAGAACTCCAGGGCTATTGGTATTCCTGTCTGGAGAAGCAGAGTTAACTTGGCTAACTGAGACTTTCTGGGCTACAGACACAAGTGTCTCTAGAAGAGCCTATAAACCTACCCTCAGGGCGCATTCTCTTTCTCAGGGATGTTCCTTGCTGAGAAAAAGAATTCAGTGATATTTCTCCCATTTGCTTTTGAAAGAGGAGAAATATGGCTCTGTTGGTCCGGTGGCCAGAAGTCTTATCTCTGGTGTTCCCTGAACATTGCTGTTATCCTGTTTTTTTTTTTTCAAGATGCCCAGATTTCATACTGTTCAAACACACATGCTCTATAAACAATTTGTGCAGCTGACACTGCACAAATCATCACAGGGTCCTGAGGCGACATTCATCGTCCTCAGCTTACGAAGATGATGACGGGATTAAGAGATTGAAGTAAAGACAGGCATAGGAAATCACAAGGGTATTGATTGGGGAAGTGATAAGTGTCCATGAAATCTTCACAATTTATATTCAAAGACTGCAGTAAAGACAGGCATAAGAAATTATAAAAGTATTAATTTGGGGAACTAATAAATGTCCATGAAATCTTCACAATTTATGTTCTTCTGCCACGGCTTCAACCGGTCCCTCTGGGGTCCCTGACTTCCCGCAACATTATTGTATACACTAATTTCCCATATGTGTTTTGGTTTATTTTTCAACCCTCAATCTTTTCAATTAGGAACATTCTAAAGGTCCAACTACTGATTTTGTGTTTTTTAGCTTTAAATGAATGAGCATTGTTAATTGCGCAGTTATGATGATTAAGCACCCGGAAATAATTTTTGTTGTAACAGGAGAAAACTTAGATTAATTTTTGTTTGTTTGTTTGTTTTTGAGATGGAGTCTCACTCTGTCGCCCAGGCTGGAGTGCAGTGGCGCGATCATGGCTCACTGTGACCTCCATCTTCTGGGTGCAAGTAATTCTCCTGCCTCAGCCTCCCAAGTAGCTGGGATTACAGGAGCCTGCCACCATGCCCAGCTAATTTTTGTACTTTTAGTAGAGATGGGGTTTCGCCATGTTGGCTAGGCTGGTCTCAAACTCCTGACCTCAATCCACCTGCCTCGGCCTCCCAAAGTGCTGGGATTACAGGCATAAGCCACTGCACCTGGCCCTTAGATTAATATTAATGTGATATTTAATGATGTGCATGGCAGTGTCATGATGCTGTGTAATTATTATACTTGAGGCGATGATTCATTAGAGAAACATTCCACCTAAATGATTAAAATTAGTATACTTTTACTAAGCCAAATAAACATTTGGTAATTGGTTAGAAAGGAAAAGGAGGGGAGCAAAACAGCACAGGAGCTTCTCTTGAGGCTCTTCTGGGGACAGTTGTGTCTGTAGCCCAGAAAGTCTCAGTTAGCCAAGTTATCTTTGCTTCTCCAGACAGGAATACCAATAGCCCTGGAGTTCTGGGGGAAAAAATCTAGCTGGTAGTTGTGCTCACCTAAGTTAGATGTATTACATAAACTAAGACAAAACACATTCTGAAGCTGGCTTAGAAGAGGAATAAATAACTCCAGGTCTCTACAGTGAAAGTTACCCCTAGGGAAACAGAGATCTCAAGTATTAGGAAAACGTAGGCAGGAAAGAAGGGTGCAACAAGGCTTATGCAGCGTAGCTACAGACTCTCATCTCTGCCTTCCCTAAGAAGAGTTGGCCTGGCATTAGGTGGGGGAGTATGGTGAGCAGTATTAATTGTGTTTAAATTTATATTTCTTTTTAGAGGAGATAACATCCATGTGATGAGAAAAATTCAAATTGTACAGAAGGATATATAGTGAAAAAGATGTCTCCTACATTTCTGTCCCCCAGTCCCCATCCCCAGAAGCAAATATTATACATTGTTCCAGAGAAAGTTACATTATACACTCTACTGCCCCTTGTTCTCTATTTAACAATGTGTCTTGGTCCTTGATCCCTATCAATACATACCAATCCAGGCTGGGCTCGGTGGTTCACGCCTGTAATCCTAGCACTTTGGGAGGCCAAGACAGGTGGGTCACTTGAAGTCAGGAGTTGAGACAAGGCTGGCCAACATGGCAAAACTCCGTCTCTACTAAAAATACACAAATTAACCGGGCGAGGTGGCGGGCGCCTGTAATCCCAGCTACTCAGGAGGCTGGGGCAGGAGAATTGCTTGAACCAAGGAGGTGGAGTTTACAGTGAGTGAGATCGCGCCACTACACTCCAGCCTGGGTGACAGAGTGAGATTCTGTCTCAAAAACACAAAACAAAACGAAACATATTAATCTGCCTCTTAAAAAACAGCTGCGGAATATTCCATTGTATGTACTGTATCTTAACTTGCCTCTTATTGATCAACCAACCAATCTTTTGCTCTTATAGTCAATGCTGTAATTAATATCCTTATGCACAGTTCTTTGGCTTCACAAGTGATTATGTCTGTAGGATAAATTCCTATAAATAAACTTATTGGGTTAAAGGGTATGTGCATTTCAATTTAAAAGATACTGCCAAATTTCCTCTAAAGAGTCAGATGGCCCAATGGTGAAAGAATATACCTGTTTACCTACTCAAGGAATGATGAAACTTCTTTATCTTTTGTTCTCTGCCAATCTAAAAGATAAAAGTACCTAATTATAGTTTTAATTTATATCTCTAATTTCAAAGTTGAATTTCATTTATGTTTAAAATCCATTTTATTTTTATATTGATATTATTTGCTTGTTTTGTCCTTAGTCTTTTCCTTATTGACGTACATATTAAAGAAATTAACTCTTTATCCGTGAATGAACAACAAACATTTTTGCCTAGTGTGTCATTTGTTTTTTGACTTTGAGTTTATTTTTTCAATTCCTACTGCAGAAATTAGTTTTTTTCTATTTTTTTAAATTTGTTTTTCACAGCAGCATTGTATCATAGAAATGAGGTTTTTGTCTAGGCAGAACTTTCATATTGTGTAGTTATTTAAGAATTTCTTATGTGACTTGTAGGTTTTGTGTTATGGTTAAAAAGGCCTTCATTCCCAAATTATATTTTTTAAAAACAGTCTTCCATGTTATATTTTCTTCTAAATGTATATGATTTCATTTGCCACATTTAATTTTTTTAATGTGTGAAGTTTATTTTTATGGAAAGAATAAATTAGGAACCTTATATTTTTTTCCAGATGGTTTTTCCATTTGTACTAAAATCATTTGCTGAAATTACTGTATACTCTAATTTCCCATAAGTGTTTTGGTTTATTTTTCAACCCTCAATCTTTTCAATTAGGAACATTCTAAACGTTGAACTACTCTGTCACTTTATAAAACATCTTAGAGGTATTTCTAAAGGGAAGGCTGCCTTTCTAAAATCATCCGTGTATTACCTGAAAATTCATTTTGATTTGAGGAAAAATGGAAAATAGAAGTAATGTGAAACAGGCCAACTAGAAGTAATAAATAGAAAATAGAAGTAATTTGATACAGGAGAAGTGAAAGGGAAGGGGGCAGTCTTTGGAAAAAAACAAAAGAACCTGCTTCCAATTCTAGCTCAGTGGTATTACGTATAGAAGCCTGGCTTGTATTTAGCTGGCCCTAGGGCTGTGTGCACATGAGTGATACGTGAATGAACATGGCTCAGCAGGAAATACAATGGGAAAAAATACAATGGGGAAAAAAAAATGCATCCAGAATCATGTGACGCAATACTAACTACTAGACCTAACCACAGCCGCACATCCTAAAGAGAAATTCTCACTTATTTTCAAATATGCTGCTGTGACTATCAAATCTGGGACTTTTAAAGGCTTACAGGAGTAGTTTAACAGGTTAATGTTTCAGAAAGGTAGCAAGGAATAGTGAAGCGAAGACTGGATTGAGAATCAGATGAATAAGATCCTGGTTTTAGCTTTACTTTAGACAGATCATTAACTACTCTGATTCTCACCTATCCTGTAAAGAAGATAAATCATATCTATGTGATAGGACAACTATTAGAATACAGTAAGAATAGATATAAATAGACATTAATTATAAAATCTGTGCCAACCATAAGGTTTTAAACAAACTGTTTGTAACTTTTTCTTTTCTTTTTTGTTTTTTGGAGATGGAGTCTTGCTCTGTTGCGTAGGCTGGAGTGCAGTGGCGTGATCTCAGCTCACTGCAACCTCTGCCTCCCAGGTTCAAGCGATTCTCTGGCCTCAGCCTCCCAAGTAGCTGACATTAGAGGCATGCACCACCACACCCAGCTAATTTTTGTATTTTTAGTAGAGACGGGGTTTCACCAGGTTGGTCGGACTGGTCTCCAACTCCTGACCTGAAGTGACCTGCCCACCTCGGCCTCCCAATGTGCTGGGATTACAGGTGTGAGCCACCGCGCCTGGCCTGTATATACCTTTTTCAAACAGGATTTATGTAAACAAAGTTCATATCTCTTCAACTGCTTTTTTAAAAGGTTTTAAAAGGTCCCACTGGTGGTAATTTGCAAAAGGGTAAAATCAAACTATGTGGGGAAAAAATAAACTTATTTTAAAATCTCTAATCTCAGGAACAGGTAAATGATGTGTGAAGGTATAAAATACACAAGGAAGTCTAGTATATGGAAGCAATAAGAATATAAATTCTGGATACCTGAGAAAATAAATAACAGAAACTGGCATATATTTAATTGTATACATTGGTAGCATCATTTAGAAAAAATAGGTATTAATACACAAAATAAGAGGGGAGTAAAAAGCTTAAAAGACACAATACTCACATATCTGTGTGATCGAATGCTAGGTATTCCTCAATTATTCCTTCTGAGAAGATTATAGAGTCTTCCTCGTCTCTTTCCATAGAACAAAAGCTGGAGGATTTGGCAATGGAAGATGCTTTATGAGCATAAGAAGATGAAAAATGTAACTTCTTTCCCCTTATACCAAATCTTGGAGAGGAAAGAAGAAGTAAATATTAATTATCTAAACATAAACAGTTCTGATGGCAACACAGTTACATGAGTTTTGGCTCAAACACCCCTTGCCCTGGCAATAC
This sequence comes from Papio anubis, assembly GCF_008728515.1. Lineage (NCBI taxonomy): Eukaryota > Metazoa > Chordata > Mammalia > Primates > Cercopithecidae > Papio > Papio anubis. The sequence goes on along the minus strand of NC_044986.1, from coordinate 69,756,254 downwards.
CTATTCTAAGCCTCAATAACCTACCATTTCTCAGAACAGGAAGATTAAATTCTGGTCATAGAACTATTCTGCCTACATGTACTATGGACTATCTGATGCTGCTTGCTGTCTTTTTAGATGCAAACAGCTATAGCTGTGTATTAGGTCATCCTTGCCTTGCTATAAAGAAATATCTGAGACTGGGTAATTTATAAGAAAAGAGATGTCATTGGCTCACAGTTCTGGAGGCTGTATAGGAAGCATAGTGCTGGCATCTGCTTCTGCAGAGGACTTACAAAGCTTTTACTCATGGTGGAATGTTAAGTGGGAGCAGGAGCAAGAGAGAATGTGTGTGGGAGGGGAGGTGTCACACACTTTTAAATGACCAGATGTCATGGGAACTCACTATCACAAAGACAGTACAAAGCCATGAGGGATCCTCCCCCATGACCCAAACACTTCCCACCAGGCCCCACCTCTAGCATGGGGGATTACAATTCAATATGAGATGCGGGCATTCTGCCCTTGGTTCCTCCCAAATCTCATATCCTTCTAACATTGCAGAATACAATCATGCCTTCCGAAAAGTCTCAAAAGTCTTGACTCATTCCAGTGTTAATTCAAAAGTCCAAAGTCCCAAGTCTCATCTGAGACAAGGCACATCCCTGCCACCTATGAGCCTGTAAACAAAAACAAGTTATTTACTTCCAAGATACAATGGGAGTATAGGCATTAAACATTTTTGTTCCAAAAGAAAGGGGCTACAGGTCCCATGCAAGTTCAAAACCCAGTAGGGGAGTCATTAACTCTTAGAGCCCCTTGATGTCCCACAAGGAGGTACAAGGGGTAGGCTTCCAAGGCCTTAGGGAGCTCTACCCCATGGCTTTGCAGGGTTCAGCCACCAAGGTTGCTCTCACGGGGTGGAGTTGAATGCCTGCAGCTTCCTTTTTCTTTTTTTTTTTTTTTTGAGAGACAGAGTCTTGTTCTTACGCTCAGGCTGGAGTGCAGTGGTAGGATCTTGGCCCACTGTACCCTCCACCTCCTGGGTTCAAGCAGTTCTCCTGCCTCAGCCTCCTGAGTAGCTGGGATTACAGGTGAGCGCCACTACACCCAGTTAATTTTTGTACTTTAGTAGAGACGGGGTTTCACCATTTTGGCCAGGCTGGTCTCAAACTCCTGGCCTCCGGTGATCTGCCCACCTTAGCCTCCCAAAGTGTTGGGATTACAGGCGTGAGCACCTGTCCTGAATGCCTGCAGCTTTCTAGGTAGAGGGTGCAAGGTGAATCTATCCTTCTGGGGTCTGGAGGATGGTGACGCACTTCCCACAGCTCCACTAGACAGTGCCCCAGTGGGAACTGTGTGTGGGGCCTCCAACCCCCTATTTCCCCTCTGCACTGCTCCAGTAGAGGTTCTCTGTGAGGACTCCACCCCTGCATCAGGCTTCTGCCTGGGCACCCAGGCTTTCTTATACATCCTCTGAAATCTATACAGATACTGCCAAGCCTTCACTCTTTGCCCTCTGAGTGCCCGCAAGCTTAACACCACATGGAAGCTGCCAAGGCTTACAGCTTGCCTGCAACCCTTTTTTTTTTTTTTTTTTTTTTTTTTTGATACAGAGTCTCACTGAATCACCCAAACTGGACTGCAGTGGCATGATCTCGGCTCACTGCAACTTCTGCCTCCTGAGCTCAAGGGATTCTCGTGCCTCAGCCTCCCAAGTAGCTGGGATTACAGGCGTCCGCCACCACACTTGGCTAATTTTTGTATTTTTAGTAGAGACAGGTTTCACCATGGATCACTTGAGATCAGGACAGTTTGCATTCTCTAAAGTGGCAAGTCAAGCTGTAACTGGGCCCTGCTGAGCCCCAGCAAAAAGCAGTGTCCCAAGGCTGCTCAAGGCAACAAGGTCCTGGGTCTGCCCCACAAAACCATTCTTCCCTCCTAGGCCTCTGGGCCTGTGATGGGAGGGGCTGCTATGAAGGTCTCTGACATGCCTTTTTCCCATTGTCTTGGCTATTAGCACTTTGCTGCTTTTTAGTTATGCAAATATCTCTATCAAATTGTTGCTCCACAGCCTGCTTGAATTCCTCATGCCAAAAAGCTTTTTCTTTCTTTGTCACGTGGCTAGGCTGCAAATTTTCCAACCTTTTATGCTCTGCTCCCCTTTTAAATATAAATTCCAACTTTAAGTCATTTCTTTGCTCCCACATCTAAGCACAGGTGTTAGAAGCAGCCATGTTACTTCTTGAACACTCTGCAACTTAGAAATTTCTGCTACCCAGTACCCTACATCATGACTCTCAAGATCAAAATTCCACAGATCTCTAGGGCATGGACACAATACAGCCAAGTTCTTTGCTAAGGCATAACATGCATGCCCTTTGCTCCAGTCCCCAATAAGTTCCTCATTTCCTTCTGAGACCTTGTCAGCCTGGACTTTATCGTCCATTTCACTATTCGCATTTTGGTCACAATCATTTAACTGGTCTCTAAGAAATTCTAAACTTTCCCTCATGTTCCTGTTGTCTTCTGAGCCCTCCAACCTTTCAACCTCTGCCCATTACCCAGTTTCAAAGTCACTTCCACATTGTCAGGTATCCTTATAGCAATACCCCATTCCTTGGTATCAGTGTTCTGTATGAAGTCATTCTTGCATTGCTATAAAGAAATACCTAACCAGGTGTGGTGGCTCACACCTATAATCCTAGCACTTTGGGAAGACAAGGCGGGCGGATCACGAGGTCAGGAGTTTGAGACCAGCCTGGCCAACACAGTGAAACCCCATCTCTACTAAAAATACAAAAATCAGCTGGGCACGGTGGCACGCACCTGTAGTCCCAGCTACTCAGGAGGCTAAGGCAGGAGAATTGCTTGAACCCGGGAGGCAGAGGTTGTGGTGAGTCGAGATCACACCACTGCACCTCAGCCTGGGCAACAGAGTAAGACTCCATCTCAAACAACAACAACAACAACAAATACCTGAGACTGGGTAATTTATAGGAAAAGAGTCTTAATTGGCCTATAGCTCTGCAGGTTGTACAGGAAGGATGGTGCTAATAGTGCTAGCATCTGCTTTGAGAGAGGCTGCAGGAAGCTTTAACTTATGGTAGAAAGTGAAGCAGGAGTAGGCGTATCACGTGGCCAGAGCAGGAGAAGGAGAGTGTGTGTGTGGAGTGGTGCCACACACTTCTAAATAACTAGATCTCATGAGAACTCATTCACTATTGCAAAGATCGTACCAAGTCATGAGGGATTTGTCCCCATGACTCAGACACCTCCCACTAGGCCCCACCTCCCAGCACTGGGGATTATAATTCTACAAGAGATTTAGGCAAGGACAAATATCTAAACGATAACAAGCTAACAAACAAGTTTTTTAAAAACTAAGAATAATCACATTCCTAATTACATCGTAAGATATCTCAGGAGGTTATATCCTTATTTCAGTAACTCCATCATTGCCCAAAATATATGCTCCTTAAGGGCAGGGATCTTATCTTATTAATATTTAAATTTCTCTTCCTTCCTAGGCATTCAATAAATATGTGATGACTCATTTGTTTCAGTGGGTTTACTTTGGAGAAAGTCAATCGAATCTGAGAAATAAAATCTTAAAAAATGGATCTCAGTTTAATCAAATGTTAAATATAACCAATTTACGCTTTGTATTGCTCTTTATATTTTTTTGTGCCTTAAGTATTTTCTTTTTAACTAGGAAAACAGAATAAACCCATGGCAGCTGGGCCCATGGCTCATGCCTGTAATCCCAGCACTTTGGGAGGCCAAGGCAGGTGGATCACTTGAGATCAGGAGTAAGACCAGCCTGGTCAACATGGTGAAATCCCATTTCTACTAAAAGTACAAAAATTAGCCAGGTGTGGTGGCATATGCCTGTAATCCCTACCTGGGAGGCTAAGACAGGATAACTGCTTGAACCTGGGAGGTGGAGGTTGCAGTGAGCTGAGATTACACTACTGCACTCCAGCCTGGGCGACAGAGCAAGACACTGTCACAAAATACATACCTACATACATACATACATACATACATACATACATACATACATAAAATAAACCCATGGCACTTTTAAACAAGGCTGGTGGGAAAATCTTACTGGAAGACGTTTTGGAAATATGTATTAGGAGCTTTAGAATACACATTTTCTCTGATTCAGTGGTTTCATTTGTAGGGATTTCCTTTAAGGATATGACCTGTAAGATTTAGCTATAAGAATTATGATTGGTGGGGCACAGTGGTTCATTCCTGTCATCTCAACACTTTGGGAGGCTGAGGCAAGTGGATCGCTTGAGCCCAGGAGTTTAACACCAGCCTGTGCAACATGGTGAAACTTGATTTCTGCAAAAAAGTACAAAAATTAGCCAGGTATGGTGGCATGCACCTATAGTCCCAGCTACTCAGGAGGCTGAAGTAGAAGAATCACTTGAGCCTGGGAGGCAGAAGTTGCAATGAGCCATGACTGTGCCACTGCACTTCAGCCTAGGCAACAGAGGGAGACCCTATCTCAAAAAAAAAAAAAAAAAAAAAAGAATTATGATCACAGAATTGTTTATAATTGCCAAAAATAGAAACTAGCCGAACTGTTTCAAAATAGAGGATTTGGGGATGAGTTTCTTAAATAGTGATATATTCATGCAATGGAATAAAGTCCTTACGTTAATATTGGGAAAAATGGAAGATGTCCACAATAAAATATTAAGTATAAAGAGATTACAAAATATATAATTTCATAAAAACCATATACATACATGGTAGAGAATGCTACATGCCCCTCAATATCCATTCTCTCCTTCTTTCCTAGTAAAATCATCCCAATTCATGGAAACAACATATCCACCTCAAAGACTGCATCTCCCAGTCACCTTGCAGCCAGACATAGTCAATGCAATATGAGCAGAATTATTTTGTAGGACTCTGGGAAGGCTGTTTAAAGGGAACTGGTGTGACTGCAGGGAATACCATTTGGCCCTGCTGTCTTTCCTCCTTTCTGCTACCTGGAAAGTGAATATCACGTTTGGAGCTCTATCAGCTATCTTGAACCATGAAGAAAACTTCAGAAAAAACATAGTGGGCTAACATGATATAACAGAAAGATGAAGCGTCTTAGTCCCTGAAAACACCATGCCACCACTTTACATTGCCTTCCTCCAGACTTCTTTAACATAAAAAGAAGTAAACTTCTCTTAGACAAGAGTTGGTAAGCAGATAAGATCCTTGACCATGGCAGGTGGCACTGGGATGGAGATGGTAAGAGATAAGAGAAGCTCAGCCTGGGCAAAAGGCGAAATCCTGTCTCTACAAGAAATACAAAATTAGCCAGATGTGGTGGTGCACACCTGTAGTCCCAGCTACTCAGGAGGCTGAGGTGGGAGGATCACCTAAGCCCAGGAGATCAAGGCTGTAATGAGCTCAGATTGCACCACTGTACTCCAGTCTGGGTGACAAAGTGAGGCCCTCTCTCACAAAAAAAAAAAAAAAAAAAAAAGGAAGGAAGGGATGAAGGGCGGGCGGGAGGGAGGGAGGGAATCGATTTGGAGATCCAATATGTCTAAATCAGCTGATACTACTGTTTCTAAAAATCTTTAAGTTGGAGATTTAAGATTCTTTTTTTTTTTTTTTTTTTGAGACGGAATCTTGCTCTGTCACCCAGGCTGGAGTGCAGTGGCCAGATCTCAGCTCACTGCAAGTTCCGCCTCCCGGATTCAGTCCATTCTCCTGCTTCAGCCTCCCGAGTAGCTGGGACTACAGGCGCCCGCCACCTCGTCCGGCTAGTTTTTTTGTATTTTTTAGTAGAGACAGAGTTTCACCGTGTTAGCCAGGATGGTCTCGATCTCCTGACCTCGTGATCCGCCCGTCTCGGCCTCCCAAAGTGCTGGGATTACAGGCTTGAGCCACCGCGCCCGGCCGATTTAAGATTCTTTAAGTCTCTGTTCTAAAATTCTAAAACAATGGTTCCCAAATTCCAGTCAGCAGATTTATGCCAATCCATGACAAAATTTTTACTGTTCCACACCAAAATTAGTGAAATACTTAGTAATATTAGCGATAATACCTAGTAATATTGCCAAATCTTTTCTTAAAAAGGATTATCATTATTTTGAGATTATGTACTTCATGCTTTTTTGTGTTAATATTTTTCTTGTATAAAATAGTGGTGACAGTAATTTTTTTTTTTACCATAATAAAATTAAAAGCTATCCAACAGCCTGGGCACAGTGGCTCATGCTTCTAATCCCAACACTTTGGGAGGCTGAGGCAGGCAGATCACCTGAGGTCAGGAGTTTGAGACCAGCCTGGCCAACATGGTGAAACCCTGTCTGTACTTAAAAAATACAAAAATTAGGCCAGGGGCAGTGGCTCACACCCGTAATCCCAGCACTTTGGGAGGCCAAGGTGGGCGGATTACGAGGTCAGGAGATTGAGACCATCCTGGCTAACACAGTGAAACTCCGTCTCTCCTTTAAAAAAAAAAATAATAATAATACAAAAAATTAGCCGGGTATGGTGGCTCACGCCTGTAATCCCAGCTACTTGGGAGGCTGAGGAAGGAGAATCCCTTGAACCTGGGAGGCAAAGGTTGCAGTGAGCAGAGATCACGCCATTGCACTCCAGCCTGGGTGACAAAAAAAAAGCTATCAAACATATGGAATGTATATCCAACATTCCATTATGTTATTCTGCTATTGTATTATTCCATTTATACTAATAACCAATTATATTTTTAGTCAGTGGTAACTAATGGAATTCTTTGTGTTGAAAAACAAATAGGAATTTCTAACAACTATAGGCCAAATATAACTGCTATTAGAAGAAATTTTAGCTACATAAGAAGGAAAAATATTCCCATTTCCCCTAAAGCTGCAGCAAAAAATAAGATAGTATTCTACAACCATAAAGTTGTCTTTGTAAATGTTATTTCTTTTTTTTCTTTTCTTTTTTTTTTTTTTTTTTTGAGACAGAGTCTCGCTCTGTCACCCAGGCTGGAGTGCAGTGCATGATCTTGGCTCACTGCAAGATCTGCCTCCAGGGTTCAAGCGACTCTCCTGTCTCAGCCTCCCCAGTAGCTGGGATTACAGGTGTGCGCCACCACGCCTGGCTAATTTTTGTCCTTTTAGTAGAGACGGGGTTTCACCGTGTTGGCTAGACTGGTCTGAAACTCCTGACCTCAGGTTATCTGCCCACCTCACACTCCCAAAGTGCCAGGATTATAGGCGTGAGCCACCACGCCTGGCCGTTATTTCCTTTTTTTTTCTTTTTTTTTTAAGTGAATATACAGTTTATTTAACACTCAAACGTCATTAAGACATGTGCAATATGGCAATTTTACTGGGAATCTAACCCTACTTAGGATATGATTGCTTGCTTGTGCTTAGCAACAGGGTCCAGTTCACACTTAGCACTAATTAAATACTTGATTGCAATAAATACAATACCAAATAAAATGCATTTGAATGCTTTCTAAAAAAATCAATTTTAAAGGCCTTCCTACTCAGGCTAATGACAAACACAATAAGGGCAGACATACTACTTTAATATAATTGGCTGACTTTATACAGCACTTATATATTTTAGTCCCCAAATATATTATTAAATAATACAGAACATCTAATACAACTATTTCTACAGAACTAGGAAATAAATTTCGAAGAAAGAAAATTTTTTTTTCTTTTATACCTATCCTAACAGTTTAAAGAGGATAAAGCCAATGACTTTCCTCACAAGAGCTCACGACTAATGTTGCTTTGCTATCAAAATCTGTATTTCTGATCTGTTATGAGAATTGAGACAAGATTCAAATATTCCTAAAGAAAGAAGCACAACGCACATTGTAATTGTCTATTCGACAACAGGGAGCATTGCATACAAAACTCTCTCATCCCAGGAATTAAATACAATCAGCTACATTTATGGGCATTTCCTTCACTGTAGTATTGTAGAAAAATCTCAGTGTCACGAAGAATCTTCTTGTCTTCTTCAGTAACAAAGTTTATAGCCACACCTTTTCTACTAAATCGACCCCTTCTGCCAATTCTGTGAATATAGTTTTCATGACTGGTAGGTAGATCATCGTTTATAACCAAAGACACTTGGACATCAGTCCCACATGCCAACAAGTCAGTAGTGATCGGAACAGGGCTTGACCCTGATCGGAATTCCCTCATGATAATATCTCTCTCCTTCTGGTCCACGTCACCATGCAGAGCAAAAACTGTGAAGTCCCTGGCATGAATTTTCTCAGCCAGCCAGTCCACCTTGCACCTTGTATTGAGAAAAATAACAGCCTGTTTAATGGTGTTTTGTACAAATCACAAAGTGTATCCAACTTCCATTCCTCTCGCTCAACATTGATATAAAACTGATTCCTTCAAGGTTCAATTCTTCCTTTTTCACCAGAATTTGAATTGGATCTTTAGTGAATTTTTTGGTCACTTCCAACACATCAGTTGGCATCGTGGCAGAAAGCAACACAACCTAAATACTTGTATTTAATTTTTGGGAAAATCTCATAGATTTGATCATTAAACCCTTGGCTGAACATTTCATCTGCTTCATCCAAAACTAACATTTTGATCCATTTTGGAAAAAGGTATCTTCTGTTTAACATATCACATACTCTCCCTGGTGTACCAACAATATGTGGTGCTTCAGCCTGCAGTTTTTGCATTCATTTTGAACATCTGTTCCACCAATGCAGGCATGACATGTTGCTCCCGTATAGTCTCCAAGTGCCAGAAATAACTTTCGGGTACTTTTGGTTTTGTTTTGTTTTTGAGATGGAGTTTTGCTCTTGTCACCCAGGATGGAGTACAATGGCGCGATCTCGGCTCACTGCAACCTCCGCCTCCCAAGTTCAAGGGTTGATTCTCCTGCCTCAACCTCCCGAGTAGCTGGGATTGCAGGTACCCACCAACATGCCCAGCTAATTTTTGTATTTTTAGTAGAGATGGGGTTTCACCATGTTGGCCAGGCTGGTCTCGAACTCCTGACCTCTGGCGATCTACCCGCCTCGGCCTCCCAAAGTGCTGGGATTACAGGTGTGAACCACTGTGCCCGGCCATCTTTTGAATCTTTAATACAGGGAATAATAGGTCTCTGCTGAATAGCGGAAGGCTTCTCAAATCATAAGCATAGATACCCCAAAGAAGAGACTCCTTTAAGTTTGTATCATCAAAGTTATCAACAACCTCCTTCCAGTTGCTCTCGATGACACCATCAGGGTCCATTCTCTGTGGGCCGCCATGTTCTCTGCTGTTATAATCCACGGAGCCACCAGACATGATGTGAAAAACTACTTAGCATCTGACTGAAAAACTGCATATGTTATTTTTAACAAAGGAATCTTTTAAATCATTGGACTTTGGAGATTACTATATCTGGAAAATAACCTTTAATTTATATAATGTCTGTAATTCATTTATTTAACAAAGGAATAGACTGGATACAGTGGCATGTGCCTACAGTCCCAGCTATTTGGGAGGTCAAGGCAGGAGGATCTCTTGAACTCAGGAGTTTGAGGCCAGCCTGGGCAACATAGTGGGACCCTGTCTCCTAAAACAAACAACCAAACAAAAAGAATAACAGTTATCTTACCTAATACTGTGTTGCCCTGGTAGTTATATTTAAATAGAGATGTGTTTTCTTGTGTGACATAACTTTATTCTTCTCCCACATTCATGGAGGATAAAATGACTGCTAGGTTTTTTATTTACACAAAGAGTTTAATTTGGAACCAGTCCTTCCAGGTGTAGGCATTAGGAAGTACAGTTCCGCATCTCTAAAAAAGTGATTACTGCCAAGGCCCTCTGGGATGATTGGAAGGAACAAGTGGCCAAGAGCTATCCTTCCTGCCTAGCATCTTTTCAGGTGCTTATTGGCCATTTGCATATCTTTGTAGAATTGTCTATTCAAGTCCTTTGTCCATTTTTTCAATTGAATTATTATTATTATTTTTTGAGATGGAGTTTCACTGTTGCCGCCCAGGCTGGAGTGCAATGGTGCGATCTCAACTCACTGCAACCTCTGCCTCCTGGGTTCAAGCAATTCTCCTGCCTCAGCCTCCTGAGTAGCTGGAATTACAAGTGCACACTGCCACTCCCAGCTAATTTTTGTATTTTTAGTAGAGATGGGGTTTCACTATGTATAGCCAGGCTGGTCTTGAACACTTGACCTCAGGTGATCCACCCGCCTCGGCCTCTCAAAGTGTTGGGATTACAGGCATGAGCCACCATGCCCAGCCTGGATTACTATTTTTTGTTGTTGTTGGGTTATAGATGATTCTTATATATTCTGGATATTAACTCCTCATCAGATATGATTTGCAAATCTTTTCTCCCATTCCATATATTGCCTTTTCATTCTTTTGTTTCTTTTGATGTTCAGAAGTGTTTATATTTGATGTAGTTCCATTTGTCTGTTATTGCTTTTGTTGCCTGTGCTTTTAGTGTTATATTCAAGAAATCAATGCCAAATCCAATGGCCTGAAGCCTTGCCCCTATGTTTTATTCTAGGAGTTTTACAGTTTTACATCTTTTTTTTTTTTTTTTTTTTTTTTGAGACGGAGTCTCGCTCTGTCACCCAGGCTGGAGTGCAGTGGCCAGATCTCAGTTCACTGCAAGCTCCGCCTCCTGGGTTTACGCCATTCTCCTGCCTCAGCCTCCTGAGTAGCTGGGACTACAGGCGCCCGCCACCTCGGCCGGCTAGTTTTTTGTATTTTTTTAGTAGAGACGGGGTTTCACCGTGTTAGCCAGGATGGTCTCGATCTCCTGACCTCGTGATCCGCCCGTCTTGGCCTCCCAAAGTGCTAGGATTACAGGCTTAAGCCACCGCGCCTGGCACAGTTTTACATCTTACATTTAGGTCTTCGATCCATTTTGAGTTAATTTTTGTATATGGTATAAGTAAGGGTCTAACTTCATTGTTCTGCATGTGGGTGTCCAGTTTTCCTAACACCATCTGTTAAAGAGACTGTCCTTTACCCAGGTAGTCTTGGCACTCTTGTCGAAAATCATTTGGCCATAATTGCAAGGGTTTATTTTTGGGTTCTCCATTCTTTTAATGATTTTTAAAGGGTTATAATTCAGCATGTAGTCATGTACTTTAGCAACTCATTAGATATTATAGTTAGTTATTTTTTGTTGGGATATATATCTAAGTATAAATAAGCCCCTTAGCTAACTTGAAGTAGCAGAATGCATAGTTTTTCTCAAGTGGAAATGTCTTCAAACTCATCTTTTCGGGATCCTTTTTTGGCCTGTATTTCCCCTGTATGTTGCCACAAGTTCCTGGATTTTCCTTTTTTTTGGAGACAGAGTCTCGCTCTGTCGCCCAGGCTGGAGTGCAGTGATGTGATCTCAGCTTACTGCAACCTCTGCCTCCCAAGTTCAAGGGATTCTCCTGCCTCAGCCTCCCAAGCAGCCGGGATTACAGGCGTGCGCCACCACACCTGGCTAATTTTTTTTATTTTTAGTAGAGACAGGGTTTCACTATGTTGGCCAGGCTGGTCTCAAACTCCTGACCTCAAGTGATCCACCTGCCTCAACCTCCCAGAGTGCCAGGATTACAGGCGTGAGCCACTGTGCCTGGCTGGAATTTCTTCTTTTTGTGTGTTTGTTTCTCTCACCCTGTCTTACAGTGCTGAGGAACTTCATTTTGACCTAGACATTAATTACTTTGTTTTGCAACCATAATGTCAATGTATACATTAATTCATTTTTGTGTAGTTTTTCTAAAAATGGAAATATGATCTGCTTTTACTTAGTTAAGAAAAAAGAGTGGCCAGGCATGGCGCATCATGCCTGTAATCCCAGCACTTTGGGAGGCCAAGGTGGGCAAATCACTTGAGCTCAGGAGTTCAAGACCAGCCGGGGCAACATGGTGAAACCCCATCTCTACTGAAAATACAAAAATTAGCCAGATGTGGTAGAGCACGCCTGTGGTCCCAGCTACTCAGGAGGCTGAGGCAGGAGGATTGCTTTAGCCCAGGAGGTCAAGGCTGTAGTCACCTGTGATTGCACCACTGCACTCCAGCCTGTACAAGTGAGTAAGACCCTGTCTCAAAAAACAAAAAACAAAACCAAAAAGAAAAGGAAGCAGCAAGTTGACTGCTAACCATGTTACAGGCACTGTCCTAGGTGTTAGAGATACAAACAGGAAGATGCTGTATTACTATATTATTTACTCTACTACTTTCTTCTGGCCCAAGAACTCCTAGAGAACTGAACCAAATACCTAGTTTCGTGCATTTGAGGTCTGAAAGAAAGCCAGTGTTGGAAGGATTAATGAATGAGAGAGAGAGACTGATAGATGTCTTAGAGAAGTAGGCAGGGGCCAGCTGATGACACAATTTTAGATTTTTATCTTAAATTCAGTGGAAAGCTACTGAAAGTTTTTAAGTGGGAGACAGAAAGGATCAACCCTGAATTTAAAAAAATCTGATTTAATGTGGAGAATATGCTGGAGAGGGCAAGAATGGATATAATCTGAAATGTTATTTTTATAGAAAGTCTTAGCAGTTGATAAACCTTATATTTTATGATAACCTGATTTGTTAAACTGAAAAATCAAAATGAATTAATGACACATTTTCTTCATACCTCTCACAGCAAAAAGTGGCAAAATAGCCTGGCCACTCAGAAGGCTGAGGTGGGAGGACTGCTTGAGGCTAGGAGCTCAAGGCTGCTGTGAGCTATGATTGTGCCACTGCACTCCAGCCTGGGTGACAGAGCAAGACCCTATCTCTTGAAAAATAAATAAATAAATAAAACAAAGTGGCAAAATAGCAGTAGCACAACTTACATACCCTCACCACCCAACTTGGTTCTTTAATACAACTGTATTAGCCTCTCAAAGGAGTAAGTCTCCTTAAAGTTCAGCTGATTCTAGATGTTAAAGGAAGAAAAAGTTAAGGATGGGCCTGGCACATCCTACTGTACCAGAAAGCAAAGATATAGTCAAAACAAAACCAAAAGTACTAGCTTTAAGTGGCTAACTTGTAACAATTACAGCATCAATACTAATTATTGCTAAGTAAATATATAAATATTTTGAAATGCTATGAGTTCATAATGGTACTCAAGAATAAAAATATAAAGTATGAACAAAGTAGCTGTTACATGAAAGAGGTAAATATCATGGATTTTGTTTAATTTTTTATGACTTCCAATAAGTAGTGGTGTGCTAATATACCTGGATAATTTGTTTCTTCTAAGTATATGTCTGTGTATAAAGTGTAAATAGGTATTTGTTTTACTTGTGTAAGTAAAGAAAACTATTGAGAACTGTGAGTCAAATATCCCAGGAAAAAGTAGAACCAAAAATAGGAAGACTAATCAACACTGGTAGTAGCAAGTAAAAAGGAAAGGGTATTAGCAATATGTCGCAGAATGGTGATATAGTCAGATGTCCTAAAAAGGATGACTAACTGCTCAGACTTGATTTCTTATTTCCTTGAAGATTAAATTTCTAAATGAACTTACCATTGATAGTTATAAAATAAGGCACATATAAAGTTTACATTAACAGATCAGGTCGATATATCCTAATAACAGAATATGAGTTATATAATTTTGATCAGAGAGAATGAAAGAATACATCATTTCTGTGGGTGACATTAGGCTGTAAAATTTTTTATATTATATTAAAGGAGTAAACTTATCGATATAATGCATGAGACTTAATTTAAAAAGAATGCCTAACGACCAGCAGCTTGAGTTTAAATCACTTTAGGAACAGCAAATAAATATCATTATCTGACCAAAAATCAGTTGATAACCCAGATCCCATAACCCTAACAGTAATGTTTTACTTTATGGTCTGGTGAGATTACCACAGACTCAAGGAGGCTCCAAAAGTAAGTATTACTACAACTATTGGAAGGTATCGAATAAGTAAAACTGCAGCCATGGGAAAAAGTATACGAATAATTTTTTAAATGAATTAAAACTATGATATTATATTTTACAGTAGATTTAAGTATAGGTATAGGTTTCAAAGTAATCCTATTTAGGTTTATTTTGCTACTATTTAAAAAGTCTGAGGTGTTCAAAAGATCTTGCCATTAAAAAATTACTTTGGGCCGGGCATGGTGGCTCACACCTGTAATCCCAGCACTTCGGAACGCTGAGGCAGGCAGATCACCTGAGGTCAGGAGTTCAAGATCAGCCTGGCCAACATGATGAAACCCCATCTCTACCAACAATACAAAAATTAGCCGGGCGTGGTGGTGGGCGCCTGTAATCCCAGCTACTTGGGAGGCTGAGGCAGGAGAATTGCTCGAACCTGGGAGGCGGAGGTTGCAGTGAGCTGAGATTGTGCCATTGCACACTGCACTCCAGCCTCGGTGACAGAGCAAGATTCCATCTCAAAAAAAAAAAAAAAAAAAAAAAAAAGGCTGGGTGTGGTGGCTCATGTCTGTAATCCCAGCACTTTGGGGAGGCCGAGGCGGATGGATCACGAGGTCAGGAGTTCGAGACCAGCCTGGCCAGTATGGTGAAACCCCGGGCGTTGTGGTGCACACCTGTAGTCCCAGCTACTCGAGAGGCTGAGGCAGAAGAAATGCTTGAACCTGGGAGGTAGAGGTTGCAGTGAGCCAAGACTGTTCCAGCCTGGGTGACAGAGGGAGATTCCATCTCAAAAAAAAAAAAAAAGTACTTTGAAGTTTAATTTCTTTAAAGATATTAAATTGTAATTAATATTACGTTATTAAAAAATCACTTTCAACATTTTTTCAAAAAAGTTTTAAAAGTCTTTTTCTTAGACTTCGACATTTTTAAAAAACCATTCTATTTACACATTTATGTCAAGAAGGAAGTGTCCATATTTATAGATGTATGTAAATATATATAGATATAGAGACCTGAATAACAAGAATATCCTTAAGCACTATTATATGGTTTGAATATTTGTCCCCTCCAAAATTCATGTTGAAATTTAGTCCCTAATTTGGCAGTGTTGAGAGGTGGAGCCTTTAAGGGGTAATTGGATCTCGGGGGTTCTGTCCTCGTGAATGGTTTAATCCATGTATGGATTATTGGATTATCGTGGAAGGGGAACTGGTAGCTTTATTAAAAAAAAAAGAGAAACCCGAGTTGGCATATTAGCATGAACAGCCCCCTTGCCATGTGAGTCCCTGCACTGCCTTGGGACCCTGCAGAGAGTCCCACCAGCAAGAAGGTCCTCCCAGATCCTGCCCCTTGACCTTGGACTTCTCAGCCTCCAGAACTGTAAGAAATAACTTCCTTTTCCTTATAAATTGCCCAGTTTCAGGTATTCTGTTATAAGCAACAGAAAACAGACTAATACACTCCAAGAAAGGTATAACTTTTTGAACAAAATTACATAATAAAATTTTAATATACACAAAGACTACGGACCATCTTACAGAATTTGCTATGCTTTACTAAATACCAGTAAGTAGGAAGAAGTATTTTAATCCCTTAATACAACTGGTAGGATATAATACTTGCATATTAGGGCACATTGAAATACTTACATAATGGAATACTCACATAGTAGAATCTCTTTCTTGAGACAAGGTTGTTTCATATGAAGCAGAAACAGCAGAAGGGGATCTGGGATACAATCTATAACCTTCACTTGGAGTGATTATCTGCCTACCTAGAATCCTTCAAAATGAAGAAACACACACACAATTAAGCACTTTCACTGGCATACATACAAAATCTAGATATATTTTGAACATATTTGATAGCTCTACATAAAAAGTCCAGTATACAGTCTGATACTGATTAAGAATGAGAAAATGTAAATCCAGAGCCTTACTACAGGTATATCTCTTCCACAGAATGGAGATGGAAAAGATAAACCTATAGCCTGGTGTTAAAAAAAAAAAAAAATCAAAGAAATCTAAGCAAACATCTGTAATCTGCCCTTCATGCTTCATAATAGTCCTCATTAAATCAGCCAAAATGGGATGAAGGCCCAGTCAAATTAGTGAAAACTATGAATTACATTCTTAAGAACATGAAGCTTTATAAATTTCAAGTATGTGCAATTAGTGGTACTATTGCAGTTTCTGAAGGAAGCTCTTGAACAGCCTCTGTCTAGTTTCAAGTATATGTAAGAATTTAGGCCGGGCGCGGTGGCTCAAGCCTGTAATCCCAGCACTTTGGGAGGCCGAGGTGGGTGGATCACGAGGTCAGGAGATCGAGACCATCCTGGCTAACATGGTGAAACCCCATCTCTACTAAAAATACAAAAAAAAAAAACTAGCCGGGCGTGGTGGCGGGCGCCTGTAGTCCCAGCTACTCGGAGGCTGAGGCAGGAGAATGGCGTGAACCTGGGAGGCGGAGCTTGCAGTGAGCCGAGATCGCGCCACTGCACTCCAGCCTGGGTGACACAGCGCGAGACTCCGTCTCAAAAAAAAAAAAAAAAAAGAATTTAATTGTATACAACAGTTACATTTTCTGACCATCCTGTTCAAAAGAAGGGCTTTTTGGTACCCAGATACTAGACCTCAGCTGCTGTTGTAGAAATAGTTTTACTTCATTAGGATCACATATTGTTAGTTATGGAAACTCTAAGAAACTTCTACCAACTTAAGTTTTCTCTTAGCTGAGGCTTTATACCACATGGCCTTATTTATATTCATTAAAGTCATGCTCAGAAAGATTTTAGAATACAAGCTTTTTTTTAAAAAAAATCTACTTTTTAAATTTTAGTATTATCCATGAATACAAGTCCACTGGAGGGCTTCAGTACCTGAGGTGAGGAAAGCTGGCTGTCCACTGTTGGCACTCTTCTTGTAGACTCTTGGTATGCACACTCAACTTCTGCTCATACAAGAGTTCATCAATGGCTGTGAACATTGCCTGGACTTTTTCAGTGGCATTTTGATCAAGTTCCTAAAAGAAAATATTCCCCCCAAATATTTAGGTGAGCTTCACTCTCTGTTAAAAATTGTAAAGATTGAAAGCAGTAAGACTTGTTTTGTTTAAATGTTTAGTCTACTTGAAATACTGCTGTGTTTCCATGAAAGAAAAATTAAATTAGTGAGTTTTCAGATCTTGGAATTTTCAGATATCTTCTCCATTCATATTTAAAGAAAATTTAGATAAATGTCTGTTTTTTAGGCTGGTCCAAGTACAGTGGTGTTTACAGCTAATTGATCACAACCACTTACGGATTTCTTTGTTTCCTCTCCACTCCTATTGCTTCACTTGACTAGCCTTAAAAAAAAAAAAAAAAAAAAGACCAGGCATGGTAGCTCAGGCCTGTAATCCCAGCACTCTGGGAGACTGAGATGGGTGGATTACTTGAGGCCAGGAGTTCAAGACCAGCCTGGCCAACATAGTGAAACCCCGTCTCTACTAAAAACACAAAAATTAGCCGGGCGTGGTGGCACACACAGGTAATCCCAGCTACTTGGGAGGCTAAGGCACAAGAATCACTTGACTTGGGAGGTACAGGCTGTAGCAAGCCAAGATTGTGCCACTGCACTCTAGCCTGGGTGACAGAGTGAGACTGTGTCTCAAAAAAAAAAAAAAGTCTCTATATATTTTTATTTATTTATTTATTTTTGAGATGGAATCTTGCTCTGTCGCTCAGGCTGGAGTGCAGTGGAGCGATCTCTGCTCACTGCAAGCTCCACCTCCCAGGTTCACGCCATTCTCCTGCCTCAGCCTCCTGAGTACCCACCACCATACCCGGCTAATTTTTTTTTTTTTTTTTTTTTTCATTTTTAGTAGAGATACAATTTCACCATGTTAGCCAGATGGTCTCGATCTCCTGACCTCATGATCCGCCCGCCTTGGCCTCCTAAACTGCTGGGATTATAGGCATGAGCCACCACACTTGGCCTGGTTCTACCATTTTTAAGAAAAGGTAGACAGAAAATCCTGTGTATATTACTTTGTATATTGCATCTTTTTTTTTTTTTTTTTTTGAGACTGAGTCTGGCTCTCTGTCAGCCTGTGGCTGGAGTGCAGTGGCCGGATCTCAGCTCTGCCCTTGCCTCCCGGTTTACGCCTATATTCTTCCTGCCTCAGCCTCCCAAGATGCTGGGGACCACAGGCGCCACTTCACCGGGGCTAGTTTTTTTTTTGTATTTTTAGTAGAGATGGGGTTTCACCAATAGCCAGGATAACTTCATCTCCTGACTTCATGATCCGCCCGCCTCGCCTCCCCTCCCAGTTGGGATTACAGGCTTGAGCCACCGCGCCCGGCCTGTATATTGCATCTTTCACTTGGCAATTGACAACTTATGTTATGTCCTTGCCCTCTGTAGTCCACCCTTTAAGAATAGTCAGGCCCTGGATTAAGAAAATGTGGCACATATACACCATGGAATACTATGCAGTCATAAAAAGGATGAGTCTGTCCTTTGTAGGACATGGATGCAGCTGGAAACCATCATTCTCAGCAAACTATTGCAAGAACAGAAAACCAAATACCGCATGTTCTCACTCATAGGTGGGAATTGAACAATGAGATCACTTGGACACAGGAAGGGGAACATCACACACCGGTTCCTGTTTTGGGTGGGGGGAAGGGATAGCATTAGGAGATATACCTAATGTAAATGACGAGTTAATGGGTGCAGCACACCAACATGGCACATGTATACATATGTAACAAACCTCCACGTTGTGCATATGTACCCTAGAACTTAAAGTATAATTAAAAAAAAAAAAAAGAATAGTCAGGCCAGGCACAGTGGCTCACACCTATAATCCCAACACTTTGGGAGGCCAAGGTGGGTGGATCTCCTGAGGTCAGAAGTTCCAGACCAGCCTGGCCTACATGGTGAAGTCCTGTCTCTACTAAAATACAAAAATTACAAAAATACAAAAAATACAAATAATTAGCTGGGCGTGATGGCAGGCGCCTGTAATCCTAGCTACTCGGGAGGCTGAGGCAGGAGAATCGCCTGAACCTGGGAGGCAGAGGTTGCAGTGAGCCCAGATTGCGCCATGGCACTCCAGCCTGGGCAACAAGAACGAAATTCCGTCTCAAAAAAAAAGTCAGGGATGGGGGATGGCTCACGCCTGTAATCCCAGCAATTTGGGAGGCCGAGGTGGGCAGATCCTGAGGTCAGGAGTGCGAGACCAGCCTGACCAACATGGAGAAACCCTGCCTCTACTAAAAATACAAAATTAGCTGGGCATGATGGCGCATGCCAGTAATCCCAGCTACTTGGGAGGCTGAGGCAGGAGAATCTCTTGAACCCGGGAGGCAGAGGTTGCAGTGAGCCAAGATCGTGTCATTGCACTCCAGCCTGGGCAACAAGAGCGAAACTCTGTCTCAAAACAAACAAACAAACAAAAAAACCCAGAATAGTCAGAGGGCTGGGCATAGAGGTTCACACCTGTAATCTCAGCAACTCAGGAGGCTAAGTGGGGACGATCACTTGAGGTCAGAAGTTTGAGACCAGCCTGGGCAACATCACAAGACAGCCATCTCTAACAAAAATAAAAAACTAGCCAGGCATGGTGGTCTGTGTCTATAGTCCCAGCAACTCAGGAGGCTGAGGTGGGAGGATTACTTGAGCCCTGGAGTTCGAGGCTGCAGTGAGCCATGATTGTGCCACTGCATTCCAGCCTGGGTAACCAAGTGAGACCTCATCTCTAAAAAAAAAAAAAAAAAGCAGTCAGAGGGATGGTTACAAAATGCAAATCTGATCATTTTTTCAGATTCCTTGCTTACCCTCTACTACATCTAAATTTACACATCCCTTTACATTCCAGTGTTCCAGTGGGAAAAAAATCGTATCTTCTTTTAAAAGTATAAGATGAAAATAATGTATTTTCACCCTAAACATGAAAGTCAACCCCTACCCAATAAAAATTGTATCTATCTATCTGGGAGTTTTTTTTTTTTAATTTGTCCAAAGCTGGGGATGGTGGCCTACACCTGTAGTCCCAGTGAATCAATCAGGAAGCAGAGTTAGGAGGATTGCTTGAGCCCAAGAGTTTGAGGTTGTACTGGGCCATGGTGGCACTTGTGGCTAGCCATTGTGTTCCAATCTGGATCATATAGCAAGACCCCTCTCTAAAAAATTGTCTTTCACCTGATAGGCTTTTCAAACATATCTTTCTTCAGGTCTGAAAAAAAAAAAAAAAAATCAGTGACTACTTCTTTGAATACTGCCTCTTTCTTATTCTCTAAAATTTCTGTCAGAAATATATTGTAGTTTCTTAATCCATCCTCCATGTCTCCTAACTACTCTTCAAATTCTGTCTTTAGTTCCCCGGTTCTAGGTGATTTTCTTAGTTCTAGCATTCAATTCGCTACTATCTGCTTCACTGGGTCCAGCTTACTTTATATGTTGAGATATTTCAAATGCTATTCACTTTGAAGATGTTTAACTGGTTCTTCATATTTGCCTGTTAAGTTAATATCTTTACCTGCTCTGTTTAAAAACCTCTAATAATTTAAATAGATGTTATCTTGTCCTTTAACTCTTTGAGGACTTTAAAATTTTAATCAACTTTACTGAGGAATAATTTACATGCAGCAAAACGCACATTTAAGGGTACAGCACAATGAGATTTGACAAAATATTCACCTAGTAACTACCATTCCTTTCCAGATATAAAACATTTCTCCTCACATTCCTTTGCAGCTGAAGTTTTCCAAAATGTTGAGTTATTTTTATCACTGTAAGTTAGTTTTGTCTGGTCTAGAACTTCATATAATTGGGATTGTGCAGGATGCACTTTTTTGTGTTTGTCTTCATTCAGGAGAATCTTTTTGAGGTTCATTCATGTTATTGCATATATTAATTATTCATTACATTCTATTGCTGAAAAGTATTTTGTTTTAAGACTATGCTGCAATTTGTTTATTCATTCCCCTGTTAAGGGACATTTATGTTATTTTCAGTATTTGTTTATATTGTTTGTTATGAATAAAGTTGATATAAACATTCATGTACAAGTCTTTTTCTAGACATGTTTTCATTTTTCTTGGATAATACCTAGCAGTGAAATTGCTGTCACATAATAAATGTATGTTTAAAGAAATTACTAAACTATTTTATAGGATAGATATACAATTTAGCACTCCTATCAGAAATGTGTGAGCGTTAAACCCGCTCCACATCCTTTCCGGTACTAGGTATGGTCAGTCTTTTTAATTTTAGCAATTTTTGTGAATGTGGAGTGGTCTATCTTCCCAGTTTTCTATTTGCATTTTCTCTATAATTCATCATATGGAGCATCTTTCTACATGCTACTTGGCCATTTATGTATTTTTCTTTCATGGAATGTCTTTTCAAGTCTTTTGCCCATTATTTCAGCTTTTATTTTTCCTTTTTATTTATCTATTTATTTATTATTTACTTTTTAGAGATGGGGGTCTCACTTTGTTGCTTAGGCTGGTCTCAAATGCTTGGGCTCAAATGATCTGCTGGCCTCAGCCTCTCAAAGTGTTGGGGTTACAGGCATGAGCCACTGTGCCTAGCCTTTTTTCTTTTTTTCTTTTTAATATGCAGTTTTAAGAGCTCTTTATATACTTTGGATACAAGTCAGATATTGGAAATATTCTCTCCCAATCTGTGATCTGTCCTTTCATTTCTTTCTTTCTTTTTTTTTTTTCTCTGAGATGGAGTCTTTCTCTGTCACCCAGGCTGGAGTGCAGTGGTGTGATCTTGGCTCACTGCAACCTCCACCTCCCAGGTTCAAGCGATTCTCTGCCTCAGCCTCCAGAGTAGCTGGGATTATAGGTGCCCGTCACCACACCTGGCTAATTTTTAGTATTTTTAGTAGAGACAGGGCTTCACCATCTTGGCCAGGCTGGTGTCCTTCCATTTCTTAATGAGGTATGTGAAAGCAAAAAATATGTAAATTTTGAAGGAG
This sequence comes from Papio anubis, assembly GCF_008728515.1. Taxonomy (NCBI): domain Eukaryota; kingdom Metazoa; phylum Chordata; class Mammalia; order Primates; family Cercopithecidae; genus Papio; species Papio anubis. The sequence continues at coordinate 69,734,442 of NC_044986.1, read as the reverse complement.
TTAAATTTATCCATTTTCATAGCTTATGCTTTTGGTGTGTCCTATTTATGAACTTGTTGCCTAATCCAAGGTCTTGATTTGGTTATACATTTTCTTCTAAACGATTTATAGTTTTTGTTCTTTTTTTTTTTTTTTTTTTTTTTGAGGCGGAGTTTCACTCTTGTTGCCCAGGCTGGAGTGCAATGGCACGATCTCGGCTCACCACAACCTCCACCTCCCAGGCTCAAGCAATTCTCCTGCCTCAGCCTCCCTAGTAGCTGGGATTATAGGCATGCGCCACCACGCCCAGCTAATTTTGTATTTTTAGTAGAGACGAGGTTTCTCCATGTTGGTCAGGCTGGTCTCGAACTCCTGACCTCAGGTGATCCACCCGCCTCGGCCTCCCAAAGTGCTGGGATTACAGGCGTGAGCCACTGCGCCCGGCCGTTTTTGTTCTTATATTTAAGTTTATAATTCATTTTGAGTAAAATTTTTATATGATGTGAATTCATCTTTTTGCACATGGACATCCAATTGTCCCAGCAACATTTGTTAGGAAAAAGAAATCCTTTCTCTATTGAATTGCCTTTGTACCTTTGTCAGAAATCAATGGATCCTAAATGTAAGAGTTTATTTCTGAACTCTCAATTCTGTTCTATTGACTATATGACCATATTTTTGTCAGTACCACACTATTTTTGTTGTTGTTGTTGTTTTGAGATGGAGTCTTGCTCTATCGCCTAGGCTGGAGTGCAGTGGCATAATCCTGGCTCACTGCAACCTCCGCCTCCTGGGTTCAAGTGATTCTCCTGCCTCAGCCTCCAGAGTAGCTGGGACTACAGGCCTGCACCACCGTGCCCAGCTAATTTTTGTGTTTTTAATAGAGTCATGGTTTCGCCATGTTGGCTAGGCTGGTCTCGAACTCCTGACCTCAGGTGATCCACCCGCCTTGGCTTCCCAAAGTGCTGGGATTACAGGCGTGAGCTACCACGCCCTGCCCACACTGTTTTGACTAATGTTTTGATATTATGTTTTGAGATGTGGTAGTATATGTCCTCTAATTTTCTATTTGTTTCAATTTTTTTTTTTTTTTTTACTAATCTGGATCCTTTACAATTTCATATACATTTTAGGATTAGCTTATCAATTTCTATAACAATGTCTCCTAGGATTTTGATAGAGAGTGCACTGATACATAGATTAATTTGGGGAGAAATGCCATATTATTATTCTGTCTTCCAATTCATGAACATGGAAGTCTCTTCATTCATTTAGATTTTCTTTAATTTCTCTCAGCAATGTTTTGAAATTTCCAATGTACAAGTCTTGTGTTGCTTTTGTTAAATTAATTGCTAAGAACTTTTTTATTCTATTGTGATTTTTAAATTTTCATTTTCAGATTGTTCACTGCCAATGTGTAGAAATACAAATTTTTAAATTTAGATAGAATTCACACACCATGAAATTCACCCTTTTAAATTGTCAAATTCAGTGTTTTTAGTATATTCGCAGTTGTGCAACTATCACCAATATCTTAATTCTAGAATATTTCATCACCCTCAAAAGAAACTGTTTCCATTAGCAGTCATTCCCCATTCCTCTCTCTGCCCAGTCCCTGGCCACCAATAATCTACTTTCTGTCTCTATGGAATTGCTCTTCTGAGCAATTCATATAAATGGAATCAAACAAGATGTGATGTGTCATGTCTGGCTTCTTTCACTTAGCATGTTTTGAAGGTTCACCCAAGTTGTAACATATATCAGAACCTCTTTCATTTTTCTAGCTGAAAAATATCGCATTGTATGAAAACCATATTTTTGTAAATTGCTCTTGTATACTGTGACCTAACTGAACTCATTTATTAGTTCTACTAGATTTGGGGGGTGGTAATGGAGGGAATGTAAATTTTCTGGATTTTTTTTTACATCATGACATCTGTGAATAAAGACATTTTTATTTCCTCCTCTTCAATTTGAATGCCTCTTTGTCTTACACTGGCTAGAACCTCTAATACAATGCTGAATAGAAGTGGCAAGAGTGGACATCCTTACCTTGTTCTAAATCTTAAGGGGAAAGTATCCAGTCTTTTCCTGTTACATATAATAACGTTAGTTCTAAGTTTTTTGTAGATGCCCAGCCTTTCAGGTTGATTAAATTCTCTTTTATTTCTTGTATGTTGAGTGTTTTTTTAATTATGAATGGGTGTTAGATTTTGTCAAATGTTTTTTCTATGTTACTATTAAGATGATCATGTCATTTTTGTCCTTTATTCTATTAATATAATGTATTAAATTAGTTGTTTTTCTTTTTTTCAACGTCTGTCTACCCAGATGAAGAGTTGTTTTTCTAATGTTGAACCAGTCGTGCATTCCTGGGATAAATCCTATTTACCCACTTGGTCGGGGTAAATAATCCTTTTATGTAATTGGATTTGGTTGGCTAATAAAGTTTTTGTGTCTAATTTCAAGAGGCATCTGGTTTGTAGTGTTCTTGTGATGACTGACTTTGATATCAAGGTCATACTGGCTTCATAGAATGAATTAGGTAGGAACTGTTCTTTCTTTCCTGAAAGAGTTTGTGAGGGATTGGTATTATTTCTTCTTAAATATTTAAGTGTATATAGAAATAAACTGATTTTTACATATTGACCTTGGACCTTGTGGCCTTGTTAAATTCATATATCAGTTCTAATATTTTTCTTTTTTTCTTTCTATTCCTTAGAATCTCTTATATAAAGAATTCTTTTCTTGTCTTTGTCTGGTTTTGGTATCAGGGTAATACTGGTCTCATAGAATGAATTGGAAAATGTTCCTTGATTTTCTGAGTCTGAAATATTGTTATTATTTCTTCTTTAAATATTTGATAGAGTTTACTAGAATTTAAATATTTGATAGAATTTACTAGCCCATCTGTGCCTGGATTTCTTTGTGGGAAGATTTTTTGTTTGTTTGTTTGTTGAGACAGACTCACTCTGTTGCCCAGTGTAGTGCAGTGGTGTGACCATGGCTCACTGCAGCCTTGACCTCCCAGGCTCAAGCGATTCTCCCATCTCAGCCTCACAAGTAGCTGGGACTAAAGGCACGTGCCACCATACTTGGCTAATTTTTTTAGTTTTTGTAGAGATGGGGGTCTCACTATATTGCTCAGGCTGGTCTTGAACTCCTGGGTTCAAGTGATCCTCCCTCCTTGCCTCTCAAAGTGCTGAGATTACAGGTATGAGCCACTGTGATCAGTCGAAAGATTTTTTAATTATTAATTTAGTTTATTTAAATAGAAATTACATAGATAGAAATAACCCAATTACATTGGTATGGCTCTATCTAAATTTTAAATTTCTGTGTAAGTCAATTTGTTAATTTATGTCTTTGTAGGGATTTGTCCATTACATCTAAGTTATCTAATTTGTTAGCATTAAGTTGTTTACTGAATTCTCTTAGTACTTTCTGTAGAGTTGAGTTATGCCCTCTCTTTCATTCCTGATCATGTCAATCTCTCTTCTTTCTTGATCAAACAAACTAAAGATTTGTCAATTTACTGACTTCTTTCCAAAGAAACAACTTTTGACTTTATTTTCTCTTTTTTGTTTTATTAATTTTTATCTTATCTGTATTATTTCCTTCTTTCTGCTTTGCTTTGGATTTAGTTTGTTTTCTTTAGTTTGTTACGGTAGAAACTTATATTATTGAGACCTCCCTGTTTTTCTGTAGGCATTTAAAGCTATTCATTTCCTCCTAGCTGCATCCCATAAATTTTGATATTTTGCTTTTCCCTTTTCATTCAGTTCAAAATATTTTCTAATTTCCCTTATAGATTCCTTTTTCAACCCGTGTTATTTAGAAGAGTGATGTTTAATTGCCAAATATTTGAGGATATCCCAAATGTATGTTGTTGATTTATAATTTAATTCCAAGGTGGTTGGAGAACATACCTTGTATAATTTACATCTTTTTATAGTTAAAAAAACTTGTTTTATGTGTGCTTGAAGAGTATCTATACTGCTGTCACTAGGTAGGATGTGAGTTAGGTCAGGTTGGTTGATAGTATTGTTCAGGTATTTAATATCCTTGCTGATTTTTTGTCTAGGTGGTCTACAAGTATTGAGAGTGGGGTATTAAAGTTTCCAGCTATAATTGCTATAGTGTTTCTCCTTTCCATTCAGTTATTTTTTTGCTTCAGGAACTTTAAGACTTGGTTATTAGATGTTACATTTATAACTGCTCTATTTTCCTGATGAATTGACCCTTTTATCATTATAAAATGTCCCTCTTTGTTTCTAATAGTATTTTTTCTTTTAAAGTTTATTTTGTCTTAGTTCAAATTCAAGCAGTTTTTGCATCTGCTTTTAGTTTCTGGATGCCCTCTTGCTTCTCTGCACTTGCAAGCTGACTCACGGTCAGCTAGGGATATGTAGATAGCTTGGTCAGTCCTGCGTGGATGTATGGAAAGCTTATCAAGGCCTCCTGTGACCGTCTTATTTCCCAGATATCCTTAATAAATTCCTGGATAGTTTGCCAATCCATTGTTTGTCCCAGCCAGGACTAAAACCTCAAGCTATCTCAGCAACTGTTCTTCCCATCAAGTTTACTACTGTTACCTACATGCTGTTGGGCCTAGGGTCTCTCCAGGTTCACTCCAAACCTACTGAGCCTTCTCCAACAGTGAAGCTGCTAATTTTCACAGCTTGTCCCTCTGTAGTTGAATAGACTCTCACTGTTCTTAACCCAAAGTTCTACTGGTTTTCATGAATAATTGCTTCTTTATTTATTATATACTTTTTGTCAATTTGCAAACCCTTTAAATAGTTGCACCTTAGCATTTTATCCAGTTTCATTGTTGCTTTTGGGGAGGAGTATTTGCCAAGCTACTTACTCTGATACTAAAAGTCCCACTTCATAATTTTCTGTTATTACATTGTCTTTCTCAGGTTTTAGCATCAAGACTCTGCTGACCTTATTATAAACTGAATTGAGAAGCATTCCTTATACTTTTTGGAAAAAAGTTTGCATCATGTTATTTCTTCCACAAATGGATGAGAGAATTCACTTGGGCCTAGAGCTTTCTCTGTGTAAAAATTATATCATTTAATTTCTTTTTTTTTTTTTTTGAGACGGAGTCTGGCTCTGTCACCCAGGCTGGAGTGCAGTGGCCGGATCTCAGCTCACTGCAAGCTCCGCCTCGCGGGTTTACGCCATTCTCCTGCCTCAGCCTCCGGAGTAGCTGGCACTACAGGCGCCCGCCACCTCGCCTGGCTAGTTTTTTGTACTTTTTAGTAGAGACAGGGTTTCACCGTGTTAGCCAGGATGGTCTCGATCTCCTGACCTCGTGATCCGCCCGTCTCGGCCTCCCAAAGTGCTGGGATTACAGGCTTGAGCCACCGCGCCCGGCCAACATTCAATTTTTCTAAAGATAAAATCCTGACTAGTGAAGAAATGAAGATCAAAAGTAAGATGGTTACATGTGAATATATTTTAAAAACTTGTTAGTCTATAAATGCCAAAAGGAAAGCAAGGATATGGGAAACATCTGTATGACATTTATAAGTTATAAAGAGATACTAATCATAATATAGAGAGACCTAATGGAAATATATAGTCAGTACACTAAATCTTCCGGATGAGGCATCTAATTATTAGAATACAGTTTAAATTCTTTGGCCTGCAGGGCCCTGATGATCTAGTCCCGCCTACCTCTCTGATCTCATTTGTGCTTTCCTCCCCCTGGTTTTCCATCATCCAACCATCCTGACCTTTTATCACTTCCAAGAATACACCAAACACTTTCCCTTGGAAACATGAAGCTCTTCTCCTCCTTGGGCTTTTGCATATGCTGCTGGTTACCTGTCTGGAAAAGTCTTTTCCTCACTCTTCACATGGCTAGCTCTTCTGTCTTCAAGTCTCAGGTCTACCTTACCTGAGATCCCTATCTAAAGTGAATCCCCCTGATAATGTTCTATTTCAGCACCTTGTCATCTTCCTTAGAGCGCTTGTCACCTTTTGTACTTACTTTTGAAAATCTCCCTCATTAGACCATTGAATAATGTAAGTCTCACTCACCCCATATTCCCAAGGCCAAGTACAGGGAAAACAACCATGCTCAATAAATATTTATTGAATGAAAAAAAAAAAACAAAACCGTGAAAACCCAAGCATCAGATAATAAGGGAAAGATCCAATTATGATATATTAAGACAGGAAAATATTATATAACATTCAGATTGACCAGTGTGGAGGTAGTAAATGTCTATATGAAATGACGGTAAATGAAAAAAATAGGCCACAAAATAGTATGTACATGTATCATACAACTATAAAAGGAAAGTATATATACATTCAAAATGATTAGAAAATAACTCGGTGTAATGTAAATAGGTTTTAACAATTAGCAGGCTTTTTGTTTTTAAAAAAAAATAAAGCAGGTTTTTGGCTGGGTGCAGTGGCTCATGCCTATAACCTCAGCACATTGGGAGGCTGAGGTGGGAGAACTGCTTGAGGCTAGGAGTTCCAGATCCCACCTCTTAAAAAAAATAGCAGGGTGTGGTGGCATGCACCTGTGGTCCCAGCTACTCAGGAAGCTGAGGCAGAAGGATGGCTTGAGCCCAGGAGTTTGAGGCTGCAGTGAGCTATGATAGTGCCACTGTCCTCCAGCCTGGGTGACAGAGAAAGAAGAAAGAAAGAAAAGAAAGAAAGAAAGATCCTAACAATAATATTGTATAAAATCAATATTGTGGAAAAGTGTTTATAAAATATTAGGTGAAAAAATACAGCATAATACTACATGTACATCATGATTATAACTAAGCCAAAGTAAATACAGATTGAAAAAAAGATATAGAAATAAAAATGTTGGCTGGGAGTGGTGGCTCACGCCTGTAATCCCAGTACTTTGACAGGCTGAGGCGGGCAGATCACAAGGTCGAGAGATAGAGACCATCCTGGCCAACATGATGAAACCTCGTCTCTACTAAAAAGACAAAAATTAGCTGGGCATGGTGATGCATGCCTGTAGTACTAGCTACTCAGGAGAGTGAGGCAGGAGAATGGCTTGAACCCGGGAGGCAGAAGTTGCATTGAGCCAAGATTGTACCACTGCACTCCAGCCTGGCAACAGAGCGAGACTAGGTTCCAAAAGAAAAACCACAAGAAATAAAAATGTCTATTGCATCTTGCATCAAGGTGATAAAATTATGCATAAAAATTGTGTTTAAAAAATTTTTAGGGTTGTTGGTCTTTTAAAAATAACATTTTATAATGGGAAATAGCCAAAAATAAGTAAAGAAGTAAAAATCACTCATCTCATCACCTAATTAATAACTGAACAATATTTTGAGTAAATATTCTTCGTCCTTTTCACTAATATAGGCAAGAATATACATAAAACAAAATTAGAGTGACACTACACATATGATTTATAACCTGTTTGTTTTCATTACCAATATATCATAAATATTTTCCCAGGCTATAATGGCTTAATAATAAACTTTCAAAAACATTTTAAACAACAAGGTAACATTAGTGGTAAAGACATACATTAGTGGACTGAGCATGGCAAAAGGAATAGACCCAGAGCCCAAATCCATATTCACCTGCAACTGTTTTCTTTTTTTTTTTTTTGAGATGGGAGTTTTGCTCTTGTTGCCCAGGCTGGAGCGCAATGGTGCGATCTCGGCTCACAGCAACCTCCGCCTCCCAGGTTCAAGCCATTCTCCTGCCTCAGCCTCCAGAGTAGCTGGGATTACAGGCATGCGCTACCACACCCGGCTAATTTTGTATTTTTAGTAGAGACGGGGTTTCTCCATGTTGGTCAGTCTGGTCTCAAACTCCCGACCTCAGGTGATCCGCCCGCCTTGGCCTCCCAAAGTGCTGGGATTACAGGCGTGAGCCGCCGCGCCCCACCAACCTACAACTGTTTAAATTGAACACTTAGCATGTCTAAGGCTCAACTACTATATCAATAAAACAAAGCAAATACTGAAAGAAGATGAGGAATGATGCTTCTTTACAGCTATTATGAAGTATGATAAATGTAAAGAAACAATGCAGGAGAGTGAAAGAATGAAATATACTGACAAATCCTAACTCCCAGAATCGTCTCCCAAGCACTCCATCAGACTGATAACATACAACTCACACCATATCCCCAGGAGAAGTCCGAGCTTCCTTCAGTAGATATCCCTGCGCCTGAATAACTTGGAAAAGCAGACAGTGAATTCCCAGTGTCGGCTGATGTAAAAGATGATTCTCTTGTGATGTCAGACTTGCTAAAGGCACAAAAGGAGAGAAAAAAGAAAATTTTTCATATGTCCTCAAGTTTCTGTAGCATTAACTACTCAGTAACTTACTAGGTGATAAACATGTGTACAAATATATCCACATAGGCAAAAATAAATGAAGAGCTTGAAATTCGAGCATCATGGAAGTCCTAATTCCTATAGAATTGATGGCGTCATTCCAAATAATTCTAGTCATAGTTTACAATGAATACTTCATCTCACCTATGACATATTCTTTTTTTTTTTTGAGACAGAATCTCATGCTGTCACCCAGGCTAGAGTGCAGTGGCATGATACTGACTCACTGCAACCTCAGCCTCCTGGATTCAAATGATTCTCTTGCCTTAGCCTCCAAATAGCTGGGACTACAGGTGTGCACCACCACATCCAGCTTATTTTTGCATTTTAGTAGAGAAGGGGTTTCACCATGTTGCCCTGACTGGTCTTGAACTCCTAAGCTCAGGCAATCTGCCCACCTCGGCCTCCCAAAGTACTTGGATTTACAGGCGTGAGCCACCGTACCCAGCTTATAACATACTCTTGACAACTAAAGACATTTCAAAAATGTTAGTAGTAGTATCTGATCTTGTATGGCACTTTTTATTTTTTATTTTTTGAGACAGGGTCTCGCTCTGTCACCCAGGCTGGAATGCAGTGGTGCAAACTCAGCTCACTGCAACCTCTGCCTCCTGGGTTCAAGTGATTCTCCCTCTTTAGCTTCCCAAGTAGCTGGGACTACAGGTGCGTGCCACCATGGCCGGCTAATTTTGTTTGTACTTTTGTTTTTGTTTTTTTTGAGATGGAGTCTCACTCTGTTGCCCAGGATGGAGTACAGTGGCATGATCTCGGCTCACTACAACCCCCTCCTCCTGGGTTCAAGTGATTCTCCTGCCTCAGCCTCCCGGGTAGCTGGGACTACAGGTGTGAGCCACCATGCCCAGCCAATTTTTGTATTTTTAGTAGAGACTGGGTTTTGCCATGTTGGCCAGGCTGGTCTTGAACTCCTGACCTCAAGTGATCTGCCTACCTCGGCCTCCCAAAGTGCTGGGACTACAGGTGTGAGCCACCGTGACCAGCCCTTTTTTTTTTTTTTGTATTTTTGTTAGAGACAGAGTTTTGCCATATTGCCCAGGCTGGTCTTGATCTCCTGAGTTCAAGCA